>NC_057863.1:427268155-427917724 GCF_019393635.1 Dromiciops gliroides
TAATTGTTAAAAAAAAAAATAGAGGCAATCAATGAAATACACTAGACAAGGGAGACTCAGAAATCAAGAAGCTTAATAACCCAGTGTTCATTAAGTCAAAAATATAAATTGCTTGGGAAATAACTCCAAATCTGATAAGAATTTCTGGGAAAACTGGACAGTAGTCTGAAGGAAATTAGCCTTAGAGTAACATATTATGCTATAATTGATAACAAAATCAAAATATATACATCACCTGAATATAAAAGCTCCTATGACACAAAATAGAAGATAAGCAAACCATATGCATTTCAAAGATTAATTCTTAATGAGAAAGATGTAACTACAATAGATATGATCAATAGTTCTGTTTCATGGAATTAAGAAGCTTCTACACAGACAAAACTAATGTATATAAATTAAGAAGAGAACATTTGGGTAAAATATTTTTATCAAATTTCTCAGATAAGGATTAATAAAAAAGACAAATTCCAGAAATATATATGATCAAAAGTCTTTTATCAAGAGATAAATAAATATGAACAAAAAGGTCTTAAAAGGATTGCTAACAGGCAGCTAGGTGGTGCAGTGGATAAAACACCGGCCCTGGATTCAGAAGGACCTAAATTCAAATCTGACCTCAGACACTTGATACTTACTAGTTGTATGACGGTGGGCAAGTCATTTAGCCCTCATTGCTACTCAGAACAAAAAACAAAAAACAAACAAACAAACAAAAAGATTGCTAACTATTAACAATCACATGGAAGTAGCAAAAATAATTATTTTAATTACTAATAATCAGATAATTGCAAATCAGTACAACTCTATATACATAATGTTTCTATGCTTCTCTGTATCCATCATATTACTAATTTCTTCAAAGTCACATTTTACATTAAAGTTACATTCAACTCTAAAGAATGAATTAGTATTATGATGGATACAGAGAAGCATAGAAACAATTTCATGATCCAATGCAAAATGAAATGAGTAAAGCCACCAAAACAATATACACAATGACTACAGTAATATAAATGGATAGCATAGCCATAAAATAATGGAAGATTAGTGTAGTGAAATTACACCAAACAATGTCCCACAGAGGGGGCATGAGAAAATATCTCTCACCACTCCTTTGTAGACATGAAGTCATGGGGATGGAAGGACGATATGGTTATCAGATTTATTCAATGTATCGATAACATTTTCTGACTTTTTTCTCTTCTTCTTTTTCTTCGTTATATGCTATGGCTATCTGAACAGAAGGAGGGAGAGACAGAGAAGCTAGGTCATTTTTTAAAAGGATATCAATAGGTAGTGCAGTGGATAAAGCACTGGCCATGGATTCAGTATCTGAGTTCAAATCCAGCCTCAGACACTTGACACTTACTAGCTGTGTGACCCTGGGCAAGTCACTTAACCCCCATTGCCCCGCAAAAAAAAAATATATATATATATATATATATAATAATCAGTCTATGAGGTAATAGCATATACATACTTTATAAAGTGGAGATGTTCACCAAATAACTTAGCATGAGGAGCTGAAATTTAAGAGAAACATTAGGGGTGGATATATTAATTCAGTAGCCATCATTGAAAAGAAGGAAAGTGATTGAGATCAACCAGAGGAAATTTATAAAGAGAGAAGACTCAGGATTGAACTTTAGGAAAAATAGTTAAGAAGTGGGTAGGGGGGTTAATGATAAAGCAAAAGAGCAAACAGAATAGTGGAAGAACCAGAAGACAGTGTCATTGAAAAAAAAAAGACAAGAGAGATGTCCAAGAGGATGGGGTGAACAACAGTGTTAACAGTTGTCAAGAAGGATGACTGACAAAAAGCTAACAAATTAGCAATTAAGAAGTTATTGTTGAAATAGCTTGGTGGTATATATAGTGGATCTTCTACCCCTGGAGTCAGAAGACTTGGGTTCAGATCCAGACTCAGATGCTTATTAGCTATGGGACCTTGGACAAATCACTTAACCCTGATTGCTTTTTTAAAAAAAAATTATTATTAACAATGGAGACAGTGGTATTATTAATGTGAATCAAAAGGAAAATTAAAAGGAGTTGAGAAGTGAGCAGGAGAGATGGAAGCAGAAGCATCTCAATCTGATGACTGAGATGGCTTTTTCTAAAAGTTTGATTGTAAAGGTGGCAGAATCAAGTAAGCATCAGTAGCACATAAGAGAAAGGGCGGGGGAAGTGGGGGGTGGGGAAGCTAGGTGGTGCAGTGGAGAAAGCACTGGACCTGAATTCAGGAGAACCTGAGTTCAAATTTGGCCTCACATACTTGACACTTACCAACTGTGTGACCTTGGGCAAGTCACTTAACCCTCATTGCCCTGCAAGCAAGCAAGAAAGAAAGAAAGAAAGAAAGAAGGCAAAACATGGAAATAACTTTGAGTTGGTATTTAGCAAGCAGATATGATATATCAAGGGTGGTGAACTATAACACATGCAGCCTACAACTCTCCTTAGTTGGGCCCTCCATGTTAAAATGTAACTGGGAAATACTTAACAAAATTAATGTGAGTCCAATAAAACATAAATAATACTACATTTTAAAACTAATTCAATATGCAGCCTACAAGAATCCTTATGTATGGATTAGTGCCCCCATTTCTATTTAAGTTTGACAACACTGGTCAAGACTATAAGGGAATGAAAGGGAATCCAGAGAAAATGTAATAAAGAAATGGGAGCAGGGTAGAAACTGGAGGTTGGAGTAAAAATGAATACTAGGTTTAAGGAGTGAGACAGAAATAAATACAGAAGGTTGTGGACATATAGAAGAATTTCTGATTTCAGTGTCACGGAACTCCATGTATTGTTGTTGGTTTTTTTACCTTTGTGAAATTACCCCATCAACTCTAGATCTGTTTTTTTTTCCTTCCTTTCTTCCTGAATCTATAACCTTTCTGAAAATCTGGATTTAAACTGAGCATTTCTTGCTACTGAATAATTACTCTCTTGGATGTCTGAAATGAGTCAGTGTGCTTAGACCTTTCCCCTTTCTCCTAATGCCCTGGTTCTAACCCAACCTATTTATCAACCACTAATCCATATCAGGGTTTGAAATAAGAAAATACTCAAAAAGGAAAATGTCTCTTTCTCTGTGTATCAGTTCAAGTATGTTATATGGCAGAATTTTTACTAAGAGTATGTTTTTATTTATAAAAGAGTTCAAATATGTTTGATTCTAGGTGAGTAACCTGAACAACAATTTATTCATAATTCCTTAACTTTGAATTAAATGATACTATCAACAAAACATTATGAAATATTTCTTAAAAGAATGCCCCTAAATTATAGAAATTGAAAGGTTTCATTTCTCCAAAGGGAAAAATGACTTTAATTGGCTCCTTTAACACAGCATTTCTTTCAGCAATATCAAGAAAAATGTTTTTAAAGGCATTAACATAAGTCATATAACAAATAAGTGTTAGCATATTAATTAGATGATATTTACCAGTTCTAAATAGGAATATTATCCTATTATCATTTAATACTCTTGGAAAGAAAATAATTCAAAACTAATCTCTTTTGTGCTGCTTGTTTGCTGCTAGTAATTTTTAAGTAGATACACATGGTATCATTCCTTTTCAGATCTTCACATTTCCTACCATTCTAGCAAAAGACAATAACTGACCTCAACATAATTCTGAAATTCTTTATATCATCTTTAGTAGATTTTGCATTTTGTTAGTCAATTCAATAGATACAACCATTGAACCATTGTTCAAAGTCAAATAATTGATCCAAGATCTTACTCCCAAATCAATCATACCTTCAAGAATAGTTCACCGATAAAAAATAGTTGAGAAAATTGTAACATAATTGTATTAGGGAATGTTACAAAACATTCTTTCCCTTTTTCGGATATTAGTTTATTAATAAGGAGAGGGAATAGACCTGTGATGTTTTTAGCATAGGTAACTTCCTAGTGAGCAAACTCCTTTTACCAATATAGGTTGTCACCTTCTCTGCAATTTATATGCTGAGACACCTGAGTCATTAAATTATTTGCTCAGGTTCAAGCATCTAGTATTTGCTAGAGTTGGAAACTGAACTCAAGCCTCCCTGGTTTCAAGGTCAATTCTTTATTCATTATGCTATTTTGCCTTCTGTTGATAATATTCAGAACATTTGCTCAATAATAACATTTTCTAGGATAGAGCATTTTCTGTGTGAATACTTTCATGCTTTCAGCAGAGCTAGAAATAAAACAACACAAATTAAGGTGAATTTCAATGAGAATAGGGATAGCTTAGAACCATCAAAAATTATTGTAGAGATACAAATGGTTTCCTCACTAAAGACTTGGGATAAGTTTCAGAAATTGAAAAATAGCCTCTATTCAATGGAGTAGAATCTAATTTTACAATTCTGAATGTTATTTTAAGAAAAAGAACTATCAACCTGAGGCCAAAATCTTAATAGTTTCATTTTTAGTCCAGAATATGCACAAATAAATTGTCACTATTTAGAGGCTATAATTGTTGGAATATAAGTATAATTTTATAATTATTGGCCTACAGGAGAAAAAAGATGCTTTCTTTTTGAGACTGTCACATAGAGAAATATTTAACAAATGAAAGCCAGAAGATTTTCATGGGTAGTCTAAGGATGTAAGAGGACAGCTAAAATTAAGGCCAAAGTGTTGAATAATGAATGTTACCTGAATATATCATGGAATAATTAAGAAATATGTTTATGTATGAGAAAATAACACCTGATATTAACAAACTCTATCTGAATAGCTCACAGTACAAAAATATCATGTTTAGAAAACCAAAAACTGCAGACTAACTAGGGACTCATATCTTCGTACATATTGCTTTAAGGTTGATTCAACTTTTGCTCTTTATCTGAGGATTGATCAAATGCCAAAGAAACTGTTCAAAAAGTAAAATAGTGTTCCTAGTGATGATTAATAAAAATACTCACAAATTCTAAAATATTCAGCAAATAACCCACAAAGAGATTGGACTCAATCATTCTAGACAGTTTGTAATTAATAAAGAAAAGTGAAAAACACTTTTTGGAAGATTTCAAAGGTGTACAAGTTAGCTGGATCTCTTTTGAGACATTCACAAAACCAAAATAAATCCTCCACAATATTCACAGAGCAGCATCTAGAACCTTCCATAAGGATGACACAGAAAGCAGAAGGAAGGCTGCAAATTTAGAATTAAAGAAATTGGTGACCTTGATTCTGGGAGCATTGTGATGGACCTTGGAGAAACATTGAGGCCTACATATACATTCTGCATGATCTTTGGTTGGCTTCAGTGGTAGAATATGAATTGCAGGTTGCCTTCAAAAGTCCTTAGTCAGTCTTATCTTCTAGCTTACTCTTTATCGATATCAGCTCTTGGGTTCCTCCTTTGCTGATGACATTTGTCAAAAGGCAATGCTATACAGCTAGAAAGAAACAATTCAAGTACTGTGGAGCTACAGTCAGGATAACACAAGATATAGCAGCTTCTACATTAAAGGGCATGGATTATGATATTCCAGAGGGCAAAGGAACTAGAATTACAATCAAGAATCACCTACCCAGCAAAATGGAGTATAATCTTTCAGGGGAAAAAATGGAACTTCAATGAAAAAGAGGACTTTCAGGTATTCATGATGAAAAGCCATGAACTGAGTAGAATATTTGACTTTCAAATACAAGACTCTACAGAAGCATAAAAAGGTAAATGTAAAAAGAAATCATGAGAGATGTTAAAAGGTTAAACTGTTTACATTCCTACATGGGAAGATAATACTTCTAACTCATAAGAACTTTCTCAGTATTAGGGCAGCTGAAAGGAATATATTTAGACAGAGGGCACAGGTGCGAATTGAAGATGAAGGGATATTTGTAAAGCATTTATTTTTTGTTTACTCCCCCCCCCCTTTTGTGGGGCAGGCAGGGTGGGGTGGCTTTTGTCTGGGGTTGATTTGGGCTTGAGGCCTGCCTCCTTTGTACAAAGCTGGTGCTTTGTTCACCGTGTCATCTAGCTGCCCCATGATGACATCTTTAAAATAAAATTAAGGGGTGAGAGGAATGCACTGGAAGAAAAGGAAAGGGAGAAGTGGAATACAGTAAAGTAGCTCACATAAAAGAAACAAGAGAAAGCTTATAGAGTGGAGGGGAAGAAGGGGAAGGAACAGGGGAGTGAGTGAGCCTTACTCTCATCAGAATTGGCTCAAAGGAATAACATACACACTCAAATGGGTATAGTAGTATTTCTTGCCCTGTGGGAAAGTGGGAGGAGAAGGGGATAAGGGGGAAAAGGTGAAAGAAGGGATGGAAGATTGGGGGAGGGGGCAGTAAGAAGCAAAACAGTGGGGGCAGCTAGGTGGCACAGTGGATAAAGCACTGGCTCTAAATTCAGAAGGACCTGAATTCAATTCTGGCCTCAGACACTTGACACTTACTAGCTGTGTGACCCTGGGGCAAGTTACTTAAGCCCTATTGCCCTGCCAAAAAAAAAAAAAAAAAGCAAAACATTTTTGAGGAGGGATAGGGTGAAAGAAGATAGAAAATAGAGTAAATAGCAGGGAGGGTAATACACTTAGCAATAGTAACTGTGAGAGAAATGATGAGCAGGATGCTATCAGAATGACTTATGAAAAATGCAATCCATCTACAGAGAAAGAACTGATGGTATCTGAATACAGATTGAAGTATATTGTTTTCGTTAGTTCTTCATTCTAAAGTTATTTTGTCTTTTTTATTTTACAACCTAATGTGCAGATATTTTACATGATTGCACATGTATAACTTATAATGAATTGTTTGATTTCTTATGGATAGGTGGGGAGGGAAGAAGAGAATTTGGAACACAGTTTTAAAAAATCAATTTGAAATTTTTTATGGGTAACTTGGGAGAAATTCTAAATAATTTTATTATTATTATTATTATTATTAAAACAAAAATTAAAATAAATTAAAAAATAAAAAAGAGTCACTGCTATAAGTTGAGAGGACTTGGGGCAGCTCCACCCAGGGATAACTTGGATCCCAGTGAAAACAAACTGATTTTATGCCTGCCTTTGTGTTTGTTCTTTTGTTTTAGGATAAGGGATTGGAAGATAAAACCTTGTTAGGAATGTAAGCTCACAAGTTCCCCTGTATCCCATCATCCAGGAGTCTGGGAGTCAAGTACGTGCCTGGTTTTGCAGGAAGTGAGCATCAATGCCTCAAGAGAATTCAGTCCAGCCATAGCATTTTCTGATAATGATGTTGTGTTTGGACAGGAACTTAGTGGAATCAATACTATGTTGAAACTTTGTTAAATTTAAGCTTATACATCTCAGAGATGGAGGTGAAATATGGGTAATTTGCCCAAGATATGTTGAGGGGAAATATTTGTATTTGTTTTATATTTTAAAATAAATATTCCTTCAAAAAAGTTAATTGGCATTAACAGGTTAAATGAAATTTAGAAATTACTAAGTAGTGGCTTAAGTGGAACACAACCAATTGGGGTTCAAGAAAATAGCAATGAAGAAGTAATATCTCAAATCCCCAGAGTATTCTTAGAATCCTAAGGGGGAAATGTTGCCACCCTTGCTATTGATATGACTAGAGAAGCACCTACTACATATTCAACAAACTCCAGTAAGTCAGAATTCCTGAAATGCTAAAAGTAAAGATAAGCAGAAGGATTTGTTTTAAATTTTCTGATATAGGTTTTCATGCCATGGACCAAGTGTCATAGCAACTCTATATAGTCACAGGACTCATAAATGCAAATTAGGTATTGGTCTAACCATGGGGCTATTGATAAAAATATTAGAGCTCCTACAAGAGGAAAAAACAACAAAAACAACAAAATAATTCTGAAAGATTGCTAAAAGGATAACCTTGGCGGGGGTGGGGGTGGGGTGGGGGGAGTGGTGCAAAACATAAGCAATTTTAAATCAGTTATGAAGTCCAGAAGTAGTTAATAATTAATCAAATTCCTTACCCCCATCTCTATTCCTTCTTCTCAGAATACATTAAAACCAATCAAATTTATTAGGAATCGTTTGGATAAGAGAAAAACCTAATTATCACACTGTTGTGAACTGACCTCATTCCACCCTGCTGTGGTAGAAATGTCACTTTCTGAATCTGGACTATTATTGGAAAGGAAAGAGAAAGGTTACTGAGTGCGCAATGTTCTAATAGGTCCCATTTTAAGGTTTGCAAAGCTAGAACTCATGAGACTTTATTTCCCCCAGTTACTAGTAAAAAGGCTTTGCAATCTGTGCTACAAGAAGGAATACTGACATCAATGAGATTATAAACCCACTAAAGTTCTAGTAAATCAAAATGCAACAATAAGAATGAACCAGTCATTAAATTTTGGAATCAACTCTCTGCTGACAGCTTGTAACATGGCACACTTAAGTCTTTAATATACAGTGCTGGAGTGGGACAATAGATCTCTTTATGCTAACTAGATGACAAAGAGTAAAAGGCTTTAAAGGGAGAAAACATGGTAAAAATATGGAATAAACCACACATATCTTATCAGACTAAGACTAAAGACATTTCACTTGGATAATAACAAAATAATCTGGTAGTATATTATCATTAAGTTGATAAGCTGATATGATCTATCAAAATTCCTGGCTTCAACAAGTGCTAAAGAAGCCAAATAGCTAAAAATATCTGAGAATTATATAGTGCTTTAAGGTTTGCAAAGCACTCAACATGTTCTCTTATTTGATCATCATTATCACTCTGATAGGTTGGTGCTATTAGTATTCATATTTTATAGATAAAGAAATTGAGAAAGAGAGATGTTAAGTGACTTGTCCAAGGTCATGCAGCTAGTAAATACCTAGAGAAGCATCTGAGCTCAGTTCTTCCTAACTCCAAGTCAAGCATTTCATGTCCTATATCACCTCCTTTGACTCTCTCAGGCTTTATTTGTGCTGGATTTGAAAATCTTGATTCAATTTGCTGCATTCTATCAAGGACATTGGGCAATGAGGGTGAGGGAGAAGGTGTAGATCAAAATGGTCTTTGCGTGAAGCTTTGTCCTTTGTCTACCCATTTTAACCCCTCTGAACTATGAAATATCAATAAGCATAGAACACTAAACTCAATACTAAGCATTCTCTCTCTTTTTTTTTTTTTTTGGTCTTCTCTCCATCCTTTGATTATGAATAGTTCCCAAACCACTTATGTAATGTCAATATGAGGAAAAGAATTTCAGGACAAGAAAAAAGAAAAGGAATACCATTACACTGGCATTAGGAGTTATGTAAGATACTCTGTTGGAATAGAGATGATTACCATTGGTCATGTATGTTTGCTCATAATTGTTCTGGCATCAATTATTCAAGTTTGTAGAAAGCAGAGCAGTATAAAAATGATAGGAGGCAGCTAGGTGGTGCAGTGGATAGAGCACTGGCGCTAGAGTCATGAGGACCTAAGTTCAAATGTGGCCTCAGACACTTGACACTTACTAGCTGTGTAACCCTGGGCAAGTCATTTAACCCTAATTGCCTCACCAAAAAAAAAATTATAGTAACTTCATTCCTTTTGCTTTATATTCCAATCTGAGGACAGAGGTCATTGAGTTCTAGAATCTTAGGACAAGAATTTTGATTTACATGAGGGAGGCTAGACAGAAATATGTATGACAAAGGGACAATCCAATGTGTGTACTTTGACCCACTTTAGTCAGAAAGTGACAGCTGAAGAAAACATAAACACAATAACAAGTCAGGCTAAGAAATGTCAAAAAGCGTCAACAATGCAAGAGATCAAGTATATCCTTCAAAGTCTACAAACCTCATCATAGACTAAGGGTAAAATAAGATTGAAAGGTTAAATTGAAACAACTGGAAATGTCCTCTGCAAGTATCTTATGTTGCTGCCTAATAATACAAATGCAATAATGGCATTTACGATTATGCTATAACTAGAAATTTCTTCATCTTTTTCATATGGAATTATATTATAAATTCATTTACTGGCATATCAAGGGTCCTAAATACAAAAATCAGAAGTCCTTTTTATTAAGATTTAAGAAACACTTTGTGAGGGCAGCTAGGTGGTATAGTGGATAAAGAACGGGCCCTGGACTCAGGAGGACCTGTGTTCAAATCTGGCCTCAGACCCTTGACACTTACTAGCTGTGTGACTCTGGGCAAGTCACTTAACCCCCATTGCCCCGCAAAAAAGAAAGAAAGAAAGAAAGAAAGAAAGAAAGAAAGAAAGAAAGAAAGAAAGAAAGAAAGAAAGAAAGAAAGAAAGAAAGAAAGAAAGAAAGAAAGAAAGAAAGACAGACAGACAGACAGACAGACAGACAGACAGACAGACAGACAGACAGACAGACAGAAAGAAAGAAAGAAAGAAAGAAAGAGAAAGAAAGAAAGAGGAAAGAAAGGAAAGAAAGGAAAGAAAGGAAAGAAAGAAACATTTTGGCAACATGGACCCTGTATCTTAGTTCCTACTTAAATACTAAATTAGTTAATTCCTAGTATGACCATAAACCAAAAACTATTAATTACAAAAAGAAATTCTCCCATATTCACAAAATATGTTAAAAATGTCTTGATTTTAAAACAATGTGATAATGTGTGTGTAATTTGTCAGATTCAGACATATTGAAACTGTAGTATGAAATGAAATCATAAACTCTTGTTCCTTCAATTAAAGTTAATTCACACATAGTCTCTGAAAACATAATCTAAAATAAAATTTAACATACTTATTGTGATTGTCCTTTTGAAAATCATATTTAAGGAATAACTAGTAAATGACTTATCTATCCACATTTTTCATCTGTATAGCAAAAACATCCAAAGATTTCAATCATGATTTGAAATTGTTCTTACTACTAAAATCTCAAGAAAATTATAAGAATTCTCAGAACAACTCAATTTAGAGGCATTTAAAATATAGTGTTTGACAATTGTTCCCAAGTATATATAAAGTGTACCCTGAAGTTAAGTAAGAATGCTGGAATCTCAGTTAGGATGACTCAATTGAAAACAGTTGCAATGTTTACAAACTTTCTAACTCTTTGGCAGTGATGAGAAATAGAAACATAATACATTACACTTAAAATTTATCCCCCCATGGGGGCAGCTAGGTGGCGAGTGGATAGAGCATGGGCTCTGGAGTCAGGAGTACCTGAGTTTAAATCTGGCTTCAGACACTTAACACTTACTAGCTGTGTGAGCCTGGGTAAGTCACTTAACCCCAATTGCCTCGCTAAAAAAAAAAAAAAAATTTGTCCCCCATAATCTTTTTAAAGCTTTAAAAAGTGGGGATTAGACTACATTCTTACACAAATGTTCTTAGTTTGGATATTATTGCTTCCATTTTTATAGTGGGAGAACAGCACACGTATAGGTTAATAAGCATACATAACATAAAAATTAGCAAAATCACAATTTACCAAGTGAAAAATTATGTTATAACCAATTTAGGAAAAGAATTTAATCCTTTATGTAGTCTGAATGTCATAGTCAAGTGACAATGTATTCTTTTCCAGAAGATGATTACGGTAAGCACTGGGATGAGGGAGTAGAAATATATTACTGGGGAACGATTTCTGGCCCAAGTATCTGAAGAAGAATAAACCTGGTCAAATAAGTATTTGGATTTCTTTGGAGTGCTAAAATCCATGCCATTTAAGATAAGGCTAGAAGCATAAAGACAATTGAGGAGGCAACAATACAGAATAGAAGGCAAAATGAAGGCAACATTAAAGCAAGGAAGTTTGAGAGCCAGATGAGTCCTTCGGCATTCTTTTGGTCTTTTCTAATGATTAGTCTGAGACTACCAACTCCAACCTGTTTCATAAATTGAACTGGCCAGGTTAAGGTTCCTTTGAACTAGGTTTGGCACACTGATGAAGAGCTTGTAAGGGGCCAATGTCTCTTCCTCATGCACTAAACCAAAGCTTCTTAAACTTCGGGTCATGAGCCCAGTGGGGTCACATAATGGAATGTAGGGGTCACAAAAATTTGGTAAAAGTAATAGGTTATGTATACCCATTTTATGTACATAAATACCCAGAGTTGTGTAAAAATTTCTCAAGTGAAAAGGAGTCACAAGTGGAAAAAGCTTTAAAAGCCCTGCATTAAACCCATGCTAATAATTTGGGTGCTGGGGAGAGAGTTCTGGCTCAATATCAGCCTGGAAGTAATGACTAGAACTAGCATAATTTTAGTCAATGTATATCAGCAGACAGCTGTAGTCAATATAATACAAGACAATGATTGTATTAACAGTCAACGAGGGCAGCTAGGTGGGGCAGTGGATAGAGCACTGGCCCTGGATTCAGGAGGACTTGAGTTCAAATCTGACCTCAGACACCTGACACACACTAACTGTGTGACCCTGGGCAAGTCACTTAACCCCAATTGCCTCACAAGAAAAAAAAACAGTCAACCAATCACCATGCTACTGGAAAGAAAGTAGAGTGGGTTATATTAGTAATATATGACTTTAAATGTTTCTTCACTTGTGTCTGCTCTCTGAAATGAATGGGTCTGACCTAACCACGTGTTCATCAGTTGTGTTTACCATGCTCAATGTGACATAGGATATCTAAGTAATTTGCTCTCTCCACATCATACTCAAGTTTAAAACACTCCAAATTATGAGTGTGCCATAGGTGAAACTAACAATACTTTGGGGACTGGAATTCAGATCTTGTAGATCATAAATAAGCAAGCCATTGTCAAATGTAAGGAATGGTTGATCTCAGGAAGGAGGTATCATTATTCCCTTACATTTAATGGCAGGTACCCTGGTACATTAGACCCATGGGTAAATCTATGCCTATTTGGCAAGGGTGGGCCAAATTGGTATCACTAGAACTCCAACAGCTCCTCCATTGTGTCTCTGGCTCCCAGAAGCTGCTACAGACAATTGTTAGAGGATCAGCCATACCTTTTGCCTATGAAGTTAATTGCTGAAGGAACAGAGTCAAATCTCTAGTTCTCTTCTTGATGAAGGACACAATAAAGTCTTTCCAAAAATAATAAACCACTATAGGCATATCACTCTATGCCAAGAACTGACTTAAGATTCAGAAGGAACTTACATTTGTCAAGATAATGGAATGTGATAGATGAGATTTGGCAGATATTCAGGAGCCCACCTGAGTGGATTACTGGCTGATTTGACTGAATTAGTAGTTGACTAGATTATAAGCACATCTGGCTGGTACTTGAGAGTACTTAAGAAAGCATGGTTCTCAGAAGCTCAAAAAACTTTGAACTCCCGGCCCAGTCAATGAACCAGCTTGAAGAACCTCCCATTTCTGGGAGGGGACAGAAAGGAGGAAGGAGAGCCTGCACAGAGAGCGCTGTCTCTTTTGGTTCCTGATTTCACCATGGTGGCGGTGCGGAGGCAGAGGACGAGACAAAGGAGTTGAGGAAAGAAAGGATTGCCAGGCTGTAGGAATTCTGTTCTCAATCTCTCTCTTTCTATCTTTCAATAAACCCTTAAAAACCTAAACTCATTTTATCAGTGATTTTAGTCAGTTTCCCCCAAAACTGGGGGAACAGATTAGGACCCACATTTAGAATTTTAAATTACCCACATTCTACTTGGACCCTGATAATGATAATAAACCTTCACTGTAAGAGAGGTGTCATAAATCTCCTTCTATTCCATAATGAACCTTTCCACATATGATCACTGAGTAAAAAGGTCTAGGAGCCTCTAGTGACTTGTCTGGATCACTCATGTCTACAATGTGAGGCAGCGCTTTCTTCTGGTTGAATATCAGATAAACCTGCCAGGGCAGTCAGTTCCTCAGAAATCCATGCCAACTGGGGGCAGCTAGATGTTACAGTGGATAAAGCACTGGCCTTGGATTCAGGAGGACCTGAGTTCAAATCCAGCCTCAGACACTTGACACTTAACTAGCTGTGTGACCCTGGGCAAGTCACTTAACCCTCATTGCCCTGAGAAGAGGAAGAAGAAGAGGAAGAAGAAGAAGAAGAAATCCATGCCAACTGTTACTGCATCTTTACAGTCTCTGCCTTCCAGTGCTTATAAGTTTTTAATACTTCTAATTTGTCTATCACTGTCAACAGAAAGTAATCTGTTTAAGGAATCAGATCATAGTGTAATACCCTACCCAGGGGAGGCAAGTGCTCCAGTCCTAGTACATAAGTGTAGGAGGAGCAATATCATCCTAGGGAGAGGAGTAGGGCTTCATTTTGAATATAAGAAAGTATAAACCAAAAGGTCACATCAGGCATGTAACATGTTTTCTTCATATCATCAAAATTTAAGATATTAAGATTGATGTCTGTAGTTAGTTGAAAAATTGGAAATTCATGTCAGAAGGGCCCATATCAGATAAAAAGGCATGGGAGCCTGACTATCTGGTGCAATCTACCTTTTCAAAACTTAGATTTTTTGTTGTGTATCAATGATCTTCCTTTAGCTATCTCTCCCATTAGCAAGGTCACAGGTTGACTCTATTATAGTCTTCATGTTCCATCCCAAGATCATCAGAGGAAGTAACTGTCAAAACATTTATTCCGCTACTTTATTCTGCTAATGTCAAGCCTCACAACTTTGAACAAGTAACATGACCTCTGCACATACTTTCCTCATCTACCTAATTAGAATTTTGACACAGAGGATCTCTAAGCTTCATTCCATTTTCAGTTATTATCCAAAATGATTGCTGTGAGCTAGCCAAAGAAATCTATTTACCATTCCCTCTATATATTTTGGATTATTATTTTTTTACTTTTTTGGATTCATATTTAGTATTTTTCTTCTATTAACTTGCCTCTCTATCAGTAAATATCCATCAAAACACAGAATAAAATTCAGTTCCTGAAGACAACCATACTAATTAAAGAGTTATTTTTCTCTGAACAATTATTTTTTATGATGTTATTGAGCTAGGTGCAACTGTGTACTGAATTGGTCAATGTACTTGGAAACAAGCAAGATGATCCTTGGAAACAAGCAAGTTTGAATTCATAGGAATGCCATTCCTGGAACATGGTTCTGAAAGTATATACCTTATTCAAAAGGAATGAGATAGGTAAAAGGAGGTAGAAATGGAGTAGTATTATATTTTAAGAATATATGTGATGAAATCCAGGAACCAGATACAAGAAGCATGGTGGACAGTAGGTTGATGAATATCAAATGATGCAAGAGAAGTGATATCACCATAGGAGTATGTTACAGACCACCTAGAGGGAAAAGGGAAATAGATGAGGAATTTCAGAAAAAGATCACCATCTGGGCCAGAGAAATAATATAGTAGTGATGGGGAATTTAAATTATCCAAAATCTGCTGGAACTCTCTCAGACAAAAGCAGAGCAGCTATTAATTTCTTGATTTTTCTAATGATAATTTCATTATGCAGAATCAACAATGGAAAATGTATAATCTTGGTAGGATTATCACCAACAAAGAAAAACTGGTTGCTAAAGTAGATGCTGGAAACCTTGGAGAAAAAGTGACCAGTGGATCTTAGAATTTGCATTAGAGAAATAGGAAATCTAGGCATAGTCTGACACAATCAATTTTAGAGGAATCAGATTCAAAGGGATCAAATAAAGGACAGGTAGAATGCTGCTTCATCATTTTTTAGTCATTTCTGACTGTGCCCTTATGTGGGGTGTTCTTGACAAAGATACTAGAATGGTTTGCCATTTTCTTCTGCAGCTCATTTTACAAATGAGGAAATTGAAGACAAAAGTGTTAAGTGACTTGCCTAGGGTCACACAGCTAGTATGAATAAAATCTTGAATACAAAAAGAAACAATTGTGATGAGGCAGAAAAGCAAAAGTAGCTTTAAAAAAAATTAGTATGGATTGGCATGGGATCCACCAACTAACTTGGATTTTAAAAGACATACAAAAGAAAGAATCAAGAGCAGGTTGTAGAAGATGAATACAGAAGAGTAACACAGTCCTATACAAATCAATCAACAAGCATTTTTAAGTACCTATAATGTGCCAAGTCTTATGATGAGACAAAAAGGAACAGTATTTTCCTTTAAGGACCTTTTATCCTAATAGGGAAGAAAATATGCATATCTATGAGTAGATACACAATATATACAAAATAAATACAAAAGAGTTTGTGGGTGGAAAAATCTTCATGTAGAAAATGGTGTTTGAGCTAAGTATTTAAGGAAATCAGGAACTTCAAGAGGTAAAGGTGAGAAGAAAATGCACTTAAAGCATCAAGGAAAACCAGTTTAATGGTTCAGAGATGGGAAATAGTCATGTGTGCAGAGGAACAAGAAGTGGGCCAGTATAGATATATCCCAGATTATGTGGAAGGAAAAAATATGTAAGAAAACTATGAAGGAAAGAAGAAAGGAAGGAAGAAGGAAGGAAAGAGGGAGGGAAGGAAGGAGGGAGGGAGAGGAAAGGAAAGGAGGGAAAGTTAGCTAATGTCAGGGCTGCTAATGCTCAGGCTGAACTGAGGTTGGTAAGGTACATTGCTTTGTTTTCTTTTTAAATTATTTTGTTAGCAAGATTCCTATAATAAGCATATGTTTCTTTTATATATATTCAACAAGTTTTATGTCTTCTCATGAACTTTGGATATAAGGCATATTTATAAAAAGTACCCCATAACTCATATTTTCATATATTAAATAATACCATTTACTTAAAACACGGTGCCAAATTTAAAGCATTATGTAAATGTTATGGGGAAGTAGAGTGGGGGTATGAGATTAGGAGTAGGGATTTGGGATAGGGGTAGGGGTTTGGGGTCCTTAGGAATTCCTCTTTAAAGAATTACACCCTCTTGCACACAAATCCAATAGAATAAGATAATAGTTTATTTAGGGGCTGGGGAAGGGAAGGGAAACAAAGAGAGAAATCCTTGGACTTCTTATGGGGAGAAAGGCATGGCACAGAGGCGTGGCTCTGAGATACCTATCTCCAGGAGCAGGAGACAGGCAGATACTTTTATAGAGGACTGATGGAGGTGATCATCTATCTGTGGAAAATTCCCTTATTGGAAGAGGACCATCCCTCACTGGTGGTGACTAGAGGAGTTGGGTGAGGGGTGGCTGCAGATCTCTCAAGCCATCTCTCTCCTCCTCACACCACAAAAGCAGCAGCCACACCTAATCTTATCTCCCTAGGGGTGGGGGAGACTGGAATGAAGGGTAGTGGTCCTGGAGCTAGCTCAGTCCCAATCTGGTGCCACTTATCTCTTTAGGTGTGTCTGTCCTTTGGTTTAGTTTCTCAAGGAGAAGGTTCTTTGATTTACCCCAGAGAATTTCTGGGGTGCTAGGCCCATAACATAAATAACAATGTTAATAAGATTAGCATTATTAAATTTCTTTGAAAATATTTATGAATTATAGACATTTATTAATACATGAATACATAAATCAAAATATGTATTAATCCTATTGAATTAAACATTGGTCATATTAGGGAAATTCTAGCTCACAGACAAGCAAATCATAATTCATCAAAATTGGTAAGAATAGAAAAAAATATCTGATTTGTATCAGGAATTTAACTCTAAAATCTAAGAGTAAACTTTTCAAACAACAATACATAGATATCACTGTATTAGAAGGTATTATTCCCACACTTTGATTTAAGAAGTTTGATTACCTGCACTGAGAAGTGTAAATCTAACAAGTATTTCATGATAGAGATGCAAATAGATATATTCTTTATTCTAATGTGTCTCTTACTGATTTAGTCAGGCCTTCACAGACATTTGATACATCCCTACATGCACAAATTAATAGCTTGCAAACACACAAAAAAATCTTTTCAGAAATATCTTCTTCAAGGGTCATTTTAATTTACTGTGGAAATGGGGTACATTAACAGAAAACTTGAGCCTCCCAAAGCTGTGACCAAAGTTTGAATCTGATCTATGTAAGTACACAACTTACAGTGTTGGGCTATGGGTTATACTTACTTATATTTTATTGCACTTTGTTTTGCAATCTGATTTATATTTGTTTTCTCTTCACAACTTATAGTAGTATTTTTAAAGCTGTAACTAGCTGTGATTTTCTAATACATACTCTAGAGTAGTGATACAATCCTGTTTATAGAATCAATTTAATAAGGGTTTGTTGGTACATACATGTATTGTACATACACAAACACATACCATTCATTACTACAAATATTGTGTCAGGTGGTAGATTTTTAAAGTATGTATCTCAGAATATAGGGAGCTAGCTTTCTTAACTCTGTTAATAAACTAAACTTTACATGCAACCATACTTTTAACAAACCTCATTTGAATTGACCGAAATCTGTGATATAGTATTTAAAAAAATTTGATTCTTTACTCTATAAATGTCCAAATGTAAAATCTGACTCCAATAAATTTATATAATTTATCAAAAAAGTAATCAAAAGTACTTTTCATTTCAAGAGAAACTGTTAAGTCCCTTTCATCTTATTTAACATATATTATTTATAGGCATCATAGAGAATACAATGATTCAGTTGCCTTAAGTGAGAAACAAAATGAAATTAGAAAACATTAGCTAATGATAGTTATATGTGCTGAATAGGGAATTAAAGAATCATACTTTATGCATCTTTTCTTGTTCAGTTACTGTGATTTAACACACTGCTGTCAGTTCCAGAGCATTATTCAATAATGAGAGATGACCACACTTCCCTAAGTCACTACCAATATTCACAAATGAATTGTGGGCCTCATTGGTTTTGAATGTAAAAACATTCAAAGACTGGTACTAAAATCCATTCTAAATGGGCATTCTAATTCCAATATTCTCAAGTCATATCTACCTATAAGGTATTTGGCCCCTTTCATGGCATATTTCCCTTATTCTCTTGATTTATCTGAATTCTACAAGATATCCATTTCATTTCTTTCATGGTAAATTTTCCAAGGATTCTAGCCCAAAGTCACTTATTTTTTTTCTGAATTCTCCAATAAACTGTGAGCTAACAGACCAGAGACTGTTGGGTTTGGTTCTATTTTGTTTTGTGTTTACCCTTCTTTGTGTCACTAGCAATTAACAGTGCATGTAACATAGTAGGTGCTACTTGTTAATATTGACTGACTTGAAAATCCCTATGGCATTTATTCTAGGTACCACTTTATGGGGGAAATTAATTATATTTTGCCCCATTGTTATTTCATTTATTTCCACAGGTATGCCTCTTGCCTGTGTTAAGGGCTAAAATTCTAGCTACACTGTCTAAAATATCTAATGAGTGGTCGCCAATAAATTATAAGTTTTAGCAAGAGTTAGACTTTTAAGCATTTATTAAGGAGAATAAGAATTTGGTAAAGAGAGAAGAAAAGGCCTAGATTCCTATCTATTAAAGGGAGAGCACATTTCTAGCTCCACTCTCCACCAGAGTCCAGAGGAAAGAGAGTGAGACTGAGTGCCAGTCTCTTCCTTCCTCCTCCCACTAGCCCGCGTCACTTCCTTTTCCAAAGAAAAGACTCCTGGTCTTGCCGTCAAAGACCTTCACTTCATGGGTGGAACTCTTCTACAGTAAGTCTCCAGCAGGTGGCGTCATTCCAATCGTTACACCTGTCCCATTAGAATAAAACTACATGAGGTCAGGGACAATTTTATACTTCTATTTTATTTTTCACAACACATAGCCCAGTGTCAGGCACATACTGCTCAATAAATTCTTGCTTAATGTATGTGTATGTATGTCTATGTGTCTATTTATATAAGCATATTTATATATACATATACACATATATATGTGTGTATATGTGTGTGTAATGCTCAGAAGATACTGATACACAGCCAAGCTAATAACATAATATTTTGTGGTTTATAATCATATTGTTTACTTTATTTCATTTCACCCTCACAGTACCCTCTTTAACAAGGTCAGTTAAAATAAGTTTTTTAGTCCTAATTTGCAAATGAAGAAATTTGTGTACTTTACTGGAGATGTTCTTCATACTTGCTAGGAAACCATTAAGGTTCAGACATTTGACCAATGTAATATAAGATGTATGCATATAACTGATTTACCATTATGTATGCTAATTAGCCCTAAGGAAATACTTGTTAGACTGACATTTTTCAATGCAGGTAATCAAACTTCTTAAATCAAAGCATGGGAATAATACGTTCTATGAACAAATCACCAACAAATTGCTTTCTTAGAAATTTCAATAAAGCTTCTTTCCTCCCAAACTCAACACATTTCACTCTCTGCCCAGCTGTAACTTATATCTCCTTACTGTTAGTTATCTAGAAACTGTCCAAATTCTCTACAAACCAATCAGCACTGAGCAACATGAACTTGCTCTAGTCTAAGTGTGGGAACTGAAACTGGTCTTAATCCTGTCCACAAACAAGCTGATATCTAGGGTCTCCAGTTGGATTTTATAAACTTTTAGCTGTGGGTGTCCCTAAATTATTTACCATATAATTAGACTGGAAGTTTACTTCAAACATATTGATAAAGTTGTTTATAATATTTTTTTCATTGATGGTCTAATTGGAGATTTCACATGTTTATCAGAATATATATATGTATATGTATATGTATATATGCTATTTACTATGTCATACCACGCAAGTATTTATCTTATTATTTAAATACAATTTAGAAAAATAACTTACTCAAAACAGTTCAGTTACAAAATGGAGGCTTAAAACAAAATGAAATCAATTATGTATGCTAAGTTGACAAATTTTATCATTATGCTAATAAAATATATTCTTACTACAACCAGTCTCAAATGCCTCTAGTTAGATAACTGACCAAAGAGGCTAGTTGACTTTCTTCACAATGACAGAAAATTGTTAATATAAAATATAATGGTAAGTGACACTATCTCTTAATCATCATAGCAATGTCATGGATTCCAGTAATATCCCTACATTCCTATCCTTAAGATAATATTGATTAGGTTGAGTTGAACCACACCCTAAGTCCCCACCCAGAGATTTTTGCTTCATAAAAGAAATCAGATCAAGCTTGATCCAAGCCTCTGGTGTCCTAATACTTTCCTTTGGAATTCATGGCATGAAGGGCAATAGAGCCAAAATGAAGCAGTTTTCCTTGCTGGAGGCAGATGGCATCTCATGACCAGGCCTAGCTATCTCATACTGCTGCTTCTCCTTCACCCCAAAGGAATAAGAAAATTTTGCATGGGTCTGCCATTTGAGAAATTCATTGTGTTTTTCACTCATGGGACATCCTCCAGGGTGGCAGATTTGCTACCCTGCAATCTCAATTAAAGACACTCTATTCCTTAACTCATGCCTTTGGTTTCTTTCAGGACTTTACAAGTGGATCCCCAAACATCTTACTCCAAATTGAATGCCCTTTCCAATATACTACATAATGGTAGAACTGATTCAAGACTAAAAGCTTCAAAGAGTTCATGAAGGAAAAAGAAAAAAAAAGACTACTTGGCTTACCTAATTGGTTAGACTCATCTTTTCCTCATTCTAGTTTTAAGAAATTCCCTAATGCTGCATTTAATCTACTTGACAATTGACAATTTAATGAGGTCCCCTTCCCATAGATATTGATGTGGGATGGATTTAAATTGATCAGATTGATCATGAGGCATTCCAAAAGAATTACAAGACTCAGTGACTCAGTTTCCCAAGTTTTACTGAAAGACTATTGACCACAGGGAGAGAACTAGAAGAAGTATAGAAAGGTATCTCTTAAATAAGGAAAGAAAAGACAGTTATATTTATAGTATGGATAAATTGATTATGCCTCATTATAATAATCTCCTCCTTAGGGAGGTTCAGGGATGGGCTTATCCTAATTCGGAATTCCTGGGGGCTTGAGCCAACCCCCGAGGCAGATACCTTTTTCCATGGAGGTGTGTTTTGGGGGTTTACACATCATCAGGTCAATCTGGGAAAAATTTGGCCTTTTCTGCACATGTCCTTTTCATTCCCATGCCTAGTTTGAAAATATTTTCCTTTATCAGTTAGAACTTCTATACCCTGTCTGTGCATCATTGTTATAGTTAAGGTCTCTATGACCTGCCTCTTTATGTTCTTGTTATGAGTACTGATTAATGTGGATAAGGAGAACCTAGGCCCTGACTTATATTAATGAAGACTCAAGTCTTAAGTTATGCTTTAACTGAGGTCTGAATGCCTCTTGGAGCTCAGATCTAAATTACATCTTGGGTCTTGGGTTTTTCTGTTAACCCCTTTTTTGCCTCCTACATCAGATATGTTTTTCATGCTTTAATGAATCACAAAGTCAAAGGTCAACCTAACTAGTTTCACATGACATTTATACCTGTAGATAGCATAATTCACAGAATATAATTCGAAGCAGAAAAGTGGCCAAAATACATTAGATGGTATGATAAACCACTTAGCACTTAGTCATAGGTATATTCAAAATTCATCTCCCAAACTTATGGTAATTATACAATTATAATAAAGCAAAAGTATCCACTTGTTTAACAGATTTAGAACATATCACACGTGGAAAGAATAGCTCAGCCAGAAAGATTTCCTTATTTGCCTACCAGTAGCTGTGATTATTCAGATGAGGCCAGTGAGAATGATAGGGATGATAATGAATGCCACTCTTATGCTAATACCACTCTGAGGTGAAAGAGCAGACTATTTAAATTAGGTAATACAATAATCCAATTGAGGGGGGCTTAATTCACTGTTTGCAATAAATAGTTTTCAGCCCTGACTCACTTTCAAGTCATTAGTCTTTGCTTCTGAAAATTAAAGCCTTTTTCTAAAAGTCTTAGCACTCTGAAAGGGAAAGCGCTATCTCTGAGTTCTTTTTTTCTTAAACATAAAAGATTCAGGCTTGTTTTATATTAGGAAGTCTTAGCCTAAAAATTTGTCATCAAACTCTCCCACACATTCCAATTTAAGCAGAAGCTGTATTAATGATACTTAGAAGTCATTTGGGAATCACAGATCATAAACCTAGAACTAGAAGAAAGAGCCTATCTAGTCTGACTCTCTCATTTAAGAGATGAAGAAATGGAGGGCCAGAGAGAAGATGATTTGCTTCATAGCTTCTTCATACTTCTTCTTAGATGATCAAGGCTTCTTAACCTTTTTCCACTCGATACCTCTTTTCACCTGAGAGATGTTTATGAGACCCTGGGTATATAGATATATAAAATAAGTATACAAACCAAACATCTACCGCCAAATTTTTCACCACCCCCTACATTCAGTTGCAGGACCACAACCCACATTTTAAGAAGCTTTGCTCTAGATTGCATAAGCAGTTTCAGAGGCAGAATTTAAACACAAATCATCAACTCCAAAGCAGGTTAATGATATAGAGGTCAGAGGTCAGAGGTTAGAGGTTAGAGACTTGAGTTAATATTCTAGCACATGAAATCTGTGTGATATTGGGCAAGTGACATTATGAGGGAAAACAATCCTCCTCTCAATAATTCTCAGGAACTCAGCAGCGATGTGACAAAGGCTCTTTTATTTCCTTCTTGTGAGAAGGAGGCAATCTAGTGTGCAGCTAGTGGGTGCAAAGAAAGGGGGCTCACAGGCCCTATTTTAAACCCTAGTCCCTAACACTAATGGACCCTTCCCTTTTTCATCATTGATCTGATTACTCAAGGGTTAGAATCTCCGTGAAAAAACTAGGTAATCAGAATGCAGTATTCCCATCCCTCTTCCTTATATGGACACAACTCAGGAGTCCATCTTAATGAGACCAGAGCTCCTTGAACCATCTGATCTTGTTAGCCTGAGGGGGAGGAGGGGATCTGAGACCTTTGTCCTAAAAACAGGTCAGGACTCATATCCCATTGTGAGGAGACAACTACACATTTTCTCATAGACATCACCTCATTAAGATTCAATTTCTTTTTATTTTTTAAAAAAAGGGGATAAATTTCCAGATATCTACCAAACAGGAGTATTCTCATGATACCACTTTATAAATATGTAAACTACTAAATATGAATGGTAATTTTTTTCCTACTGAAGTTTCAGTTTTCACTTAAACATTAGGAAAAATTCTAAACAGGTAGTTAGAAAGAACTTTATACCAGAATGAGTCTTTCTCGGGGAAGCTAGGTGAAACAGAGGATAAAAGCATCAGCCCTGGATTCAAGAGGACCTGAGTTCAAATCCAGCCTGACACTTGACACTTATTAGCTGTGTGACCCTGTGCAAGTCACTTAACCCTCACTGCCCAGCAAAAACAAACAAACAAACAAAACAATGAGTCTTTCTAGTACCAGGACCAAGATGTGAAATGGATCTGAACTGAATTCTTGAGGCTTTATTATTATTGCTCACAAATGAAAAATGTCAAGTAAGGCAAAGGCGGATTAATATTAAGAAGATCCAAACACAGAGGATATCCCATTGTAATATATTCCATAAATTTTCAGAGGTTATAGTTAAAATTAATTCTGCCAGTTCCAATATGTAAATAAGGGAAAGATCAATGATTTACTCAGCCTAATGAACTCCCTCAGGCAAGTACAGATTACAGGGTTGGAGTCACACACTGGAGATAAATTGCCTGAATTACAAAGAGGTGAAGTTACTTGCCCAAGGTCATAGAAGTAGTGAGAGTTAGAGATAGCATTTAAACTTAGTCTCTCTCCTTCCAAACCCAGTCCCTCTACAGCCTATCATTTAGCTTTACTAGTTGGTTTGCACAGTCTTAATCTGCTAGAGATTAGAGAATACTGAAAAGCAGAAATGTCTAGAAAAAAATAAAGAGCACCCATTTCCTGTGCATATTACTTCTTTGGGAAATAAATGGTGCAGGTCACAGAATCAGCATACTCTAAAATGAGTATTTCTAATATTTGCTTTCAGCCATCTTTGTTATCTATCATTTGATTCTACAATAATGTATTTTCCTTATAGCACGCAATTATAGCAAACTATGAAAAAGAGAGATTTAGTAGAGAGGCAAATAAACCTTGTTTCCAAAGGGAGTCATAGGAAGCAATATATATGTTTTGAATTTTTATGTGCCTAGTTGTAAGACTTGATTTAGTTTTAGCCTGTGGAGTCTTCAGTAGTAAGCTTTAAATGTGAACTCCAAGTATATATTTGTTTTTATTGGTCTACAGAGAGGAACTTGCATGAAATAAGCAGTTTGGTCAAAGATGGAAAGTCAGAAAAGAAAACCAGTTAACTATAAGCACTAGCAAAACCTATGGTTTAGGCAAATTGTGAATGCTGTTCCCTTCTACCTAAATTATTCATCCCTCTCTTATCTACCTATCCATGAGTGCCTAAATTTTAGAGGCAGAATGGTATCCTTGAAAGAATATTAAACTAGAAGTTAGGGGACCTAGGTCAGAAGTCCAGACTCTGTATCTTATTCACCTATATGGGTTTCTGCTTAATTATCTATAAAATAGGGATTACAATACTCAAATGATTTGTCAGATTTTTAGGAAGATAAAATAAGGTCATATTGTAAAGTGTTTTACATACTGTCAATTGATATTTATTTATAAACTATGATTATACTTCCTTTAATTCCAATTTCCTTAAATAGGTTTTCCTTACTATTCCTTCACAAATTATTGATGCAGTTTTCTAAAATTCTGTTACATTTACAAATTTTAATATTGTGTTACTTCTGACTTCAGATACTACTAATTGGGGAGGGGGGAGAAAGAAGTTTAATAGCCCTCATTGCAGCAAGGCAGTCCTTTTATTTCTTTCTAATTGATTCCCTAAGCAGCCAGGTGGCATAATAGATAAAGTGCCAGGCCTGGAATCAGGAAGCTTCATCTTCCTGACTTCAAATCTAGCCTCAGACACTAGCTCTGTCATCCTGGGCAAGTCATATAATGCAATATAATGCCTTAGTTTCCTCATCTGTAAAATGAGCTGGAGCAAGAAATAACAAACCTCTCTTTGTCAAGCAAACCCCAAATGAAGTGACAAAGAGTCAGACAATATCAAAACCAACTGAACAACAAATTGATTCCTTAACTCCCCATAGAAGCTATTTCAAACCTTCTCTTTCCTCTTCAAGCCTACTATGCCTTCTCCTCTCCCTTTCTAAGACTTGCCTTTTACTTTACTGGGGAAAAAATGGGCCATTTATTATAGGCTCCCACTTCTCCCATTTTCTTCATGTTAAAACCCCTTTGTATCTCCTCACACTCTCTTCTCATTCTCAGACTCTGTCAAAGAGATGACCCTTCTCCTTCAATCCTCTACATGTGCAGTGGATCCTGTCATTTCCTATCTTCTCCAACAGATTGCACCCTCAATCATTCCCTCTATCTCTCAAATCTTCATCCGCTTCCTAGTCTTCTCTAATGTCTTCAAACATGTCAAAATCTCCCCCATGATGGAAAAACCCCCAAAATTTTCATTAAACCTTACCACCCCTCTTAAATTATTGTCCTATATCTTTCCTCCCACTCTAATCCAAACTCCATGAAAAAGTTGCTTACTCTCCCTATCTCTGCTTTCAACCTCATCACTTAAGTGGAACTGTTTTCTCTGAAGTTATCAATGATCTCTTAATGACCAAGTGGGAAACTTTTTTATCAGTCCAAATGATTCTCAATCTATTTTGCATTAGACATTTTTACCACCTTCTCCTCCTAGATATCTTCTCTTTTCTGGATTATCATGAAACTACCTCAATTGCTACATTTACCTGGATAACTACTCAGTCTTCTTTGTTGGCTCATCATTAACATTATTCCCCCTAAGTGGGGTATTCCCCAAGTTTCTGTCAAATCTGTCTATATTCTTCTCTTATCCCTCTATATTCATTCTCTTGGGAAATTTATTAGCTCTGATGAGTTACACCCTTTTCTTTTTCTAAAGGATTCTCATATATATATATGTGTGTGTGTGTATACATACATACATATGTGTGTATATGTATATATGTATTATATATATAATCTCTTTCCTAAATTTCAATCCCATATTATCAATAGCACATTGAACATTTCAAACTGAATGTTCCTGAGATAACTTAAACTCAAAATATCTGAAACTGAACTCATTATCTTTCTACTTAAATCCATCGCTCTTTCAAACTTCTCTATTTCTGACAGAGCAATCCTTCCAGTATCTCAGGCTCATAATCTATGCATTACCCTGGACTACTCTCTCACTCTATAAATTCAATCAGTTGTCAAATCATGCAGTTTCTACCTTCATGGAATCTCTATCATCGGATATACACACACACAGTTTGTGACATATATATAATATATACATATATATCACATAGATATATAGGTGTGTCTGTGTGTATGTATGTGTGTGTGTATGTTTTAAATCATTATTGATAAACTATTTTCTAAAATTGTTGCTACTTATATTTTAATGACTATTGTGCTCATTTTGGCAGTAATATTTATTATTTAAGTAATATCAAATATACAAGTAAACAATTGACCATGTGGCAGTCAGCACAGGCAAGAGGAAAGCTCCAGAGGACCTATGGTGTCTCTTCAGAGAGACAACACTTAGTCTCAAGGACTAAGAGGAAGAGCACACACCAACAACAGCATTCAGAGCCAAGAGGGTGAGCCAAGATCAAGCCAAGATGGTGACCCTCATATGGCCAAGGCTTTTTAGCCCCTTTTGATAGAGAGTGGTTATTATACATTGATCAAAGCTAATTGGTTAGCATCATTCAATTCCATTGGTTGACATGACCTGAGGATAGTCCAAATTAAAATGAACTCTATGATGACATCAGAGAAAACTGTGCAAAAGACCATCCTTGAAAGACAAAGGCAAAGTCCAGGTGTGGTTTAATCATACCAGCTCAATTTAGCTAGACAAAAGAATCAATCTCCATTTCTTTTGTACCCTTGGGCAGGCCCTGAACTTCCTCAAGAATTGAACTTTCTGAGGTGAGGAAGAGAAAAAGACTGAAACTGATCAGGGTCCCCCCAAGAAAATCATTATTAATAATTATTTTCTCACATATGTATGTATTTATCTAATTATTAAGTGTTTACTGTATACTAAACATGGTGTTTAAATTCATTTTAGCTATGCTTGTAAAGGGAAATTACTGAAGCACAGGGAAGTTTGAAGATAATTTCTAAATTCAACAACAATCAACAAGTACTTATTAAGCACCTATTATGTGCCAAGACTGTGCTAGGACTTGTAACTAGAAGTACCAAGAAAGAAACAATCCCTCTTCAAAATGAACTTATATCCAAATGGGAGAGACAACAAGTACATAATACATATAAATGTATGTCTATAATTTATACACACACATATATACTTTCAAATTACCTGAAAATGTGACTAACATATTATCTATGACTTGATTGAAGTTATTTTCAAAAAGATTGAACAGAAGTCAAGGTTATATCATCATCATTATTATTACAGATAACATTTATGTAGTGCTTTAAGACTTGTAAAGCTTTGTTCATATATCTCATTTGATCCTCTTTCATTCTTTACTAGAGACTTCTGCCTAAATTGAAATTGAGTCAATAATAACTATTCTTTGTATCTGGCCATTCAAGCAGTTCTAAATCCATAGAATTATACTACCATTTAGCCTATATTTCTCCACTTATCCACAAAAACTGCATGAGACTTTGTCAAAAATTTTTGCTAAGGGGCAGATAGGTGGCACAATGGATAGAGCACCAGCCCTGGATTCAGGAGGACCTGAGTTCAAATGCATCCTCAGACACTTAACAATTACTATCTGTGTGACCCTAGGCAAGTCACTTAACCCAAATTGCCTCACCAATAAAAAAATTAAATCTTTGCTAAAATGTAGGGTCTCTACTCTATGGGGAAGGAGGCTTAGAGGAGTCCAGTCCACCACCACTGGGAAGGGGAGAGTCTTAGTGGATTAAGGATTCTGGGTTCCCTTCCACCTAATCAGAAAAGGGGAAATAAGTGGCACAGTAGATAAAGGAATGGTCAGGAAGATCTAAGTTCATATCTAGCCTCAGACATTTACTAATTGTATGAACCTGGGCAAGTCACTTAACCTTTATTTGACTCAGTTTCCTCAACTGTAAAATGGGTATAACAGTGCTTGTCCCACAGGAATTGATGAGTTGTTTGGTATTATGTAGACAAAATAATAAATAATTGTTTTAGCATCATGAAAATTCAGTACTACTGAGATTGACTCCTCTACTACTGAAATACTAGTCTATTTTTTTCACAAATATAATCTGACCATTGTAGCTCACCTCATGATTTAAGGTCCTATTGATATATGGATTTCTTCAGGCTAAGTGATTAAGTGATTAAGAAGCCCCCAAGTGAGACTGGATCTATTTATTACTCACTGCATATTAAACCCAGGAGTACAATTCCATTTGGGGGAGATTTTCCTAAGTAAAGAAGTTATTTATATTAAGTGTAATATGGTGTAACATTTTGAACCAGTGCATCAATAAAATTTATGTTTATGTATATGTAGGTATGTAAATAGTTTCACATACATATATGCATATATTTTTCCCATGTAATTTTTACAAGAAGCAGCACTATACAGAAACCAACTTTTCTAGGATTCATGAATAGGCCGTGAGAATTCTGAATTTGGAATTGAAGGACATGGATTGTAATCCTGACACTATCATTTCACTATCTTTGTGATCTTGAGCAATTTACTCAATCATTCAAAGTTAGATGAAGTGATCTCTCAACTCCAACCCTAAATCTATGATCCTGTGAGCCTTTCCTTCCCTGGTTAGCCTCTGATATTACCCGCCTAATTTCAGAATAAGTGTACTCTGAAATAGGTTTCATGCTACCAAGGAACAGCAACCGTGGCATGACAGATGAAGTTTTATATACTTTTAATCAACAATTGTATTAATATGTCTGATTTGTAGACTAAAAAATAAAATTCAACTCTAGATAAAAGTTTGAATAAAAAGAAATAGACATGAACCCAAGAAATTGGGTTCAACAATCTCTTCAATAGAGCATTGAAAATCTGTTGCCCAACCACATTTTTCATTTGGAAAAAGTCAATCTAGGGGCAGCTAGGTGGCGCAGTGGATAGAGCACCGGCCCTGGAGTCAGGAGGACCTGAGTTCAAATTCGGCCTCAGACACTTAACACTTACTAGCTGTGTGACCCTGGGCAAGTCACTTAACCCCAATTGCCTCACTAAAAAAAAAAAAAAAGTCAATCTGCATATGCCTAGAGACTCAGAATTTGGTACCAAATATTTATCATCACTAAGGGGGTGGGGGGAAGGTTTCAGAAGCCTGCTGACAGAAACAGATTAAAGGTAATGTCACTGTAATGTGCATCTTATCAACTGTCAGCAAAGGGAATTGAGTGCCTCAAATTAAGAAGGCAGAAAGCTCTCTCTAGAATGTGTAAATCAGAGTTATGCTTATTAGTTTTAATTAGGTTGTGCCTTTAATTAAATCTTACTTATTGTTAATGGAAATTTAGACTATCTTTAGAATTATGGGCCAGCAGTGCTGGCTGAGGAAGTTGGGAGTGGGATTCATATGTTTGCAAAATACCTTGAAAACCATAGATCCCATATTGTACTTGATGTACTTCCATTGAACATAGTGCCCACCGATCAAGATTCTCAAATATAAAAGCAGAGTCCTTGGCTATACTTTTTCCTTTAATGACTTACCTTCTTTGTATACCCCATTTTCCATCTACCTGCATCATCCTGAATACTTTACCTTCTGTAAAAGTCAACTATTCCCTTTTGAAAGCCTATTTCACTGAATAGTGTTTCCTTAGATCTGATCTCCACAAGAATACCTACTAATTTTATTTTAGCTGTCATGTGTTTCCATGGCTATAGCAGCTACAGACTTCATTTATCCACAGATTTCAACTGAGATTTAGATATTAAATGCCCATCACCTCCCATTATTTTTATTTGTATGATTCATTTATTCTTTAATTCATTCAATACATATTTATTTAGGAGCCAGGATATATCAAATACTTTGCTAAGCATTGGAAGTACAAAAACAGGGGCAGCTAATAATGTAGTGGCCTTGGATTCAGGAAGACCAAAGTTCAAATCTGGCCTCAGACACTTGACACTTACTAGCTTTGTGACCCTGGGCAAGTCACTTGTGGCTTGCCCTAGTCTCTTCCTCCCTTCCTGCCTTCTTTTGAGTGTTGTCTCCTTCTTTAGACTTCAAGCTGGTTTAGGGCAATTACTATCTTTCTTTTTATGGAGTCCCCAGCATTTAGTACAGTGGTTGGCACATCATAGGCACTTAGTAAATGTTTACTGGATCATATTGAAATTAATATGGTGTTCTTTGGAGAATCCTTGATCTGCTTAGTGTTATTCTTAGTCAATATTCTCTCTTTTTTGCAAAGTCTTAGAACCATGGGTCTCTTTCTGCAAAATCAAATTGGTAATGTCAGTATATTGCTTCCTCAGGAAAACCTTATGAGAAGTCTGCAACTAGGAGCACCAGCCCTGGATTCATGAGGACCTGAGTTCAAATCTGGCCTCAGACCTAACACTTACTAGCTGTGTGACTTTGGGCAAGTCACTTAACCCTCATTACGCCCCAAATTAAAAAAAAAAAAAAGAAGTCTGCATCTATGACCCAAGACAATACCAAAGAACTCATGATGGAAAAGGTTATCCACATCCAAGAAAAAGAACTGTGTATTCTGAATGCAGTTTGAACCATACTATTTCTACTTTTTATTGGGTTTTTTCTCTTTTTTGAGGTTTTTCCCTTTTGTTCTGATTCTTCTTTCACAACATGACTAATGCAGAAATATATTTAATGTGGTTTGTACATATATAGCCTATATCGGATTGCTTTCTGTCTTGGGGAAGGGGGGGAGACAAGGCAGGGAGAACAATTTGGAACTAAAAATCTTATGAAAACAAATGTTGAAAACTATTTTACATGTAACTGGAAATAATTAAATTTTTTATGATTATTATTTTTTTTAATTTAAAGAAGCCGGCATCTTCTTTCTAACCTGGACTTCTATTCTACCCTGGTCCATAAGAAAAGTACCCTAGGATGAGAAGCCTCAGGAAGAAAAAGTTGGAAAAGAATGAAAAAGGGGAAAAGGATGTTTGATTCAAATAATAGAACAGATTGTATTAAAAGAAGGGAAGGAGATAATTTTAAAAATTAGAGAAGCAAATGGGAAACCAATATAGCATCTCTGCCAAGAAAACCCCAAATGGGATCACAGAGTCATACATGACTGAAAAATGACTTAACAACAACAAAACCTCTGAAAGATATAAGCAATAAGTGCTCATTTAGTACGCAGAGGAATGGGAGCTATTGCAGTAAGGAATGCTGTGTTTGAACCATCAAGAAAAACAATATTAGATAATGCATTTGGAATTCACTGAATATTATCCTCTCAAATTGACCCACACAATGAGGTATCAAAACTGTAGGACATTCCACAGTTCTACAAATGAAAGGTTAGAATTAGGAACATTAGGTAGATGCTCCCTGGCGAGCCCAGAGCCCAGCCCGCTGCCTCCCGCCCCCAGGCCGGGCTGCCGGGCGGCATGGCAAAATGGCCGCCAACCCTGGGATCTATTTGTCCCTGAACTGCCTGGCTAGGCGGCCCTGCCAGCCCTCCCTCCATCTAGTCAGAGCCCAGTCCTGGGAGCCATGGCACCCAGCAGAGAATGCCAGGTCCCAGTGATCCAGATGATCCGGGGGCTGTCCCTGGCCTCCTCTCTTCTGCTGCTGCTGCTCTGCTGTCTGTGGGTGTTGGGGGCTGGCCTAAGTTTGGCCCTGTACCTACACCTGCTGCTTGGACATTGGCAGGTGTACCGGCTGGTGACCTTCCCCTTGGGCCACAAGGCCCTCCCTGCCCTGTTGCTGAGCCCGCTTCTCTTCCCCACCCTGGGCTGGTTTCAAGAGAGACACCTGGGCACTGTGAGCTATGTTCATGCCTCGGACCTGGGGGCCCTGGCCACTGGGCTGCTCTACCTGCTTCTGGCTGGCCTCGGGGTGCCCGGGGCAGGGAGCAGGACCTGCGGTTACATGCCCATCCACCTGGCTCTGCTGGCGGCCCAGGGGGCTGCTGGTGCTGATGCACTTTGTGAGCTCCGAGCCCCTCTTCCTCCTCCAGCTGTGCGGCCTGGCCCACTCTGCCGGGGTCTTCCGCCGACCGGAGCTCTCTGAGCGCAGGCTCCAAGCCCTGCAGAAGGCTGGTGTTTGCAGGGCACTGGAGGGCAGCTCTCTGTTGTACTTCATCCCAGCCCCAGGCAGCCCACTGGAGCTGCCAGTCATCCGCCCTGCTGGGCTAAGACATAGTGATCCTGACCCTCTTGGGCATTTAGTGCCTGGACTCTGGTCCTCCGCCCCTGCCCCAGCCCTCCTCTCTCCTGGCCTGGGCGCTGGCCCCTCCTTGTTTGATGCCGCCATCTTTGAAGGGGCCCAGTCTTGGGATGCCCTCAGCCTCCCTCTGGAGACCCCCCTCTGGAGTCAGGGAGAGCATGCGAATGAGGAGCTGCTGCAGGCAGCCATCCACGCCTCCCTTCAGGAGAAACCCTTGAGGGCTGCGGAGGTGGAGCTGAGGTTATCCAAGTCCTCAGTCTCTTCCCTAAGGCTACAACAGCTGGAGTGTATAGGATTCTCCATGGAGAGCCTCCCAGGGAGGGCCCCCTTATACCGGCCCAGAAATAGGAGTCAACCGGGCCTTAAGGAGAGGCCCTCCCTGGTGGCCGTACTGGAGTAAGAACAAGGGGGCAGTGCTCATGGGTGGGGGGGCGTCAGGGTGCACACGCAGAGGCCATCTGCCTCAGCTCCCAGCAACACACTCACGCACAAACATCCCCCTACTGAATAAATCCATTTCATCTTTAAAAAAAGGGGGGGGGCAGCTAGGTGGCGCAGTGGATAGAGCACCAGCCTTGGGGAAAAAAGTGCAAGTTATTAAAATAGAGAATGCTATATTGTATATATTAATAGTTCAGCTATAAAGAGAATACCCGGAGCTGGACTTTGAGGTCTAAATGGACATATAAATTCAGTATGAATCCATGCATTTGAGAATACAAATTACCAAAGATTGTGGGGCAGAATAATGCAAACTGATCACAAATATACAGGAAAGAACTTCCTTTGGAGGTAAGACTTGAACTACCTTTTGAAGGAGAGGAGAAATATAACTTAATGAAGAAAGGGCATAATATTTTAAATATGGAAAATATCTTGTGTAAAAGTGTGTGGACATAGGAATGAGAAAGTCAGGTGGATATCATTGAAATAGAATATTAATAAGATGGAAGGACCACTTGGCAGTGGGCCTTGAAAAAAGTAATAGCCTATTTCAGATTGTACAGCTGTGAGGTTCAAGAACAAAGGGTATGGTACCAAAAAAAAATCACAATGAGTTCAGGGCCACCAAACTAGTGCAATAACTGAAGGCAGGACCTTTATCCCCACCATGTTAGTCTGTAGCCATTATTTTATAAGTATTATTATTAAGAAGAGGAGAAAGAGGAATTTTCTTTAAAGAGAAAGAAAGTGGCAGCTAGGTGGCACAATGGGTAAAGCACTGTCCCTGGATTCAGGAGGACCTGAGTTCAAATCCGGCCTCAGATACTTGACACTTACTAGCTCTGTGACCCTGGGCAAGTCACTTACCTTCATTGCCCCACAAAAAGAGAGAGAGAGAGAGAGAGAGGGAGGGAGAGAGAGAGAGAGAGAGAGAGGGAGGGAGGGAGGAAGGACAAAGGGAATAGAAGAGAAAGAGAAAGTTATAGAAAGATAGCCTAAGGAGATGTTAGTTCAACAAAAATTTACTGAACACTTTTCACCCAAAGAGACATCCTTTGGTCCCAAAGATCAAATTCTCAAGGATAACAAAAAGAATAATGACAAATTATCAGAGGGGCAAAGGAAAATCAAACACATTAATGCACTACAGCATAAAGTTGTCGATTTTTACAACCATTCTGGAAAACATTTTGGAACTTGTTCAAAAAGTCAATCAACTGTGCATGTCTTACCAAAATATCAGATAAAGAAGAAAAGAACACACATGTGCCCCACCTCCCCCGTCAAACATAAGTTTAATAGTTCTTTTTATAACATTGAAAATAAGGGGTTGCCCACCAATTGGGGAATGGCTCAATAAATTATAGTATATAAAATCAGGATTCACCAAAAGTCTTAATACAGTTTTAAGCTATCAAAACTGTTTAGAAAGGGGGCAGCTAGGTGGCATAGTGAATAAAGAACTGGCCCTGTATTCAGGAGGACCTGAATGCAAATCCGGCTTCAGACACTTGACACTTACTAGCTGTGTGACCCTGGGCAGGTCACTTAACCCTCATTACCCCATAAAAAAACAAAAACAAAAACTGTTAAAAAGCGTAAAATTGTCCCAAGACGTTCAAGACACTTTGTATAATGGAATAGTATTAAGCCATAAGAAATGCTCTAGAATCATGAATGGTCTAAAGCATTGCAAGTTGTTTTTTTCATAGTATTTTTGTTAGTGAATAAATTGTTAACTTCATTCTATTTGTCACAAGTTAAATATAACAAATAGATAAACTGAGGCAACTCTTGGCACCATATAGCATTTATTAACAGGGGCATGAAGCTTGATAATAAGAGTCAATGGTAGCCTCCATTTCTTCCAAAGACCTGGAGTGAGACCTGACAGGGCTTTTTAAACGTAGGTTCATCTTCCTTCTGATTCACATGACATACATCATTTAGACTTCCCCTAGCAAACATAAAACAACCCTGATTGGAAGGTGGGTTGGCTTTCAGGTGTGGGTGACCATGCGTTTCTCTGACACTTAAAGAATGCTACAGCTTCATGAGACCCAGCTGCCTCTAGCAATCCTGGTTAGAAAAACCAAAACTGTCTAGATCAGGTTTCCTGTGGATTAGGTTTCCTCATTGAAAACCAAGTCTCCCCCAATCTTCATTAGAAGGCAAGGGCCGGAGATTTGTTCTCCAGGGAAAACTAGATCAAGCTGGTTCTTTGTCCAAGGTTTAAACAGAAGAGAGGATTTTCACTAGAGAAGGGACCAATCCAGGCAGCTTAATGAGTAGATGCCTTGGGGCTGAGTGATCACACTGTCACAGTCCCTCAGAATAAGAAAAAAAGGGAATCACAGAATTTGGGGGGGGGGGAAGGCAATGAGGGTCAAGTGACTTGCCCAGGGTCACACACCTAGCAAGCTCAGATTTTAATTCGGGTTCTCCTGATTCCATGGCTGGTGCTCTATCCACTGTGCTACCTAGCTGGCCCCAGTATATTTTAATTAATTAATATAGCATAACCTTTGTTTTCTTCATATTCATTTTATTCTTCACAAGTTTATAAAATTCCTCAATATTGTTTATTTTTATAATATTGATGCTATAGTATAAATTGTCCTGATTCTGGTAACTTTATCTGTATCAATTCACAGGTCTTATCATTTTGAAATGATCAATTTCCTCATTTCTTTCAGTACATTAGTGTTCCATCACATTTCATATACCAGCATTTATCCAGTCAGACCATTAAAGAGAGGTGAGAGATTCAAGGTGTAAAGTAACACACACATATGTATTTTTATTGTACCCATTTAGGGATTTTTTTTTTGCTTAACAATGCATATTTATCATAAGAAATTTGTTTTCCTTTTTCTTTCCCAGTGGGAGAGAATAGGAGGGAGAAAAATGCGTTTTTGTTATTTTTTAATTACAGGCAATAAAGTGTCACAAAAGTAAAATGAGTGAAATGTTGCAGGTAGTTTTAGATAAGGTCTCTGGATTATTTTATTTCAGAATCCCACTCACAAAGTGGGAATAATTTACAAATGTAATGTAAAAATAAACTACATCAACAAATTTTTTTCAAAAAGAAAATAAAGAAAGAGATGATTTCAGAAAAACCTAGGATGAATTATATTAACTGATACAATGTGAGTTAAGGAGTACAAGGAAAATAATAACAGCATTATAAATACAATCAACTTTAAAATTTTAGAAACTGATCAATACATGAATAACTATAATTCTAGAGAATCAATAGTGATACTACTACCCATTTCCTAAGAGGGAGATGACAAACACAAAATACAAAATGAATTATATAATTTTGAACATAGTTAATATGGGAATTCATTTTGCTTGACTATGTTTTGCTTTTTTTGTGTGTTTTTTGGTTTGTTATTTTTTTTTTTTGCGGGGCAATGGGGGTTAAGTGACTTGCCCAGGGTCACACAGCTAGTACGTGTCAAGTGTCTGAGGCTGGATTTGAACTCAGGTCCTCCTGAATCCAGGGCCTGTGCTTTATTCACTGCACCACGTAGCTGCCCCCCATTTTGCTTGACTATGAATAGAATTAAAAGGGTTTTTTTTTCTTTCCTTTTTTTCCCAATGGGGTAGGGGGCAGGATTAGGAAAGAAAACAATGCTTGTTAAATGAAAAAAATTAAATTTTAAAAATATTCTTATAGAAGTCCAACTCTCCATCAGGAGTATCAAAAACTAGGAAGAGATTTGTCACTGTTAAAACCAACCAATCAGAGAAAATAATGCTTTTTAAGTGGGAAAAAAAAAAACCCTGAAAAAATCCCTGTAGAAGTCCAATTCTTCATAAGGACAATCAAGAAGTAGGGAGACCCTCATTATTGTTGTAACTGATCAATGGGTCAATCTATAAGCACCAATATACATCAGGCACTGGGCAAAAAAGATGCAGTAGCAAATCTCAAAATGTGCTCCAGAGTTCATGTCATGATATTCCATTTTACTGACTGACAGCAGTAGCAGTTAAACTGCCTTATAATGCCATTATATCACTCCCTGCCGGTACATTTTACTTAATTACTAGTGATCTGTTTCATGTTCTGGGAGTCAAGGAAATCCTACTTTACTTATGACCCTTTTACTTTCCTTAATGTACTGGAGATATGCAATTATATGTAGTGTACCCTGAGGGGACTATAGCATTATATGTATACCAGATATGACAAATTAAATGTATGGTTTTTAAAAATTAAGTTCAAAATGAACTCTTTTTATAACAGATCTGAATTATTTCACTTCAGGTGGCTTTGAGTAATGAATACCTTTATCACATGTTCACAATAGCTTCTAAGGCAAGCTAGTTTAACATTCTAACCCATTTAAAAATATAAATATGAAGTATCACTTTTTGGGAGCGGATCATTCAAGACAATTTTGGCTTTGCTATTTTTAAATGCAACAATCATCCAATAAAACCCCTCTCTTTTATCCTTAGACCTTCATCTGTCAGTTACAGATAATATCACATACATTTTTAAACAAAATTAAAGGTCAAGCCAATAAGGCTTCAGTCACAAAAATTGTTGAGTATCTTGTAAAATTTAAACAAGGCAAGAGAAAACACTCCAGGGAATACTTAAAATAAAGATGAAACACGTCTTTAGGTGTCAACATATTTAATCAATTCCCTCCCAAAATGTTAAAACCCAGTCTCCACCAGGAAAACTTAAAGGAGGACTGCCAGCTTTCATTTCTTGAGAAAGAAACTCCAAGCAATTCTTCTACACTAGAGCCACTCTGTTTCCTCACAGCATGTCCTCATTGGTTTGAATCAAAGACATTTCTTTAGAGGATAAATCCCCTTAGAGAGCATATTCAAAAATGGACGTTGCCAAGGACATCAGGGCAACTGATTAAACTTAGAACATAAATTATAGAATTAATTATACAGAAGCAAAATTATAATGGCACATAATGGAGATGTCCTGATGGTTGCATTTTTTAGAAAGAGTGTAGCTAGAGGGCACTTCCTCCCACTTTCAATTATTCAGGAAGTCTTCATGAAAGAGGTAGGATTTAAATACAGCCCAAAAGAAAGTCTAGAAGATTGAAGGTATAGGAATGGTCTGACAAAAGGAACATTCAGCACATTTTGCCTGATAGAAGCAAAGAGGACAATTTGGGAATTAGGCAGGAAATGAGGATAGTGGTGATGATATGACATAGTACTTTGAAGCAGCAGTTGATAATACTAGAATTAATCTATACCAAAACAGCAAGATCCAAAAGATTAGAGTGATGTGGTCAGAATTACAGAACAAAAGGAATTTAGGCAGAGGAAGAGACTAATTATAACAATTATAGAACTTGCCTTATAGAAGCAGTTGTAGGTGATTGAACTGAGGTATTTAGGCCTTGGATTAAAGCTGCTTGGAATAGATAAATTGTGATAGGTAAGAGTGAGGTAAATTGTTAAAGTATCTGGATTACTACCAAAGCCTGCGATTGTGAGGGAAAGAACTAAACACAATGAAAATGTGATCTGCAGATAATAACTGCTGCCAGCAGGCAGAGGTAGTACCAGGTATGGACAGTCAATATAAGTCTTCACCTGGACATTTGTAATAACAAGGACCCAAGAATAAACACACATAAAAATGTGCAAAAAGAGGGCAAAATTTGGTGGAGAGAGTGCTAGACCTAAATGGGAAGACCTAAATCCCTATCCCACATCTGGGCAAGTCACAAACTCTCTATGCCTCAGTTTCCTCATCTATAAAAAGGGGTCAGTCTCATTCTCTAAGGTCCCTTCCAACTCAAGATCTATGATTCTATGAAACTTCCTGAGGTATGATGAAAGATAACTTACCTAACTTTTCACTGCCTCAGGCAGCCCTAATATTATAAGTAGCGGTGGTAAAGATTTTCCTCACCAGTAGTTCTCTGTGCCATTGAAATCGCAGTCCAAACACATAGACATCTCCCCCAAAACACTGAACAGAAAATAGATTTTGAAGAAGGAGGCCATCTAGCTAGGGTCCAGACAGTCTGAAATGCGGTGATGTCCCTCTAGCAATATATTCTTTCTACGATTTGGCCTTATTCTCTCAGCCCACACTGACAATGGCAGATTAGATCTGGAATACAGATGGCTATATCTCCCCTTAGGGTTCTAGGGGGTCTTAAGAGAATTGAAGGGGAATTCTAATACTACTACTTTAAACCCCTATATGTTTTATTTCCCTCAGTATCTGCCCATCATCATCTAACCAATGAATACAGCCCCGAATCATTATGACCATTTGATATATCCTTGTTGGCATTGCTAATCACTTAACATCAATTAGCTTTTATAAAGGTGCCTTGCTAAGATTTAGCAAGACCTTTAGCAAGGACAAATACTAAAATTAGGAAGAGTAGTTGCTACAAACTTTCTTCCTACCAAATTCACTTCTGAATTTGACATAGCTTATAGAAGAATATCTCCTCTACTTATGAAAGAGTATCTCTCTTGCTTACAGGACAGTGTCTTGGCTTCCAGGTTGAGTTATTGCTGGGCTGATCAAGTAGATCTCTCCTCAGGGCTGAGTGTGGCTACCAAAAATATCAGCTTTGGAATCCTGTCTCTAGGTTTCCAGTAGCTCTTTTGACCTTTAAAAGCTAACAAGATCAATCCATCTTTAATACTCCTTTACCATCAGTGAGGGGGAAAGAAAAAAAAAAAACACAACAGGGATAGAAGCAAAACCAGGGCCATGAATTCACACACATATGAATGCCAGGATGAGGAAAATCACTGGGTGAAACTACATTTTCTACCACCCAGAGACCTATAGGACTTTTTTATATAATTCATCAACAGAGAATAAAGAGGTAAGATAACAGGAAAACATCACAAAATATTTGTATATGTTCTGAAGTGGAAGGAATCATGTGATCCTGAAAACAGGTTCAGAAGCCTCCATACAGATATGCAGTAAGGAGAAAACAGTGCTCATATTTGAAATACTGCAATTCCATTGACTAGGTCCCTACATAAAACCTATAAAACCCCTGATACACTAAACTTTATTTCCTCACTGTAGATACTGTAATATTCCAATTTTTGTGATCTCATTTATGATCCACTTATATGTCTATTTAATTTGAAATTTTGTCAATTGTTTCACACAATGTAACTCCATTTTCACCTTCTACTATAGATGTTGGCATATAAGTTGCAATTATTTTCATGAAGGACTTTTTGCAAATACTTATGACCATTGAAATATAAGATTAAAATGGGGACAATGTAGTAATACTTGAAGTACTTATGCTACAATATTACTGTGAATAAAGCCTTATGTAAATTAGAAAATGACACATAAATGTCAACAGAGTCTTTCTTGTAACTGTTGTCCTAAAAGGGAAAGGAAGGAAAAAGGAATAAACATTTATATAGTACCTACTATGGAACAGGCATTGTGCTAAGAACTTTTCACAAATACTGTCTCATTTGATCTTCACAACAATCCTGGGAGTTAGGTGCTATTATTATGCCCATGTTTAGTTGAAGAAACTGAAGCAAACAAAAATTAGGTGATTTGCCCAGGGTCACACAGCTGGTAAATGTCTGGGGCCAAATTTGAACTCAGGTCTTCCTGATTGCTATTAAAGTCCAGTGCTCTATCCACTGCACTACCAGTTGCCAGGCAATCAGTTTCAAACAAGCATTGAATCTCAAGGGAAAAATAAGAATGATCAAGAGCAGACAGTAGGTCAAGAATTAAGAAATAATGACTATGCTAGTCTATCTCTTTTTGGGGGTCTCTTTCTATCTCTCTTTTTTCTTTTCTCTCCCTTCATCTCTTTATTTATATATTTATTTTTTAAGGAATTGCTATGTCACCAGACAAAGGAAGAAAAAAAAAAACTTGCTAGAATACTAGGATTTCACATGACTGGAGAAGAAAGTATATAGTTCCATCAAGGCCAATGCAATACCTGTAATTGTTGCCATCATGGAAGCCTGGTCCAGATATCCTCAGAAAAAAGAAATAGAGACATGGAGATCTGGAGTCTAATAAATTGTGTTCCGGGATTTTTGCTCCTCTGGCAAAGATCAGATGTCCTACATTTGTAATAAATAGGTTAAGGAACTCTTTGGCAGAAAAACCCTCTGTCTCTGTGTCCACAGATAATATCTCTCCATGTTCAGAGGCCAGAGACTAAAATGTAGCTTGCAGCATGTAATTGGCAATGCCAGTGCCAACTTGCCTACACCCATGGAATGATGGAGAATAATAGTGATCAGTTTACCATAAGTAAGATTGAATTCTTTTTGGGATAGGAGTGGGCAGAAAAGAAGGTCGATAGTATTGTGTTAGATAAATTATGGGGGGACTAGGCTGGATTTTCTAAAATATTACTAAATCATATATTCATGGCTATTGCACCAGTTTAGGCAGTAAGTATTTATTATTAATTAACATCACATATTATTAAAGTACTGATCATGTGGCATTTAACATGAGCAGAAAACCCCCAGCCACATTTTGTCTCTACATTACCTATACTGGCCTAAAAAGACAGCACTCATCAACAGGACAGCTTGCTAAACCTAGGTTGTAAAGCCAAGAATGCTTCTGGCCTTGTGGTTCAAGAATTTTTCCTTTTATGATAGAGGTGGCTCTTACACACTGATCAAAGTTAACTGGCTAGCATCATTCAATTCTATTGGTTGATGTTACTTGAGGGTGGTCCATATTAAAATGAGCTCTACAATGATGACATCAGGGTTTAATGGAAGACAGACCTCCTGAGGGGCAGAGTCAAACTCAGATAGTTGTGGCTTAATCCCCTCATTTCATTGGCTTTGGACTTGTCCACATAATTAGGCCCTGAGTTTAGCTAAAGTCTCCTGGACTGAACTTTCAAAAGTGGAGGTAGGGGAAAGGCTAGAACTGGGTCCATAGGTCCCACCAAGAAATCCATTATTTATAATTATTTTCTCAGAGTATATAAGGTGAGGGTAAGAAAAAAGAATACAATGAACAGAAATGTTTAAGGAAAAGGTAACCTGATACCAAAAAGAAGGCTACAGATGCCACCATTCGTTTATCTAGTGGCTAATTACTCTATGTATATTAACTAATCTTTTGGTTTTATTTTCTCCCTTGTACTAACAACCTTACAGAGATCTCTCTTGCACAATGGATGTCTATCAACATATATCAGAGAGTGGATAGAGTTTTGATGTCAGAGAATTTGATGGTGAAACATACCTTCTACTTACTAGCAAAATGATAGTGGAAAATTATATAGCATAGGATAAATATTTCCAAATATAGCCATCATGTTATTTTATTTTGCTTGATTATACTTACTTATTTTAAGGAGTAAGGGATGGGGAGTATGGAGGTTATTGGTAAGTTACAGTAATACCAGTGGGAAAGAATATAAATAAAACTTTTATGGGGTGGAAGTTGTTAAGGTTTATTAGTTGAGATTGGAGGGGTTATTTTCATATTATTATTAGGAAGAGATTTTTAGAAGGGGCAAAGGCCTGCAGAATGTAAATTCCTTGAGGTCCATTTCTCTTATTGTCTTTGTATTCTCATCTCCAAGAACACTGCCTGACATACAGAAGGCACTTAATAAATGCAGATTTAACAGAAATAAATAGAATTTTGATTTTGTTGATGCTGCTTATAATGTAGCCATATGTGTGTGTTTATTAAATAGCCCAAGCATCAGAAAGTATCTTGATCCCAATGCTTTGATTCCATTGTCTATTTGAAATTCTTGCTCAAGATACATAGCTATGTATGAATTCAATCAGATGGCTATTTTCAGGACATAGTCTGAGCAATAAGCATTTGTTTCTTTGCATTGCCTGATATGAATGGCTTGACCAATACCTTTCACTATATAATGTTCACAAAGGACTTGTTATTATGTTTCAGGACTCGGTGTGATTAGTTCAATGTCATTTGTAAACAGGAACATTTGGAAACTCATAATCAATAGAGAAGTCATTATTTTACTGAACTCTGCAAGGGACATCTTCCATGACATTTGTAAAAACCTAAGGTGAGCATTTGCTTATCAATTTAATATCTTATTAGAGGTCAATGCTTATTAGATTGTCAAGTAAAGTGATGTCTTTAGCAACATACCTTAAAAATATACATGGGAGTCCTCTTATTTGAAGAGAACTTTCAAGGCTGTATTTCATTCTATCAAATGCTTTAAAAAAAACAGTAACAAGAGTTACAGATGGAGCTCATATTATTTCTACCTCAGATTGTGACTCTAAAGGTGTTATCTGCAGTAGAAAATTGGCTGCAAATCCCTGCCTTCTCCTTTCTCATGTTTTTATCATGACTTAATACATTGATAGAATATTATCATAAAATTTTTATTATGGAGGAGAAAGAAGTCACACAATTGACCATTGCTAAAATCTTCTAAGTCATCTTTTGTAGGATCCTGTATAGTCTTTTAGCATCCTTTCCAAGTTTAGCTTCTCTGGGGAGAACGTGGCCACTTGTCTAATCTTGTTCAATTATAAAGAGGCACTGGCACTATTGTGGCTACAAATTTGGTTCAACATCAAAATAATCACCATGTGCCTGGAGTATTAGGTGATACAGTAATATAATTTGGAGTTCCATACCAATGAGTTTGGAGATGGGAATTACAGAACTAGCAGCATATTTTTTTTAAATCTCTCTCTATTTTAAATTTTTAATATACCTAGATGATCAACCAGGCAGTCAACAAGCATTTTTTAAGTAGTGACTAAGTGCCAGATGTTGTGCTGGTGATATAAATACTGGCAAATATACAGTCTCTTCTTTCAAAAAACTTACATTGTAATTGATTAACTCTGTAAGCAAAAGAAAACTACAAAGTAGAGAGGGAAGTGGATGAAGGGACTGAAGTCCAGAGTATAAGAAAAAAAAACCACAAGACAAGTGAAGTATAAATAAGCCTGGGTCAGGGGCAGCTAGTTGGTTCAGTAGATAGAGCACCGGCCCTGGATTCAGGAGGACCTGAGTTCAAATCCAGCCTCAGACACAACACTTACTAGCTGTATGACCCTGGGCTAGTCACTTAACCCTCATTGCCCTGCAAAAAAAAAAAAAAAGTAATTAAATAAACCTGTGTCAATCCCCCAAATGGAATCCACAGAATAAACTCAGCTGTAAAAGAAGGGGACCACAGAAGAGGGATTTGGAATAAAGTATTTGTGGAGAAATTCAACAGCATAGATATTTGTACCTTCAGGTATGGTCTTGGGATAAACTCTGTTGAATCTAACATATACACATCTCTAAATATATAAACACACACATATATATATATACACACACACACGCATACACACACATATATTTCTATATGGGAGTATGGGTACATATATGTAGGTATATATGTAAATACATGCATGTGCATGCGTATACATCCATGTATGCATACATATGAAAGATGTGTGTTGATACACAGCAAAAAGAGAGATGGATTGGTCTCTTAATGAAATTTGTCACGCAAACAAGAAAAGATTTTAGATTAAAAATAACAAGGGATTTATGGGGAAATCATTTTTAAAGTCATCTGTAAAAATCCCAGATGGAAGCACAATAGTTTTATTATCAAATTTAGCTAAAGTACAGAGCAACGCCCAGCTGGAAATTTTCAGATCACATGGAGAGTAATGTTTTTGGCAACAACAAAAGAAATAAAAGCAACTCAGAAGCTTCAGGTCTTTGTAGAGGTAAATCCTTATTTTCCGACCTATCCAACATACTAATCACATCTTCAAAAATCTCTTCTAACATTTCACCTAATAAAAGGTAAAGTGGAACTTAAGGCAAGGGGAAAGTTTCAGGTAATCATAGAAAGGGACTACATATAAGTTGAATATTACTCTCAGGCATTAAGGTACTTGGGCATACATACTTGGTATTCAGGCACCTAGGTAATTAGGTAATTAAGGTCACAGATATTTAGCTGCTTGGGTCCATAGGTTCTTATGTAATTTAGTGTAGAGGTACTCAGATTTAGGTAAATAGTCAATTTAGCATAAAAGTACTTATATACTTAGGTACATAGGCACTAATGTATTTAGATGCTTAGATATTTAGATAATCAATTAAATAGGTACATAGGAACTTAGTTGCATAACTTAGTTAAGCACATAGTTATATAGGGACTTAGCTACTTAGGTACTAAGTTACTTATCTATATGGATGATTTAGATACCTAAGTACTTATGTATATAGGTAATTATCTTATTAGTTCCTTAGGTATTTTGCTACAAAATTAGTTAGGTACTTAGGTAATTAGATAATTACACACACTTAGGTATTAGTACATAGGTTATTTAGATATTTGATAATTAGATAATTAGGTAGCTAGTAATTTAGTTACACAATTACTTGGGTACTTAGATAATAAGATAATTAAACAATTGGATACTTAGACACTTAGATACTTAGATAATCAAATGATTACTTGGATACTTTGGTAGTAAGGTAATTATTTAACTAGGTACTTAGCTACATAGGTAATTAGTTACCATCTGCTAATTGAATAATTAGCTACTTAGTTACAGAGGCAATTAGGTTCTTAGGAAACCAGTTAATTAGGCAATTAAGTAGTTAGGAAATCAAGAACTTAGTTACATAAGTACTGAGATCTTTGGGTTCTTATGTGTATTTTCTTCTTGTTGCTCAGTCATATGAGTTGTATCTACTCCCCTGACCACATTTAGGGTTTTCTTGGCAAAGATCAACTGGAGTGGTTAGCCATTTTCTTCTCCAGCTCATTTTACAGATGAGGAAACTGATTGCCTCAGTGACTTGCCCAGGGACACATAGCTATTAAGAGACAGAGGCCTAATTTGAACTTAGGTCTTCCTGACTCCAGGCCTATAAATACTTCTGTAATTAGGTCACTAGGTACTTTAGTATTTAGGTAATAAGGTGCTTAGGTAATGAATTCATTAGATACTTGGGCATTCCCAGGGATCAAAGCACCTGTCAATCAGACATCATTAGTTGGGCACTTTTAGTCAGTTAATTCAATTAAACTGGGTTTTCTCACTCCTCTGTTCTCAAACAGCAGGTATATCAGTGATCTTTTATTCCCTTAAGACTGCCTGTTTGGGGCATTAAATATGTCTTTCATCATTTTCCAAAAGAGTAGATATGTTTGGTTTCTGTTGTTCTTTTGATTTAATTTTTAAATATTTGGTACATATTTGTCAGCACTGTTTTTATAATTATGGATGTGATCAATTTTCTCATGAAATTATGAAGGCTCCTTTGATCTGTATTCAGAATAAAAATCAAAGAATTATATATACATATGTGTATGAGTGTATATAGGTGCATGTGTATGTAAGAATATGCATAGAAAAGGTTTGCCTTCCTTGCAAATATACTGATTGAACAATTTTATAAAGTGTGGTATATCCCTTTATAGGTGTAAAGGAAAGTGTAAAAAATACTATCTCATAATTAAATGCCATAATTTTTCAAAACAGTAAGTTATCTTTATTTCTGCCCAGTAAACAGAATCATGATTTCACAGTTCCTAATTATTCCATAAATTATTTTTTAAACCCCCACACATGGAATCCACAACAAATATTTAGGATCACAAATCATTGTAGGGACATAGATTTGGATTTTGAGAGGACCTTAGAGTTAAGAAAGAAAGCTTAGACTGTGTCTACATGACTAAAAAATGTTATTTGGCACCCATTTTCACAATCCAACAATCCAAAATATTTTTCAGGGTGATGAAGTATTCTGTGGATGGACCTTTCTATATTCTGAAAGTGTTAAATCTCTTTTCCCATCATTTTCCCCCTCTATATAAATTGCAATGTATCATCATCACCATTTTAATTATCACTACTTTTTACAAATAACTACTCTCATGGAAATTGACCCATATTACAATCTAATCCAACCATTTAGGCTACAATTTTAGGTGTGGGGAGGGGGCTATGGGGGGTGTTTGTGTATGTGTATATGTGTGTGTATGTGTGTGTATGTGTGTGTGTGTGTGTGTGTGTTTTAAGCTTGTCAAAACTCCTGTCTCAACTGCTCAACCACCTTACCCCCTCCAATTGTTAGTATCTTTTCCTGAAATTACTTTATACATAGTCAGCTCAGTGGTACAGTGAATGGATAAAGCACAGAACCTGGAGTAAGGAAGACCTATATTCTAATCTGTCCCAGACACTCACTAGCTATGTGATCCTGGTCAAGTCACTTAATCTCTCTTTGCCTCAGTTTCCTTATTTGTAAAATGAGTCGAATAATGGCACTGACCTCCAAAGATTACTATGAGGATCAAATGAGATATTTGTAAAGCACTTTGCCAACTGTAAAGAGCTGTAAATAAATGCTAACTATAATCCTTTCTCTCTAGCACTGGAATGTTTTTTTAGGATTGGAATTCTTAACTTTTTTTTTTTTTACCAATCATAGACCCCTTTAACATTCTATACCAAAGTATATGACATTATGAACCCCTTCTCTGAATGATGTTATCAAATTCATAAAACAAAATACATGGGTTTACAAAGGAAAAGAATTTTGGTGAAATACAGGTATCAATTTTTAAAAATTCATGGATCCCAGGTTAAGAATCCCCATTCTAGAACCTTACTGGACATGAAGTTAAATGGGGACACCAAAGACATTTTAATAATCACATATGACAACAAAACAAGCTATACTAGACAGTTCTATGTACTTTGTTGCCAGATGAATGAGAAAGCAAGTAAGTATTGAGAGTTCAATGGAAGATGAATTAGCTATTGATTGAGTGAAACTAGATCTGGGCCCTTAAAGATTGATAGAAATTGTGAAAAGGAAAATCTATCCGGAAAAAAAGGGAGATGCTTAGGTGAAAGAAGCAAAAGAGAGGGGGAGGGGAATATCTCTCAGGGAATAAGAGGAGGAGAGGAATGCCTCCTTTTTTCACTGATCCTGCCTGGGCTATTTCCCCTCATCTGTCTGCTAGTTCTCTTTCATCCCTGAACAAGCCTATATACTAGGTGTCAGAATGTGTCAGCTTGTGTTTACCACCGTTTGCTTTTACATCCCTCTAGCATAAGGGATTTACCTACCCAGATTAAACTGCATATGCTGATTTCTTCCCATGACCAAAGCAATAATATAGAAAACAGGAACATGAGACACAAAAGCTATCTGTCAAGTTATTAACTGTGTCTCTACGTTAATCACTGGATATCTTCTACTTTGGCCTTTATTAGAATTTTTTACACCTAAGGAAGCACCATAAGTTTTTCCCAGGTTAACATGCTCTGTTGACTTTACAAGTTACTCAGTTTTCTCCCATTTGTATCCTCATTATTTCTATCTATGTACCTGGTTCCTGACCTGCTGCTTGTATGGATCTTCATTCCTTATGTATGTCTGGGCTATGAAGTTATCAATTAAGAGAACAATATTTAGGGTAAAGGTTCCTCTAAGGGGGTAAGGAGATTGCAGAGGAAATGGGTAGAGAACTCTGAAGAAAGAAGAGTTCTACCCACTTCAAGTCTACATTTGTTTAAAATGCTTTTTTTCAACAATAGCTTGTTTGATATTATCATGCTACCTCTTATCCGTGCTTTTTTTCTTCTTTTTTTAGCATCTGCTATTTGTGAACCTTTATTGTTGTTGTTCAGTCTGACTGTGACCCATTTGGGGTTTTCTTAGCCAAGATACTGGAGTGGTTTGCCATTTCCTTCTCCAACTCATTTTATAGGTGAGGAACTAAGTTAAGTGACTTGCCCAGAGTCATATGGCAAGGAAGTGTCTGGCCCGCCGATTTGAACACCTGAAGATGAGTCTTTTGGATTCCAAGTCCAGAGCTCTATACACTGTGTCACCTAGCTGCCCCTTGTAAAGAATTAATTGTTTGATCCTTAGAACACATGTACCTTGTACTTTCAACAAAGTATTTTTAAATAGCTTTCAGGTTTCCTATGGATTATTGACTTCTTCAACTCTTTCTTTTCATTTTTTTCTCTGTCTGATTTCTGCTAGTTTCCTTTTCTAAAATTAAATATCTGTGCAATGTTATTTCCCTTCATTTTCCCCTCTCCCATATGGATGAGGACATTAAGATCACTATTATGATCTTAGACCACCCTTCAAGAAAAGTCATTTTATAGAATAACATCCCCACCTTGTAAACTTTTAGGTTTTTACCACTAAAGGCTTTTAAAATCATATTATATGTTTATGATATTCAGGGTTTTGCCAATGGGGAATACATACATACATACATACATACATACATACATACATATACACACATACACATACATATATACATACAAAAATATATCTTAATTTTAGGAAACATATCTTAGAGAATTATCAAAATTCCTGGCTCTGAAACCTGTGGTAAGATTTATGTACCAAAGTATCTAATTATCATAGACAATTACCTGAATAGAACAGGTTTAGACCAGATTTAACCAGTTTAAGCAGGTTTAGACCAGTTTGGTCCATCCGAACAGTTCCTTCTTGTTGTTGTTCAGTCTTTTCAGTCATGTCTGACTCTTCATAACCTCACTTGGGTTGGCAAAGACATTGGAGTGGTTTGTCACTTCCTTTTTTAGTTCATTTTAAAGATGAGAAAACTGAGGCAAAGTAATTAAGTGACTTGCCCAGGGTTACACAGCCACTAAGTGTCTGAGGACGAATTTGAATTTAGGTCTTCCTGAGGGAAGTTATGGGTAGATAGAGTACCAAGCTTGGAGTCAGGAAGACTCATCTTCCTGAATTCAAATCTGGCCTCACATACTAACTATATCCACAGAGCAAACAAACTGCCCCTTAGTTCCTCCTTACCTACCAGCTTAGGTAACAAAATGTCTAAGTGCCCAAAGTATTTAATTACCTAAGTGCCTAGATACCAAATTATCTAATTAATCGAATGCCTAAATATCCAGTTACCTATAGAAGGGCTTCTTAAATTTTACCCACTCTTGACCCCTTTTCCAGCAACCTGGGGTATATAGGTATGTGAAATAGACACATATAACCTTTTACTGTGGCCAAATTTTTTGCAACTGCCACATTCAATTACACAATCCTATATGGGGTTGACAAATGACCTGGGACTGACCAAACTTTGTCAACTCCAGCCTCTGATTATTTTGTAGATATCCCAGAGAATCTGTTATTCTCAGTTTATATAAAATAATTTAACAGATGAAAAGATAATCAACCAAAGGCTGACTTTTCACATGCTAATTTTTATTGTTGTTGTTTTTACCCTATATAAACTCTGTTTTGGGCCCCACCCTTTGGGTATTCCGAGCTTGCTATGGCATTATCACCAGTTATAACTCCTCTGCCAAGATTAAAGACCTTAATTTTGTTATATACGTGAGTAAGCATGGCCCTGTGTAAAAAGCAAGGTGTTTTTTTTTCCCCTCTTGTTGTCTAAGCTAAGTCCCTTATCTTGCACTGAGTTATCCAATCCTCTCCACCATTCAAAGCAGAATTGTCAGAAAGGTAATTTACATAGAGAAGCAGTTAGAGGATGACTACAACTTGATTTTTTTTACCTGCTTTTAAGAAATTTGTTAAAATTTTAATTGGGAATTGATCTTTATTATTAAAATTTTTAATTCAGGTTGGTAGATCAGGTTCAACTTAAATTTGGGGAACTGTCTGGCTTCTCAGTTACCAGAGTTTGTTCACCATGTAAAAATGATTTTATTGATTATAATGGTTTCTTATTGAAATGCTAATAGTAGATGAGTCTAAGACAAATTAAGAATTATACCTTTTGGGAATAGAGATCCACTTGTAATCAAATATATTTATCTTATTTTAAGTGAAATATGTCTTCTAATAAGATTTTTTTAAAGTAAGGATTTATTGGGATATTTGCATTAAGACACAGTGTTAAAAAAATTTCCTAGATCTGGAAAACTTTTAATTTCATTATCTTAAAACAAATTACTTCAATTTACTGATGTGTAATGTGAATATTTGATAATTACAGACAAGTATTCTTTTGAGTTATAAATTGTTATAGATTTAACTCTTAAAAGACTGATGCCACGGAATTGAAACTGCTTGTTTAGAAATACAAGAGATATTTACAATGTTTTTTACTGTGAATTCACAAAGGAATGATCTCCAAGTCAGAAACACCTGTGTTTAAGTTTCCCCTCTGAGGTATTCCCTAGGCAAAATGAATGTGTGATTCTGGGAAAAATAATTTGGCTTCTTGGTGTAAATAGCAAGAAAAGTTTACAAATTTGAAAATTGGAGGTTTACCTAATATATCAGAGAACCTTGTTCCACTTAGCCTTTGTACTGTGTTTGAAAGTTTTTCCTCAATAACTCTGTTAGGTAATTTCTTAATCTAAAATCATACAATCGAAGTATTATATGCTTTAATGTGGTAGTTCAAAGCAAAGTTTACCGTTGTCCTGTTTTGTAAGCTCCACTGGTATTTCAAGTTTTCATAACCCTAGCATTTGAATATTATGATTTTGTCCATTTAATACAAAAGTTCATTGATAGGTGCTTGAGTAAGTTTTGTTTCATAATTGTTTTATTTTGCAATAGAATATTTGACTGGAATTGGTTTTATTACTATTTGGTGTTTATGCTATTTTAACCTTTTTCCTTCCCTTAATATTATTTTGTTTCATCTCCAGGATTACAAACTTTCATAGCATTCTATTCCATAGCTATTCCATAGCATTTAAAAATGTTATCCTGTTACTATTATGGTTTTTTTAGGCAAAATGTATTTTCATACCAAGTGTGACTTACATCAGAGCCAATCTTAATGAAGCATCTTCTATCTTTATTTTTTTCTTTTCCTCCCTGAAAGGTATGATTGCTGTTACAAATAATTTCTAATGAAAATGGAAAAAGATGGTGCAAAAGCATATTGTACTTTTAAATCAAGATGGCTAATGAAATTAACATTCATCACTGCTTTATGCACCAATGATAAATTATTTTGAAAGTGCATAAAAGGATCTTATTAAGTTTTTAGGACCTTTGATATCAGCCACTAGTCTCCCTCTGGCAGAATTAGAGATCTCTACTATCCAAACCCAATGTAACTATCACCAGGAATACAACTTTCAACCCAGCCACTTTCCCTGACAAAGGGATGTGAAGCCTAACTATACTCAAGATCATGACTGTATTAAAATTTTTAACTTTAATCCCCAAGAAGATCTTCAAGAAACTGAGATAGAAGACCCAAATTATTCCTCGCATGCAAATGGTTCCTGCCTCTAAAATGATTCTGGTAAACTATGAGGTATGCTATCACCACTACTGAGAACATCGTTGAGCCAGGACCCCTTCCTTTGGCTTCTTCAGCACAGCAGGCCAAAATTGAAGCCCTGACTCCAGCTTGCAAATTAGCAAAAGGAAAATGAAATTTACATGGATGATAGGTATACTTTTGGGGTGGCATAAGATTTCAAGATGATATGGAAATATTGAGTGTTCCAAACTTACTCTGGTGCTCCATTAAAATGGGGCACAAGTCTATAGGTCGCTTGATTCTCTTTGCTATCAGCAACAGTGGCTATTATTAAAGTACCAGGACAGGTCCTGATAAGTTGGTTAGTTTAGGCCACAAATATTGGTGGGAAAATATGAGATGAGCTACACATGATTATCTACACTGTAAAATCTGTCCCAAATATAATGTTAGCAGGGTCCTAAGACCTCCCCCTGGGAAAATTCCCTCTCCCTGAGACCCCCTTTCAAGTCTGGCAGATTGATTTTATTCATTTCCCGCCCTCCTCTAGTTATAAAATCATATCACTTATGGTTTGCATGTTTTCCTGTTGGGTAGAGGTTTTTCCTTGTAGGCAAGCCACAATAATAGCCCTAGCCAAACAGTTATTAGAAATTATTTTCCACAGCTGGGGAATTCCTAATAAAATTCACAGTGACAGGGACCCTCATTTTATTGGTTCTATTGTCTTCCAATTGTTAGCTTCCTGAACAGTGCCTCAACACTTACACCACCCCCAATCCTGCAGAATGGTAGAGTATATAAATGCAATTAAGGTTCGTTTTGCCAAATTTATGGATCATTTGGGTCTGCCTGACCAAAAGCCCTTTCCCTAGTTCTTCTGAACATCAGTGTAACTCCTTTTGGCAAATATTCTTTCACCCTTTGAAATCACCAGGCATCCTATGCCTCTCCTTTCTGCCTTTAGCAACTCCCTCACCACCAAGATTTCCCTTTTGTCCTACTGCTGAGACTCACTTAAAACTTTTTGAGACCTTAACGACCTTGTCTCTCAGTTATTTTCTAGAGTCTCAACCTTAAGTCAACCTACACCTACAATAGGATTCCCTACAGCCCAGGTAAAATGGTCCCTACCAAGTCCTGCTGAGCAGCCCCTATGCAGCAAAACAAGCTAAGTTGGGGCAACTAGGTGGCACAGTGGATAGAGCACCAACCCTGAGGAGGACCTGAGTTCAAATTCGACCTCAGACCCTTGATACTTACTAGCTGTATGACCCTGGGCAAGTCATTTAACCCCAATTGCCTCACCAAAACAAAACCAAACAAAACAAAAAACTTAAGCTAAGTTGCCAACTGGATACATCTCTCACCTGAAGAGGAGTGCCAGTTCCCAAATGGATCTTCTAGTAACCCAGAAAAAGAAGCAGATGACAGCAGAGTAGATCACTTTCCCAAACACATTGGATATGAACTGAGAATCCTGTGTTCCTTTCCAAAATTTACACTAATTTAAAACTTTTTGTAACCTATATCCCAGTAGTAACTGCTGAATGGACACCAGCTGCTATTCTTTCCGTATTATCTATCCCTATTAACAATTTTCTTTAGGTAAATATGTATAAAATTGTCCCCGCCCCTTTGTAAACGTCAATATATCAGACTCATAGTGCTGCTTTTTGGTCATAGATAGAATTCCAGAATTCATCTTGACCAAGAAGAGGAAATGACAAACACAGTATACTAAGAAGCAATTGATTTCATTTATTTTCTTTGCCCAGGCCAATGAATGACTTGGAGCTGACCAAACTTTGTCAACTCCAGCATCTGATTACTTTGTAGATCTTCCAAAGAATCTGTTACTCTCAGCTTATGTAAAATAATTTAACAGGTAAAAAGGTAGTCAACCAAAGGCTGCCTTTTCATGTGCTGGTTCTTGCAATTGTTGTTGTTTGTACCCTATATAAACTCTGGTTTTGCCCCCCCCCCACTTTGGTACTCCTAGCTTGCTGTTGTGGTATCATAAATTATAACTCATCTACCCCAATTAAAGACATTAATTTTGTTATATTGATTGTCTTATTATTTTTCACATTGACAGGGTTGTAACCCATCATTTAAGAAATGTTGACCTATAGTACCTGAGTATCTAATTATCTAAGAGTAACTAAGTATCTAATTCCCTAAGTACCTAAGCCTTGTACCATATACTTATTTGCCTAAGCATATAAGTGACAGTGTACCATTTTGGCACCAGGTACCAAAATGCCTAAGTACCTAATTACCCATGGGCCTAAGCACTTACTACGTCCCTAATTACCTGTTGACCAAAGTAACAATTTACCTAAGTATCTAATTACCTGATTACCTAAATAGCCAATTACCTATGTATCTAATTGCTATGTACTTAAGTAACCAAATATCTAATTATCAGAGTACCTAATTATCTAATTACCTGTGGACATAAACACATAGTATGTACCTAATTATCCAAATATCTAAGTCCCTTATTAACATATTACCTTTTACCTCTATATAGTCTAATAGTACTTTATCTAGTAGCACTTTTATATTTTCTGTCCTTTCCTCTAGGAAGTAATTTTCTTGGTTCAGATCCAGCTCTTGCACTCATAATTGTGTGTGCTCCTCCCTAGAATAAGGGATTTCTGAATGGATGGCATATTCAGAAGCCTTCTGCCCAAACCTCTGGGTCTACCTGTACTCATAATTCCAGCTTTCCTCCTCCTTAGTACTAGTTGTATTAAAAGTCTTCTTACTCAGTAGCCTAATATTCTTTTTTTATTATATGTCCCTATTAGTCAAAAAATTGTGCCACAGTCCCCATGTAAGGACAGAGACTAGACTTGTGATTCACCGATATCTTGAACTCCCTCTACCAATGCAGATCAGCACCTTCTCTCCAAATTATGATCTTGAAGAGTTGCTTAAATCAGTGATGTCAAACTCAAATAGAAATGAGGCCACTAAGGACCAGTATCCAAAACACATTAACTTAGAAAACAATGTATCAATATTATCCATATTTAATTAATATACTTCTATTTACCTTGTTAAACAGTTCCCAGTTACATTTTAATTTAGTTCAAGCCACACTAGGAAGTGTTGTGGGCCACATATGGGCACTGACCACATAGTTGACACTTTTGGCTTAGAGTTCTAAAAAGGTTAAATGATTTTCCCAATATTACACAGTCTTCCTGGCTCTGAGGCCTTCGCTCTTTCCACTATGCCAAACTGGCTAGCAAAACACACACATACACACACACACACACACACACACACACACACACACACACACACACACTCTTCAGTTATGTAAAAAAGAAAAATATTTTTATCCATCTATGCAATAGATATTAAACAGCAGAAATGGAAAAGGATACTAATGTGTCCTAGGACCACTTCTCTCTGAACTCCATCAAATTTAAGAGGAGGAAAATGGCTGTAATGATTATCATGATGAGGATATGCTGGAGAATTTTTTCCATAAATTGATAACAAACCAGTACTTTGCAGCACTTCCTCTCCTTTTATAAAAAGCAGCACAATTGTCCTTAAATTCTACACTTTCCTGCCTTACAAGATCTTTCAAAGATCACTGTCAGTGACTCATCAATCACATCTGCCAGTTGTTTCAGTACCTCAGAATGTAGTTCATCTGGATCAGGTGATCTGAAATTCATCAAGGGAAGCCAAGTGCTCTCTGAGAATTTCCTTGTCTGATTATCAACTTTTTATCATCCGTGTTTGTTCTCTCCTTTCTAGTGCAAGGGCATTCTCCTTGAAAGAGGAAACAAAGTAAGTATTGAACAATTCTGACTTCTATCATCTTTAGCATTGTCACATTTCCCCTAGTCCTATATCTTCTTTGATATCTCTCTCTTTCTCAGCAGAGCTTTAAAAATTATTATTTGCTGTTCATGGCTTCCTCAGCAGCCTCAATTCATTCAAAATAGAAATAGAAATAGAGGTTAAGTGACTTTCCCAGAGTGGTCACACAGTTATTAAATTGCCTCAGGCTAGATATGAACTTGGGTCTTTCTGATTCCAGGCCCAGTGTTCTTTCTCCTTCACCACCTAGCTGCTTGGTCTTCAGTTTAGTCACTGCTAGATTGTGTAGTAATCAAAATCTAAGAAAAAAAAACACAGTGAATCATTTTTCAACCCAGGTCAACATGGAAGACAGACACAGGCCTATAGGCAATGGAGACGGGGTCCAGTAAGGAAGGGGATATGCAGAGCCTCCTAGTTCTGGGACTGATTCTCCATGTAGCCACATCACTAATATAAGAAAAAAGAAAACTGAGAATCTAAGAAATTAAAATATGATTATTAAGAAATGGGTTTATTATATTTTGAAAAATAGGTTTAAATATACTATCTATAAACATGCATGTGTTCTGTACTAATAGACTCTACTTGAAGAATTACTAGGTAATATACACTGGAATACCCTACAGTAAAAATAAATTTTAATTTTCTTTCAACATATATTTGAGAGCCTACTGTGTTTTTTATGCTAAATTCTTCTCATGAAAAGTGTGGTCATAGTCTCAAAAATATTATATACAAATATTTATAAGGATATTTTACTGTGGCTATATAGAATATTCAATATATAAGTTCCAAACTATTTGTATTGTCAATATCATAAAAGGTTACCCCCACAAAATGTTTCCACTTAGCCTAAACAGATGAAAAAGGGAAATATTGTTCACTTTAAAAACAATGAATTTTCTATATTTATCTGTGTTATTTTTCTTTGATTTCTCAGATTTCAAACAATGATTCAGAATAAAAATATTAGAAGGAATCCAACATGAGTTATAGAAATAGGCAGACATAAAGCAGAGCAGTTTTATTAAAAATATATCTACAAAATAAACCTGATGAAAGAACCATGTACCTTTTTCTCACTCAATGAATCTAGGGGAAAACGAATTTTTAAAAAGTTTCTTGTTGAAAGAATGCTTTTACCTAAGCCAGAAAGTTGGTACCCTAAAAATGGTTCTTTGAATATAAAATGTATAAAGATAATAAGTTAACAAGATCCAAAAAAAAATCTAGCATAATGATAAAAAGTAGCTCTCAGACACTAGTAATGTAGTGTTTGATAAACCCAAAAGACTCCAGCCTCTGGGATAGGAACTCAGAGTATTTGACAAAAACTGCTGGGAAAACTGGAAGATAGTATGGCAGAAATTAGGCATAGACCAACATCTTACACCTTATACTAAAATAAGGTCAAAATGGATACATGATTTAGACATAAGAGGTGATACCATAGGTAAATTAGGAGAGAAAGGAATAGTGTACCTATCAGATCTTTGGAAAGGAAAACAGTTTTTGACCAAACAAGAGATAGAGTATATTATAAAATGCAAAATGGATGATTTTGATTATATTAAATTAAAAAATTTTTGTACAAACAGAAGCAATGCATCCAAAATTAGAAGGAAGGCAGAAAGCTGGGAAACAATTTTTGAGGCCAGTGCTTCTGATAAAGGCCTCATCTCTAAAATATATAGGGAATTAAATCAAATTTATAAGAATCCAAGTCATTCCCCATTTGAGAAATGGTCAAAGGATATGAACAGGCAGTTTTCTGATGAAGAAACCAAAGCTATCTATTCCCATATGAAAATATGCTCTAAATCTCTAATGATTAGAGAGATGCAAATTAAAACAACTCTGAGGTACCACCTGACACCTATCAGATTGGCTAAAATGACAAAAAAGGAAGATAATAAATGTTGGAGAGGCTGTGGGAAAATTGGAACACTAATGCATTGTTGGTGGAGCTGTGAGCTGATCCAACCATTCTGGAGAGCAATTTGGAATTATGCCCAAAGGGCAATAAAGCTGTGCATACCCTTTGACCCAGCAATTCCACTTTTAGGTCTTTTGCCCAAAGAAATCATGGAAGGGGGAAAGGGACCCACATGTACAAAAATATTTATAGCTGCTCTTTACGTGGTGGCAAGGAATTGGAAGTTGAGGGGGTGCCCATTAATTGGGGAATGGCTGGACAAGTTGTGGTATATGAATACAATGGAATACTATTGTGCTGTAAGAAATGATGAGCAGGAAGAGTTCAGAGAAACCTGGAGGGTCTTATGTGAGCTGATGATGAGTGAGATGAGCAGAACCAGAAGAACATTGTACACAGTATCATCAACATTGAGTGTTGACCTACTGTGATGGACTATATTCTTCTCACCAATGCAATGGTACAGAAGAGTACCAGGGAACTCCTGATAGAAGAGGATCTCCAAATGCAAGAAAAAAAAGAAAGAAAGAACTGTGGAGTATAGATGCTGATTGAACCATATTATTTCTTTTGTTTTGGGTGCTGTTGTTTTTTTTTTTCTATTTTGAGATTTTGCATCACTGCTCTGATTTTTTCTCTTGTAACAGGATTAATGCAGAAATAGGATTAATGTTATTATGTGTATATATATGTGTGTGTATATATCTATATGTATATGTATAGAGATATATAGATATAACCTATATCAGATTACCTGCTATCTAGGGGAGGGGGGAGGGAGGGGAGGGAGGTAGAAAAATCTGAAATTGTAAAGCTTGTATAAACAAAAGTTGAGAACTATCTTTACATGTAACAGAAAAAATAAAATACCTTATACATAAAAAAAAAGAAAAAGAAAAAAAAAGTAGCTCTCATCTCTCAATTTAAGGACTTGGTAAAGTTTGCTTGTGAACTGGAAAAATAATACATTTCTTTGGAAGGAGGTATACCTCAAGAAACTTCTGTCAAAGAATTTTTAGGAAGGATGCTTATTCCATTATTTTTCTAAGACCCAATACAAGTTTTCTGCAAATCAATGGGAATGACGCGAAGTTTTATATTTGTAAAGTATCTCTCTCAACTATTTGTACCCTTTGACCATTAATCTATTGGAGGAGCAAGAGGGGTGGGGAGAGAGAGAGAGAGAATAAAAATCATTTATATATCTTACATTCCAAACCCTTATCTTAAAAATTCGATACAAGGAATTTTGTTTTCTCAACCATTTACCTTTTTATACTAGACTCATTAATGTTGTCTATGCAGTTTCTGTTTCAAGTAATCAAATATATCTATTGTATCTTCTAATTGCTTCTATCTGTTGTTTGGAAGAATATGTTTAAATAAAAATGGATAGAATTACAAAAGAAGCAATTGCAATGAAATAATGATGTATTTTTGTTATGTTTTGTTTTGTTTTCCCCATCCAAGTTTATGGACTCCATGAAAGACAACTGGGACCATTTGGGGTCTTTGGAACCCAGATGAAGAACCTGATAGTATTTATGATCACTGATACTTTTCTTTGTTTTTGGTTTAAGGAGAATTGTACTTCCTTATGAAGAAATTCTTTATTCTGGATTTTACTGGATTTTCATTGGGAAGCTTCCAACCAAACTCATTCAGAATATTTTAAAAGAAAAGCAAGCTGTCCTAGGCCACTGATAGATCAAATCAAATTGATATGAATATTCTTTAAGCCCATATCTCCAGAACATATGGCTAACCCAAGATCTCAAAACAATCTAAATAGAATTGAGGGAGAGAAGTGGCTTTGTGGGTTGTTCGTTTTCTAATTGAAAAGCTGTACATTATTTACCACTGTCTAAGCTAAGAAAGATTATTACTTTCCCTAATGTGGTTTAAATGCACATTATTAGAATCACAGGATGTTAGAGTTAGATTCGACCTTGGAGATCATTTAGTCCAACCACCTTATTTGACAGATGAGGAAATAGAAGCTTTTGTCTTTCTGGTGCATTAGCCACAGACAAAACAAAACTGAATCACAAAACCAAAATCAATGGTAACAGCAGCAGAAGGAGGCTTAGTTTATACATTTAAATCTAAATGGAATAACACACCATGACCTCTTACTAAATAAGGAAAATGCCTATCTCTACAAATAAAGATACAGCTTTCTTCAAGCCCTCTAGTATCTGGGATTTCATATATGTGTACTCCTTCCACTGAAGCAAATTGCAAAGCATCTTCACATTAAGAGGTTCTAGTGGTCAAAGGAAATCCATCAGCCAGTGGCTAGACTTCTAGCAAGGATCCTTTCCATACTTAGTTAGATAAGTCCTCAGGCAAAATGCAGATAGTTCTCAATTGCATAGTCAAAGCCCTTCCAGGTGGGTAGGATCTGATCAGTGGTAAACATGAGAATTCTTTTTTTTTTTTTTTGGTGTGGGTGTAGGGGGAGGGGAGGATTGGAAGATGTTCCTGAAGCAATACAGAGAAAAGAAAGCAGATCCAAGAAAACAACATATGCTAAGTACAATGTAAATGAAAGCCACTAAAAATGAAGATGAACATAGAAAACACTGGGTGTAACACACCCTCTCCTCTCAATAAAATGATGAGGAGATTATAAAGATGGAATGTTATCTGTCATTTCATTAATTGGTTTTATTTAAGTTTTCCCCTTTATTTCAAGGTAGATGTCTGGGGAAATGTATATCATAAAATGACTATGAAAATAAAAGTAAGAAAAACATAAACAAAGAATGCAAAGTCATCAAAAATGCACCAACATTGGATTAATTCTATGAAGAACAAATGACTTTCTGCTAGATAATTTAAATCGGGAAATTCTGGTGTTTGGTGAGAGGGAACACAAATTGTAGATGTGGATAGGTTCTCCTGCCTTTGATACTGACTGTATACCATCATACAAGGCAACCCCAAACCTGTCATTCACTTTAATAACAGACACCTTCCATGAAATATATTTGCTCTGTTTCCTACTTACTTTGAAATTTGAATTTAAAATTTAAATTTTATTTATTAATTGTAGCAGCTAGATGGTGAAATGGATATAGCTTCAAACCTGATATCAGAAAGGCCTTAGTTCAAATCTGACTTCAGACACTACCAGTATGACCCTGGACAATTTACTTAACTTCTGTTCACTTTAGTTTCCTTGTAAAATGCAGACAATTATAGCATCTACCTCCCATGGTTGTTGTGAGAATCAAATGAGATAATAATGATAACATACTTTGCCGAGTACCTGCCACATAGTAAATGTATTTTTTATTATTATGAATTATGAATTATTATTATTGAAACAATTTACTTGTTAATTTTTATTTCACAATATTCATGAGATTATTAAAACATACTGGAATATCATTGTGCCTAGTGGGTCAACATGGTGTATTCTCATAAAAAAATACTTTGAGAATGAAATACAAGTTTCTATAATAACATTTTAGATTTCACAAAATAGTTGATGAATTTTTATGATAATGATCTGAAATGGTTCGTCTATTTTATCTAACCTTCCTTCTTCCTGTTGACTAAGTTCTTTGGTGTGGCTGAAATAATAATTGGGAGGATTATTGCAGTTTCTTCATTACTGCAATCAAATTTCCAGTATCTTCAAACATCACTGGTTCATTGCTTATTTTCATGGATCTTAATAATGAAACCTTATCTACTGTACTGGGTGACTTTGCGATGTTAAGATGCAATATATACATTAATCATGCAGTATAACCTAGTTCTTATTTAACTTTAGTTTAGTAAGACTATACCATTGCAAAGAAATTAAGTCATTTGGCTATATAAACAGATTACAAATTTGTATTATCTTTATTGTCACCACTTTTTAACTTTGTAAAAGATCAAAAGTTTATTGCTTATGTTCTTCATGCTGTGGCTAAAAATGTTTTATCATTGGTTAATTTGCTTCTCATATGTGTTCTTTCCTAGATGAACATTCCTCATGAAGTTTTTCTGTTCTCAAAAAGTTGTACGTAAAATATCCTCATGAATTGATATTTATTAATACATAAAACCTATGAATTGAATAAAAAGTAACTCTCTTGTAGAGTGACCAAATTCCAGGGACAAAAGTCAAGACAGCTGGTGATGGATCAGGATGTGGTGGGTGACCAAGGCATCTTTGATGTCTGACCAAGCTCATGGCCATTGGAACAAATTTTTCTCATCCACCCTTTACATTGGGAAATCTGCCAATGCTTCCTATGCTTAACTCACCAATGTGTTTGAGGCCTGTTAGTTACCCTCAACCTGGCTTACCCCATCTGTTGAGACACTTTTACTGCTGTGTGGTTGCTACATGTGCTACAGCTTCTTGGAGCCACAGGTGAGAGCTGGATAACAGGTGGGCACCAAAAGTAGATGAGCGGCCCTGAAAAGGACTCAACAAGTCCTCACTAGTCCTCCCTGAGCACCACATACATTCGTCATGACTAAAGAAGGGGAATGAGAGAACAATGATAAAATAAATATTTTTGATTACATGAAAGTAAAAGGTTTTTTTGCATAAACAAATTCACTCAACAAGTCCTCACCAGTCCTCCCTGAGCACCACATACATTCGTCATGACTAAAGAAGGGGAATGAGAGAACAATGATAAAATAAATATTTTTGATTACATGAAAGTAAAAGGTTTTTTTGCATAAACAAAATCAAATAAGGCTAACATTAAAAAAAGACAGGAAAAATCTTTGCAGCTACATTTCTCTAGCAAAGACATAGGAAAAACTGTTTCAAATTAAATAAAAATAAGAGATATTCCACAATTGGTAAGTTTTTAAAGGACATCAATAAACAATTCTCAAAGGAAGAAATCTCAGCTTGCTATAACCATAAGGAAAAAATTCTCCAAATCACTACTAATTATTAAAGTGGGTCTGAAATTTAACTTCAAACCCAACTGAGTGACAAAGATGGCAGAAGAGGAGAATAAAAATGTGAAACAGGTTATAGGAGAAAAGGTACAGTGATGAACTGTTGGTGGACCTGGGAATAGGTATAACCATTCTGTAAAGGAATTTCAAAATACACATAATAAGTTGATAAACAGAAACCCTTCAACTCTGCCATAGGACTCTAGGGCTATATCCAAAAGAAATAAAAGAAAGAAGGGTCCTATAAGTACAAAAATTACTTACAGCAGTTCTTTTTTGTGGTGGAAACACACTAGAAGCTAAGAGGATGTCCATAAATTGAAGAATGACTGACCAAGTTATGGTATATGAATATAATGGAAATCTATTGAGTTGTTAGAAATGAGGAAATAGCATATTTCAAAAAGATATTAAAAATAAAGATTTATATGAACATTGAAGTAAATAGAACCAGAATAATTTATAACATCAGTATTATAAAAATAAACAATTTGAAGACTTTTATAAACTTATTAAGGATAAAATAAGCAGAGCCAAGAATATTTAATAGTTGTAACATCAGTAGAAGAACAAACAACTTTGATAACTATAAAAACTATGATAAAAATGGGTATTCATGATTCCAGAGGACCAGTGATAAAGCTTGCTATCCATGAAAGGTAATGGATTTAGGGTACAGTATCTCTTGCTCTTTCTCTCTCTCTCTCTCTCACACACACACACACACACACACACTCTCTCTCTCTCTCTCTCTCTCTCTCTCTCTCTCTCTCTCTCTCTCTCTCTCTCTCTTTCACACACACACACACACACACACACACACACACACTCTCTCTCTCTCTCTCTCTCTCTCTCTCTCTCTCTTTCACATAAACACACACACACACACACACACACACACACAAATATACCAACCTTGCTATCTGTATACAATCATTGAGGAAATTTGTATTCCTTTGCTATGAATATTTGTTACAGGGAGTCTGTTTTTCTTTTAAATCACTAGGAGGCAAGAAGGGAGGGAAAATGGATTTCTTTTTCTTTTTTCTTTTTTTTAATAGAAAGGCTGTGACAGTACTACATATGTGGAACATTGCATGCACAATCAGATGAGGTCACTGTATTTTTAGCTTTACTTAATTGTTTTACTTTTTTTTTTTTTTACAATAGTCCTCTTATAGAGTGGGGCTTATCTGTAAATGTAATGTAAAAATTAAACACATCAATAAAATTTTAATTAATAAGAATCAATGTTTTTTGAAGCAAAGCTTTTTCCATGATCAATTATTTTTGTCAATATTACCAATACACAATCTGTCTGTTAAAAACAGATAAAAATATGTTATCATTAGCTTTCTTTGTTGGGCAAATAATTCAATGAGTTTAATTTTAAAACATAATTCATGTGATAAATATGTTTAATAATGCCTTATAATGATGAATAATTATTTTAATGGGTTCTTTTTTAAAAACTGTACATATTTACAAAATGAATTTTTAGTTCTACTTTCTCATTAATCAATAATGCTAACCATTTTGTTGTTTTTGAGAACTGCATTTTTTATATTTAGCCACAATGTTTTCTGAGTTAGTGTAATTTGACAACAAAGTGAACCATTGTTTCTATTGAAGAAATGCCAAGTGAGGAGGAGCAGAACTAATACTTTTTTTAAAAAGGGGGAAATGGGTAAATATTGTTTTAAAGTGACTTCTTTACCAACTTTTCACTGCCCCAAAGTCTTTCTTTTTGCCAATACTAAATTTTCCTCATTTCCCACAAATGTACAGATTCTAAAATACTGAAGCTACAAGGTACCCTTAGGTAGAGGCAGAATACACTATGTTTCAAACAAATCAATCCACCTACCCTCAGATGCTAATAGTGACAGGCAAGCTAGAGAGGGCCAGGTTTAGCAGTGGCTCCCAGGCCAGCAATCCTGCTTCCAGCCTAGCCCCTGTAAACCTCATCTAAGAAAGCAACCTCTGTGGATATGCTAATCTGTAATTAGTGAAATGCTGTCACCATTGAACTGTTGATTCATTAGTCTAGGGCTCTGGAAATTTTATGCTCCACTTTAAGCCCAATACAAGATTCCTTAATGAATGACAAAGTATCTTTATGGTATTTCATAGGCTCATGGGATTTAGAGGTGGAAGAAGTCTTAGGAAATACATTTGCCCCCCCCCCCAAAAAAATAACTGTTAGAGGGAAAAAACCCAAAACACAGTCCCCTAAGAGACAAACTCAGTAAGAGCCTCCTGAATCCTACATTGAACCTATGTTTGAAAAGACATGTTAGCCGTAAGCTTAACTAATACTGTTAATCAAGCAATGAAGAAATGAATAATTTCTAATGAAGCTGGGAAGACTTCTATGAAATGATGCATAATAAACTGAGAATAGCTAGAACAACAATTTATATGATGAAAACAACATTAAAGAGGGGAAAAAATCTTTGAAAGACTTTAGAACCCTTATCAATACGATGATAAACAATGAGTCCAACAGTCTGAAGGTGAAACCTTACACTCACTTCCTGTCAAAAAGGTGATGAACTTAAAATTCAGAAAGAAATCAGGGATGGTCAATATACAAATTTGTTTTACTGAATTTTGTATATTTAAAATAAGAGTTGCATTTTAAACTAATTTTTTATTCAAAATAGAGCAATGGGAGGGACAGATTATAATTTTTGTAGAAAAAAAATTTAAGTACTCCTTCCTAGAGAACAGAGAATTTGCTGCTTCACAAGCCTTTTCATTTGATTTTTTAAAAGTTCTTATTAGCAGAAAATTCATTCATATATTAATCTGAAACCTATCTGTTTACAACTTCTCATACTACTTTCTAATTTTACCATCAAAAAGCCTGGTTTCTCTTCCACACAAAAGCCATCAAAATACTTGAAGATAGATATTCCCCATTGTCTTCTCTGCTCAGGTGTGAGAAAATGGGTAGCTGTCTCCTCTCAATGAAGATATAACAGTCAATCATACTCCTCCTGACCTGTTTATAAGACAAAGGTGTCAGATCCCCTTCTCCCCCTCAGGCTAACAAAATCACATGGTTCAAGGAGCCCTGGTCTCAATAAATTCTGCTCAGGAGTTGTGTCTATATAACGAAGTATAAGGTCCACTCCTGAGTTATGCACATACAAGGAAGAGGGGTGGGAATACTGCATTCCGATTAGCTAGTTTTTGCACGTAGATTGAGTAATCGGACCAATGATGAAAAATGGGAGGGTCCATTCTCATTAGGGACTAGGGTATAAAACAGGGCCTTCAAGCCCTCTTTCTTTTCATCCACTAGCTGCACACTAGGGTGCCTCCTTCTCATGAGAAGGAATAAAAGAGCCTTTGTCACATTGCTGCTGAGTTCCTGAGAATTATTGAAAAGAGGATTGTTTTTCCCTTACATCAGGTAAACAGTTTCAGTTCCTTCCAGTAGCCTTCAACCCACACATAACATTGCCTCCAGTTCTATCATCATTTCAGTTGCATTATTCCAGATGCAATCTGATTTGTCAAGGTTCTTCCTATGAGGTGGTACCCAGTACTGAACCCAATATTACAAATTCAGTCTACCTACCCATGCTTCCTCTGGATATGCTTTTATAAATATTCTTCATAATTTTGCATTCATTGTTTAGGATTTAATAACACACTGTTGATTCTTATTAAGATCTACCAAAAAAAGACATGTCTTGGCTCTAGGCCTTCCCAGTTTCTTATCACTCACAAATCTTATAAGCCTCCCGCCTATGCCTTAATCTAAGTAACTCATGAAAATATGAAAGAGAATCAGAATAAAAAGGGATATGTGTGTCAGTCCACTAAAGTTCTCTTCCTAATTTGGAGATTCTTAACCTTTTTTATGTCATAAACCTTTTTGGCAATCTGGGCCTATGGAAACCTTCCCAGAATCATGTGGTGTTATGTTGTTGTTTTTTAAATCATAATTAAAGAAAAACTAAATTTCAGTTAGAGCTTAGGGAAAATAAAGATTTTTTTCCATCAAAATTCACAGACCCTTGAAATCTAATCATAGACCCCTTAGGGGTATATAGACCCCAGATCTGGCTGTCCCCCATTCCTATTCTACCTCTTCTATTCTACCTACTTTAAATTCAAAGCAAAATCCCATATTTTAAAGGAAGCCTTACCTAATCCCTTTTAATTCTAATGCTTTCCCTCTGTTAATTACTTCCTATTTTTCCTGTATATAGTTTGCTTTACATATATTTATTTTGTACGTTGTCTTCCCCATTACACTGTAAGCTCCTTGAGGTTAGACTATCTATTGCCTGTTTTTGTATCCCCAACACAGCACAGTGTCTAGCAATAGAAGGTACTTTTATTGATCTTTGAATAAATGTTTACTGACTGATTAAGCTTGCAGTCTATGCACACAAAAACAGAACTTTTTCTTACCATCATTATAATCTAGTTACCTTATACCATTCTTTACTTCTGAGGTAGAATTATGTGAGCTCAAAATTGAGTTAGTAGAGAGCTGCCTTAGAACCAGGAAGGTCTGAAACCAAATCCAATTTCTGTCATATAGTGACTGTGTGACCCTAGGCAACCTCCTGGAATGATAGGCATCTCCCTAGAACTGGGAGAAAGAAAGGAGAAAGTTTTTTTTAAGCACCTATTAAGTGCCTGGCCCTGTGGTAAGTACTTTAGAAATTCTATCTTATTTGATCCTCACAGCAACTTTATAAGGTAGATGTTATTCTTATCCCCATTTTACAGTGAAGAAACTGAGTCAGAAAGTTAACCAACTTGTCCAAGGTCACAAAGCTAGTAAGTGTCCTAAGTTGGATTGGAATTCAGGTCTTCTTGATTCTAAATCCAGCACGGCACCACTTAGTTGCCCTTATAAATGGCTGAGAAGTTGCTGATTTTCATTGAGAAAGAGGTTTTCCTCCATATATTGATGCAATCTCAGGTCCAGTCTATTTCCTTAGAGAAAAGCTTCACTTTTATTACTATTCAATTTTATCTTATATTTGATCTAATTTTCTAGCTTGTTAAGATCTTTTTGAATCCTGACTTTGTCACCTCATGTATTAGCTATCCTTTCTAGTTTCTTGTCATCCACAAATTTGATAAACCTCCTACCTATGCCCTAATATAAGTAACTCATAAAAATATGAAAAAAATGAAATAAGAAAAGATACTTATGGCAGTCCACTACAGATCTATCTATAATTCAGGTATTCTTGACCTTTTTTATGTCATGAATCTTTTTGGCATGCTGGGTCTATGGACACCTTCTCAGAATCATGTTTGTTTTTTATAATAATTGAAGGAAATGCCAAATTTCACTTAGAGGTTATCATAAATCAAGATGTATTTCTTTTCCATTCAAATTCACAGACCCCTTGAAATCTATTCATAGAACCCTTAGGGGTCCATGGACCCCAGCTTAGAATTCTAGGATGTTATTTATGTGGCTTACCCCTCTCATAGTGAGGATTTTGAACCAGTTTGAAAATTTCATACCTCTACTATCAGACAATAGCTTTACATCTTATTCATAAGGGTATAGTGGAAAGCTAGAGTAAATTTTTAAAAATTAATTTCAAGTCCTCTCATGATAAAATGACAATAGATAAAATGAGATGATATGTGTAAAGTGCTTAATAAAACATATAGAACTTCATGTTTTACAAATTATTTACATATAATATCTCATTTATTTTCACAGTTGCCATGAGGTAATTGCAATTAATACCTCCATTTTAGAGATGAAGAAAAAGACTGAAAGAGATTAAGTAGTTTGCCCAGGGTTACATAGCTAGTAGATGTCTGAAAAAGGATTAGAACTCAGATCTGCAAGCCAGGCTCCTTTCTGCTGTCACTAAAGCTGCCTCTTCAACCATGTGTATGTATTCTTGTCTGGATCTCTGATATCATTGATGTGGGCATCTTCCTGTGAGGAAATTACATATATCAGTGCAGATCATCATCTGTTTTGAGACTTTTACCTAAATTTCCCTGACTCTGAGATGACAACAACAATAACTACTAGAACTATTTTTTCATCATCTCCTCCTTCTTCTCCTTTTTCTCCTTCTTCCCCTCCTCCTCCTCCTCTTTTTCCTTCTCTTTCTCTTCCACCACCACCATTACTGTCACTAACTCATCATCATCATCACCATCTCCTCCTCCTCCTCTTCTTCTTCTTCTTCTTCTTCTTGATCATCTTCACCACCACCACCACCACAACTTGTGGAAAAAAACATAGTGAAAAGAGCACAGGAATTTGGATTCAGGAAGAAATTATTTAAAATACTATCTCCACTTGTTAGTAACTTTGTGATCATGTGTAAGTCACTTAAGTAAATCTTCAGCTTCTTCACCTATAAAATTGTGAGGGGAAATTCTATCTACCCCACCAAGTAATCCTGAGGATCAAATGAGATAACCTCTTCAAAGTGCTTTGTAAACTTTAAAGAGCTATGTAAATGCCATCTCTCCAAATCATCTATGATCATCTAGGCCATTCTTCTGACATACCAGTCTAGTAACCCTGTGAAAAATAGAAATGAAGTAAGTCTATGAAAAGCTGTTTTTAGTGAATTTGATGAGATTTTTAGTTATTTTCATTACAATTCAATGCATATTTATAGTTACTCCTAGGCTCAAGGCAATACTATAGGCATTGGGATTACAAAGGCGAAAAACAAAACAGCCTCTACCTTCAAGGAGTTTGCATCATTCCAGGGAAATATAACATGTAGACATTTACTATATAAAAGGAAAGGTTTTATGTAGAAGCATACACCTGAGCTGAAATTTTCATATTAAAAGATGGTTGTCTTCCTTCTCTAGGTGCTCACAACCATATCTTTGATAACATATTAGAGAATGTGGACAAGAAAAACAAAGTCAAACTCAATGGATTTCTTTTTAAAGTGTTGACTTTTGACATTTTGAAAATCAGGACTATGACTTCCCATAGACAATTCTCTAACTTCTCTCCTATTACTCAAAGATTTCCTCTTTTTCAAAAATCCCTGATAGCAACTCAGCAAATATATCCAGGTCCCTTCACTACCCTAGGATGCTTTATTTCATCCTAATTGTTTGAACTCATTAAAGTTAACTATATGTACACTTACATCTCCTCAGTTATACTGAATGTCAAGTCCATGTAGACCACTGTTGTTCTCTATGTATGAGCTGAAACTATTGTTCTTCACAGTGAAAATGGAAACAATATAAGAATGTTGTATTAGTTAGGCATTAGTTAGGATTTTAGATTAAGAACTGAATAGGACCTCAGGGGCCATCAATACCAACCTCCACCCTCACCCCCTTCATTTTTCAGTGGAGAAAATTGAAGACCAAGGAAGTTATCCAGGTTTTTCATTATTAAAAATTTGCTATCTTTTCTCAAAAACCATCAACATTTCTAAGAATAATCTTATCTGTATAAGTGGTGATTTCTTTCTTTCTTTTTTTTTGCAGGGCAATGGGGGTTAAGTGATTTGCCCAGAGTCACACAGCTACTAAGTGTCAAGTGTCTGAGGCCGGATTTGAACTCAGGTCCTCCTGAATCCAGGGCCGGTGCTTTATCCACTGCACTATCTAGCTGCTCCTAAGTGGTGATTTCTTCAGTTAGAGGGGTTTGGTTATTATTATCAAAAAGACTCCAGATAAGCTTTTTAAAATCTTGGGTAACCAAGATGCCTCCATTTCGAACAAATTCAATTATTTCTCTTTTCTTCTTCTGATGGACTAGAAAGTAATGACCCTTTTTTAGAATACTTACTAAAATGATTATCCTACTAACATGATTGATTTTCAATCATTCTTGTTTCATGATGGGAAATTCTATAGTCTTCCTGATAATTAGCAACATAACTCTTATGTTCCCCTTCAAAAAGTATCCCACAATATTAATTAAGCCTGTAGTTAAGTTGGATGACTGTGGTACAATATGCGCAGAAGTACTTAAATGGTAAGTTTGTAGCTTGCTGTGTTTCATTTATTTACATCTCAAACTCTTATTACTTTTCTTCAACAAAGTATATGCTATAGTAGATGAGTCAGTAATCTTGAAAACCAGAACACAGTCATAAAGGAAAGATATTGTTGCAAGTCAGAATCATATATCTTCAAATGAACCATCATCAGTTTTACAAAATTATGTTCTTATACTAGAGAAAGCTTCACCTGAAAACCACTGTCATTAATTTTATCCCAACTTCTCCCTCATTTATATCAATAAATTCTCTGACAAGCTTAAAAAGTTTCCTTGCAATGTCTGACAAAGACAACACACAGTTTGGGAAGTTAATGGCACTCATAAACTGGAAGCAAATGAGCAATAACAGTTTCATTTACAGGTCATTAGCCAGGAAACAAGCAGACAGAGAGCTCCCTGTTTAAAACTCTGGAGAAAGTTACTGGTATAAGTAAAGAAGCTGGTGTTTCATAAGGGTAAGATGGCAGAAATACCTCCTAACCTTCTATATAGAAACTTGAAGGAAAATTTCAGTTGTGCTGAGATGACTCCAGAATGCTCAAGAGTTACCTAGAAGCAGGATGAAGTGACTAGGTCACAGAATCAAATGCCATACTCAAGAAAAACTGTCAGAAGAGTCAGTTACATTAAAGGAGGGGAGAATTTGGTGAACAGACTCTAAGATCTCCTCTGGAACACTCGAAGTTCTTTCTATAGGATGTAAAGAAATCCTTCCCAAAGAAAAATAAAATATACCAAGAAATTCACATAGTATCTTTCCATTTTCCTTCTTTGGCTAGAACGCTTATAGAGGGCCAATAGACTTTCAGTGTTTTTGTATGTTCACCCAGCATCTACCTTTGTGCCCGGCACATAACTGGCATTTAATTGATTTAGAAGTGGAAGAGACTTCAGAGGCCACCTAGTCAAAATCCCTTATATTACAGGTGAGGTAACAGGACCAGAGAGATTAAATGACTCGCCCATGGTTACAGAGAGAATAAGTAAGAGACAGGATTTAAACCCAGGTACTCTAAAACCAAAACCATTGTTCTTTTTATTCACCATAAATACTTGTTAGATTAGATTTTATTTTAAAATACTTTTACCCTCTTTTTGTCCACCCCACCTCCCAAACTCCAATGAAATAATATTTGTAAGGTGATTCAGAAGGATAAAAGGATGGAAGTATATTCCTCCATAAAGGCTGAATTTGTTTAATTTTTGTTAGGATATTACTTAATGAATTATTTCTTAAACCCTCAGAACTTTTGGGAAATTGTCACTACTTCCATCTCCTGTTCCACAGAATTATGAAAGTTGCTATACATAGAAATGCATATTATTATTGGGAGGATGAAAAGATTTTCCCTTACTTGAAAATAATAGGTAGATATGTATCTCTAAGGACTATCAAGAGCCTAGTTGCATTACTTGTATTTTGATGACACTTATCACCATTGTTTCTGAGCATTCAGGAAAAGATAGATTTTGGAGAAGCAAGGAACAGAAATAATACCTGTACATAGACTAATAATTACTTCTCCAAATGCAAAATAAAAACAGCAATTTTCATTCTGTTAATAGATGTGTCAAATGTAAAACTACCTAAAATATTTAAAGCAATTAGCAATGGCAAGATTCAGTTTTTGCTTTTAACAACAAATGAAAAATATTCCTTCCCGACATTTCTAACATACTAATATTTTGTACTTAAATTACACCCTTCATTTTCAGGGCTTTACAAATATTTCACTAGTTTTATTGGCACTGTCAGAGAGCAGAATGATCTAGTGAATACAACATAAGACAAAAAGTCTAGAGACTCTCATCCTTTTGGTTCAACAGAATGGGCAACAAGACTTTATTCATCATGCTTTCATTATTATTTTAATTATTTTTCTCCTCAGATAATAGAAGTCACTATAGTAACTATAATGCTATTTTAAATTCAAAATGAACATACTTTAGAAGTTGAATAGAATAGGAGGCAGAGAAAAGATGGCAAAAAACAAACAAACAACAACAACAAAAAAAAACCAGGAACTTGCCTGAGCTCTCCCTCAAACCCCTTCAAATACCTTTAAATAATACATCAAAATAAATTCTAGAGTGTCATAACCCCCCCAAAAAAAGATGGAGTGAAACAATTTTCTAGCCCAAAACAACTTAGAAGATTAGAAGGAAAGCTCTATTGCATGAGGGTGAGAGTGCAGGGCAATCTGGCACAGGCTACTAGAAGACCTAGCCCAGTAAACCTGGAGCAGGTCTTAGGGGTGACTGAATCAGTGGCAGCAGTGGTGGTTTCTGGTCTTCTTAGCCCATAGACAATAAGGAGTTCAGACAGCTGGTCAGAAGGAGATTATGGGGTCCCTTTGCTAGCACCAGTAGAACTCTGTTTCATTGCCCATACTTGGATCTGGGTCATAGTTCTGGGTCTCAGTCTCAGGGCAAGGAGAAGCAATAGCACAACTAGAGCTTGTGACCACAGGAAAATGGAGACCCTGGTCACAGTTCTAGGGTGGAAAAGAGTGCTTGTGGTTACTCACAGACCAGTGCACAGTACATTAGAGTAGTAAACAAAGCCCTCCTTAGAGAATACCACCTTAGAATAACCAAGAACTCGATAGGTCCCCAGAATTACCTCTGAAAACAGCTAAACACACACACACACACAAAGAGATACACACACAAACTTGAAACTTAGGACACTATCCCCCCAACTCCAGAAGAGTCCCATGTTAGTATAGAATTAAAAGTCAAGAAATAGACTGGAAATTGAGCAAACAACAGAAAAATATCTTGACTATAGAAAGTTACTATGGTGACAGGGAAGATCAAAACACAAACTCAGGAGAAGACAACAAAGTCAAAACCCCTATATCCAAAGTCTCTAAGAAAAATATGAATTGGCCATAAGTCATGGAAGATTTCAAAAATGATTTCTAAAAATCAAGTAAGAGAAGTAGAGTAAAATTTAGTAAAATTTAGAAAGAGAAATAAAAGTAATGCAAGAAAATCATGCGGGAAAGATTCAACAGCTTGGTAAAAGAGGCACATATGTACACAAAAATACTGAAGAAAAATACTTTAAAAAACAGAGTAGACCAAATGGCAAAAAAGACAAAAATCCAATGAAAATAATGCCTTGAAAAGCAGAATTGTCCACATGGAAAAAAAAGTTATACAAAAATCTACTGAAGAGAAGAACTTAAAAAAGTACAATTGGTAAAATAGAAATAAGATACAAAAGCTCACTGCATATAATAATTCCTTAAACATTAGAATTGGACAATTAGAACTTAATGGCTCTATGAGACAAAGTATCAATCAAATCAAATAAAAATAATTTAATAATGGAAGGAAATGTGAAATATCTAATTTGGAAAAAAAAACTAACCCGGGAAACAGATCCAGGAGAGATAATTTAAGACTTATGAGACTACCTGAAAGCCATAATCAAAAAAAAAAAATCTTAGACAACACCTTTCAAGAAATTATCAAGGGAAATTCCCTTGGTATCTTAGATTAGGGTAAAATAGAAATTAAGGGATCCACCTCCTGAAAGAGATCCCAAAATGCCAAATTTCAAAGCTCCCAGGTCCAAGACAAATATTGAAAGCAGTAAAAAATAAACAATTCAAGTATTGTGGTACCACAATCAGGATTACAAAAGACTTAGCAGTTTCCAAGTTAAAAAAAAAACAAAAACAGAGAGTTTAGAATATAATATTCAGGAAGGCAAAGGAACTAGAATTACAACCAAGAATAACCTACCAAGACAAAAAAAACTGATTATATTCCTTCAAGGGAAAAATATATTTAATGAAATAGAGAAACAGAGAAACACACAGAGTCAAAATAAGGTACTGGAATGGAATCTATTATGCATCACCTGAAGTTATAAAAAGTCAGGATTAGCAATCATGAATTCAGACAAAGCAAAACCAAAGATAGACCTTATGAAAAGGGATAAACAAGTCAACTACACCTTACTAAAAGAAACCACAGACAATGAAGTAATAAAAACACTAAACATATATCTACCAAATGGCATACCATTCAAATTCGTAAAAATAAAGTTAAATGAATGATAGGAGGAAATACATAGTGAAATTACACTAGTGGGGAAACTCAACATTACCCTCCCAGGATTAAATAAATCTAACTATAAGAAATGTGTCAAAGAGATGAATAGAATCTTTAAAAAGTTAGATATGGTAGACATCTGGAGAAAACTGAAAAGGAATAGAAAGGATTATATCTTTTTCTCAGCTGTACATAGCACCTTCACAAAAATTGACCACATAATAGAGCATAAAACATTCACAAAACGGAGAAAAGTAGAAATATTAAATGCAACCTCTTCAGAGCATAGACAATGAAGTAATATCAATTCTAAATAGATATGTATCAAATGATATAGTGTCTAATTTACTGAAGGAGAATTTAAATGAGTTACAGAAAGAAGTAGACAATAAAACTATACTAGTAGGGAATCTCAACTTTCTTCTCTCAGAAGTAGATAAACCTAACCAAAAAGAAACAAAAAACAAAACCAAGAAAGAATTTAAGGAAGTGAGTAGAATTCTAGAAAAATTAGATATGATAGATCTATAATAGATGGGGAAAATTGAATGAGAACAGAAAGCAATAGTAGTAGTAGTAGTAGTAGTAGTAGTAGTAGTAGTAGTAGTAGTAGTAGTAGTAGTAGTAGTAGGCCTCCACCAGTCAAGGACAACCATGGATCAGCGCCTTTAAAAGCCACAGGCCACAGTGTGGCTGTGCAGTCCGATACGGGAGCCGCAGCTCCTGAGTGACTTATAACTGGTAACTGCCGCATCCCGTGTTGTATCTACCCCATGAGGAGTAGCTGGAGTGTCCTCTCCAAGGCACTGGCCTGGGCAGATCAATATGGAAAACAAGCTGTTGCCCATGCAGCAGGTTTTCCCTCTCATCGAAGTTGGTGGATCCAAAGGAGAGGCAGAGCCAATACAGTTTGGCACCAGTGCTGCTGCAGGAGTTGCCAGAGGGATGTGATGTCCAACATCTAACTGCCTAAGGGACTCCGACGCCTGATTTTTCCTCAGGGTTAACTCCCGAAGCCTTTCCCATATATGGGTATAGCCGCAAGGCAGCTGAGGTTTAAAATCAGGGTTACCTTCCCTTAGGCATGTTGCCTACCAAGGCTAATGAGCCCCACCTGCCCAAAGTGACTGGTTTTAAAGTGCCAGTGACTTGCCTTTGCCCCTTCTCCTGTTAGTGGAAACAGTTCCTCCAGGAGAAGGGCAGGAGTTGGGCTTTGGTTGTCAGAGGCTATTTGAGATGCACACTATTGGAGCATTTTATAGAAAGGAATATATCTTTTTTTAAGTAGTACATGGCACCTACACAAAAATTGGCCATTGTAATAGGACATAAAAACCTCACAAGCAAATGGAGAAAAGCAGAAATATTAAATCCTTGTTTTCAAGACATAATACTATCAAAATTAGACTTAACAAAGGACCATGGAAGCCTAAATTAAAAGTTAATTGCAAACCAAATAATATAATTCTAAATAATGAGTGGGTAAAAGAACAAATCATGGAAATAATAATTAATTTCATTAAACAGAAGGACAATGACACAAAATTCCCAAATTTGTAAGACGCATCCAAAGCAGTATTTAGGGGGAAATTAATGACTGTAAATGTATATATCAATAAGAGAGAGAAAAAACAAATAATTGAATTTGGCATGCAACAAAAAACTAGAAAAAGAACAAATCAGAAATCCCTAATTAAAGATCAAAATGAAAATCTTAAAACTCAAAGGAGAGAATAATATTTAAAGTTTAAAAATGAATTAATAAATAAAACTAGGAGCTTGTCATTTAAAAAAACCAGCTAAAGCATTGGTTAATTCGATTTTATCAAAGAAATAAAATCAAATTACCAATATCAAAAATGAAAAGGGTGAAAACATTACCAATGAAGATGTTAAAGCAATTATTAGGAGTTATTTTGCCCAAATATATGCCATTAACACTGACAATCTAAGTGAAATGTATGAATATTTACAAAAATGTAAATTGCTGAGATTAATAGAAGAGGAAATAGAATACTTAAATAATCCTATCTTAGAAAAATAAATTGAACAAACCATCAATGAGCTGCCTAAGGAAAAAATAATCCCTAGGATTTGATGGATTTTCAAGTAAATTCTACAAAACATTAAAAGAACAATTAATATATAGTATATAATAATATAGTAATATATAGTATATAATAATATAGTAAGCTATATAAACTATTTGAAAAAATAGGTAAAGACATCCTACCAAATTATTATGTCACAAATATGGTCTTGATATGTGAACCAGGGAGAAGAAAAAACAGAGGAAGAATTATAGGCCAATTTTCTTAATGAATATTAATGAGAAATTTGTAAATACAATACTAGCAGAGATTAAAGCAATATATCACAATGATCATACACTATTCTCATTATTTATTCAATGTTATACCAATCAAAATACCAAAGAATTATGTCATAGAACTAGAAAAAATTATAAAATTCATTGGGAAAGACAAAAGATCAAGAATATCAAGGGAATCAGTGAAAAATGTGAAGAAAGGAGGCCTAGTACTACAAGATTTCAAACTATATTACAAAGCAGTAATCATGAAAACAATCTGGTACTGACTAAGAATATAGTAGTTGATGAATCAGTGAAAAAGATTAGGTACATAATACACAGTGGTAAATGACCATAGTAATCTAATGTTTGATAAATCAAAAGATTCAAACTCTTGTATTAAAAAGTTAGCACTTGACAAAAATTGCTGGGAAAACTGGAAAGCAGTTTAGGAGAAACTTAGGTATAGACCAACATCTCACACTGTTTACCAAGTTCATAATGGATACATGATTTAGATATTTTGGGTGATATCATAAGCAAATTAGGAGATCATAGAAACTTTTATTCACCAGATCTATGGAGAAGGGGAGAATTTGAGACCAAATGAGATAGAGAGAATGATAGGATATAAAATGGATAATTTTTATTACACTAAATTTTAAAAGGTTAGCAGAAACAAAAGAATACAGCCAAGATATCAGGAAAATAGGAAACTGGAGGAAAAATCATTTTCACAGCACGTTTCTCTGATAAATGCCTCATTCTTGAATATATTGAAAACTAAGTCATTTCCAACTGATAAATGACCAAAAGATGTGAACAGGCAGTTTTCAGAAGAAATCAAAGCTGTTTATAGTCATATAAAAATTATCCAAATCACTATTGATTAGAAAAATTCAAATTAAAACAATTTACCACCTTACACTTCTGAGATTGGCTAATCTGACAGAAAAAGAAAATGACAAATGTTGGAGGGGATGTGGTGAAAATGGGACATTAATGCACTATTGGTGGAGTTCTAAATTGATCCAACCATTCTGGAAAGCAATTTGAAACTATGCCCAAAGTTATAAAACTCTATACCCATTGACCCAGCAATACCACTACTAGTTCTATATCCCAAAGAGATACAAGGAAAAGGAAAAGGGCTTGTATGTACAAAAATATTTAGCATCTCTTTTTGACAAAGAATTGGATATTGGCTGAACAAGGTGTAGTATATGATTGTGATGGATACTATTGTGTTGTTTAAAATCTAAATTGTGAGAGCAGCTAGGTGGCACAGTGGATAGAGCACTGGCCCTGGATTCAGGAGGACCTGAGTTCAAATTTGGCCTCAGACATTTAACACTTACCAGCTGTGTGACCCTGGGCAAGTCACTTAACCCCAATTGCCTCACCAAAATAAATAAATAAAATGAAATAAAATAAAATCTAAATTGTGGGTTCTAGTCTGCCCCCCACCCAGTCTTGGGGGGGAAGCTGGCTAAAATCACTGATAAATTCAGCAAGAGCTTTTAAAAATTTATTAAAATATATATTATAAGTTAATGAAGAGATAGAGATTGAGAACAGATTTCTTATAGCATGGAAATCCTAGCTCAGATTTAATTCAGTATAGCCAAAGACAGAGAAAGCAATTTTCTTTCTTAGCAGCCCACGTGAAATCTCTCACCACCACGCCAGTGTCCAAACGACTAAGAGGGCCCCCCACCCCATTCTCCATCTGCTACCATGCTTGTTTCCCAGATGAAAAGAGTTCTTCTATGAGCGAGTGTCCACTTCCTCATTCCTCTCCCCCAGAAACCTCCTCCCCAACAGGAAACAGGGCCATTCACACACACAGAGCTCCAAGCTAATTGGCTGGTAGCTATGATTGACAAGTCCCACAGGTGGTTCTATAGATGTAACTTCGGGGCACTAAAGTCACATGGTCTTTCCTCAGGGTGGAGCTCTGATTCTCACACTATCATATTGATGTGAGAATATAATTAATGGCAGCAACAACAATAATAACAATAGCTAGCCTTTATATTGAGGATTAAAATTACGAAGTTATATATAAAATCTCACTTAAACCTAACAGATGGCTAGTTGCACATACATCCTGTTTAGAAGCATAGATGGTCTAGTGTCTTTTAAAGGCTATTTAGTTCAGCTTAGATTTTAAGACATTTTTATCTGAAATTTTTAAACAATGAAGCTAATTGTTTGGCACAGTTTATTTATAGGTTAATGGAAAATAATACCAATAAATAGTACTTTTCTCCTAAAATATGTTTATTGCTACCCTAATGAAAAAAATGGCAAATTTGAAATATTTCAAAGTATATCAGAAGCTGATGAAGAACACTTAAAATGTACTATTTTATGTAGCATAATTAGGAGTGCACTATTGAGTAAAAAATAGTTGCATAACTAATTTGTGTCCAACTCCTTGCTACTGCAAGGAAATGATTGTAACAGAATGGTTTAGGCCAAATGCATTAGGGAACAAGTTGCCTATGTCTGTGACCTCTGATAGTAATGGTCCCCCAACTCCTGAAGGGGCAGGAAATGCCCAAAGGGAGAAGCAATAATTGTGAAGGTACTGTCAAGGACATGAATTTTATTCAGCTTAACACTCATAGCAAATACCTTTGTTGTCCCCTGGGCCTAAGATTTTAGATGATTTGGCAGTATGTACCCAGGCATGTTAGTTTCCACAAGGGGAAGATTTCAGAGACAGGAAGAAAAACTCATAGTTCCAAAAAGAAAAATATCCAGGGGTACCTGACCCTACAGCTGCAATTTCCAGACCTCCACTCTGACCATCATTTTCACTCATGTCCCATCAGAACTTAGACTCTGTCTAAGACCCCTTGTCTCTAATAGGTGAGTTCTTTCTTAATCTTATCCATACCCCTACCATTTACAAATAATCATCTGGGAAACAAGCATAGCTCACCAACCATCTTTCTAGTTCCTCGAAAACTGAGACTGTCTTGATTCCCTATAGTTGTATTCCTGGCTCTTATCACAGGGCCTAGCATATAGTAAGCATTAAATCAATTCCTTTTAATTCATTGACATTCATTTGACCACTACAAGATCTCACTTGTTTTTTCTTTCCAACCTCCAAGGACTACTGTTTCCTGCTCAGGTAGAAGATTAAGGACACAAGCCAAGCGAATAGTGAAAGTCCTAATGCTTTTCTTTGTTTTTAAGTGCTGGTCTAGACAAATGTTACCATTGTCATTTACTGATGTGGAAACTGAGACTCAGATTGTAAAAGACAATGCAGTATAATAGAAAGAATACAGTTTCTTGGGTGATAGCAAAGTTTCATTGGACTATCCAAACACAGTTTTTTTGCAACATCATTATAGTCTAAAGATCTTTGTGCACTTAGTCTAAAGCCTATGTGTGATTGATGGTTAGTTAAGGTATAAAAACTAAAGTGAAATGGGAGCATTTAAACATCATTCTTAAAAATGTATTCATATGGGGGGCAGCTAGGTGGCGCAGTGGATAAAGCACCGGCCCTGGATTCAGGAGTACCTGAGTTCAAATCCGGCCTCAGACACTTGACACTTACTAGCTGTGTGACCCTGGGCAAGTCACTTAACCCCCATTGCCCCGCAAAAAACAAAAAAACAAAAAACAAAAATGTATTCATATAACTGACTGCTCCCAGTTTGGAACATACTATAAAATCAAACTCCACCCAAACGACATGCTCAGAAATAAAGGCAAAGGAAGACAATATCTATGAGCAATAATATTCTTTTTTTTCCTTAAGTGGGGAACCAATTTATGGAAAGATAACAACTACAGCTAACATTTAAGTTACACTCTATAATGTACGTGGATGGTGCAAACATTTCTACTTTTATTTTGTAGAAGAAACTGAAGGCCATCGAAGTGAAATTACTTCCTCATAGTCACAAAGTTATTAAATGTTGATGCTGAGATTGGATCTCATGTCTATTTATCTCAAGTCCAGCATCCTTTTCGCTATAGCATACCACCTATCCTACTTTCTCTAGACAGTATTCTTATCCTGTCTTTTGACTCCAAGTCCATACATATATAAGTATGTATGTAGGCATACACACAAATATACACATATACACATATAATATTTAAATATATACATATACAGATTTTCTTACTTTAATAGTACTATATATTTTAAAAATTTTGTATTCCAATATTTTATAATTTATATAACACATTAAATTAAATTTCCCTTTACACAAATTGCAAATTATTTGGAATTAGCACATTGAGCACCTATTAACATTTGTGTATGAGGCTCATAAGGCCTTTTATGAGGATTATTTTATCCATTTTAGAGGATGATTTCTTCAATGATTTAGTTCTTTTTAACTGAAATTTGAGGTAAGTCTGCAGCTTTGGGTTTTTTATCTGAATAATAGGATTAACATATCAAAATGATGTTCTGAAGGCATAGAACAAGGTTAATTTCAATAACTACTGACTTTGCTATAAAATGAACAAAAATAACTGTTCTCCACTGAAGGAAACAGGGAGAATTAAACATTCATTTCAGAAAGTAGAAACATAAATTAAGATGAAGGTTTTTTTTTCTTAAATCTCAAAATAGGCACCTTGATACATTTTCTTGCGATGAGTTTAAATACTAAAGGATTTAATACATGTTATACTGGAGAAGCTCCATTAAAATTTATAGGTTATGATTAATATGCAGCAGAGTAAGTGCTCATTTGACATCTTTTCCTATTGTGTATGATGTAAATAAACTGATTAAACAGGTAAGAAATTATATGAAATGGACATTTTAAACTAAAAATATAATATTTCTTATAAAATTGCACACATAAGAAATTTTGCCCTAGTTTTACTTCCAGAAAGAAATTATCTTCACTTTTTACAAACTGTTATAGAATTTTTTTTGCAGTGAGATTTAAATATAAAAGGAGAATTGTCCCAGTAGGGCTCAAAGATTGTTTTATTAACATGAACAATGTTCCATAATCCTGCCACAAAGCCAATTTATTTGTTCTTGGCAAAGGTGTTACACCTTTAATCTGTTCTTAACTAGATGTCATGTTAGCCCATCTCCTCTAGATTCTAGTCCAGAGGGACTTTTAAAAGACCTATTCTATAAACTCCAGTTTAAATGCCACCTCTTCAATGAAGTATTTTCTAAACTCAACAATATGGAATAAACAATGAACTTTTCTTATACCTCTTTTATGCCCTTCCTCTGCTATTTAGCACAGGTTATTTTTTAAATGTGATGTAATAAGTTCTACTAATCTTTAAGCTCCATGAGGTCAGGAACAAGGACTTTACCATGTATAAAGAGTTAGGGTAACTTTGAACTCTACTCAGGGCCTGGTATAATGCTCTGAATAATAGTGGCTGAATTGAAATAAATTGGATCAAATATGGACATTAACATGCATGAATATGTTGTTATTCTGCTTAATATAAACAAAATATGCATTGTCAATTTTTTTTCCTGAAGTGATCTCTAAATATATTTCTTATGCTATAAAGGAGGACTGTGTCCCTCAAAATCATATAAATGAGTTCTTAGGATAATTTCTTTCTCTGCCTCTGCTCCTCTCTGTCTCTGAAACATCTCTGTGTCCTTTTTTCCCTGCTTTTCAATTTTGTTATTGCAACTGAATGAAATAAACATTTTTTATTTCAACTATATTTTCTATGGACTTTGTAAGTGATTTTAATTATATTAGACTTATATAATTTCTGCACATCAATTTTGTAGATCTTGATTTAACTGACATTTCTGAATAGGCCTTTAGTTTATGGTTGCTTTCAGGTAACATACTGGACACTTTTAAAAAAATCAATATAATCCAAAACTATCAGGTGGTCTAATATGACCTTATAATTTATAAAACTGAAAAAGTTATTAATACACTTCTTTTTCTGTTGCAGAATATTTGCTTTGCAACTTGGGTTGTTAATTGCAAAGAAAATCTTATTACTGTACCACTTATACTATTTTGCGTTTTAAATGTCTTTTTAAATTTGCAATTCATTACAGATGCAGTGGCTGTAGCTGACTTCTAGCAAGCTGCTTATTGGTGTTAGGGATGTCATTAGTTTGTGAAAAGTAAATTTCTGGTTGGACACAAGAAGGTCAACATCTTCAGGAACCATTAAGGAGATAAGAAGGTCATGCTAATGTAAATGCAAATTAATGGTGATTCCTATGTCCTGCCATTGGCAAGAGATGAGTTGAAAAGATGAGAATGGGCAAAACACTGGGACATACTTAAAGCCGCTGAATCCAACTCACTAGCCTTCAGGCCTTAGAGATGAAATATCATTATCACATGATTCTGTCTACAAATGAGTAGCAATAATTTTCATTGTGATCTGAAAATTTTCAGCAGTTAAAATAAAGTTGTTTCTTTTCTTCTTTCTTTTTTTAAAAAATTTGGGAGGATAACAGAGAAATAGGCTCCTGATGATAGAAACCATACAATCATAGATTTAGAGATTGAAGAAACCTTAGAAGTCTTCTAATTCAGCACACTCTTTATATGAGTGAGGTCCAGAGATTTTCAGTGGCTTGCTCAAAGTTCTGCAAGTCCAAATTTCAAGAGCCAGTATTTAAACCAGGTCTTTTCATTCTAAATCATGAACATGATGACATCATGATGTCTTTTTCTAAGTAGTTTAAGTTTCTAAATACTTGATCCACTTTGCACCCATTTCTATGTTAAGTTTTGGAGATAGAAAATGAAATGAAGCAGTTCCTGACCTCAAGGTGGTTATATTCTAACAAGGGAATGCCAAAATGTACTTACATATGTATATGTGAAAATATACAAAAAGTAACTATAAATAAGCTAGTGTGAGGAGGGAGGGTATTTGGCAGGTTGAGAGATGAGTAAAGAATATATGCTGTGATATCTTAGGCAAGTTACTTAACCTCTCACAACCTCAGTTTGCTCATCTTGAAAGTGGGAATAATAATGTTTGCCTGACTTATTGTGCAGAGTTATTGTAAGAAAAAGTGTTTTGGAAACTTTAAACATTTTATAAATATGAACTATTATGCTGGCCTTGGAGTCTGAAAAACCTAAGTGTGAAACCTACCTTAAATACTTAACTAGCTATGTGATACCAGGCAACTTACTTAAACTTTCTTAGTCTCAGTTTACATATCTGTAAAATAGGATTAATAACAACACCTGTTTCATTTGCCACATAGGAAGCATTTACTTAATAAATGCATGTTAATTGATTGGAAATATTTAAGATATTATTGGAATTCTAGTCTCCAGAACACTCTGAACCAAGCTAGAATAATGCATAGAGCATGAGATAATTGATGGGTTTCCTGGGTGAGTCTGGAAAAACTCATAACGAAAAATCATCACCAAGTAGTAGTTTTCCCCAAACCACTTCAACTCACAAAGACTAATTAGTTAAGGAATGGAAGAGTCATCTGTATTAGCAGAAAGAGAATACACATGGATTAGATCTTGGATCTTTATAATATTGGAATAAGCTATAACTAACAGAGGCAGATAGGTGATACAGTGGATAGAGCACTGGGCTTAGAGTCAAGATCTGAGTTCAAATATGAACTCAGACACCTATTAGCTATGTAACCCTGGGCAAATTACCTAACCCTTATTTGACTCAGTTTCTCATCTGTAATATGGGGACATAGTGAAGAAGGAAATGACAAAGTACTCCAGTATCTTTTCCAAGAAAACTTCATGGACAAAAGTCCATGAAGTCACATAGAGTCAGACATGACTGAGTGACTGAACAATAAATGAATAATATAATGCTATGCACTGAGGAGAGGGACCAAAATAAAGGTAACATAGTTATACTCAGTCTCCCTACCTTCTAGGTGTAAACACCTAAGTTACAGAGCCAATACTTGCATCTATTAGGAAGTTCAAGCAAATAAAATAAAATAAAATGCTAAAATAGTTCATGATTAAGAGCCAAAATAAACAAGACCAAGGGACCCAGAGGGGAACCAGGTAAATTTACATCAGATCAACAAACATTTAATGTGGCCCTAATCTGTCCGAGACCCTGAGGATTTTTTTTTAAATGACAATTCCTGTCCTTTAAAAAATTGAATAGAATCATCTGGGAGAATATCAGGATGTAGTAGTGCTTGAGATGGACATCAAAGAAACAGGATTTGAACCATTAGAGAGAAGAGTAAAGGATAGTCCAGGCATGGTCTGAGCAAGAGTCATAGTTTGAGATCAGTAATAAAATGGGTTTGTTTGGAAAATAGTAAGAATAGTGGCTTGGCTAAACAAGCTGTTGAGAACAGAGAGAAAAGATTTGAAATGTTCTTTTTTGTGCTTCTCATTGTCCCTACATCTTGCCATGTGTTCTTCTGCCAGTCTTCTACCACTACCCTGGGATCTTATCACATATTGTCTCTCTCCTGCCCCATCACTATGTCTCTCCTTGGAGAGCCATCCCTAAGACTTATTGAAGGATGGGCCACCCCCTTGCCCTAGAATGATTATACCTGAAATTGAACTATCCTATATGCTGCTAACCCTCCAAGCCTCCCTCATGGATTCATTTATCCCAGGTACAGTAATTCTTAACCATAAATCAGTGTTTTACTAGGGTAGGGTCATAGCATGGAAGTGCATGACTACTATTATAAGGAGTTTGTCTTCTTGCACACAATTCTCTATGCACTCTATGGTCCACCATACATGTATATTTACTAGTCCATCTCCCACCTCTGTGTCTTTGTACCAGCTATCTCTGGCATGAGGAATGCTTTTGATCATCACCTCTTAGAATCCTTGTCTTCCCTCAAGATTCCTCTCAAATTCTAACTTCTGGGGAATGTTTTTCCCAAACCCCTTCTCCCAGCACATTTCCTTCTAGATATAAAATTTTATTTAACTGTTTGATCTAAGAAATCATAACTGGCTTTCTAATCTATAACTGTGTCTTCCCCACTAAGCCAGTCTCTGTAAAATTTTAGATATCTAGCTGGCTAGCTGTCTGTGGGGCTATAGGCTATTAGATGCCTAAGCTAGTCTGTGAGGGGGGTTTAAAAGAATCCTCCAGGTTTGTTAAGACCCATGTGTGCCAATCTGTAGGGGCCAGCCCCCTTCCCCACTGCTCCCCTCAGACTGATAAGAAAATGCTTCTTTTCAATTAAAGCAAAAAACAGGGTTTATTTATAAGAATAAACTTAGAGATAAGAACAAAGACAAATAGAATATACGACCTGACTGCATTTTAACTTTCTCTCCAGCCACTATGAAAATTCCTCCCTTTCTCTTGCCTCCTTTCTCCATAGTGTCCTCCTCACATCTCCTCCTGACTGCACCCTTTCACTTTTTTCCTCTCCTGCATCTGCTACCAATTGACCAATTCCTGCCTCTGCTCTTCTTCACTACCTCCTCTTTGAGTCTACCACCTTCTGTCTCTGTAGCGTCCTCCTTTTATTAACCTTCTCTCTCACCTGAAACTCAGGCTGAGCAGCCCACTTTTAAGTGGGCTAATTTGTTGGCAGCATCCTAGGGCCATGGCTGGGGGACTCGAGGGAGCCATGCATACCATGGTCAGGGCTCAAGGGAGCCATGCCCCCCACTACATGCCCAGGGTCTCCGCAAGGGTGGTGCCTTGGGCCAGCTGGGGTGATCCTGGGATCTCTGGGTTCTATCCCTTAAGGGCAGAGGGAGCTGGGGCTTTCTACAGTCATCCATCTGGCCTGGCCACCCCTGAAAGCTCCCAGGCCCACGGGGCTTCTTAGCTGTGCCACTGAAGCAGAAGGGGAGGGGCGCCAGCCAGGCTCACACAGAGAGAAAAACCCTGAGGGCCCAGGGCTCTCCAATCCCAGCTAAACATGAGGTCTCCCAAATGACAATAAATTCTTATATAGAGATAACTTCCATTTAATCTGACTCATGTGTATATCTATTATGTAGATTGTTCAGTCAATTCACTCATGTCCAACTCTTCATGATCCCATTTGAGGTTTTCTTGGCAAAGATACTAGAATGCTTTGTCATTTCTTTTTCCAGCTCATTTTACAAAAGAGGAAACTGAGGCTAACAGGATTAAGTGGCTTGTGCAGGGCCACACAGCTAGTATATGAAGTTAGATTTAACTCAGTCTTCCTGATTGCCAGCCCTGTGTTACATCCACTGAGGCATCTACCTGCCATTTATGTAGACATAGAACCACAAAATTGCAGAATCATCAATTTTCAGAGTTGGAAGGAACCTCATTAACCATACAGCCCAAACTACATGCAAAACAAACCACAATATGTCATAGGCAACAAGTGGCCATCCACTCTCTGTTTAAAGATCTCTAAGGAGGGAGAACCCACTGCCTCTCAAGGTAGATAATTTCATTTTGAGATAGATCAAGTGGTAAAGAAAAATTTCCTTATATCAAGTTGAATTTGCCTCCTTGCAACTTCCACTAATTGTTCTCAGTTCAGCCCTCTGAGGCCAGAGAAAATAAATTAAACCTTTCTTCCACATGATAGCACTTCAGTCTTGAAAACAGGTATGGTATTTCCCCTAGCCTTCTTTACTTGAACCTAAACATGTCCAGTTCCTTCATCTAATTTCATATCAATGGACTTGAGTCTCTTTACTGTCCTGCTGTGTTTGAAGTCAAGAAGACATGAATTCAAATCCAGCTCAGACACTTAATAGCTATGTGACCCTGGACAAGTCACTTAACCCTGTTTGTCTCAGTTTCCTTGTCTATAAAATGAGAAGGAAATGGCAAACGATTACAGTATCTTTGCCAAGAAAATCCTAAATGGGATCCCAATGAGTTAGGCATAACTAAAACGACTGCAAAAAAACAGCAATTATCCTTGATGCTCTCCTCTGCAGATGATGCATGAAAATGACAGAAGACAATGGGATTATTAATCCTCTATTACTGGAAACTCTTTCATTTTTGCAGTAGCCCAAGATAATATAATTTTTCTTGCTGCTGCATTATATTGCTGACTGTTATAAGATGGGCTTTCAGTCTACTAAGACCTTTTCCAAACACCTGCTGTCTAATCATGTCCATTTTATGTAAGTCAAGTATGCTGATTTTGGACCTAAATATAAGATATTATATTTATTTCTATTTTATTGCTTCCTATTAGATTCATCCCAATGCTATAGCTTTTCAAGATCCTTTTAGATCTTGATTTTATTATATGTCTGAGGTCTGGTTTGAACTTAGGTCTCTCTGACTCCAGGCCCATGGTGGCTCTTTAAAATCACTGCTTTCTTTCTTAGATATTCAGCAATAATCTCTTTAATAATATATTTTCACAGGAATCAAAATCAAGCTCACAAGACAGCATTTGCCCTTGTTCAGTCTTGTGCCATCTCTCCTGTTTTCCATCATCTTCTAAATGTCACTGACAATGTCTAAGTAGTCATGTGTGCCAGTTCTTTCAGGAACTCCAAACATAATTCATCTGGGCTAGGGGATTTTACCATCTCCTTGCATATCTTGGGCATCCACTTCCTAGTATTTTTCTTTTTTCTGGATAAAAGGTCATTCTTTTTGTTTTGGTTTGGTTTGGTTTGGGTTTTTTTGCAAGGCAATGGGGGTTTTGTGACTTGCCCAGGGTCACACAGCTAGTAAGTGTCAAGTGTCTGAGGCTGGATTTGAACTCAGGTACTCCTGAATCCAGGGCCGGTGCTTTATCCACTGCACCACCTAGCTGCCCCAAAGGTCATTCATTTTTTCAGAGAAGACAAACAGAATAAGCAGAGGTGGGCTTCAATTAACTCTTAAACAGGCTTTCCAAAGTAGCTTAAATTTTTAGTGTGAACATTTTTAGCTCAATAATCCATGGCTACAATTTGGGGCTTAATGTATTGTTTTCTTGATTGTCTCTAATTAAGAAAGTGTTAGTAATGCAGATTAAACTCAAAGGTTGTGTGTGCATGTTTTTCCCCTCAGAAAGCCCACTGGTTAAACATTTAATAACAGTCTACTGTAATGCATCCATAAGCATTATTTGAGCTCAATAGGAGTACAGTAGAAGACTCAGGGAATTAAGTCATGACCAGACTGGGAGCCTAGTGACTGGAGGCTAATAATAATAATAACAACAATAATAATAACTGACATTTATACATCACTTTAAGGTTTGCAATGACAGCTTTGGACCCGGGGGGCTGCTAGAACAGGTTCAGCACTGCTACAGGTAAGATGTTAAGGAAAAAAGACACAGAAACATAGGATGGGATTGGAAGGGCCCATGCACTCGGATGGAGGCAGAAGGCAGAGTTCATTGGGACAGTATGGCATATATATATATATATATATATATATATATATATATATACTTGAGGTAGGCAAAAGGAATGTCTTCGTGTGAAGTTTGCGCGAAAAAAGAATGAGGGGTTTGGTTCGTTTATGTTCCGAAGTAGGTCACGTAGACCTTGGGCCATGTTGGCCTTATCTATGATGAAGAGCATGTTTCTGTCCTTTGAAGTTTCCTTGATGCCTATGCAAATGCATCATCCTTGGTGCCCAGCAAATGCATCTGAATCTGGAAAGGATCATTATTGTTTACAGCCCTCTTATCAAGAGCTAATTAAGAGTCAGCGCATATTTTCTGGAAGGGGGAGGCCTGTCCATGAGCTTTGCTAAAACAGTAAAAGGGGAACTTGGTTAACCCCTAACATTGCAGAGTGATTTAAATCTATGCTCTCATTTCATCCTCACAAGATCCTTGAAATAAGAAGTGTACAACTCTCCGCTCTCTGTTGTCAATTATCAATTATTCATTAACCCCAAGAAAAGATCCTATACCTTTGTTTATAAAGCATTTCCTCTCAATATAAGTTCAAAACAAAATCCTTTGGGGGCAGCTAGGTGGCATAGTGGATAAAACACCAGCCCTGGATTCAGGAGGATCTGAGTTCAAATCCAGCATCAGACACCTGACACTTACTGTGTGACCTTGGGCAAGTTACGCAACCCTCATTGCCCTAAAAAAAAAAAGCCTGGAAAAGCATTAATTATATCATTCTGAAGTAAGATGTTCCTTACACAATATTTAGAGGGCCATGCTTGTTTTTTCATGCCTGGTGTTCCTTCCATTTTCTGTGTATTTCTTTGTAAAAACATTGCTCTTCCCAATTGGGCTAAAGCTCCTTGAGGGTAGAGACATATTTTTTGCTTTTCATTTGTATCCCCAGCAGTTCACACAGTGCCTGACACATAATAAGTACTTCATAAATGCTTGTTGATTGATTGAAAGAGGAGTCCTTCAGAGGCTTTGGAACAGTGAAATAATCTGATGAAATATTTTATACAATGGAAACTCCTTAGCCCAGAATTGATTCATTTTTGCAATTGTATGCCCATTTCTGAGCATCATGCCTCATACAGAGTAAATGCTTAATTATATTTCCTTCTATCATCTATCTGTCAATCTATCATCTATCTATCTATCTAATGAATGATGAAATTGGTGTTTTGCTACCTGTATAACTTTGGGCAACTCACTTACCCCCTTTCTGCACCTCAGATTTCTTCCCTACTATATCTGGTGCTTGGAATGATGTCTATTAAATTATTTTCCAACACTATGTACTGTGCTAAGATTTTTCTGGTTGCAATACTGAGAGTGCCATAGTCAAGTTGGAGGAATCAATGTAAAACCAGTGACTGCTTCTCTATCAGTGTGTTGTTCCCAAAATATTGCTTTTGAAAAGAGATTCTTCTCCTATATTTAAACTTTGCCCAAAATTAAGGATCCTTTTGAAAAACAAAATGCTCTCCATGGCATCTGCTGCTGAGTTGTCACTCCAAGCAAAAGGCACACAGCTGCAGGCCAGGAGGAGAGTAAAGAGGCAGAAGGCTAGTGATGAACTCGGGTAGCTGTGACAGTATATTTCTGCCCTTTAGAATTGGGGCATTTGTATTTATGCCTGAAATTGTTAAAAATTTACCTCAGTGAAATGGTATTAACTGATCAAATCACGCAGTCCAATGAATCACACTCTCCACACAGTGGAGATATTTCAATGAAAAAAAATACTTAGCCTCAGAAAAGTCTATTACAAAATCTATGCTGATCTCTACTTTTTAAACACAAAAATCTTCAGAGGTATATATTTTAGTTTCAATGTCAAACTTCCATCTCCTCTGTTTGGTGTCTGTTTAGAAGCGGGGGGGGGGGGGGGGCAGCAATGTACACATTTCACATTCATGGCAGCTAGCAATAGAAAAGTTTCCAGAGATTTCAGAGAGGTATTGAAAATGTAGGTACTAATACAAATATTGACTTCATATTTTGTTGAACATCTAGATTTATTGTCCCTCAAGGCAAATATTGACCTCACCTTTCAGGTCAATAAATCTTGATGCTCACTGCAACAAAAGTCAATATCTGCTTAATATCCATGTCTCCAGACAACCACCAGCTCTGTTCATGCTGCAATGATTAGTGTTTTAAAACGGAAGTTTATTCAAATTAAAGGAAAATGGTTCAAAGGCAAATAAAGCTTTCTAAATTTTTGACTATGCAAATAAGTCATTTAAAAAGAATCAAGGACACTGAAGTTTTAACTTCTAGGGAAAGTCAGATGTAAACGAACTTTTTTTTTTTATAATGGGGGAGGGAAGAGACCCAACTCCATCATTTCATTGTTGTGGGAAATTCATAATGTGGAAACTCTGCCAATGCTGATCAATCAGCAACTCTTAGAAAACTTATAATCTTATCTGTCTTGCACACTTACAGTTGAGTGATATGGGAAGGGTCACACAGCAAGTGTCAAAAGTAGGATTAAAACCAAAATTCTCTTGAATCCAAGGCCAGTTCTGAATCAGAAAGAAGCATTTTCCTGCTGAGGTAAATAAAAATTACTTTTTGCATTTCAGGAAAACAAGAAAAGAAGTACAGATGTAACAATGAGTGTTTATAACCTCCCCCCCAAAAAAATTTGGCCTTTCCCAACATATAGAATTTGAGATTGAGCTAATGAATTAGTTGCTTTTAAAAACATGTCATTTTATTTAATAAAATTCATTATACTAATACTCTAAATAGGATAATATATTGAAGACTTTTTTTTTTTATTAGGGAACACTCCTCTTGGGAAAATATCTCATGGTGCCTTAGATCTCTCATCTCCTGGCCTAAACTACTATAAATGAGTAGTTTAAACTATGAGAACATAATTATTAATAATGAATTTCTTGGGGAGCCAGGGACCCAGTTTTAGTTGGCTTTTGCTTCCCCTTGCTTCAGAAAGATCAGTTCTTGAGAAAGTTCTAATCTCAGGGAGAGCTCAAAGGAACAAAAGGAATGCAAATAGACTCTTTGGTCTACTAAATGAAGCTGATGAGATTAATCTACACCTAGGTAACGGACTTTGCCTTGAGCAACTTAGGGTACCCCCTAAGACTTTTGTATACTTTCCCCTGATGTCATCTGTAGAGATCATTTTAATTTGGACCACCCTCAAGACACTTCAACCAATGGAATTGAATGATGCTAGCCAATTATCTTTGATCAGTGTACAGTGGCCCACCTCTATCAAAAGAGAATAAAAGCCTCAACCAGGAGGGGCTGAATGTTGTCACTATCTTGGATCGAACTCCTGGCTCAGGAAGGCAGGCAGTTGGTGAGTGCCTTCCTCTTAGAACAGAGTAGGTAATGTAGGGCTTTTGGACTCTACTTGAGGCCATGTACTCTCTCTCTGAGAGACAGAATGGTGACACTGGGGCTTTTCTGCTTGTGTTCACTGCCATGCAGTCAATACTTTACTAATATTTAATATGAATTAATAATAAATACTGCCAAAATGGCTGGAATAGTCATTAATATATATATAAGTAGCAATAATTTAGAAAATCCAGCCTACCCCCAAATAATAATTTTAAAAAACACACAAAACTTAACCCAAGCTTCCTAGATTCTCCAAGTGTTACATATACACCTCTTCTGAAAGAAGAGGTGGGGCTTAGAGTACTGTCTTCTGATATTGTAAGTGATCTAAGGGTCCATCATTTCTGTAGCAGTTACTTCTTCAAAGATGAGAATAACTAATAATGTCCACTAAATGCCTAATTATCTTGTTGAGAAATCTAGATTCAGGTAAATTCCTCAGACTGCCTCCTTACTTTACAGAGTTGATGCTGTTTTCAGCTGAGATCTCTTTGACATAAGAGACTCAAAATGAAGAACAGGAAAAAAATGTAACTAAGCATGAAAAAAAAAAAAGAATCAGTACCAATTAATCTGGAAGTAAAAATAGCAGCCCCCTCCTCTCTACTCTACAAATTCTTGCAGCTTTTATTTATTTATTTATTTTTACTAAAGTCTAGTCCATTTTATCTTTAAAATGACTGCTAGAGATTTTGCCCTTTACCTGGTATGACCAAGAACCCAGAGTTTACATTCCTGTTTCTCATTATAATTCTAAAGATGAATTCTTCCCCTTTCATCACAATTAAATAAGTTCCTTTCTATATAGTCAGCAGTAATGCTGTCATCTTTCTATATCGTCTTCAGGCTACAATTAATTATTATTTTATCAAAGATGGGGTGGCCTATAATTCCTCAGGCCAATTTTCTAAGAATTATGGTCTTGACAGAAACTTAATTTTGCTGAGACTCCTCTGCACCATCATTAGGCATTTCGCTTTGGCAGTATATAATCCTATCTCAGAGTGACAATGCACATGGATCTTGGAACTGAGCTATATAATTTAGTGGCAGCTGGATTAGGAATGGCAGCCCATTCACCTTTTGGGATGATGCCACTAATACAGTTGCTCCTCTTCATTTGTGCAATAGAAGCTGACTCTGAGGAGGTAGAATGATGGAAGACCTGGGAAAATAAGTTTATTGAATTAGGAACAAAGGAAATGCCCTAGACACAGTGCCATCCACAGTAGCCCTTTTTCCTCTGGAGAACAGTATTTCCTAAACATTCTTGAACTGTTGAGTTTTGGGATTCTAATCTCCATTTTTATTGTTTCCTTTTTCCTTTTTCCTCAAAATTTATATTCTTAACACTTTTGACCTTGCCATACATGCAATTCTTCCTAACTCTATTTGTTTTTCCAAGTTTGGGATAAAATGTTGTTGTTGTTGTTTGGTTGGAAGAAGTAGATGATTTTAATTATATTAAATTGCAGAAGCATAATAAGCAAACTTCTTCAAACCCTTTATTTTCATTTCAAGTTCAGTCACAACTCTTCAGAGAAAGCTAGTTTTATTTCACAAATAGCTATCGACAAGCATTATGTTCCAAAATGTGTATCTGTATCCTCACTTGCACAAGAAATGATCTGTAAACAGAGACCTGCTGAGTCATTGGCACTCTACAAATGGCCAAATGCCTCAGGAAATAATTATTATTCTATCTTGAATTGTTGTTTATTTCAAACAATAAGACAATAAGCCTTCATTAGTCATGTACCAGTCACTGAATTAGGCAATGGGGATACAAAGACAAATCTAAATATATCTATATGCATAGGTAGTGCTCAGCATAGTTCCTAGCACATAGTAGGCACTTAATAAATGTTTGTTAAATATTATTTTCATTATTGAGGTACCATGCTTCACACTAAAGATTCAAACTCAATGCTATCCATCTCCAGAAAGAAGACTTCTGGATTCCAAGTACAGATTGAATCATTCTTTTAAGCTTTATTTTCCTTCCTGCTGCTGGTGTTGTTGTTATTGTTGTTGTGTGTGCATTTGCAACATGGCTAATATGAAAATGCTTTGCATTTATAATCAATGCGGTATCACTTGCTTTCTCATTGGGCAGTGGAGACAGGGGAGAGAGAATTTAGAATTCAAAATTTTAAATGGATGTTAAAAAAATTCAGTAATTGGTAAATATTTAATGAAATAAATAAAACTATATTTAAAAAATAATGCAAAGTCAAAAATGAAACTTTGCTTACATTTAAGGACATAATATTCTATTGGGGGAAATAAACACATATTTGATACAAATTATATACAAAGTCATCAGAGGGTAATTTGGTCGGTGGGAGATAAGGGATAGGCTACCATCCTATCATGGCCTCATATAGAAGGTAGCACTTTTAATGAACTTGAGAAAAGATGGAACTTCATGAATTAAGAACAAGTTATCCAATTTGCCTAGAAGGTAAAACAAAGTGGGGTAATACATAATAAGTCTGGGTTGGTTTGGGCTAGATTGTGGAGGGCTTTACCAAGGCCTCACACATCATAGAAGCTATAGGGAACAACAGGATCTTCTTTAAAATTATGATAAGGGCAGCTAGGTGGTGCAGTGGATAGCGCACTGGCCCTGGAGTCAGAAGGACCTGAGTTCAAATCCAGCCTCAGACACTTGACATTTACTAGCTATGTGACCTTGGGCAAGTCACTTAATCCCAATTGCCTCATCAAAAAAAAAAGTATGATTAAATGGATATTCCTAATGTATCTTTTCCTTTACTTTAGGAGTGATGCTTTCACATCTGTGTAGAGTCTGCCTTAGTAATGGGAGATCCTGGACATAGGGAGACCAATTGAAAGTATAACATTTTCCCTAGGCTCCCATCTAAATTCAAGCTTCATGAGAAGCAAGTTCAGTCTGAGGGAGCAATTCCATATCAATTAACTTATCTTTAATTGCAGTCAGTAGAAAAAATAGCAACTAGGTGGCACAGTGGACAGAATACTGGGCCTGGAGTCAGGAAGATTCATCTTCCTGAGTTCAAATCTGAACTCAGATACTTACTAGCTGTGTGACCCTTGTGAGTAACTTAATCCTGTTTGCTTCATTTTCCTCATCTATAAAATGAGCTAGAAAATAAAATGGCAAACCACTCCAGTATCTTTACCAAGAAGACCCCAAATGGGATCACAACTGAAGTGACTGAACAACAGAAAAAAACTAGCTCAAGGTATCCACTATTTGCCAGGCACTAAGTGGTTAAGATATAAAGGCAAAAGACAGTTCCGACTCTCAAAGTATTCATCATAGTCTAATGGAGGAAACAACATGCAAACAATCATACAAGCAAGATATATACATGATAAACTTTAGATAATCAGTAGAGAGAAGACAAAACCATTGAAAGGGATCAGGAGAATCTTCTCATAGAAAATAAGATTTATGTTGGGACTTGAAGGAAGAAAGGTAAGCCAGGAAGAAATGAGGAGGAGACATGGGAGAAAGCCAGAGAAAATGCCTGGAATATGGAAATGGGGGGTTTTGTGTGAACAGCAAGGAGGCCAGTGTCACTGGATCATAGAGTATATGGAGGGCAGGAAGGTGTAAGAATAATGGAATGGCAGGAGCACATTTTAAAAGCAAAAAGAGAAGTGTATATTTAATCTTGGAAGTGATAGGGAGCCCATGGAGTTTATTGAATAGGGAGGAGGGGTGACATGCTCAGACTTGTTATTTGGGAAGATGATTTTGTCAGATGAGTGGAGGATGGACTGGAGTGAGGAAGATACCTAAGACAGGGAAACCAACCTGAGGGATATTGCAACAATTTAGGTATGAGGTGATAAGACCATGTACCAGGGTAGTGGTCATGGCAGAAGGAGAAAAGGAAGCATGAGGAAGAGATTTTATGAAGGGATAACCAATAGGACCTTGCAACAGATTAGATATAGGAGGTAAGAGAGTGAGTTGAGGTTTATTTGTAGGTAGCAAACCTGGGTGACTGGGAGGATGGTGGCATCCTCAATAGTAATATGAAAAATAGGCAAAAGTGCTGGGCTTGGGTGAAAAATAGTGAGTTCAACTTTGGACATGTAAAGTTTAAGATGCCTAAAAGACACCAGACTTGAGGGGTGCAATAGGCAGTTGATGATACAAGACTAGAGATTGAGATCTTTGGACTAGGTAAACAAATCCAAAAATCATCAGTGTAGAGATGACAATCAAACTTATGGGAGCTGATATGGTTTCCAAGTAAATAGCAGAAATCTCAAAGAGAAGAGGGTCCTGGACAAATCTTTGGGAGACACACACAATTTGTTGGTATAACCTTGAATGAAGATACCACAAAGTAGACTAAGAAGGAGTGATCCAACAGGTAGGAGGAGAAACAGAAGAAAATAATGTTACAAAACCCTAAAAAGAAGAGAGTATCAAGGAAAATGGAGTGATTAGCAGTATTAAAAAAACAATAGAGAGGTCAAGAAGGATGATGATTGAGAAAAGGGCATTAGATTTGGCAATGAAGAGATCATTGGTAACTTAGGAGAGAGTGGTTCCAGTTGAATGATGAGACTGGAAGACAGACTGAAGAAGATTAAGAAGAGAAAAATGGGAAAGAAGTAGAGTCAAAAGAAGAACCAATAGGTAGAAGTTGAAGAGAGAAAGGTACAGTCTTGATGAAAGGAAAATTTATTGACAATTAGGACCATGTATAAATAGAATAGTCTGCCTCAAATGGTAAATGGGCTCCTCTTCCTAAAGGAGGAGGATCATTTGTTTAGTGATTCCTGTACAGGTATTCAATTTAATTAAGCATTTTTAAAGCACTTATTATATGTCAAGCATTGTTCTACTATGGACACAAAAACTAAAACAAACTAGTCCATGCCTTCAGTGAATTTGAATGTCCTGGTTCAGGAGATACAACATGAACACAGATAAATAAGTACAAAATAAGTACAAAGTATTTTGATATGGGAGCAGTAAGGTAGGGAAATCAGAAAAGGCTCCATATAGAAAAGTGGTATTTGAGCTAAGACTTGAAGGGAACTAGAGATTTCAAAATGGGGAGATTAGGAGGGAGATTATTTCCAACATGGAGGACAGTCTGAACAAAGGTATGGAAATGCAAGATGTAATATTTTGTATGGAGAATTTTGAGTAAGCCAATTTGGCTGAAAAGTGAAGGTTTCAAAAGATAAACAGGAGTCACATTCCAAAAGACTTTAATGACAAAGAAGTTTGCATTTTTTGCCCTAAACATAGTAAGTCGTCATTAAAGTTTCTTGAGAAGGGGAATAACGTGGTTGTTAGACCTGTGGTTTATGTAAGTAATTTGATTGGACTATATGACTTCTAAGGATTCTTCCAATGAAAATTCTGTCACTTTTGTAGCTGCAGCTAGAACTTCAAAAAATCTCTTAATGTATGTATTTTAGCTCATTTGTGTAAACTTTTCCATTTTATAAATATATGTACTAGTCAATCAGTGAAAGCCTTAAACAAATCTGAAAACAAAATAAAACATCAAAGTTATATAAAACCAACTATGATGCTTTCAATGTTCAAGAGAGAGAGAGAGAGAGAGAGAGAGAGCTGTAACTAATGCAAGGATCAGTTAACCCAATTACGTGAAGTTGTCAATCAACCAAAGAGTAAACATCCATAATGCTACCACTATTTGTCCAGCAAAAATGTCTTAGGAACTAATTGGGATAAGAGAAATGTGTTGTTGTTATTGCTATTTAGTCATTTTTCAGTCACATTTGACACTCCATTACCCCTTTTGGGGTTTTCTTGGCAATGATACTGAAGTAGTTTGTTATTTCCTTCTTCAACTCATTTTACAGATGAGGAAACTGAGGCAAACAGAGTCAAATGACTTGCCCAGGGTCACACAGATATGAAGTAACTGAGACTGGATTTGAATTTCAAAAGCTGTCTTCCTGATTCTAGGCCCAGTACTCTATCCGCTGACCATCTAGCAGCTCTAAGAGAAATATGTAAAACTAATTTAACCTTTGCCCTTGAGTTTTCAGCGTAGTTAGGGAAATAGGATTAACAAAGTTTTCCATCATTCTTGCTAGTTCTTTATCAATCTTCCATTTCCCAAGCATTATGTGCAAGAAACAGAAGCACATTTTATGTTTCTTTCAAATATGAAAGGTAATACAGTATAATTGGAAAAGGGGATGACAGAGTCAGATGACATAGGTAAATATTCCTGTTTCAACATTTGGATGCTATTTGAAATTGAGAGTGTTTGTGACTCTCTGAGTCTGTTTCCTTCTCCCCTCAAAACAGGAAACAATGTATTATATGGTACTCCAAAGCCCCTCCCCATTCTTAAACATTAATTCTTTCTTTTTAACCATATAATAGTACAATATTTTCAGGATTAATATGATGACTCAAATAACAACTCAATATGTTGTTATAAGTGAGACCTGATACTACCATCTTTTTAAAAAAAAAATTTTTGAGAGGCAATGGGGGTTAAGTGACTTGCCCAGGGTCACACAGGTAGTAAGTGTCGTCTGAGGCCAGATTTGAACTCAGGTACTCCTGAATCCAGGGCTGGTGTTTTATCCACTGTGCCACCTAGCTGCCCCTCCTGATACTACCATCTTGACATCATGACCAAATCTATTGCTGTAGCATATTTTAGGAAGTCCCCAAGAATTCCAAAAATGTTTAAAGACAAGGTTTTGGGATAAGAATTCATTTTTTGGTAAAAACTGTGGGGAAAACTGGACAGCAGTATGGCAGAAACTGGACATAGACCAACATCTCACACAATTTACCAAGATAAGGTCAAAATGGATACATCATTTAAATATAAAGAGATTTTACATGAAAATTAGAACATAGAACATATTACTTATTAGACTTAAGGATAGGCAAACAAGTTATAAACAAGAGATAGAGAGCAAATGTGTAGTAACAATTACATATATAGCCAAGATCAAAAAGAAAGCAGGAAATTGGGAGGAAATGTTTATGGACAGCTTATCAGATAAAGATGCTACATATAAAATATATAAAGTACATTGTCAAATCTATAAGAATATGAGTCAATCCCCAATTGATAAATGGTCAAAGGATATGAACTGTTTTCCAATGAAGAAATCAAAACAATTCATATATTTTTTAAAAATGCTCAAAATCCTTCTTGATTACATAAATGCAAATTAAAACAAACTTAAGATATCATTTTATACCTACCAGGTTGGCTATAATGAGAGGGAAAAGTGACAAATATTGGAGAGGATGTGGAAAAATTGGGACACTAATTCATTGCTGGTAAAATTGTGAACTGATCCAACCATTTTGGAGAGCGACCTGGAATTATGCCCACAGAACTATTAAACTGCCTATACTCTTTGACCTAGAAATACTTCTACTTGGTCTATTTAGGGAAAAATGAAAAGAGCCTTTATATTCTAAAATGTTTATAGAAGTACTCTTTGTGGTGGCAAAGAACTGGAAATTGCAGGGATATCCATGTATTGAGGAATGGCTGAATAAGTTATAGTATATGATTGTGATGGAATATGACTGTGCTATAAGAAAGGATGAGCTCAATGATTTAGAAAAATATGCAAAGACTTGCACTAAGTAATGAAGAGTAAAATGAAGAGACCCCTCAAAAATATTTTATACAGTTACAGCATGACAATAACAAATGACTTTGACCAAATAAGTTATTTTTTCTATTATAAATCCCCAAATTAACTATAAAGAGCATATCCAGAAAGACATTACCTTCATCCAGAGAAAGAAGCTATAAATAGTGTAAAGAATAATTTTATATGTAATATTTACACATATATGCACACATATACATACACATACACACACATATACACACTTATTTCTGTCTAATGGTGGCCATCTTGGGGGGGGGGAAGAAAAAAGGGAAAAAAAAGAAATGTAAGTAATAATTTTTCTGTACATTTAAAAGAAACAGCAAACTATGTATAGTACATTTGCAATTTCATGTGCATCTTTTTATTTGACTATGTTATGGAAATACTTGTTTTATTCTATAAATTAAGAATAAGATAATTTTTTATAATGTTGATCTAGTTTTCACTATCACTTTCTATGTGACCCTTTCTCCAAAGCAAAAAATATTATTTATTTGTCTGGCCTTGAAAAAAAAAATGAGAGAGAGAGAGAAGACAGACTGTCAACTTGTCATCATTGTGTGGTATCGAGTATCCATGATCATGAGAAATGATATCAACCATAAACATGAGAAATTGCAAAACAGACTCTATAACAGTGGTGGTGGTATATTCTTTTCCATAAGATCAGCAGCACTTTATGCTTTTGTGTAATTAAGGCTTACAGTAACTTGAAAAAAATGATTGTGGAAACTGACACTAGCCATGGTCTGGTTGGGTTAATGTCTTCAAAAATAAGCATAAAGAAATATTCTTTACATCAAATTAAACTGGTAAAGATGTAAACAGAAGAAACCAGTGATTATTGGAGGGGCTGTGGAAGGATAGGCACAGCAATGCACTGTTAATAGAACTACGAATCCATCAAATTATCCTGGAAAACAATTTGGAACTCTACCAGCTCTACCATAATTATCTTGGGCAGGCAATTTAGTATCCTTAGGTGAAAAATGAGAGGGTGAAATAGATGGTTTCCAATATCACACCTACTTCTACCTATCATTCTATAGGTTGCCCTTGGATCTTCACCTAAAATGCTTCTAAGTATTCATCTTCAAAGTAAAGGGAACCGTGTTAGAAAGATACATTTAGAAGATTATGTCTTAGAGCACAGAAAAATCTTAATGCCCAAGAACTTTGCTTTTTTAGAAAGAACACTGGCCCGGAGAGTCGAGAAACCTGATATGATTTTTTATTAGCTATGTACTATAGTATTATTGTCTATAAATACATCTGTTTTTTCTGTCTTGTCTTTCTTAGTGCAACAGGCTGTCTATTTCCTCACCATTCTCAATGTTCCTTGTAACTCTTTCCTTTCTACCCAGCTTGTTCTCAAGAACCTCCAACTTCAGGAAGCTTCTATTCCAGGCTAGGTACATCCAATATCCTGATTGATTATGATGTCCCTGCCTTTGACACCAGGGTTGGGACATCAGTCTGATCCATGTGAATAGAATACTTTCTTTTCCTAAAAACCACTGATGCCAGAGCAGCTTTGATCCCTGAGCTTAGAAAACTGCCCTGAAACACAGACTGAGGACTACTAGATGATCATGAACTTTTTCTTTTAATGAACTAGGCTACTGTGATTGAGAATTATTAGTGGCATTGATGGTTATATCTATTTCTTCTTCCTTCCTAATTCTGTTGTGGGGGTATTAGTCTTCTCCGATAAAAATATAAGAGATCCTTCCGCTGTGAATGACAGTTATTTTGAGCAATGCAATGATCTAAGACAACTCTGAAGGACTTATGAAAAATGAAATCCATCTACAGAGAGAGAACTGATGGTACCTAAATACAGATGGAAGTATATTTTGTTGTTGTTGTTGTTAGTTCCTTTTTCTAAAGGTTTTTTTTTTTGTCTGCTATGTGTTGCACAACTGTACATGTATAAGTTTTATTGAATTGCTTGGGTTCTTAAGGGGGGAATAGGGAGGAAGGATGAAAATTTGGAACACAAAGTTTTAAAAATCAAAGTTTTCACATGTAAGGTGGTGGAAAATTCTAAATAAATAAATAAAAATTTAAAAAACAAAAAAATATATTAGATCCTTGAGAATAGGGGCAACATCTATTAAAGATCCTGACAAAGTAAACAAATGGTAAATGTTCTTTTTACCTATATCTGTTTATTGGAGATATCTTTTTTTTTTCAGGGCAGTGAGGGCTAAGTGACTTGCCCAGGGTCAAATAGCTAGTAAGTGTCAAGTGTCTGAGGCAAGATTTGAACTCAGGTCCTCTTGAATCCAGGACCAGACCTCTATCCACTGCTCCACCTAGCTGCCCCTGGGGGTATCATTTTAAAGGACTGGACCCAGTTTGGAGGGTTCACTGGGCTTTACCTAGAGCCCTCCTCTCATTTGTCCCTGCTGCCTGCTCCTAATTTTGATACATTTCCTGTCTTCAAAGAGTTTAAAATTCAGCACTCCAAACAATGAGTGTTATATGAGTTTTTGTAGTTTCCTTCAATAAGTCATACAATTAATTACCTAAGCCATCAATTTCAAGAAGAAGTCTTTGAAAATATTTCACCCTGAGGTTTATAGAAGCCTGCCTTCAATGGATATGGTCATATGGATGCATCCTTATGTTCCCTTCTTTTGCTGGTTACCCATGTATCATAACCAGTGTATAAAACAAATCAGCTACTACTTCAAGATTTATTATTTCTGAAAAATTCCCAGACATCTCAATTACACATTAGAACTAAAGCCATCACTAAGATGGAGTAACTGCAGCTTTGCCTCAAGTTGGAAAATTTAGAGGGCACTGACATGATCATCCTAGAGATGCTTGTAGGAGTAGCTGATGCTACCTCCTTTCCACTTGACCCAAGTACAGAAATTGTTAGTCAAAGGCTTCACTTAGTACCTTAGAAAGCCATATGTGTTTCATTGATCATATTCCAGGGGGGAAAATGGGGTATAGAATGGAAGAAAGGACTTCCAGACAGAGAAGCATCACCATTTGGTATAAAATTACAATGATTAACAACCTGCTTAATTAATACTACATAGAAAAAAAGGGACAATGGATTGTGTATGCCTCTGTATAGACATCAAATACCAAGCAAGGTGATCAATTCATCTTCAGGAAATATGTATTATATTTTTTTGTGGAATACCTAGAATCATTTCTAAGATTCAAATTTCCTAAATATACTTTTGAAAGCTAGTGAGGTGACTAAGACTTCAGGATGCTAGCCTAATAAGTACCTCAGGATTCAGTGAAAGCATCTTTTTAGTGGGGAATCTAACAAACTTTTGTGGCATCATCAAACCAATCAGACTATGGAAAAAGTAGTCAAATAAGTTTCCCTTTTGAATTCTTTGTTTATGCAGCAGGTATAAAACTTTTATCACTCCCACTCTCTATTTTAATGAAGATGAGAGAAGCTAATGATAGCTAGATTCTGCTTCAATTGAAGCATTTAACATTCTACTACTGAAAGAATTAACCAATGTCCTGTCTGATTTACAAAGTAGCTCAAGGCCACCTCACAAGAGGATACCTTGCCTGACACAGTCACAGCAATTTGTCATTTGGCTCTATAGCCAAAATATCCATTATGTTAGACCCCACACAGGGAAACATCCTAAAGAGGTCTCAAGCTCTGCTACATAGCAGCAACATCATTCTGTCAATTACTAGTTAAGACAAACTTCAGAGACTTCCATATAATATTGCAACTGAGGCATGAAAATCAATATTCTTTTTTTAATAGGAACTGTTTTTAAGAAGAGATGCTATTTTCCCCTTTTTTCTTCCTCTTTTAATACTTAAATCAAAATGCCTACCAGGCTTTGCCTAAATCTGCAGAATTATTATTTTCTGATGAAGCAGAGAAAGCTTCTAAATCTAAACAACAAATAATTTAAGTATAATTATAAAAATACACGTAGCTTAAATTTTGGTATGCATTTTTGTTTTTACTCTAAGGATATTGCCATCTAATTCACTTTTAAAACCATTTTGTTGGTTGTTCAAGAAGGACTTGGGGGGAGGGAAAGGTACCAAATCCATGACTTCATTATTATAGAAGTAGGATAGATAGATAGATGGATAGATACATAGATAGATGATAGATCAATCTGAAAATTTGGTAGTACCTGAGACCTTCGCACACTGTCTCTCTGTCCCCATTTATAGACATAGCAACATTTATATATCTTTATTAATATATGAAAGATATCTTTGATATATTGATATTAATATGTGATAACATATTGATATTTTCATAATATATCAATATTATTATATAGATAGATGCCTATAGAGAGTTACGTAATTATATAGAATTAAAGTTAGATATAATTATAAATTTATGGTTTTTATATCTTTTTTGCATATGGCACATTGGAAATTATATTTCAATGTATGGGTTTCCTTCATAATCCTATATATATATATTATTTTATGCATGGAAAAACATGATTCTGAGAAGGCATCCATAGGTTTCATCCAAAATCTAAAAGGGTCTATGATACAAAAATAGTTAAGAATCTCTGAATGTGAATGGCCTGTGAAGCAGCTCCCTATACTGAGCTGGACACCTACTCTGAACTTTAGAATCTTAAAAAGTTTCCTCGGGCTCTGAAGGTTAAACAGCTTGCCCAGGGTCACACTTGTGTCTAAGAGGAGGACCTTGAACCCAGGTCTTCTTAACTGAGGCCAGCTCTCCAATTATTATACCACACTGCCTCTCAGAATTTACTCAGAAAATTGACTTATTTTACACTAAAAATGATATTGCTCCTGACTATGCAAAACATAATATAATGCTTTATGTATAATAGCACTAATGTTTTAAATTTTTTTTAGAAAAGGCAAACAAACCTTAGTAATGTTTTCAAAGATGAATCAATATGTGCTAATTGTGCATTCATTTTGGCAAGAAAAACATCTTGCTCAAAGATTAATCCTTAGTCTTTTATTTTGAAGAAATCAGATGTTTGTTTGCTATTGTTATGGGCCCAGAGCACCCCAGAAGTTCTCTGGGGTACATCAAGGAAACTTCTCCTTGAGAAACTAAACTGAAGGACAGGCACACCTAAAGAGAAAAGTGGAACCAGATCTGACTGAACTAGCTCTGGGATCCCCACCCTTCATTGCAGTCTCCTCCATTCCTGGGGAGATAAGATTAGGTGTGGCTGCTGCCTTTGTGACCTGAGCAGATGGCTTGAGAGATCTGCAGCCACCCCTCACCCAACTCCTCCAGCCACCACCAGGGGGGATGGTCCTCCCTCAATAAGGGAACTTTCCACAGTGAGATGATCACCTCATGAGATCACGATCAGACCTCTATAAAATTATCTGCCTGTCTCCTGCTCGAGGAGATTGGTATCTCAGAGCCACACTCTGTGCCATGCCTTTCTCCCCATGAGAAGTCCAAGGATTTCTCTCATGGTTTCCCTTCGCTTCCCCTGCCCCTAAATAAACTACTATCTTACTCTAATTGCTTTTGTGTACAATAAGGTATAATTCTTTAAAGAGGAACTCCTAAGAACCCCAAACACCAACCTTTACCCCAAACCCCTACCCCATTTTCCCCATGTCACTATAATTTGTTTTTTTTTTTCTAAAAATCTACATTATATTTATAAATATAAAAATGTCCAATATTGGAAACTATAGGCCCAAACATAAAAATCAATAACAGGTAAAGGCAATTAATTCCACATAATAAACTAATCATTTGTAGGCTAGGAAATCACACATATAAAGATCAGGAGTTTCCATTCACAAATGACTTCTGATGAGAATTTATGGGTAGTGTGAAGATAGTTTTAAAAAATAAGCATAATTCCAAAGACTGAGGTTAAAATGTACTGGATTCAGCATATATACATCTGAAAAAGTGTAGCTGACCCTTAATATACCAGTCACATTGAAAAACCAATCTGCAGAAATAGCATTTCCCATGTTATGTTTTAACAAATATTATGCAAATGATAAAAATAGGCAAATCACAAAAATATCTTGGAGCTTGAAAATAGTGATACATAATTTTAAATGGGGAGATGGAGATAGCATGTTTAATAATGATATACTAAAATCCTTCAACTTTTTAGGAAATATATATATATCTCACTCTTCCACTCTGCCATATTCCCCATCTGCAAAGGCGTCTATTTTGGGTCATTGTCTGAAAAGAAGAATCTAAAACAAGTTCCAAGGCATTGTGAGGCCGACCTTTTATTGCTCTGTTCTCATTTATTTTCTTTCTTTCCCTGTATATTAATTTAGCAGTTAGAAGTCAATTAGCATCAGCTGACAGCAGTAGACAGGTAAAGAAAAATATAAAGCAAAGGTCTCTGGAATTCAGATACAATTTTAAAAGCCTCCAGTCAGGGGAGCTAGGTGGTACAGTGGATAAAGCACTGACCCTGGATTCAGAAGGACCTGGGTTCAAATCTGGCCTCAGACACTTGACACTTACTAGCTGTGTGACCTTGGGCAAGTCACTTAACTCTCATTGCCCTGCAAAACAAAACAAAACAAAACAAAAACCATGCCTCTAATAATTATTCAAACTCATTCATATATTGTAATGAACGACTTAATACCTGGCAGATGAAGGTAATATGTTTATTTTACTTCATTTAATTAGTTCTAGATTTAAAAGTCTGCAAAAAGGGAGAGAACAAAATGTTTTTCTCCATTTCTTCACATTAAAAATATATAAAAATAATAATTTAGTATACTTTATACCTTTTATCACCACAGCTAATTATAAAAACATTTAGAGAACTAAAAAAAAAACCCAAAACATAATTCATTAATAATCACTCACTTAATTGAAAAGCTGCCTCCAAACAATGAGGAAAATGATCTATTTGTAGAATACCCACAATAGCTCATATTCTTACCTATCCACCCCATCCCATAGTTCATATGTTCATGTGAGAAAATAATCATTAATAATGTATTTCTTAGGAGCAGCTAGGTGATGCAGTAGATAGAGCACTGGCCCTGAAGGCAGGAGGACCTGAGTTCAAATCCGGCCTCAGACACTTAACACTTACTAGATGTATGACCCTAGGCAAGTCACTTAACCCCAATTGCCTCACCAAAAAAACCAAAAAACAAAACAAAAAAAGGATTTCTTGGGAAAGACATGTAAAAGGATCTTTTATATTCTTCTTCCTGATATCATCTGTAGAGTTCATTTTAAATTAGATTACCCTCAAGTCATGTCAACCTATGGAATTGAATTATGCTAAATAATTAGCTTTGATCAATGTATAATGACCCACTTCTAACAAAAGATGATAAAAACCCTTGGCCATGCCAGGGTCTCTCTATCTTGATGCTCTCTTGTTTGGCTCTCTCTCTCTTAGCTGGTGCTTGGAACTTACTCTTGGCTTAGCCCTCCCTCTTAAGACACTATAGCTCCCCCCCACCAGTGGAGAATTTAAAATCAAGTAAAAGATGAGCAAGAAAAGAAAGTTCAGAATTATAGATAGCTTCTTCAGCTAAAAGGAAGATCAAGGTGCAGCCTCAGATGAAGAAATCAACCACAGGGCCCCTACATCCAAAGATTCCAAGAAAAAATATGAACTGGCCTCAGGCCATGGAAGCTCTCAAAAGGGACTTTGAAGAGAAAGTAGGAGAGATAGAAGGAAAATGTAGAGAAAGGGAGGAAAGAATGGAAAGAGAAATGAGAGTGATGCAACGGAGTCATGAGAAAAAAGTCAACAGTTTGAAAAGCCAAATGGAAAAGGAGATTAAAAAACTGTCTGATGAAAATAATTGCCTAAGAATTAGGATTGAAGAAATGGAAGCTAGTGACCTCATGAGAAACCAAGACACGGTAAAGCAAATCCAATTGAATGAAAAAATAGAGGGCAATGTGAAATATCTCCTTGGAGAAACAGCTGACCTGGAAGAAAAATACAGGAGAGATAATTTGAAAATCATGACCAAAACAAGAGCTTAGACACCATCCTCCAAGAGATGGTGAGGGAAAATTGTCCTGATATTCTAGAAGCAACGATCACCAATCACCTCTTGAAAGAGATCCCAAAAGGAAAACCTCCAGGAATATTACAGCCAAATTCCAGAACTCCCAGGTCAAGGAGAAAATATTGCAGGCAGCTAGAAAAAAGGAAGTCAAATACTGTGGAGCTCCAATAAGAATAAACAAGATCTATCAGCTTCTATATTAAAGAACCAGAGGGCATGGAATATGATATTCTAGAGGGCAAAGGAACTGGGACTACAGCCAAAAATCACCTACCCAGCAAAACTGAGTTTAACCTTTCAGAGGAAAAAATGGGATTTCAATGAAAAAGAGGACTTTCAGGCATTTGTGATGAAAAGACCTGAACTGTATTGAAAATTTGACTTTCAAATACAAGACCCTGGCGAATCATAAAAAGGTTAACAGGAAAAAGAAATCATGAGGGGCATTAAATGGTTAAACTGTTTACAGTCATATATGAGAAAATAATACTTCCAACTCATAAGAACTTTTTCAGCAAGGAATACATAGAGGACACAGGTCTGAACTGAATATGAAGGGATGGTATTTTTAAAGCATTTATTTTTGTGTATCCTTGTTCTTTGTGGAGCAAACAAGGTGGATTGTCTGGTGTCTGGGGCTGGATTTGGGTTCTAGGCCTCCTTGGCCCAGGGCTGGTGCTTTGTCCACTGTGCCACCTAGCTAACCCATGATAACATCTTTAAAATAGGTTTGAGGGGTAGGAGGAATAGACTGGGGGAGGGGGGAAGGGGGAGGGGAGAGGGGAGAGGTGGAATGGAGAGAGGTAGTTCACATGAAGGAAACAAGAAAAAAGCCTATGGAGGGGAGGGGAAGAGGGGGAGTGAGTGAATTTCACTATCATCAGAATTGGCTCAAAGAGGGAATAGCATACATGCTCAAGTGGGTATAGTATAGGGAGGGAGAAAAATCTGAAATTGGAAAGCTTGTATAAACAAAAGTTGAGAACTATCTTTACATGTAATGGGAAAAAAAATAAAATACTTTATTAATTTTAAAAAATGATCTTGCTGAAGGGAACTAGAAAGGACCAGCTAATGATTATAAAAGCACAGACAGGGGCAGCTAGATGGCACAGTAGATACAGCACCGGCCCTGGAGTCAGAAGTACCTGAGTTCAAATCCGGCCTCAGACACCTAACACTTACTAGCTGTGTGACCCTGGGCAAGTCACTTAACCCCAATTGCCTCACTAAAAAATAAATAAATAAATAAATAAAAATTAAAAAAATTAAAAAATTAAAAAAAAATAAAAGCACAGACAATAAAAAAAAATAAAGAAATAAAGTCAGGCGACCAGCTCAATGGTAGTATAGTTGTTTTCTTTTTTTCCTACATAATCTCACAATCAATGTATGGACTATCAAAAGAAGGCAATGTATACCAATTCTTTAGTTATTAAAGCTAAACCCACAAAATAAGAAAAATGGCTGCACAAGGTAAAAGCCTCACAAAATAACACTGAAGAACCGAAATAAACAAAACTCCCATTTTCCCATCACCAAACCCAGTGAAGCCTCTAAAGTAGACATAGCCATAGAAAGTAACATTATAGACTTGTGTTTTAGGGTCGTCCTGAGGTGTGCCACCTTTCACAATAACTGAAATCCCACAAGAGGCAGAAAATGGTTATTGACCTGAGCCTTGAAAAGGAAAGTGAATGTAACTGAGGAGAAGGGGCATAGAAGATATATCAATATGTCACCTCAAAGCTGGCTAGAGGGGGAGTTTCTCTGATGAATGAAAAGAAAGTTAGCAGAAATATATACTATCTACAGAACTGATTTTGAATAGGGACCTAACCAGGTACCCACAATTCTAAATTAAAGATGCCAAAGTAGCTCAATCTTGAGGGTGCCTGAAGGATAAATGTTCATACTGTTGAATATTAAAATATAGTTTTTATTTTTTGTATCTGCCTGTCTCCAGCGAACACCCAGATCAGAGAAATTAATCTTTAATCTCTCCTACAAAATTAATAAACAGATCAGATAAATTATGATGTCTCATAATATTTCCTACCAAAACTAGATAAGAGAACATGATATCTCCTACAAGACAAACCAGATCAGAGACAGAAAAAAAGAAAATATGAATTTAATATTTTGTCCCAAGAATAAATATATAGCATGATCATGTGGAGACTCCCCTCCTAAGAAGAGAGCTCAGAGCTCCCCTTCTTTCTAAGGATTTTTAAGGTGTATTTTTTTTTGTCCATGGTTTACAGGATATTGTCAGTTACAGATCAATCCAAAAGCAAATACTATAACAAGAATGGATGTAACAGAGGCATCATGATAAGATTACAGGATTCCAAAAAAGGGTTTGGCAAGGATGAGGATGCTGAGATGTCCCCATAAGATAGGGACTTGCTATCCTTAGGGAAAAGAAGTTACCAGGTAGGGACTTTTATCAGGTAGCTATCTGGGTTCAGTTTGGAATTCATTTGAAGGACATTTTGTTCCTATTAACCCAGGGTTTCACAAAAATTACTGTTGGATAATAAGGTACCTCAATCAAATCCAGATGATCTAAATATTCTTTTTATTTATTTATTTTTTTGGTGAGCAATTTGGGTTAAGTGACTTGCCCAGGGTCACATAGTGTCAAGTGTCTGAGGCCGAATTTGAACTCAGGTCCTCCTTAACCAAGGGCCAGTGCTCTATCTACTGCACTACCTAGCTGCCCCCCCCATATATTCATATTAACAGTACCATAGTAATGGAAATCAAATGGTCATAGAGTGAGAAAAGAAGCCACTGCTACTAGAAATTTTCTTTTAAAAGCTGAAAAACCAAAAAGCCTGAGGAAAAAAGAAGTTGCATATAGGCCAAGCTCACAAACAGATAAACCAAGAGTAAGAATTCTAAGGGCAGAAGAAAAAAATGAGTAAGGGAAGGGAAGAAGGATGGAGGAAGGAAGGAGGGGAAGGAAAGGAAAAGAAAGAACACATAGGAAAGAAAATCTCAAAGAGAAGATTGGGGAAAATACTAAATTTTTAACTCAAAAGTACAGAAGTGGGGGGGAGTTGGAAGAAGATAAAAGACAACTTTGAACAAACACATCAATTCTATACAAACAAGCTAACACATTAAAACAAAGATAAGGCATCTTAAGAATCATAGCTCTTCCATGGAGAAGGGAAAAGAACATGATAAATTTAAAAACCTGAACACCATTCTAGATGGAAAAAAAGAAAATCTACAGAGAATTTTTAAATATTAATAATAGTAAGAATTGATTTTTAAAAAACATGTATTTTTACTGAAGAAAAATGTATTGTTTGAAATGCCAGGCATATTATGTTTAGATTTGAGAATTTGAATGCCAAAGAAAAAATTTTGCAAACATCCAACAGAAAGACTTTCAGATATGAAAAAAACATTTATTTAAATATTTCAGGATTTCTCCATAGTAATGAGAACTGAGAGAAAAGATTTAAATAAGTTAATCCAATAAAGAAATGAAACTCAAATATAATCTAAAATATCATCCCATAGATCTGAGCTTAATTATCAGTGAATATAGATTAATATTCAACAAGAGAAATTTGAAGTCATTCACAAAAAAAAAAATGAACATAATAGAAAAACACCTTCTCTGATGGCAATAAGCTCCATGACATTACAAGTCTCCTATTTAGAAAAATTTAATCACTCAAAGGAATTTAGACTAGGTAGATAACAGAATTTTTTTTGCTCAAGTTTCAGCATGCACTTGTATGGACATCTTTTAAAGTTTATTCAACAGAATGTATATCTGGGACAGAAAGTGAAGATGAACCATTAGTTTAGCCTAGATTTGAATAGGAGAGGAGAGTTGTTTTCAGGAAATATAAAACTTCAAGCTTCCTGTGAAATTATAGGTTCTTATTTTCATTAGTAACATTTTACCAGTATTGCCATAACATAAAACATGTAACATAAACTCATTCACACAGAAGACAATGGGTATGTATGTTATTTGCTAAGGAACTCTGACGGAAAAGAAAAGATTGGCATTATTATATGATACAAAGGTTGGTCATAAAAGAAGAGTGATAGACAACAGGTGTATGGCCAGAATGCTCCATTGGTACCTATACACATTTTTGAAAAAGCCAAGGAAGGGCCTAATATGTTGAGTGGAACACCAGTAATAAGCTTTTGGGAAGTTATAAATTTAGAAAGATAATCAGGCATGGATAGATTGAAATCTGAATTATTGGAGGAAATTCCAAATCATAGATATAGTTGAATATTTAAGTATGGCATATTAAGTATGCAAACATTAAGGAATGCAGATATTTTGCTATACATTAACCAAAATAGAGCATATGCTAAGAGTATTTATTTTAAAATGCAGAGAGGGAGAAATATTAAATACATCCTATAATGGAGAAAGGGGAGAGACAAGGAGACAGGGAGATAGATTAGATAGACAGACAGTGATAGCCAGTCCTAGGGTCCCTCCTTTGTTATAAACCCACATCACTAAAAGTACCATCCCTTTTAAGCAAGTCAAACCGAATGTAACATAAGCAACTCAAAATCAACTCATTTAAAAACTCATCTTTTCCTCAAAACACTTTCATTTCTTCCCAAAGTTTTTGATGAATATTTAAAGTAGTACCATTATCCTCATTATTCAGAATCATAACTTTGGTGACACCCTCAGCTTCTTACTCTCACGAACCTCATATAAGCAATTGTTTGCCAAATCTTGCTGTTCATACTACCTTCACAATATCTCTCACATACTTTCTCTTCTCTGCACTTATACAACCACCACTGTAGTTCAGGCCCTCATTACCTCTGACTTGGACTAAAGTAGTGACATTGTGGTGGAACTCCCTGCCTCAATTCTTTCTTCATTGTAATTTATTCTTCACTCAGTTGCCAAAATGATTTCCTTAACACAGAAGTCTGCCCACAATATATACTCCACCTTGCTCAACAAACTTCAGCAGCTCTTCATTACCTCCAATAGCAAATATAAAGTCCTTTGTTAGGTATTTTAAGCTCGCCATGAGTCCTTACATTTCCGCTTCTTTACAAACACTATAAAATTGATCTACTTACTATTCTTAGAATACAACACTTTTATTTCCTGTTTCTGTACCCTTGCATTGTCTGTACCACATATCTGGAATGCTGTTCCTTATTACCTCCATGTCCTTGACATCCTTCCAAACTCAGATCAAATTCTGCTTTCTATGAGAGGCCTTTTCCTGTAGTCTTTCCCATCCTTCAGCTGCTAGGATCTTCCCATCTGAGATTACCTTACATATGCTTCATAGATAGCTTCTATTTACCTATTTATACAGTGTCTCTCCCATATGTTGGTGAGTTCCTTGAAGACAGGGACTGTTTTTGTCTCATTTTTATGTTCCTAAGGCTTAGCATGGCATGTGACAAACAGAAAAAGCTTAACAAATGATTGTTGACTGGTTATTTTGATTATATTGAATTGAAAAGTTTTATATGAACAAAATCAATAAAGGAAAACTGTCTATTGGGGAAAATTGCATCAAATATTTCTGACAAAAGTCTGATATCTAAGCTATATTTGGAATTAGTGTAAATATTTAAGAACAAGAGCCATTTTCCAATAGATAACAGAAATGAACAGATGACTTTCAAAAGAATTGCAAACTATTAACAGCCATTTGAAAAATTATGCCAAATTGCTAATAAGAGAAATGCAAATTCAAACTCTGAAGTTTCATCTTACACCCTGGAAATTGGCAAAGATGAGAATAGTCAGGATTAGAGGGATCCTGAAAAGCCAGGCACACTAAGTCTTCTATCATGTAAATTGCACAACTCAGACCCTTTTTGGCTTTTCAAGGCTCTATGTATTACCTTCCAAGTACTCTATAATTCAGCTATGTTAGGGTACTTATTGTTCCTCACACAAAACAGTTAATCTCTCATCTCCAAACATTTGCACTGGACTTTCCCCCACAGCTAGAATGTATTTTCTCCTCCCTTCTACCTCTTACTTTCTCTGGCTTCATTCAAGATGCAACAAAAATCCTATCTTCTCTATTCCTCTAGCTGTTAAGTGACTTCCCTTCTGAAATTACTTTCCAATTTTTCTATATGTGTCTTGTATGTACATAACTAGTTTTCTATCTCTTCTCCCTAAGTGGAATGTAAGCTCCTTGAGGGAAGGAACTGTTTTTGATTTTCTTTGTATCCCCAGCATTTGGTATCAAAGTTTGTTCTGTGTTTTTTTAAACACTGCTTGACTGACATTAAACCGATAAGTAGGCTGGATACATAGCCTGAGTAATAAACCTGGATTATAAGCACTTGTTATTCAGTTGTTCTTCATGTCTGACTCTTTGTGACCCCATAGACTATAGCACACCAGGCCTTTCTATTCTCCACTATCTCTTGAAATCTGTCCAATCTCATGTTCATTGTTTCCATGATACTATCAACTTCATCCTCTGCCATGCTCTTCCTTTTTTTCTTTCAATCTTTCCCAGCAAAAAGGGATGTTCCAATGATTCTCATCTTCTCATTATGTGGTCAAAGAATTTAACCTTCAGTGTCAGTATTTGATCTTCCAGTGAATAGCCTGAATTAATTTTTTTAAGTATTAACTGATTTGACCTCCTTGCTGATCAAAGTATTCTTAAAAGTCTTCTCTATCATTATAATTTGAAAGTGTCAATTTTGAAGCACTCAGCTTTCCTTACAGTCTAACTCTCACAACTATACATTGCTACTGCAAAAAACAAGATGATGTGTCTGCTATTTAATGTGCTGTACAGATTTGCCATAGCTTTCCTTTCAAGGAGCAAGTGTCTTACAATGTCATGCCTGCAGTTGCTATTTGCAGCCATCTTCGAGCCCAAGAATATGAAAACTAGCACTGCTTCCATTACTTTTACCTCTATTTGATAGGAAGTGATCGGACCAGTTACCAGAACCTTTGTGGTTTTTCATGTTGAGATTCAAGTCAAGTTTTACACTCTCTTCTTTCATCCTCATCAAGCTACTTCTTAATTCCTATTCACTTTCTGAGATCACAGTGGTATCATCTTCATATCTGAGATTGTTGATATTTCTCCTGGCAACCTTAATTCCAACTTTTGATTCATCCGGCCTGGCATTTTGCATAATGTACTCTGCATGTAACTTAAATATATAAGGTAATAATATACAGCCTTTTTGTTTTCCTTTTTCAATCTTAAACCAATCAATTGCTCCATGTTCAGTTATAACTGTTGTTTCTTATGGCAGCTAGGTGGTGCAGTGGATAAAGCACCAGCCCTGGATTCAGGAGGATCTGAGTTCAAATCCTGGCTCAGGCATTTGACACTTACTAGCTGTGTGACCCTGGGCAAGTCATTTAACCATCACTGTCCCACCCACAAAAAGCCCAAACTGTTGCTTCTTGGCCTGTATGGAGGTTCCTCAGGTGACAAGCAAGATGATCTGGTATTCTCATCTCTGAGGACTTGCCACATTCTGTTATCATCCACACAGTCAAAGGTTTTAGTATAGTCAATGAAGTAGAAGTAGAGCTTTTTTTTTCTTTCTGGACCTCTCTTGCTTTTTCCATAATCCAGTGAATGTTGGCAATTTGGTCTCTAGTTCCTCTGTCTCTTCAAAAACCAGCCTGCTCTTCTGGCAATTCTCAACTCATATATTTCTAGAACCTAGCATGCAGAATCTTAAGCATATACTTGCTGGAATGTAAAATGAGTGCAATTGTTCAGTTGTTCGATAATTTGAACATTTCTTGGCATTGCACTTCCTTAGTATTGGGATATAAAGTGATCTTTTCCAATCCAGTGGGAAGAGTTGTATTTTCCAAATTTTTTGAAATATTGAAATATTGAGTGCAGCACCTTAAAAGCATCATCTTTGGGATTTTAAATAGTTTGGCTGAAGTTCCATCACCTTTATTAGCCTTATTGATAATGCTTACTAATGTCAATAGACTTCATTATCCAGGATGACTGGCTCATTTTTAAATTAAATTTCCCCTGATATCTCTAATTTTCTTGAAGAGTTCTCTTATCTTTCCCATTCTGTTGTTTTGTTTGATTTCTTTGCATTGCTACTTTAAGAAAATCTTTTTTATCTTTCCTTGCTATTCTCTGGAATTTGCATTAATTTGTGTATATCTTTCCCTTTCTTCTTTCTCCTTTCCTTTTCCCTTTTCTTCTTTTCTCAGCTATTTGAAAAGCCTCATCACACAGACATCATCTGAATTAAATTCACCCATTCAAGTCCATTTAAGTTCACTGACACTCAAAATGTTGATGTTTAATCTTTCTATCATTTATTTGATCCCATTCAGTTTACCTTGGTTCATAGATCTTATATTTTGGGTTCCTATGCAATATTTATCTTTAGAGCATTAGACTTTCCTTTCATTAACAGTCACATCTGCAGCTGAGCTTCCTTTCATCTTTGGTCCAACCACTGCATTAATACTGGAGTTACTTGTCTTCTACTCTTTTGCAGTAGTATATTAGACACCTTCCAACCTGAGGGGCTCATCTTCTGATGGCATATTTTACCATTTTAATACTGATCATGGGGTTTTCTTGGCAAAGGTATCAGAGTGGCTTGATATTTCCTTCTCCAGTGGATCACTACTTTTTTTCTAATGTTAGCACCTTCAGCCTCAGACACTTGACACTTGCTAGCTGTGTGACCCTGGGCAAGTCACTTAACCCCCATTGCCCTGAAAAAATATTAAGGGTTTTGGGGCAGCTAGGCAGCACAGTGGATAAAGCAGTGGCCCTGGATTCATGAGTATCTGATTTCAAATCCAACCTCAGACACCTGACACTTACTAGCTGTGTGACCTTGGGCATGTCACTTTAACCCCTATTGACCCACAAAAAAACAACAACAACAACAAAAAAAAAGTTAACACCTTTCAGAGTTTATCTTCCTCAGGCATAACTTTCAAGAACCCAAGGTAAATTCTACTTCTTGATAAGAGATCAGATTTGGTAGAGGTTTCTTTCATTAGGTACACAGCAATACTTAGCACAGTGCCTGAAGATAATAAGCAGTTAATATATGTTTGTGGATTGATTTCTATAGGGCCATTCAACTATCTATTTCAAATTTAGTTAGCTCCTATGCTCTCATCTTTGCCCCTGAAATGATAGGATTCAAAACTAGTGATGAATTTCAATTTGGCTAGATAATGGAAGGAGGCAAAATAATAATCATGTACATTTAATATGAATGGAAGATAAATGTACTTTTTTAAAAAAGCTTGTCAATTTCACTGTTCTGAATGTCTTCTCCCAAGTTGTTTATCAACCTGATGACTTTCTAGGCACAATGCAGAGGAAACCAACAACAAAGGGTTGACTTGTTATAATTTGTAAAAGATTTTGCAGGTTATTAGATATAAGACATGCATAAGATAAATATCTTCCAAGATAATCATCCAATAAGATTCTCTGCACCATGACCTTCAACACTTGAGTTTTCTAGTGATTTTCTATACCTGGTGTAAGTAATGAAGATATATAACCTTTTGTTGTAATCTAACAGTTCACTGATTTACTACATCAAGTATCCTTGGTGATAGTATGACAATGAAGCTGAAACATTCAGAATTTCATTTTAGCTTTTGAAAGTGTAGCACAGAATAGATGAGGTATTTAGAACACTGAAAGGCACTGACCAATATAACTTGACATTCATTTGAAAGGTGGCAGATTGCTGTTGCAAGAAATCTATTGCTATGCTAATCTCTTCCAGGTAAAGGGATTTTATATTTCACAACATCTTTAAATTCTTAAATTTCTGAGTTCAGGAAAAGAATAACAAAGAGAGATAGGGAGATAGAAGAACTGGACATTTTTCAAGTGGATTTGAAAGATAAAGCAACAACTTAATTTACTAAATAAGTAAGAAAGAGACCAGAAAACAAATCATGAAGAAGACAGAACTTGAGATTGCTTTCCTAGACAATTCAGCAGGCTAAAAATGGAAAATAATAGAAAAAAGGAAAGCAAAGAATTAAAATCTAGGGATATTCATTAATGGGGGGAAAGACAACAACTAGCTTTTTACTATCAACTTAGCCATTTGGAAAAGAAGGGACAGCTACAAATTAATATAAATAATAATTCAAAGCAAAAAAGTATTTCTATCAACTTTTATCGCATACCCACTGTTGTTAGAATGCTAAAATAGGAGTTCAAAATGAAGAATAAAACACAAGCCTGCATCTCAAGAAATTGATAACATAAGAGAAGAGGAGTTTGTTGTTATCATCATTGTTATTTTTTTCCAGACTTGAGATGTCATCTGTGAAGGGAATTATCAATGTAGAAAGAACCTCTAGTGCTACAAATCAGTAACTTTGCTACAATTTATAATAAACTCTTCCAGAATTTCCAAGGACATTAAGAGGTCAAATGACTTATCCATGATCACAAAGATAGTATTTGTCAGAGGAAGACCTCAAACTTAGTTCTTCTTGATGCTGTAATTGTCCTTCCATACAGTAGGTTATGATGTCATAGAGAAGTTTATATCCTTCAATTTTTCAAACCCTCATAGTTGATTTCATAATGTAAGAATATAAGTTTCTTTGATTTCCAAAATTATAAGCCTAATAAAGACCAAATATAATGCCTTGTGAGAAAATAATGGGTTTTGGGAGGACCCAGAGACCTCCCATTCCAGGGCTTAACTCAGGAGCTTTGCCTGATCTCTTTCAGAGCTAGCCCTGAGTCAGTAAAGTTAGAGCTTGGACTCTGAATAGAGACAATAGAGATTAAAACCACATCTAGGGGCAGATAGGTGGCACAGTGGATAAAGCACTAGCCCTGGAGTCAGGAGGACCTGAGTTAAAATCTGGCTTCAGACACTTGACACTTACTAGCTGTGTGACCCTGGGCAAGTCACTTAACCCCAATTGCCTCACCCAAAAAACAAAACTAAAAACCAAAAACCAAAAAAAGACATCTACCTGAGAACTTTACCCTGAGAGGGTCTGTCTTTCACAGACCCTGAGTAGCAGCGTGCTGCTTATTTTGATATGGACCACTTTCAAGTCATGCCAATCAATGAACTTGAATGTTGCTGGCTAGTTAGCTTGAATCAATGTGCAATGACCTGCCTCTTTCTAAGAGAGGATAAAAATCCTTGGGGAGAGGAGGTTCATTTTCTCTCCTCTCTCCTTGACATGCCTCTTGCGTGTACTGAGTTACCCTACTCCAAGACTGGTTCTGTCCAGCCACATTCCTCCTGGGATTCTGTGCTGGGTTTACATGAGGTCAAATTTATAATAAATTCTAAATGCCAAAGACTGGTGCTATAGCCTCTAGTTTATAAGTAACAATATAGTAGAAACCCCAGCTAAGTTCCCCAATGTCTTAGGACAGGGATAGGCATCCCCAATATATTTCAAATGACACACCTTAAAATTGGATTTGCTGAAAGGGAAGCTAATGACTCCATAAAACATCAAGAAAAAAATAAAACAAAGTAAAAAGATTGAAAAAAAAGGAGATATGAAATAAATCATCAGAAAAACAATTTAACAGGAAATCAGACACATATAATTTAAGAATTATTAGACTACCTAAAATCTATTAAAAAAAAGATCCTAGACATCTTGTTTCAAGAAATCATAAAGAAGAGGACAACTAGGTAGTGCAGTGGATAAAACACTGGCCCTGGATTCAAGAGGACCTGAGTTCAAATTTGACCTCAGACACTTGACAATTACTAGCTGTGTGACTCTGGGCAAGTCACTTAACCCTCATTGCCCCATACCATAAAAAAAGAAATCATAAAGAAAACATGTCTAGATATCTTAGAACCAGAGGACAAACTAGAATTTGAAAGACTACTGATAACCCACTGAAAGAGATCACAAAATTAAAACTCCAATGGAATACTGCAGCCAAATTCAAGAGATTCCAGGTCAAGGAGGAAACACTAAAAGCAGCTAGAAAGAAACCTATTAAGTAAATTAGAACTACAGTCAGAATTACACAAGACTGAGTAGCAATCACAATAAAGGAGCAAAGGGCTTGGAGTATGGTATGCCAGAAGGTAAAGGAATTTGGATTACAACCAAGAAAATCTCCCCAACAAAACTAAGTTTAATTGGGGGGGGGCACGACATTTAAAGAAAATGAGAACTTACAGGCATTCCTCAAGAAAATATCTCTGAACTGATTTTTTTTAAATTACATAAAAACATAAGACTCAAGAAGGATGTAAAAAGTTGAATGAGTAACTTAATGAGGTTAAATTGTTCATATTCCCTTGTTTCTTTTATGTGAGCTACTTTTCCCCAGTTCACCTCTCCCTTTCCCTTTCTTCCAGTGCATTCCTCTTACCCCTTAACTTTATTTTAAAGATGTCATCATGGGTCAGCTAGGTGACACAGTGGACAAAGTACCAGCCCTGGACCCAGGAAGCCCCAAGCCCAAATCTACTCCCAGACACAAGCCATCCCACCCTGTATGCCCAACAAAAACCAAGACTAAACAAAAAATAAATGCTTTACAGATATCATCCCTTCATATTCTAAGTATATTCCTTTCAGATACCCTAATAGTGAGAAAGTTCTTATGAATTAGAAGTATTATCTTCCCATGTAGGAATGTAAACAGTTTAATCTTTTAATATCCCTCATGATTTCTTTTTCCTGTGTGGTAAAAAGTGAAAGCTTTTAATAGTTGGTTAGGATAACTGAAAGACGCCAGTTTTTGAAGGACCACCCTTTCGGGGAGGAGACCTTGATGAACTGCCCATGCATCTGCTAAGCACTCCACTTCTGGGGTGTGAACTTAAAGGCAAGGAGAGAACAGAAGTTGGTCTTTTTTTTGCTAGCTTGCTCGACTGGCTCACACGGCAGACAGAGATGCTAACTCAGGTCCTTGGTTATAGGCCTGGTCCTCTGTAACAGCACATGCTTGACGCGTTTCTCAGCCTCAGAGGTGGCATTGGGAATTTGGTGAGTTCTATACGGAATATAGACTAAGCTTAGATCTAAGACTATTTATTTGTATTTCTACTTTCCTATCCTTCTAATCAACATCACCTTGTTTTGTTGGTTAATTAATTCCCAAACAATAAAAGCTCTAACTAAAGCTAAGAGGCTTCTTTTACTTACTGGTCTAGGAGATATATAAGGGAAAGGTTAAAGAGGAGTTTAATGCTCTTGTATCCAATTTTAAATCTCACACCTGTTTACCTTTTTATGCTTCTCTAGGGTCCTATATTTATCAAATTTTCTATTCAATTCAGGTCTTTTCTTCACAAATGCCTGAAAGTCCTCTTTTTTATTGAAGTTCCATTTTTTCCCCTGAAAGATTATACAAGTTTTTCTGGGTAGGTGATTTTTAGCTGTAGTTCCAGTTCCTTTGCCCTCCAGAATATCATAATACATGTCCTCTGCTTCTTTAATGTAGATGCTGCTAATTCTTGTGTTATCCTTATTGTAGCTCCACAGTATTTTAATACCTTTTCTTCTAGCTGGTGGCAATATTTCTTCCTTGACTTGGGATCTCTGGAATTTGGCTATAATATTCCTGGAAATTTTCCTTTTGGGATCTCTTTCAGGAGGTGATCAGTGGATTCTTTCAATTTCTATTTTACTGTCTACTTCTAGAATATCAGGGCAATTTTCCCTGATAATCTCTTGGAAGATGTTGTCTAAACTCTTATTTTGATCATGGTTTTCAGGTAGTCCAATGATTTTCAAATTATCTCTCCTGGATCTATTTTCCAGGTCAGCTGTTTTTCCAAGGAACTATTTCATATTGCCCTCTATTTTTTCATTCAATTGGATTTGCTTAACTGTGTCTTGGTTTCTCATAAAGTCACTACCTTCCATTTGTTCAATCCTAATTCTTAGGCAATTATTTTCTTCAGAGAGCTTTTGTTTCTCCTTTTGCATTTGGCTTTTCAAGCTGTTGACTTTTTTTCTCATGACTCTTCTGCATTGATTTCATTTCCTTTTTCTTTCTTTCCTCCACCTCTCTAAATCTTCCTTCTCTCTCTCCTACTTTCTCTTCAAAGTCCCTTTTGAGCACTTCTATGGCCTAATACCAGTTCATATTTTTCTTGCAAGCTTTGGATGTTGGAGCTTTGACTTTGTTATTATCTTCTTCTGAGGGTGTATTCTGGTCTACTTTTCCCCCCAAAAAGCTTTCTATAGTCCGCTGCTTTCTTTGCCTACTCATCTCAACCCAGAAGCAGATGTCTGATTGAAATCAGATTCTCTATGGTCAGAAGTTTGGTGTGCCTGTGCCCCTCCCCCACTGGGCTGACACCACTCAATTCAGCCTACTGGTTCAGAACCAGGGTGCTTTGCCCCAACTCCAGAAGAGATCTCAGCCACTTCAACCTGATCAACTGCTGAACCTCCTCAGCAGTTTGCAAGCTGAACATCAGAAGAAGCTGTTGAAGCTGAAGACTCTGAGGCTCTGGAGGCACAGTCTCTTCCAGGCTTGGTCCCTTGCACTGAGCTTCTCTCTCAGCCTGAAAAGCAGGTGATCCCAATTGTCATCTTTGGCTGAAAAATAGTCTCACTCTGTTCTTATGTGGGTTAGGCTGCTCCAGGAGTTGTCTTATGATATTATTTATGGAGTGTTTGGATTATTTGTCGGGAGCTTGGGGAAGTTACAGCCTTTCCTCTGCCATCTTGGGTCCCATATTTCCAAATAGGAAGGTGATACATGTAACACCAAAGAACTTTTTCATCATTACATGAGTCTATAATATTAGGATGATGACAAAAGAAAAGTGGAAGAGTGAGAAAGAAGGATGCACTCAGAGAAGGGGGAAGGGAGAGGAATAATGTGAAAATTTATTTCACATAAAAGAGGCATGGAAGGAAGAGTTTTTACAATGAAGGGGAAAATAAAGGAAGAGTGGATGGACAATGCTTGAACCTAACTCAAGGGAATTGTTCAAAAAAGAAAGACTATATACACACACTCACTTGGTCATATCTTACTCAACAAGGAAGTGGGAGGGGAAGGAGATAAGAGAAAGTGGGGAGTGATAAGATGAAGTATGGATGAAGGGAGGCAGTGGTCAGAAGTAATACAGACTTTTGAGGAGGAACAGCATAAAGAAAGAGACAGGAAGGATTAAGGGAAGAAAATATGTTGGAGGCAAATATACAGTTAGCAATCATAACTATAAATGTGAGTGGGATAAACTCACCCATAAGATGGAAGCTGATAATAGAATGCATTATAAACCGTAATCCAACAAATATGGTATTTACAAGAAATGCACTTGAAACAGAAAGATGCAAAAAGTTTTTTTGTTTTTCTTTAAAAAGGAATACAATTTATTCTTGAATTGAAGTAAAAAAAATAGCACAGGTAGCAATTGTGATCTTAAGTAAAGAAAAAGGAAAAAGAGACCTCATTAAAAGAGATAATCAGGGAAAATCCTACATTTTGCTAAAAGGTACCTCAGAAAATGAAGTAACATAAATATTAAACATATGTGCACTAAATGGCATAGCATCCAAATTCTTAAAGCAAAACTTAAATGACTTACAAGAGGAAATAGACAATAAAACTATACTAGCAGGGAAATCTTAATTTACCCTCTCAAATGTAGATAAATTTAACCACAAAATAAATAAGAAAGAGGCTAGGGAGATGAATACATTTTAAAAAGTTAGATATGATAGACCTCTGGAGAAAATTGAATGAGAATAGAAAGAAATTTTTTTTTTCTCGATGTACATGGTATCTTTACAAAAACTGACATAGGAAACATAGAACATAGGAAACTCACAAAAATGCAGAAAATATTAAATGCAACCTCTTCAAAACATAATCTAATGAAAACTACATTTAATAAAGGGCGATAGAAATATAGATTAACAATTAATTGGAAACTAAATTGTCTAATGGGACAACTAATTGGTGCACTGTATAGAAATTTGGGTTTGTAATCAGGAAGACATCTCAAAAAGTTCACATCTGGCCTCAGACACTTACTAGCTGTGTGACCCTAGGCAAGTCACTTAATCTTGTTTGCCTCAGTTTTTCATGTGTAAAATAAGCTGGAGAAGGAAATGGCAAACCACTGGTATATGTTAGACCCCAAAATGGGTCATGAAGAGTCGGACCAAACTAAAAATGACAAAATAACAGCCAAATAATCTAATCCTAAAGAAAGAGTGAGTCAAAGAACAAATCATAGAACAAATCAATAATTTCATTAGAGATAATAACAATGAGACAACAGACCAAAATTTATGAGATGGAGCCTGAGCAATATTCAGGAGAAAAGTTATATCTCTAAATGCTTATATCAATAAGAAAGAGCAGATAAATGAATCAGACTTTCAAATTAAAAAAAAAAACCTAGAAAAATAACACATTTAAAATCCCCAATTAAATTACAAAATGGAAATCTTAGAAATCAAAGGAGATATTAATAAAATGAAAGTTTAAAAAATTGAACTAATAAATAAAAGTAGAAACAATAAATATACATCATAGGTTAATTTGATGAAAAGAAGAAAACCGAATTACCAGCATCAATGAAAAGGATGAACTAGAGAGAGAGAGAGCGAGTGAGCACGCACACATGCAGGAGTGTTTTTTGAACCTAAAATGTTATTCCACTTGATTAACAATCTATAAGGGAACATATATGAGTAATTCTAGTCTGGTATCCCCTTCATTTCTCTAAGGAGAGCAGAATGTATCACCTCTAGGTCCAATCTCTTGCTTCTCCTATCAGGAATCAGAGTTCCCTGGAGAATGATAGGAGGAAAAGACAAGAGATATCTATTCTTTTTTTTTTCTTTTTCTTTCTTTTTTTTTTTTTTGGTGAGGCAGTTGGGGTTAAGTGACTTGCTCAGGGTCACACAGCTAGTAAGTGTCAAGTGTCTGAGGCTGGATTTGAACTCAGGTCCTCCTGAACCCAGGGCCAGTGTTCTATCCACTGCGCCACCTAGCTTCCCCAAGAGATATCTATTCTTGCCTCCCTGCAAGTAATTTCTACTTTCAAAATATTGCTCAACACACCTACCCTCTTCTCTCACACTACTGCCACCTTGGTGCAGGTGCAGGTGCAGGCTATTTCAATAGCATTCTAGTTGGTCTCCCTGCACCAAGTCTCTCCTCATTCTGCTCTATTCTCTATTCAGTTATCAAAGTGATCTTCCTAAAGGACATGTTTAACCATGTCACTCCCCTAGTCAATATATTCCAGTGGCTCCCTATCTGCTTTCTGCCCCCCTTTCTAGTATTCTTACAATTTGCAATCCTTTACATACTCTACAAGCCAGATAATACAGCTTCTGAACCCGTGCATTTTCTTTAACTGTCCTCCATGCCTGGAATGTGCTCCCTCTTCTTTTGCTGCCTCCAATTCTCAGCTAAAATCCCAGTTTCTACAAGAAAGTCTTTCCTGTCCCTCCCCCTTAATTCTTGTGCCTTCCTTATCTTGACCTTCTTCTTCCCCCTTTGACTCTATCGTTTCTATTGCTTTTGGAATCTAGGGCTATTGGGTTGTATCACAGAGAAGATCATGGAACTTAGGTTAATAATTCAATAGTTTTATAGCCAAATAACTTCAAGCCTCAAAAAAATTTTTACAACATTCACTTAAGGGTTTGTCTCTCCTTCCACTGTGCCATTGTACTTATGTAATCTGTTTTACAAAGCATATGGAGTAAGAGGAAGAAGACATGAGGATAAATCAGTAATCATGCATTTTGTTCTCCATATATAGTTAGACTTGAAGATTTTAGGATAGTACTGATAATAAACTTCATATTTTATTGCACAAAAATTGAAACAATCATGGCAAATATTTCAGAGCAAATTTATGAAGATGACACATTTTGCATATTTTATTACCAACATTAAAATAACAACAAATCTCTGGTGTCAGAATCAATACTAAATATAAGCAATATCAATTACAATTTATTCATGAAACAGAACTATTAGAGAGATAAATTAAATAGCATCATTGAATAAAAGACAACTAAATCAATCTAGTATAATAGATTTAGAACTGAAGAGATTTTAAAGGCCATACAATTCAACTCCCTCATTTTACACATAAGAAAGAGAGGTAAGATCACTTGCCCAAGGTCATACAGATAGCAATTTATATTGATAGAATTATTATATAATTATCAATAGGTGAGAATATTCAAATCATTTGTATATTGCTTTATCAAAATCTGAGTCTAGTAAAAGGGAAAAAATGTAGTTTGTGATAGAAAGATTATAATGCTCAATATTTCCTCCTAATTGACATATTCTGAATCAATACTCTAATATTTATGGTTCTCCCTGTCAACCCATCATGAATCAATCATTGTAGTCCCAGTTTAGATCCTAGCCCTTACAAACTCCCTGACCCAGGGCACATCCTGCTTATTAATTAAAGGGAGAAATTCAACCTTGTTAGGTTAATGATAATCTATAACTACAAGTTATTAAAGAGAGGGTTTCTTTTTAAAATCAATGTTTAATACAGACTCTGTCCAGTATGACAAGAACAAGAGAAAGAGAATTAACAAGGGGAGAGCTTTGAGACAAGAATGGGCATCTGAGCAAAACATGTTTTGATTAGAAACAAATCCTTTTGTGCATAATCCTTTATCAGTACAGTACATGATTTCTGGATTTCTCTATTCACAGGGGTTTCTAAAATGGTCTCCAAAAAGTTAAGAGGATATCCTGTACTCACATCTCATGATAACAAACATGGGTCTTTGAGAAGAAAACTTCCACTTCATTTTCCCCAACATATTCCTGACTACTTTCTTTCCTCATTTCTCTACTGGCCCTTTCTTTTTCTCATGTCTATATGATGCCAAATTCCTAAGACTGATTTTTCTCACTGAATTGAGCAATTCTTTGGCATACTATAGCAACAGCGTGGGTTACACAAACACATCTCTCTCTAACATTCACACTCCTCTCAGTCACCCTTTTTGACATATTCATTCTGAAAATATGCCTTTTGAAATATACAGAAATGTGGCACTACGGTGTGCTGGAGAGTGTTGGACTTAGATTAAAGAGAAACCTGGGTTTAGGTACTTCCCTTAACACATACTATATGTTCATGGGCAAATTATTTAAGGTCTCTGATCTTCAGTTTTCTCATCTGGAAAGTAGGAAAAATGCTAGTGGAACCCACTTCAAAAGTTGTTGTGATAATGAAATAAGATAATGTGTTTCAAGTACTTTGTAAATCTTAAAATTTATGTGTATATATATATTTATATATATATATATACATACACATATTAGATATATATATACACATATTAGATATACATGTGTATATATATACATACATACATATATGTGTGTGCATGTGTGTGTATATGTATTGTGAAAAAATTATTAATAATAGGGTGTTTTGGGGTTCTATGAGACCCAGAGAGCCTGGCCAGGCCTTTCTTGGGGCCAGCCCAGAGTCAAGAGAATTTCAAAGGAAATGTCATTGGACCTTAGACTGTGAGTAGGGATTAAAATCACACCTACCTGAAGACTTTTTCTCCTTGGAGGGCTTTGTACTTTTTTTTTTTTTGGAGAGGCAATTGGGGTTAAGTGACTTGCCCAGGGTCACACAGCTAGTAGGTGTCAAGTGTCTGTGGCCGGATTTGAACTCAGGTGCTCCTGAATCTAGGGCCGGTGCTTTATCCACTGCACCACCTAGCTGCCCCCAAGGGCTTTGTACTCTTACATCAGACAGATCACCCTCAAATCCAGTAAACCAATAGATTTGAATGATCTAGCCAATTAGCTTTGAGCAGGCTCTCCTCCTGCTCTCAGCAGCCTTACACAGACACTCACTCTCTTGGCCCTGGAACTTGGTGAGAGCAGACGCAGCCCACTATGGTTCCCCACTATGTCTCTCTCTTCTTTCCTAGCTAGGCTTTCTCATCTTTCTGATCCATGTGCTTTCTTTACAAATATTTAGTATGCTTTAGTATGCTCAATGCCCCAAAACTGGTGCAGTAGCCTCTAAGTTTTAAGTAACAAATATATAATAAACCCCGGTTATGTTCCCTACATTTGGGACAATAATATGGGGATTCCATATAGTTTTATTCACCACCACACACACACACACACACACGTACACCCATATGTATGTATATATATATATATGTGTGTGTGTGTGTGTGTGTGGTATGTGCATGTGCATGTGTATGTACATATATTTTGTGTATGTATATATATGTATATGAGATGTTGTTATCTTATTTTTTTCTGCACTCATAATCTCTCAAAAACTATACACATGGATTATCTGAAATGCTATATAACCAGAAATCATGGAATATTACAATCTCAAAATTAAAATTGCTTAAAAGGCAAGAGAAAGACATATGCTAATCACAAATAGCCTGAATCATATTACTAATGATTACTTGCATGCAAGAAGTAACATAAATATATCATCTATCATCATAAATTGATATTATCATAAAAATAAGTGGACAAGTAATATAATAATAGTTTATACTTATAGTGTGATTTTGGGGTTTTGAAAACAGCTTGAATATATTGTTTCAAATGATCCTCACAACAGTTCTCTATGTTAGATGTTATTCTTTCCACATAATACCGATGAGGAAAATGAGCCTCAGAAAAGTTGAAACTCTCCCAGGGTACCACAACTCATAATTTTCCTTGGTGGGATTCAAATACAGTTATCTTAACTCCAAACTGAACTACTATTCCATGGTATTGGGTAGCTTAAGGACTACAAAGTATTAAGAGTCCTAGAGGAAGGCCCCAACAATGTAAGTGTTCCCTGAAGAACTTGGAGAGAAGTATAGATAAGAAATGTATAGGATGAGACAGTACCCCTGTTGTCTGCTCTACCCTGTAGTGAAATGTCAGTGAACTGCACTGAATTACACAAAAGGTAAAATCAATGGAGAATGCCTGTTGTGCAGACTAGTAGGCATTTGACTATTACAATAAATCTGCCTGCTTTAGCTTACAGCACTAATAGTAGATTCATTAGGCATGGGTTTCTCCAGTACATGTGTTTTCAGCATGGAATTTTTTTTATTATTATTTGTGCGAATACATTATGTTTTGAATATGTTGAGTTTCACATGCATATGGTAGATTCAATTCAATGTGTTCAAAAGGCAATTGTTGATTTGAGAATAAAGGTCAAGAGAGAGATTAAGTATGGATATATAGATCTTAGAATCATCTAAAGAGAGCTAACAATTGAACCCCCAGGACCAGGAGAATGGAACTTAAGTTGTGTGCATGGTAGTCAGAGTCAGGCAGTGTAGAGAAGGTGGTCAGAAAGACTCCTCCTCTTGAGTTCAAATCTAGCTTTAGACATTTACTAGTTCTGTGACCTGGGCAAGTCATTTAACCCTTTTGGTCTCAGTTTCTTCATCTGTAAAATAAGCTGGAGAAGAAGGAAATGACAAATGACTTTCGTATCTTTGCCAAGAAAACAACAAATGGGATCACGAAGAGTCAGACATGTTTGAAAAGTGACTCGACAAAAGCAAATGGTAGTAAGAATTTAATATTGAGTTTTATTCAGGTTTTGTACAAGCCAGTTTTGTGGGGAAAGAGCAAGTTCATACAACATTAGGAGGAATTTAGCTTATTTCATTCAGTAGATAAAAGGAACCAGTGAAGATTGCTGAGGAGGGAAGTGACGGGATAATATATGTTGATTGGAAAGATTTTTTTTGACTATTATATAAATAAATCGAGACATCAACAAGTAGTGAGTCAACAAATATTTATTAAGTACTTATTATTTGCCAGACATCATGTTAAGCCCTAGGGAAACAAAGGAAAACATGGTCCATGAGCAGAGAATTCATATTCCAATGGGGAAGGAAATATGCAAAATGACCATATTTATACAAAGTATATGCAGTGTAAAGGAAAAGTGCTCAATGAGGAAAGACACCAGCAGTGAGTAAGGGAACAAGGAAAGGCATCCTCAGAAGGTACATTTTTGAGCTATCTTAAAGGAAATCAGTAAAACCATGAGGGTAGAGGTAAGGAGGCAGAGCATTCTAAGCATGGGGAATACCCAATGTAAAGGTGGAGTAGAGAGAGATGAAGTGCATGTGAGGAACAGCAAATAGGTCCATATAGCTCAATTGTAGCACATGTGGAAGAAAGTATAGCGTAAGAAGTCCATAAAAGTAGGAAAGTGACAGGTTGTAAAGAACTTTAAAGCAAATAGAGTATTTTATGATTGAATACAGAAGTAATAGTGAGCCACTGGAGTTAAAAAACTAGGGAGAGAGAGGCATAAAAATTAGGACCTAAAATTAGGAAAATCACTGCAGCAGTTAAGTGGAGGATAGACTGTAGGGGGAAGAGACTGAAGGAAGGGAAATAAACCATAATACTATTATGATAAAAAGAATGAGAGGAGTGGTGTCTGAGTGGAGAGAAGGGCACATATACAAGAGATGAAAGCAGAAAAAGCAAGATTTAGATGGAATATATAGGATGAGTACAAATAAGAACTTGAGGATAACACTGAGGTTGCAAGTTTAAACAATAGAGAAAATGGTCTTGCCTTCTACATTAATCAGAGAATTGGGAAGAAGGGAGGGTCAATCATCCCATATCTTTCCTGCCTTCTGTGGCTAAACTTGAGAAGGCTATCTGTAATAGAAGCCTCTACTTTCTTTTGTCTTACTCTCTTATCTCTTCAGAGTCTGATTTCTGACCACATCATTCTATTGAGACTGTTCTCTCTAAAGTTATTAACAATCTCTTAGCTGACAAAGGTAATGGCCTTTTTTCAATCTTCATCCTTCTTGAACTCTGCAGTCTTTGACATTGCTGATCACCCTCCTTTCCTTGTACTCTTACTCTAACTTTTTGTGACACTGCCATCTCTTGGTTTTCTTACTCGTCTGACCCCTCCTTCTCTGTCTCCTTTGTATATTTTAATCTACATCATGCCTACTAATCATGTGTATCTCCCAAAGGTTGCTTCTACTCTTTTAGATCTATTCTAGTCCACTTGGTGATATCATCAGCTTCCATGGACTCAATAATCTCTATGTTAAGGATTCTCACTAATCTCACTTCTAACCACCAGACTTAAATCTTCAGCTGTTTATCAGACATCTTACTAAACTGTATATTCTACAGGTGAGTTAAGATCAACATGTCTAAAACTAAATTGTTTTATTTTTTAACCCAATTGAGAAGAAAATGGCTTTTTATGTGAATTTTAAAAAATTTATTTATTTTAGTTTTCAACATTTGTTTAGATAAAATTTCCAATTCCAAATTTTTCTCCCTCCCTCCCCTCCCTGCCCCCTCCCCTAGACAGCAGGTAATCTGATATAGGTTTCATATATATATTTACATATATATGTGTATATATGTAATATTAAACATATTTTTGCATTAGTCATGTTATATGAGAAGAATCAGAGCAAAAAGGAAAAAACCTCAAAAAAGAAAAACAACAGCACCAAAAACAAAAGAAATATTATTGTCCAATCAGCATCTATATTCCACAGTTCCTTTTTATTTTTTTCTGGATTTGGAGAGCCTTTTCCATCATGAGTCCTTTGGAACTTTCTTGTACCATTGGATTAGTGAGAAGAATCCAGTCTATCACAGTTGATCAACACATAATGTTGATGATACTGTGTACAATGTTCTCCTGGCTCTGCTCATCATCAGTTCATGCAAGTCCTTCCAGGTTTCTCTGAACACCTTCTCATCATCATTTCTTACAACACAATAGTATTCCATTACATTCATATACCACAACTTGTTCAGCCATTCCCCAATTGATGGGCATGCCTTCAATTTCCATTAAATGTGAATTTTTACAAAGAAGAGCTGGGGCAGGGTAGAGTAAAGGAGAAACAACTATGTTTCAAAAACAAAAGGCAATAAAAAAACTTAAGTGAAAAATAATGAGGGCCTGATAAGGATTGGTAACAATGAGAAGTGAAAAGAGAAAAGAAAAGGGAGAGAAAAGATGGAGATATTGAAGAGTTGGGAGAAGCATAAAATTCAAAATATTTAGCAAGGGATTAGATATGCTAGGGTGGGGTGAAAGGGTATAATCAAGGAAGCAGAGATAACTGAAGCCACCAAATGGACAAATGATAGAGTGGTGTTTTCATCAGTAATAACAGGAAATTTGGTAGAAATATTTGAGAATTTGAGGTACTAGGATAAAATGATAACAGATGCAAAAAATTCAGCTAGTTTAGGACTGGATCTTAAGGGAGATATCAAGATTCTTTTCATTTGAGGGGTATGTTGACTGGATAATCCACCTTTTCCACATCTTGGTGATGATTATCCATCAACCTCTAGGGCATTTTCCCTCCTTTCTTAGGGAGTTCAATAATTTCTTCATAGTCTTCTCAACTCCAAGTGTTGGCTCTCATACTTGGGCACACACACATATTCTCTACGTGTGTGTGTGTGTGTGTGTGTGTGTGTGTGTGTGTGTACACATGAATTTTTCCCCTAAAACAACTTGCCTTTCTAAGTCATCAATCTCCTCAAGTCTCCTGAGCTATACTTTCACTTCACCCTTATGAACAGACCCTCTTTGTTTTAGGAGACAACTAAGGACAGTGTGATATCTCAGAAGACAAGGAAGGAGAAAGTATCAAGCAGAGTATGGTCAGTGGTATAAAAACTTAATAGAGGTTGAGGAGCTTAAGGAGTTTTTAAAAATTATTTCATGAGCAGAATCTCTTTAGTGATCTTTGAAAGAACAGTTTCAGTAAAGAGATAGGGATCAAAATCAGGCAATGGTATTAAAGAGATAATAGGATGTAGAAAAGGGGAGGAATATGGTAAATATAACTTTTAAAGGAAAGTTTACTAATAAAATGGAGGAGAAAGTAGACTAGATATTGCAGCTGATGATAGGAATGCCTTTTTTCTTTATTAATATATTTATTATTCTTTTTGTAATTGGTGATACCTGAAAATCTTTGTAGGAAGATCAGGATGAGTCAGTGTGAAAAGAGAAATTGAAGATGTAGGAGAAAGAAGGGGTAATTGCTAGATCAGAGTTATGAAAATGGTAGAAGTAAATGGAATAAAAAGCACATATTATGGAACTAGGTTGGGTCACCATGTCCTCTGAGAATAGATAGATAAAGTCTGGGCAAAAATAGAATTTTTGAGGTGAGTAGGAGAGGAGCTGAGAAAGCTCACATTATATGACCTTTATCTTTTCAGTAAAGTAAGCAAGCTTATTAGGTAAGATATAAGAGATTACGATAGTAATGGGAATTTGAGAAACATCTATCATGAGGTAGTCCGTGAGAGACAGATAGTCCACTAGAGATGAGTAAGAAAAGTGACATGCAGTAATGAGTTTAAATAGGGGGTGGATTGCATGCATTTGTGATAGACTGATTAAACAGTTTTATGATTTTTCTCCAGCAGCACATGGATTCTGGGACTATGAGTGGAGATAATGGATGTTGAGAAGCATCTAAGATGAGAAATTGGTGAGGAAGAAATAATAATAGAATGTTAAGAGTAGATGGGGTTTGAGCGAAAGTGAATATGCATCCAAGATCACAAAAGATTACGAGGCAGGATGATATAGCATCTTCCTCCTGGTTTTGTTGGGAGAATCAGATAACATATATAATGTGCATTGAAACCTTAAATTGCTAGCATTATTTCTACAATTAATTATTAATAACATTTTCTTAAAGAATCCTGGGTCACCTCCACACTAGGTTCAGGCACCAGGGCAGAACTCTCGTAGAAGTCACTTCATGTAAACTGAAGAAAAACCTATTAACTGGCTACTCTCAACTTTTAATGCTTACAAAAAGCCATTTCCCAATAAATAGTTAACACATCTGAACAAATAGTTCTTAGAAAAATGGCAAGTGATGAACACCAAAATGAAAATTTGTTCCAAATCACTAATAATAAAAGAAATGCAAATCAAAGGAACTTTGAGGTTTTACTCCTATACTTAACATATTAGCAAAGATAAAAAAAGAAGAGAATGATGAGTGAAGAAGTTGCAGAAAGATAGGTATACTAATATACTGTTGGTGGAGTTATGAATCAGTCTAACTATTCTGGAAAAAATGTGGAATCATTCTAAAAGCATGACTAAAAAATGGCCACACCCTTTTACCCAGAGATCCACTGCTATGTATACATAAAAATAAAAACAAAATCAAAGACAGAAAGAAGAGCTCCACAGACACCAAAACATTTAAAGCAGCACTTTTTTTGGTGTAGCAAAAAACTGTAAATAAAGTAGATGCTCACTGATTAGAAAATGTCTAAACAGTGTCTAAAAAATTTATAGTACATGAAACTCATGTAATATTATTGTGTCATAAGAAATGACAAATTTAAAGAACAGAGAAGTATTAGGAGACATATGAAGTGATGTAACCTATGATCTTACACTCCTAAATTTAAATAAGTAAAACTAGAAAAACAAAACACACAACTGCAACAAATAGAAACAAAAACAACAAAAACTCAACACTGTTCATTCATTTATAATGACCAAGCTTGGCCCAGAAGAAAAGATATTGAGTTATATACTTCCCTCTTCTTTGCTGAGGTGTGAGAGGCTGTCACTATGGAATAATTCCTATACTGCCAGATATAGTTAATATGTTGGTTAGTTTTACTTAACTGCTTTTTTTCTTTTTTTTATAATCATTTGTTAAAGCAGACAAATCTTTGGGTTGGGCAGAGAGACTCTAGAGATGATGGGTAATGAAGATCACATAAAAATAAAACATAATAAAAAAGAACTTTTAAAAGGGAAAATATAAAATGTATATATCAATTCAGCAGAATTTTTTCCCCAAACAATGTGGGCTTACAGTCAAGTAAAAGATTGTGTTTAATTTTCCATTTGGGAAAAAATATAGCTTATTGAAGTTCAATAAAGATGCTAATGTGAGATGTTTACAAACAATACAAGTAATCAAATAATAATAATACCAATGTCAATGTTTTGTGTCCCTTTTCAAGTGAGGACTTCAGGTCTTTATAACTGTCACTGTAAGATTTTATAACCTTTTCAAACCCTAAAAGTTCAATTAACCTAGATGTATAAAACTGAGTTGAGGTATGTGAAAAAATAATTATTAATAATGGATTTCTAGGAGAAATCCAGAAGCTGCTCTCCTCCTCCCTAACCTGGGAAGAGCCTACAGTTTAACAAAAGGAATGCAGATTGACCTTTAGGACTACCTAGGGGAAGGAAACTCACCTTGACCACCCCCCAAGTTATGTCAATCAATGGAGTTGGATGATTCTAGCCAATTAGTTTTGAGCTGTGTGTAAGAGCCACCCCTAGGGAAGGAAGAAAGCACCTAGACCATAGGAGGCTTCTCTCTTGCACCTGGTACGGATGAGCCCTGGGGTTTTCTTTCTTTCTCCCAACCTCCACACCCCCCCATGCCAGAGATTCTGGGTACTCACCATGCACCTTCTCTCTCTCCAACCCCCTTCCTAGGACTCTTTCTTCCCCCTTTAGGTAATGTTGAGGTCATTCTGTTGTGCACACTAGCTGAGGAAGGCTAAGTTATCTCTTTAGGTAATGGAAGGCTTCTGAACTCTATTTTGGAGCCATGTGTTCTCTCTATGGTGCTAGGGGGCTTTGGCTTGTGTTAAATGTGGTCAACTCTTTACGAACATTTAATATGATTTAATAAATGCTTAATGCCAAAAACTGGTGGAGTAGCCATTAATTTATAAGCAGCAATAATAGAAACCCCAGATAAGTTCCCCAGTAATTTAGAAGAGAGACAGGCTTCCCCCCAATATGTCAAATGACAGAAAGGAAGGAGAAAAATAACCTAAGTATCAAAAAAGTCTGTGAGAACAGATAAGTAGTATTAGCTAATCAATAAAATTTTATTAAGCACCTGAATGACTATCAAATAAGCATAACAAGACAGGCATGTTAGTCACATCACTGCTCCACTAATTATGGCCAATGGTTCTATAAGCAGATTTGCTAAAATCCTATACTCCTTGAAGATATGAGACTGTATCTTTTTATTTTCTCCTTGAATTTTCCAAATTATTGACCACATTTTTTTATATTGCAGACCAATAATTAATGGAGGAGTGATGTGACATATCTTACAAACTTTCTTGAGAGTCACATTACTAGTATATTTTCTCTTTGTGTAGCTATGATAACTCATTAATTAGGAGTCTATTGATTCTCCTACAAAATCTCCACATGGTATAGGAATGATCTAAATACAAGAATTATAAGAAATGCAGTTTGATTTTGTTTCATTTTCCCTACTCACTCACAAATCACACTTGCAGCATGGCCAGTCTTCAGAAAAAGACACATAAAGTCTTCATGTAGACCTCACAAATAGACTTGGGGTTCTGATAGATATAGAAAGAGAAGCAATTACATTGGCTGGTGTTTTTCTTGGTCTTTGTGGTCTTGGCTACAACTCTGGGTCCCTTCTGGCTACAATTAACCTCTCCTGGTCACAGCTAGATGATCTCTCTTGGAAAACTTGGGTGATCCCAAAGACCTGCTCCAGCAAAGAAATGTCTACCATTGTTATACCATGTAGCCATCCAACTACAATCCTGAGAATGGCTATCCTTTACTTCTACAGATGCATCTTATGGCCATTTCCTCTCTTCACTGTCCAAGTCAAAGCCCCACTATTGCTGTTGGGGAGGGAACTAAAAAAAAGGGATATTACATCAGAAAGAGTGAGTGCTTTAAAAATACAAATAAAAGGGTAATTACATATTTATCTTGAAAAAAATGTCCATAGTGGTTAACAAAAGAATAAATGCAAAGCCCTATGAATTTATTTCCTGATATTTCCATGTTAATTTGGGATAAATAAGGTGATTCAGTGAAGAATTGTCAAAAATTAAACTTAAAGTTTTCAGGAGCAAGATTTGAACCAGGTCTTCCTGACTCCAAGTCATACTTCCTAGATAATAGCCATCTAGGAACAATTAAAGGGGATAAATTTAAATGTCCTTGGGGGCAGATAGGTAGCACAGTGGATAGAGCGCCAGCCCTAGAGTCAGGAGGATCTGAGTTCAAATCCGGATTCAGACACTTGACACTTACTAGCTGTGTGACCCTGGGCAAGTCACTTAACCCCAATTGCCTCGCCAAAAAAATAAATAAATAAAAATAAATGCATGTATTTAAAGCCATAAAATTCTGTTCTTTGTGGTATGTAATTCTTTGTTTTGTGATTATCATGTTGGTGTCTAAAGGCATAAATTGTAAGGAAGGCTGAAGGGACTATTATAAATCTGGGTAAGAACCAGCTTAACTCCAGGCTCCAACCCAAAACTGTTGCATGGGAGGCCTGATTCAATTAAAGGAAATGGGAAATTTGCAAAAAGTCATGATAGTAAAGAATTAGTAAGGGAATATGGTTATAGAGTAGTGTCAATGGCCTTGGATCTGTACTCGATCAGAGAAACCTAATGGCTATGCTATTTACAAGTTGTGTGACCATGGGAAAATTCTTTCTATGCTTTGGGCCACAACTGCTTATTTGTAAAATAAGGGGAATGGACTCAATGGACCTTAAGATTCCTTTCAATTCTAAACCCTGTGATCTTAAGAGATGAAATTATGTGTCTGGAATTTAAAGTCTAACACAATCTGGCTCCAGTCTGTTTTAGACTGATTATAGATTACTCTCCCTCACTGTATCTTGTTCCCTATAAAGTATATTCCATCTCTAGCCTCTGTACCTTTGTATAGGCTGTTCCCCAAAACTCCAAATGCTCCCTCTTCTAACCAGTGTGTCCTTTTGGACATCCCTTCTTCCTTAAAGGATCACCTCAAGTGCCACCTCCTTCAAGAGACCCCTGGTTCACCCAGAAATTAATGCCCTTCCCACCAAAGTTGCTGAGCATTTTTTGTATATATTCCCTCATGTATAAATTTGTCTATTCCCCTAGTAGAATATAAGTTTCTTGATGACAGGAAATATCACTCTTTTGCATTTGTATCCCCAGACCTAAGCCCAGTGGCTAACATATAGAAAAACTGCTCTTGTTGTCCATCTTTTTTCTTGTTGTCCATCATTTTCATTCTTTTTTTTTTGTGGGGCAATAAGGGTTAAGTGATTTGCCCAGGGTCACAGAGCTAGTAAGTATCAAGTGTCTGAGGCTGTATTTGAACTCAGTTCCTCCTGAATCCATGTCCAGTGCTTTATCCACTGTGCCACCTAGCTTCCCCCTCATCTTTCATTTTCAAAGAGGAGCAATGACTTGACAGGGGATGTCTTGAATTGTACAGGAATTAGATTTAAATGAGGCAGAGCTGTCAAAAGTCACCACTCTCTCTTCCAGAGTCATTGAAGTCCAGTGGCAGGACAAAAGTCTAGATGACTAGAGATGGCCTTAGATATACTGGATGACCTTTGTGTCTTCAATGTCTGACCAAGTTCTAAGCATTTCACAGTGCCTCCTTTAGCTGCCTTCATGGCCATTGGAACAAATTGTTTTCCTCTGTCCATTCTACCAAGAGAAGTCTTCTCATTCTTGGGGAATATATCCTCCTTACTCACCAATGAGTTTGAGGACTGTCAGTTACTCTCAAGCTGGTTTAGCCCATCTGCTCAGATAGTTGTATGGGGGTGTGGCCACTGCCATAAAGAATTGTAAAGTTTTGTCTCTGATTTTATAAAAAAAACTAGCCAGTGTAGTAGGACTTATTGGTCATGGCTATAGCCAATGTTGGGGTAATAAAACCATGAGGTTATTATACAAGTTTAATAGTTTTTCTCATTTTCAATGTATAAAAATAAAATTAATTCAGTTGAAGCTTGTAGGCTGTAACAGATTATTATATGAAATAAAGAAACAGATCAAAACAATTAGCTATTTGGGGTATACATCCAATAGTTCAAGACACAGACCTTTTCAAAACTATATTTAGTTGCCAAAGTTATATCAGCAAACACAACTTAGAGAGATATTGATCCTAGATAAGATTATGTATGAAATATTTGCACAAATCAATAATCCATTGCTATATCTTAAAGCATTGCATAAATTCAATATATTCTGCCACATATTACTATATGAATCACTGAGTTTCAAAGTATGAAAAATTTATCAACCCAAGCTCATACATTAATGCATTATATAAAGGGTTCATCTAAACAGGCCCTCTGATAACAGATTTTTAACTAGCTATATATTTCACAGGAATCATGACTAGTGAAGTGCCCCATCCATGATAGAAGTAGTTTGAAAAAAATTTAGCTGAAAGAACAGTTCAGTTTAAAGTTTTATATCATTGCAAATCAGCCTGATAAAAGTTTTTTCTTTGTAAGAATTAGCCATGCTTTTATGACCCTGGGACAATCCCCTTGCTAGGGCTGTGTCTTTGAGTCTTCCCAGTCTACATATAAAATTCAAACGTTTAACTAACACACTGCATAATGTAAGTACTATATAATATTTAACAATGATGGGCAGAACAGTAAGATAAATGAAGCAAAGCCATGGTAAGAAGTAGCTTCTCAGAAATGTAATATTCTCTAAATTTTTGAATTTATCAGAAACTTTTGGTATGATAGCAAGATGTGAGTCTAAGCCCAAAACCCCATCATCACCTCAAAACAGCAAAATGTACATCAAATAAAGTAAAAGAACAGCAAAAGAAGAAATAAATCTGAATAAGTAAAATCCCACAGAAAACAAGAGAAACCTGGAACAAATAAGGAAACAAGAGAGACCTAATAATATAAGGAAGAAATACTTCAGAGTAAATTTTCTAGAAAGTAATAGTGGTACAGTAATTGCAACCAGATGTCTAAAAATACAAAAAGTCAAAGAATGGTTGGGAATCTTAAAATAATTAAAGGGCGAGATAAAGAGCAAAATCATAGCTCTTAAAGATTTCAAAAAGATAATTTATAACTGAGAATAGAAGGTGGAACAAAGCCCATCAGAAAGAGCTAGAAAGAGAAATACCATTCAAAATAACTACAGAAACTATAAAATTTCCACCTCTGTATCTGCCAAAATGCACCCAGGAAGGATAAAATACCCCTTGTCAATATAAAGAAAAACCTAAATAACTGAAGATATATCAGTTTCTCATGGGTCAGTTAAGCCAATATAATAAAAATGATAACACTACCTAAATCAATTCATTCATTAAATAATGTATCAATAAAACTAGCAAAGGAATATGTTTTGGAGCTAGGAATAATTTATGAAATTCATGTGGAGGAACTAAAGGTCAAGAATCTCAAAGGTAATAAAAAAAGGAAGGGGATCTACCCTTCTAGAAATCATTAATTATGTTATTAACAAGTTTGAAAAACAAATATCACACACTCTCCTACTTCAAAAAATTATTTTGATACTGGTTAAAAAATAGAGCTCAATCAGTGGAACAGATCAGATACATGATATATAGAAACAACTACAGCAGCACAGTGTTCGATAAACCAGAAGATGCTAGTTGAGGTCTTCACTGACTAAACTGCTATTTAACATAAAGTTTTAGGAAAATTGGGCATCAGTCTGATAGAAATTAGTTTTAGACCATCTTCTACTGTACAAAAGGATAAGCTCCAAATAAATACATGATGTAGATATAACAGATCACATCATAAAACAATTAAAGAAACAAGGAGGAAAATTACATTTCAGATTTATGAATAGGGGAATAGTTCATGACTAAATAAATTATGGGGGGAAATCACACCATGTAAAATGGGAAATTCTGAAAATACAAAGTTTTAAAAGGTTTTCACAAACAAATCTAGTGTAGTTAAAATTAAAAGGGAAATAAATAGGTAAATGTGGGGGGGGGCAGGGGTCATTGCATCAGTTGGTAAATATTTGCTGATACATTCCTGCCTACTGCCTAGGAATGTTAACATTAACATTCTTTATGCATTTTAAGGTGTACAAAGCATTTTAAATATATTTTTCTTTAGGTTTGCAAAATAGCCTTACAACATGGTTATGAGATCTAATATTCCTATGTATAGATAATAAAACCTAATCTTACAAAGTTTAAATGAAAAGTATTCTTATCTCTCATCATTACATGGTATGTTCTAAAAACTAGATTATTTGCAAGGGCACCAAAAGTTCATAAATAAATATAGAAAGTGAGGGATATTAAGTGTCTCCTTATAAGCTGTAATTCAATGAAAATATTAAGCAGTGAAAAGAAATATGAATGAGAAGCAAACACCCAACTGAAGACTAAGTAATAAATTAAATACTAAATAAACTGTCAAAATACAATTCATAGAAAACATTAATCTCTGAAAATAAATATTAACAAAAAGGAAATTTCATTTGAAGATGTAATAACAAGCTAGAAAATCAACAATCTTATAATTCCAAAATTAACACCCCCCCAAAAAAGAAAACAAAGCTAATCAATAGAAAGTGATAAAATTAGGTAGGGAAGAAAGCTATTTATTAAACTCATAAACAAAACAAAAAGGACTAACAAAATACATATCTGATTAACTGGCTCAAAATTAATGGAGAAAGAAAAATCAAATTTTGCCAAAAAATGAGATGTTATTTTACAGCAAATAGAGAGAAAGGAAAATTCTCAAAAAGAAGCATAACTGCAAATATCTACTAAAATATAAAATGAATTAATTTTTAAAAATAGAGATACTAAATGAATTAATCTATGAAAAAGCTGGCCCAAAATGAAATCCCCCACCCCCAAATATTCTTAGACCAGTTTTTTACCCCCGTTAACAAGTGGATGCTTAAAGACATTTGATGACCATTAATCTTTATGCTACAAAATTATTCTGAAAAATAGTCATAAACAGGTACTCAAACCAAGATCTTATTAAAGACTGTTACTTAAACTAGAGTATGATAAAAAATGGGGAAAGAGAATTATTTACTAATATAGGTTTAATATTTTTAAAATAAAATATAAAGAAACTCCAGAAATATAATATCCCATTATGATGGAATGGGATTTATATAAGTGATACAGGGATTGTTTAGCAGCCAAAAAAATTAATAGTATAATTAATCTTATTAAATGAAAAACAAATGATCACAATTATATCAATGGTACAGAAAATAACTTGACATTATAAGGAATTTATTTAGGTGAAAAATTCAGGGGGCAGCTGGGTGGTGCAGTGGATAAAGCACTGGCCTTGGATTCCGGAGGACCTGAGTTCAAATCTGATCTCAGACACTTGACACTTACTACCTGTGTGATCCTGGGCAAGTCACTTAACCCTCATTGCCCCACAAACAAACAAACAAACAAAAAGCAAAAAAAAAAAGTATAGCAATCAAAGAGGCTTTCCTCAATATAGTCAAAAGTGTTTATCTAAAAGCAAGAACTAGCACTATTTATAATGGAGAAATACTGGAAATTATTCCAATAAAATCAAAGGGAAAGTAAAGATACCTCTGTCTCCAATATTATTTGATATAGTACTAGAACACAATTTATAGCCATAATAAAAAAATAGAGAAATTGAGGTAATACTCATTGACATAGAGAACAAATTTTTTTTGCAAATGATATAGCTTTCTTTGAAAACACATGACAATTAGCAAAATATATAAAATTGAGACAAAAGCTTCAGCAAAATATCAGTATACAAAATGAATTTATAAAAACCAAACATTTCTATGTATTATTGACAAAATTCATTTGAAATAGAAGTCCATTTGATAACTACAAACTGAATAAAATATATAGATATTAACTATTCTCTAAGGAGAAAACTAGCATAGCTATTGTTTTTAAAAATCAATGTTTACATAAACAAAGAACTAAACAAATGAAAGATAGTCAATGTGCATGACTATATTACCTATGGTAACCTAAAGATTAGTGCAATGAAATGAAATTGCCAAGGATTTACTTTTAAAAATTAAAAAAAAATAAATTCTATGGAATAACAAAATTAAAGAACAAGTGAAATAATAAGAAAATATAGGAATAAAAAAGTCTAGCATTCCCAGTTTCAATTTTTATTGTTAAGTAAGAATTATTTTTAAAAGCTATTTGTCAATAGTGTAAAAATAGAAAAAATAGTTCACAATCGTAGTTCAGAAAATCAAGATAAAAAGAAAATATGTATGAAAGACTAGCATTTAAATAACCCAAGAACACAAACCACTGGGGAAGGTAATCTTTATTCGACAGGAATCCCCAGAATAATTGAAAAACAATTTAATGGGGAAAAAAAGGTTTTTACCAGCATCTTACATGATATAACACAAGATACTATAAGTGGACAAAAGATATAAATATATAAAATCACACAATCAAAAGTGGTTAGTTATTTCTGTCATATGTATGGATAGGAGGAAAAATCCATGACTATTTAAGAATAGATTATTATGCAAGAGAATAGACAATTATATTTGCATAAATAAGTTGAATGACTTTTACCTGAACCAAATTAATTCAGCCAAACATATCTGATAAAACCTAACATCTAAAAACTATGTGGAATTGATGCAAGTTTTTGATTGAGTAAATCCCTTAAAGGCAAATACTCAAAGAATAAGAATAAGCAGATTTCAGAAAGAAGGAATGTAAGCTATCAAGAGCCATATGAAGAAGTGCTAAAAATAATTAATAATCAGAAAAATTCAAGTTAAATCAACTTTGAGCTATACGTCACAGCTAATGAATTAGCAAAGAGTAACTATGAAGGGAAAGATGTCAACAGAGGTATGGAAACACTACCACATAATTTTACTAGTTGAGTCATTAATTCCTCATACTGTTCCAGAAAAAAAAAATTGAAATTTTCAGAGAAAAAGCCGTTAAATTGTTCGCACTTTTTAAATCAATGATCCTGGTACTGAATTTATTCCCTAAGAAAATCAAAGAACTATGGGAAGACTTTTATAGTGTTATGGAACATAAAGAAAACAAAATTAAAAGAACCAGATGCAAAATGACTAAAACAATGTAACTGAAACCCCAAAAAGGGAATAGAATTCAAAGATTGGACAAAATAGTCATCAAATTATGAAGACTATGGCAAAATACTTCCTTTCTGTTAATAAAAGCTAAACTATTATAATTGAAAGAAACATGCACTATCAATCATGACCACTTAATGGTGTTTTTCTAAATATTAGAAAGTTATTAATATGTCAGAATTATGTATATGTTTTTTTTTATTTTAATAAACATTTTTATTTAAACTTTTGAGTTCCAAATTCTATCCCTCCCTCCCCTACAACCTCCCGAGACAATAAGATTCAGTTATAGGTTATACATGTGCAATTATGGAAAACAATACCATATTAGTCATTTTGTATAAGAAAACTCAAATAGAAGAAAAAAATGAAAGAAATAAAATTAAAAATAGAATCCTTCAGTCTGTATTCCATCAATTCTTTCTTTGGAGGTGGATAGTATACTTCATCATTAGTCCTTTAGGATTATCTTGGATCACTGTATTGCTGATAATAGTTAAGTCATTCACAGTTTTTCATCAAACAATATTTCTGTAACTGTTCACAACGTTCTACTGGTTCTACTCACTTCTCTATATGTTAGTTCATGTAAGTCTTTCCAGATCTTTCTTAAATCATGCTGCTTGTCATTTCTTATTGCACAATAATATTCCATTACAATCATTTAGCACAGCTTGCTTATCCATTCCCAACTGATGGGCATTCCTTTGTGTATCAGTTTTTAAAGAAAAAAAAAATTTCTAAGGCACTTCACCCCAACCAAATTTTCTTCCATAAAAATAAAAATAAATAACTTGATTTTGTTTAATCTGATCCCAAATAAAATCCTAAAGAGTTAAACATAAAGATAAAATATCTTCATTTGAACTTTTTGCATGTCTAAAAACTAATGGAATTTGTACTTTCACAAAGGATTTATCATTTAGGCAATCAGGTAGGTAAAATTTAATACAAAAGAACACTGAATGATAGTTTATTTTTCTACTTTGTAAAATAAATTGTATCTTTATAATTGTGGCATATAGAATGGCTCATGGAATCAACCTAAACCTCATATTTGATCAAACCAATCAATATAATCATGAGAGAGACAAATTTCTCATCTGGGTGAATCCTTATCAATCAAATAGATTACATGCTTAAATTTATAGATGAGAAATCTGAGCCCAGAAAGGGTGAATAGATTTCTCCAAGGTCACAAAGCAAGGAACAGGCAGAAATAGGACTTAAAACACGATTTCCTGATTACTGACTCTTTCCACCGTATCATTTGGCATTCTATATGGTGATATTTCTATTTGGGAGAAGGGGAGCATAGGGAATATGTTTATGATCACATTTATATAGGGAACTTCAATTGAGGAAATTCCTGCAGATTGGTACCTTTGTAATTTATAGTCAGAGTTGCCAGTAGCACTGACAGATTAAGTGACTTTCAGAAATCTTGAATGGGATATCCAATAGGCATCTTAGACTCAGTATGTCCCAAACAAAACTCAATATCTTTCCTCTTAAACCTTCCCCCTCTCCTACCTTCCCTATCACTATATAGGGCAACATTATCTTCCCACTCCCACAGGCTCACAACCTAGTCATTAGTCTCCACTTCTCACTATCCCCCAACCTATATATCCAAGCTTTTGTTGTTGTTGTTGTTTGTTTTTGGTTTTGCAGGCAATGTAGGGGTTAAGTGACTTGCCCAGGGGTCACACAGCTAGTAAGTGTCAAGTGTCTGAGGCTGAATTTGAACTCAGGTACTCCTGAAATCCAGGGTCCATGCTTTAACCCCTGTGCCATGTAGCTGCCCCTACATCCAAGCTTTTACTAAAGCTATTGACTTTACCTATACAATATCTTTAAATATCTCCCTTCTCTCTTCTGACATGGCCACCACTCTAGTACAGGCTCTAATCATTTCACATCAGGATTATTGCAATAGCCTGCTGGTGGATCTGCCTAACTCAATCTTCTCCTCATTGCAATTGATCCTCCATTCAGTAATCATAATGATTTTTCTAAATCTCATATATGATCATATGTCACATACACCTACCTATCTATTCAGTAAACTCCAGTGGCTTCCTATTGCCTTCAGAATGAAAAGCAACATGCTCCGTTTGGCATTGAAAGCCCTACAAAACCTAGTCCCCTCCCACATTTCTAATCTTCTACCCTATTCCCAACATGTACTCTTCTACATCCAGTGACATTGGCTTTTCTACAAACAAGACTCTCCATCTTTCAGCTCTGGTCATTCTCTCTGTCTGTCCCCTAAGATTGGGATATGATCCCTCCTCCACTCCAACTATTGAACTCTCTGACTTCCTTTGAGTCCCAACTAAATTCCCACTTTCTACCAGAAGATTTACCTAATCCCTCTTAACTCTTAATTCCCTCTTAAATATATTCTATTTATCCTGTATATAACTTTCTTTGCATATATTTGTTTGCATGTTGTCTCCTTCCATAGATTGTAAGCTCCTTGAAGGCAGGGCCTATCTTTTGCATCTTTTTATAGTCTTAGCACTTAGCACATTGCCTGGTACAAAGTAGGTGCTTAGTAAATGTATATTGATTGATTGACTTGTCTGTGGCCAAACTGTCACAAGACATGAGCCTTGGCTTTACTGACTCTGAGACCTGATCTCTGTCCTCTATGCCATAGTTGTTTCTTATCCTTCTGTACAGTGGCATAATTGTAACAAGTGATTTCTGGGACTCTATTAAGATATGTAAAGCTAGTTGATTATAATAAAAATGATATTAAAATGGCTGTGAAACTGTTTTTCTATTATAGTTATTAAGACTTAGAAACTTCAGTTAGTTCAAACAATGGTAACTTATTTTCTTTTTAAAAATTATTCATGGGCAGCTAGGTGGCACAGTGGATAAAGCTCCAACCCAGGATTCAGGAGGACCTGAGTTCAAATCCTAACTCAGACACTTGACACTTACTAGCTGTGTGACCCTGGGCAAGTCACTTAACCATCACTGCCCTGCAAAAAAGGCAAAAACAAAATGAAAAAAATAAAATAAAATAGAATTATTCACAATTTCCAAATAAAATTGTTGTTTACTTGAAGAGAAATGGGGAAGTTTATTGGCATGAAAAAGCTGCAAGATATTATCAAGGGACACCTGTGTAGGAGATTTTTAAACAAAGGCATAATCAGAAAGAAATGTGATGAGAAAATGAAGTGATCTGGTCAAGTAGAAAATAAGAAATAACCAATTGATACATGTTCTCTAATGCTAGCCTCTGAAAATTAAGAGATCTACAGAAAGATTAATAGGCAGAGGAATATCTTGCTGTAATCCTTGGGGAGGACAGAGGCAAGAGTCATACAGGATGGCATGGCATGGATGAATTGCAGTATGCACCAATCAATGGCCTTACCACATCAGTGAAATGACAGACACATCAGAGTATCAAAGGAAAAAATGTTACTATAAACCTCATCACCAACAATATATATAATTGAAGTAACATAAAATAATACTTTTTTTTGGTGGGACAATGAGGGTTAAGTGACTTGCCCAGGGTTACACAGCTAGTAAGTGTCAAGTGTCTGAGGTTGGATTTGAACTCAGGTCTTCCTGAATCCAGGGCCAGTGCTTTATCCACTGTGTCATCTGCTAGATGCCCTCTAGTAACATGAAATGAAGAAAGAAACATTTCATTAAATTCTAATCATTTATAATTAGAACCAAACTATTTTTAAAAGCAAGTAAATGAAAAAATACATAACTGCTATATGTCTCTTCTATATGAAATTCTGCTACCTTTGGCTATGTATGTATGGGTATGTACATACAAACACACACATATTCCCCTTAAAGATTATCTGTTCATGTTCTTTGACTATTGTATTCCACAGCCCACAGAATTGTGCTAAACACAAAGTATACACTAAATATTTACTAATTTATTCCATTCAATTAAACATTTATTAAATACATTCTATGTGCAATGAAATATCTTAGATGATAGGGATGAAAAGATACAAAAAAGAGAAAGAAACAATGTTTGCCCTCAAGAAATTATGAATGAATCTATCATGCACATGTTGAATTTGGAATGACAATGGATCACCCAGGTGGTTATATCCAGAAGGCATAAGTAATATAGTTTCTGGACATAATCATAGTCATATGCACAGATATGATAATTTAGTATTGCATACATTTAGATTTGGAAGGAACATTAGATATGATCTAATATACTAAGTAGCCTTAAAAGATAATAGTTATAATAATAATAATAGTTAGATAATAGTTAGATTTATGGATAGGTGAACAATTTTGAATAGAAAAGAGATAGAAATGTGAGGTATAATTTCAATTCAATTCAATTAGAAATGGATTGTACAAATAAAATGAATATAGCCAAGATCATATTGGAAAACTGAAGGGGAGATTTATAGATAGATTCTCAGATAAAGGTTTGATACCTCAAAAAAAATAAAGAACTCTGTCAAATCTATAAGAATATGAGTCATTTCCCAATTGATAAATGGTCAAAATATGAAAAGTCTTCTGATGAAGAAATCAAAACTATTCATACTTATATGAAAAAATACTCTAAATTCTTATTGATTAGAGAAATGCTCATTTAGATAATCTTGATTTAACATTTTACACCTATCAGAAGATGTAGGGGGTATGAAACGATTGGGACACAAATTCACTGTTAGTGAACCTATAAACTGACCTAACCATTTTGGAAAGTAATCTGAAATTATACTGTAAGATTTATTAATCTGCCTATTCACTTTTACCCAGCAATATCACTACTAGGTCTGTTTACAAAGACAATTAGGGAAAAAAAGACAAAAGCCTATATCTTCTAAGATATTTATAGCCATTCCCTTTGTGGTGGCAAAGAACTAGAAATTGTAGGAATGTCTGTTAATTGGAGAATGGCTGAACAAATTGTGGCATATGACTATGATGGAATACAACTGTGCTATAAGAAATATATATACTCAATGATCTGAGAAAAATAGATACGTGTGCATAAAATAATGAAGAGCAAAATGAGCTGCCAAACTCGTAAAAACAATATTATTTTTTCCAAAAAAGTAGTTTAGTTATTTCTCAGTTGCATGTAGAGATAGTTTTCAACATTTGTTTTTTAGTAGATTTCTAGTTTCAAATTTTTCTTCCTCTCTCCCTTCACTACCCCCTCCCCAAGAGAGCAAGCAATCTGATATAGGTTATATATGTAAAATCACATTAAACATATTTCTGCATTAGTCATTCTATGCAAGAAGAACCAGAGCAAAAAAGGAAAAACCTCAAAAAAAGAAAAAAAATAGAAATAGTATAGTTCAATCTGCATCTAGATTCCATAGTTCTTTTTTTTTTCTGGATTTGGAGAGCATTTTCCATCGTGAGTCCTTTGGAACTATCTTGGACCACTGTATTGCTGAGAAGAATCAAGTCTATCACAGTTGATCAACATACAATGTTGTTGATACTGTGTACAACGTTCTGGTTCTGCTCATCTCACTCAGCATCAGTTCATATAAGTCCTTCCAGGTTTCTCTGAAATCAGCCTGCTCATCATTTCCTACAGCACAATATTATTACATTATATTCATATGCCACAACTTGTTCATCCATTCCCCTAATTGGTGGGCATCCCCTCAAGTTCCTTGCCACCACAAAAAGAGCAGCTATAAATATTTTTGTACAAGTGGGTCCTTTTCCCTTTTCCATGATCTCTTTGGGAAAAAGATCCAAAAGTGGTATTGCTGGGTCAAAGTGTATGGACAGGTTTATAGTCCATTGGGCATAGTTCCTAATTGCTCTCTAGAATGCTTAGATCAGTTCACAGATCCACCAACAATGCATTAGTGTTCCAATTTTTCCACAGCTTCTCCAACATTTATTATTTTCCTTTCTGTCATATTAGCCAATCTGATAGGTGTGAGGTGGTACCACAGAGTTGTTTTAATTTGCATTTCTCTGATCAATAGTGACTTAGAGCATTTTTTCATATGGCAATAGATAGCTTTGATTTCTTCATCAGAAAACTGCCTGTTAATATCTTTTGACCATTTCTCAATTGGGGAATGATTTGGTTTCTTATAAATTTTATTTAGTTCCCAATAGATTTTAGAAATGAGGCCTTTGTCAGAAATTCTGGCTATAAAAAATTGTTTCCCAGATTTCTGCCTCCCTTCTAATTTTGGATTCATTATTTTTGTTCATACAAAAACTTTTTAATTTAATATAATCAATATCATCCATTTTCTTTCTTATAATATTTTCTATCTCTTGTTTGGTCATAAACTATTCTCCTTTCCATAAATCTGAGAGGTAAACCACTCCTTCCTTTCCTAATTTATCTATGGTATCACCTTTTATGTCTAAATCATGTACCCATTTTGACATTATGTAGTATAGAGGTGTAAGATGTTGTTCTATGCCTAGTTCTTCCATACTATCCTCCAGATTTCCTAGCAGTTTTTGTCAAATATTGAGTTCCTATCCCAGAAGCTGAGTCTTTTGGGTTTATCAAACAGTACAGTACTAAAAGTCATTTACTACTGTGTCTTCTGTGCCTAACCTATTCCATGCTGCATGGGCAACACTTGTTTTCCCATATTGATCCACCCAGGCAAGTGCCCTGGAGAGGACACTCCAGCTACAACTCATGGGGGGAGTATACAACACGGGATGCGGCAGTTTACCAGTTATAAGTCACTCAGGAGCTGCGGCTCCCATATCAGACTGCACAGCCACACTGGCCTGTGGCTCTTCAAGGGCGCTGATCCACGGTCGTCCATGACTGGTGGAGGCCTACTACCAATAAGATAAGTGTATGTTCCTTTATATCCCATTCATTTTTTCAGATTTCTATGATGTCCTAATTTTTCTAACATCTATTCATCTCTTTAACTTCTTTCTTATTTATTTTTGGGCTAGATTTATCTAATTCTGAGGAGCGGGAAGATTCAGCTCGCCTCACTACTATAGTTTTGCTATCATATTTCCTCTTGTAACTCATAACATTCTCCTCTAAGAATCTGGATGCTATACCACTTGGTGTGTACATGTTTAGTATTGATATCACTTCATTATCTATGGTACCTTTTTAGCAAGATGTAGTTTCCTTCCTTATCTCATTTAATTCGATCTATTTTTGTTTTTCTTTTGTCTGAGATAAGGATTCTATTCTACCCCTGCTTTTTTTTTTAACTTTCAGCTGAAGCATAATATATTCTGCCCAACCTTTTTCCTTTACGGCTGTGTGTATTTCTCTGCTTCAAAGTGTTCCTTGTAAAGAGCATATTGTAGGATTCTAGTTTTTAAATCCACTCTGCTATTCACTTCTGTTTTATGGCAGAGTTCATCCCATTCATATTCAGTTATTATTACCATCTATTTCCCTCCATTCTATTTATCCCCCTTTTTATTCTTTGCCCCTTCTTTCACCCTATTCCAACATTTTGCTTCTTACCTCTGCCTCCCCCAATCTGCCCTCCCTTTTATCAGTCCCCCTCCCTTTTCTTTATCCTTCTCTCCCCTGCTTCAACGCTCCCTTTTATCAGTCCCCCCTTTCCCCTTACTCTTTTACTTCCCTAAAGAATAAGCTAAATTTCTTTATCCAAATGAACATGTATGTTATTTCCTCTTTGAACCAAATATGATGGGAGTAAAGTTGAAACAATGCTCATCTCTCCCTTTTTTGCCTCTATTGTAATAGGTTTGTTGTACCTCTTCATATGATGTAATTAACCCCTTTCCTCTTCTCCCCATAAATTCCTTTTTTTACCCCTTAATTTTCTTTATATCATCACATCAAAGACAATTTGTATTTATTGCCCCTGTGTATATTCCTTCTATCTGCCCAAATAGATATACAGTTATCAAGCTTTATAAGAATTATCTTCCCATGTTGGGATGTAAATAGTTTAACTTTATTGAATAACTTTTTTTGCCCGGTTTACCTTTTTAAACTTCTCTTGAGTCTTGTATGTTAATATTGAATTTTCTATTCCGTACTGGTCTTTTCAACAGGAAACCTTGAAAGTCCCCTATTTCATTGAATGCCCATCTTTTCCCCTGAAAGAGAATGATCAGTTTTGCTAGGTAGTTGATTCTTGGTTGCAATCCAATCTTTTTTGTCTTCTGAAATATCATATTCCAAGCCTTATGATTCTTTAATGTTGAAGCTGCCAGGTCCTGTGCAATCCTGACTATGGCTCCATGATATTTAACTTGCTTTTTTCTAGCTGCTTGTAGTACTTTCTCCTTCATCTAATAATTCTGGAATTTGGCTACCATATTCCTTGGAGTTTTCCTTTTGAGTTTTCTTTCTGGAGGTGATCAGTGCATTCTTTTAATGATGATTTTATCCTCTGATTCTATAATATCAGGGCAGTTCTCCTTGATAATTTCCTGGAATATGGTGTCTAGAGTCTTTTTCTTATCCTGGCTTTCAGGCAGTCTAATAATTCTCAAATTGTCTATTCTGGATCTAGTTTCCAGGTCAGTTGTCCTTCCAATGAGGTATTTCACATTTTCTTCTATTTTTCAGTTCTGTTTGATTCTGTATGACTGATTCCTAGTGTCTTATGAAGTCATTAGCTTACATCTGTCCAATTTGAATTTTTAAGGTATTCTTTCTTTGGCAAGCTTTTGCACCTCCTTTTCCATTTGGCCAAATGAATTTTTTAGGAATAGTTTTCTTAAGAGTCAATTTTTTATGCTTTCCTTTTCCAAGATTTTGATTCTTTGTGCTTCCTTTTCCAAGCTCCTGATTCTTTTTCATAATTTTCTTGTGTGCTTTTCATTTCTCCTCCCCCATTTTTTCTTCTACCTCTCTCAATTGATTTTTAAAATCCCTTTGAGCTCTTCCAAGAAGGGCTATTTTAGGTCTTGAGACCAATTCATCTTCCCTCTTGAGGCTTCACATATAGGCAGTTTAAGAGTATTGTCCTCATCTGAGTTTGTGTTTAGCTCTTCCCTGTTGACACAGAAGCTCTCAATGGTAAGAGCTCTTTTTTGTTTCTTATTAATATTTCAGCTTATTTTGTTTTAAGTTGAGGTCTGCTCCTGGGACACAAAATCACTGTTTCATGCTTCTTGTGTGGGGGAATAGGGACTGTATCACTGGCTTTATACTCTGAGGCCTCTATGGCTTGTGGATTTCTCACCTCCCTGTGCTTGTTCCAGGAACTGGGATGGTCAGGCCCAGTCATGCCTGTCCTGTGGGTGGCCCTCCAGTTGGAAGCCTGCGCTCTCAGCTGGTCCTGGTAGATCTCACAACTGGCCCACTGAGCTACCAACTTGCTGAGCCAGGATCAAGGGGCCTCAGTTGCTCTGCTGTGACAAAGAGTTTCCTGCTGATTTGCCCAGACCCCCTCTACACTGTGCTGTGCTTAGCTGTGCTGGGCTCCCCTTTTGCTTGAGTGAGACCAACCTTTTCTGAAGTCTTCTAAATTATCTCATGTTGGAAGATTATGTCTCTGTCTTTTTATAGGTTCTGTAGTTTCAGAATCTGTTTAGAGGCTTGATTTAATGTTGTTTTTGAGAGAAACTTGGGAGAGCTCAGGCGACTTCCTGGCTTCTTTCAGCCATCTTTGCTCCTCCCTCAACAACAATATTATTTTAAAAACAACTTTGAGTGAATGTTAGTTTAACTATATATGCCCAAATTAACTACAAAGAATATATGAAGATGCTATCTGCATCAAGAGAAAAAGCTGCTAAATAGATGTATAGAATGGTTTCTTATACACACATATACATACACACACATATTTGTCCGTAATGGTAGCCATCTCTGGGGGCAAGAAAAGAGGGGGTTGGGGTAGGGAAAGTCGCATGACAACATTATTTTATATTTAAAAGGAATATCAAGTTTTACATTACAGATTTGTAGTTTCATGTGCAATCATCTTTTTTTTTCCTTTTCTACTATGTTATAGAAATGCTTTTTATTTCTTACATTCAGAATAAAATAAAGATTTTTTTAAAAGAGGTAATAGCTACTTCAGTGTGGGTAGTTTGTTCATCTTGAGTACTAGTTATCCTGATAACTACCTTGAAAAAAAGCTTAAATTCTTAAATTTTCGTAAAATGATTTTAAAAAGACCTATTGAAGTAACACCAACTATTATTTGAAGAAAACTATTAACTTGACATGAATGAAATTACATTACAACATACATAATTCAAACATATATAAAGGAATCTCTCCAAACAGTGATTGTACTATCTATTTTAGTATAGAAAAAGTAAGGAATATAGGGGTTTGGTGCATCATTTAGCTTTACTTCTCTGGGGATAAACCCTTATATTGTAGAATCCCAAATTTTAAAGTATAATATAGAAACTCACATTTGTGAGGCAGGTCATAAACAGTCATAATGGCCAAGTAAAAGGTCAAGCACAACAATGATTGAATATTAATTAGCAAAGAATAAAAAGATTGCTAGGACATTCCACTTGAAATGAGGAGAAATTAATTTGTAGTGGATGAAGTCAGAATTCAGTAGCTCATTATTACAAAACTAAGAATTAGATAGCAGGGGCAGAACCATGGATTGACTGGTTGTTGACAGAAGGACAAGGGGCCCCAAGGATGAAGGGTAGATGGCAAGGTATAGTTGAGCTTTTTAAGAATAAAATCAATACTGAAAGGAGAGAAGCGTCCAGAGCTGGAGTGATAGACCAGGAAAACAAGGAGCAATGGGAAATTAAAGGTCTTGCTGTATATGAAGGAGCTTTGGGGGAAGAGAGGCAGAGAGAAAAGTGAAAGGTTAGAAGGTTATGAACAGGATATCACAGTTCATGGTAATAGAGATAGAATAGTCTTAGATGATGGTAAGGCCCAAGATGTAACCATCCTATAGTCCCAGGAGGTAGAATAAAGATAAACATCATTAGAGTAGGGGAAGTTGATGAATAGAGATGAATTATGTAGAAATTTCAGTAGATATCATGTCCACAATGAGTTGTAGGTAGTATTACAAAAACCTAGATTTGTCCAGAATGAATTCCCATTACAGTCATTTTACTCCAACCTATCCTGTCTAAAAGAGCTGCCAGTTATATATTGCTTTCTGTTCATCTCAAGACTACGCCCCCCCACCTCTACCGCCTCTTTCCACACATAACAGAGATAACAAAAATCTAATGGTGCCTCTGTGTAGTATCTGATGCATTCCTTTAATTTATTTCCTATTAGTGCAAATAATTGTATCCCTCTTCTCCTGTATTTTTTTTTGGTGTGTGTGTGAGGCAATTGGTGTTAAGTGATTTGTCCAGGGTCACAGAGCTAGTAAGTGTTAAGTGTCTGAGGCCAGATTTGAGCTCATGTCCTCCTGACTCCAGAGCCGGTGCTCTATCCACTGCGCCACCTAGCTGCCCCTTCTCCTGTATTTTTTACCATACAACTCAACTCCACATGTGGTAATATTTTTCCTCTTAAAAGGTTTATTACCTTTACTTCTTCCCCTATTTAATGTCTCTCAGAAAAATATTTTTCTACAATTTTCTTTTCATTCCATTATGAGCCAAAAAGTAACTGAAAAGAATTTTGGTATGAGTGCAATTTATAGTCTCAGAGTGGTACATTTGAGTATTAAGGGATTAAGTGATTTCCCCATAGCCATACAGTCAGTATATATCAGAAGTAGAATCTGAACTCAGGTTCTGCGACTCAAAGTGCACTTCCATATCCACTATACCAAGCTCTCTCTCAATAACACTATGGAATGGATTCATATACTATGAGATTTTATTGCTGCAGGAAATTCCCATTGCCATAGGAAACTTCCATATTTATACAGATAGGCACCTGTTTTTCTTAGAGAATGTCCTATGGGACAAAAAAAATAAGTGACTGGACCAGAGTTAATGTGTCAGATATGATTTTAATCCAATTCTTGTACTATATCCACTCCACCATGCTGCTTTTGTCAACTTAATCCTAGCATGATACTCCTGTGTCAAAGAAAAAGAAAGCCATTCACTTTGTAGCAAAATCAATCAGAATGAGAAATCAGTAGCATAAAGCATACATAATTATAACTCACACTTACATATAGCTCTTGCTTCATAACAGCCTTTTGACCTGTGGAGTACTTCTCATAGATTTCAGTGTAGACATGATCATCACTAATTTGTAGATGAGGATACTTACTGTTAAAAAGAGGTGAAGTGACTTTATTCAGATACCAAACTCTTCTTCAATGTCAGTGTCAAAATTTGAATTTAGGTATTCTGACTTGAAGGTCAGTGTTCTTCCTACCAAACAACGAGAGTCTCCTTCAGATGACATTTATGCAAGTTTCCATATGCCTAGTCTCAGGACAGAAGGGACTTCAGAGGTTATCTAGTATCAACTTATTCTACAGATATTAAAAGAGGCAGCAGTGATTTGCCCATCCTTTTTTACTTGTCTTCTTTACCTCAAGTAATAATATTCAAAAGATGTTTTATGAAATGTTTCTTTTTCAGTTTTAATCAACAATATTGAGAAGTAATATTTCACTTGATTTTTCATTGCAAATGCATATTATTTCTTTGATATCATGGGTTAGACAGATGCTTCTTTGGAAACCTATCATGCATAACATTTTTCAAACAGAAAAATGTTTTCTGTACAAGTGACTTACAAATGAACTTTGAAACAATCCATTTGAAAGTTAGACTACATATACAAGGTTGCATAATACATGTGAAGTCTCTTCATAAAGCATTGAAAATATTTCATTTGCCAGATATCAGCATTAAATAACACTGCTAGATGTTTTCAGCCTATGTGATTTAAAAAAATATAGAAGTGGTGAAGGACCTGCCTGGTTAAGGTAGTATATATATGTGTGTGTGTGTGTATATATATATATATATATATATATATATATATATATGGGGGGGGTGTGGGTGTGTGTATGTATATATGTATATATGTGTGTATTTATGTGTATATATGTATATGTGTGTATATGTATATATGTGCACACATATGCACACCAACATATATACAAATATACATAAACATATATGTGCATATGCATATGTATGCATATCTATATACATATATTTGTAGCTCTGAATGAAGGGATCTCTAGAAATTATTTCCTCTGAAATTAACAGGGCATTAGTTAGAAAAAGTAATCAGTGGGATTGGGAAAGTGATAGGAAGGAAGTTACTTATTCTACAATCCATAAGTATAATAGGTGTCTTTCTCAAAGGTGATTCCATTCCTGGGATCATTTCTAGAGCTATGATTTCTCCAACAATTTCTGAGATGCCAATACTCTTCTGTGAAAACTAAAAATCATATGAGAAGAAATCAGATGTGCTTCAAAGTTGTATGTTCCATCAAAATTCAAAGGCAATATAGAGGTAGGCCAAAATTATTTACTTCTCCAGGCAGCCTGTATATCTTTATATGTTTTGCAAAGCAAATAGGCCTGAACAAGTCAGTCATTCCCCTGATGTCTGCTATGAATATGAAGCGTAGGGATAGCAAGCCACTTTTTTAAAAAAGAAATTGAGCCATGGAAGAAAAGAATGAAATGAGAAGTAGCTATAGTAAATAGAAGGGTCAAGGAAAAGTTTTTGAGGATGTGGGGTAGGGACTGTTCATGTTTAAAGGAAGATGGTAGGAAGCCCCTAGAATAGAATTTGAAAATCCTCACAAGAAACTGAAAATGCCTGACTTCTACTACTACAAGAGGTAGGATGAAATGGGATCAAACTACCCAGGATTTAGTCTTAACAAGGAGACCAGATACCTTATCACCTAAGGACAGGAGGAAAGAAAGGAGGAGGAAGTAGATGATGGGATGATTGATATGGGGGGGAGGGGGGAGGGGGAGGGGGGAGGGAGAGAGAGAGAGAGAGAGAGAGAGAGAGAGAGAGAGAGAGAGAGAGAGAGAGAGAGAGAGAGAGAGAGAGATTTCTTGGAATATTAGCTTCAAACTTTTCAGGGAGATAAGAGGTGAGGTCATCAGGAACATGTGTGGGAAGTTAGGGCAGGTGGAGTCATGGAGGGCAGGTGTTTAAGAGGTTGAGGAGATAGAAAAATGTTTGAAGCTATCACTATGGAGAATAAGACTCACTGAAATATCTGAGCTTATGTACAAAAGGTAGTAAGACTAGTATCTCTTTTTTTTTAAAGTGATGATTTGTAATGGCTTGGATGGATCTACTTTGCTTCACTTTGCCGAGATATCAATGAAAAAATAAGTGATGTTTTTATTGTCTTTTGAAGTTCTTAATCTTAAACGATAAAAATATCATTTTGTGGAATGGAAAATTCAAGATAAGACCTATTATTTTCTTTTTGTAGAGCACTTACAAATATTACAAGTCAAGAGAATTATTCAAAATGATAGTATTAGCTCAGTTGGAAGTCTATTCACCTCATTAGATAGCCTCACCAGAAATATGAGCATTACTGAAAATTAAATTGGCTTTGTATATGCTGTAATATTCATAAGTGTGGGGTTACCTACAGTTCAGGAGTAATCCTGAAAGTATAAATGTAAACTCACCGTCACCACCCATACCTAGTTGTTGTGTTACTTCATTGCTCTATATTTATCAGCCACCATAAGAATCAAAGGGGAAATCACTGCATTTTCTAAGCAATTGCATTGTTTTATTTGTTATATCCCCACCCCCAATAATGTTTTGTAATACTTATTTCTACTTAAGTGTACAAGATAACACATACACATTGGCAGCATGAACCACCCAAAAGTCCAAAGGTCAAGCTTTCTCCACAAATTGTTTCTTTCTCACCAATTGTCCAAAGCAACATATTGGAAATCCCCATAACAGCTAATATCAAGCCAGTCTTTTCTTCCCCGGAGCCTGGAGCACTGAAGACTGACAGAAGGCAACATACAGAAAACTGCCTGCATTTTTCTTTTTGAAGCTGAAAATATTCCACCAAAAGAGTGTGCCAAGAATGCAAAAATAGAAACATCTGGGTTTGATCAGAACAGCTTTCTATTTTAAAAGAATTACCCATCCATACAGATTTTTTTAGACCTTTATCTGTGATGTTGTGGTCAGGTACTACGTCTATTTATGTCAATTATTCATTGAGGATTGCTTTTAAGTATGGCCCCATTTTTGCCTTTGAGGATTAAACTTAATATTTTCATATACCATTCAAATACTTACTGGATATTTTCAGGCAGGTTGAATGATGATCATACCAATAAATTTCAGGATAAACTATGCTAATGTGTAGGGAAGCACATCTAAGAGAAGTATATCTCACTACATTTTTTTCACATTCTTCCATGAAGTACCTATATTTTAAAATTGGAAATCTTTGTATTATCAGGTAAAACATGCTAAGATTCTAAAGGGCTAACCTACTTAGGACAAAGACCATATAATTTACCAATGGATCCTTTAGAAAGGACTTAGAGTGAAACATGGTGGGTTGGGTGGGGGGGGGAGGACACATAGGATGAGATGTGCAGCATTTTTCACATGTACTAGTACAAAAAGTCTCAAGACAGTGTCATGTTTCTGTTGTAGAAGGAATTTAGCAGAGAGCTTTCCTTACTTATTTTTGGATAGTTTAAGAAGATCCTATCATAGTAAAATGAGCACTGAATTTGGAATCTGCTGATTTAGGTTCAAAATCTAGTGAGGTTTTGTTAATAGTATCCAACTCTTCATGACCCTTTTTGGGGTTTTCTTAACAAAGATACTGGAGTAGTTCACCATTTCCTCATTTTACAGATGAAGAAACTGAGGCAAAAAGGGGTGTGACTTGCCCAGCTAGTAAATGTCTGAGGCCACATTTGAACTCATGAAGATGAGTCTTCCTAGCTCCAGGCCCAGTGGCTCTACATCCACTGCACCACCTAGCGGCTACCTGCTGCCGTATGTAACCTCAGATCATTTACTCCAACATTCTTGGGCCTCATTTTCTCATCTGTAAACAAACGGGGCTTGAACTAGATGCCCTTCAGAGAAGCCATCCAATTCTAAGTATATGATCCTACCATGGCCAGCTTTCTAATGATAAACCTTTCTATATTTACCTAGTTTTCTATGTTTTAGTTATAATATATAAATACATAATATAATAATTATATAATTAGGCCATCACAAGACATATACTTAGATAGCTATAGCTATATAAATATATATATGTATATATATGCACATATATACATATATGGGTATGCATATATTTTCCTCATATATATAAATATAAATACATATACATATATGTATGCACACATAACATATATACATACATACATTATACACATGTATATACATATATATGTGGTGTGTGTGTGTATATATATATATATATATACATATGAGATAAAATACCATCTTCATGACTGTGCTTACAACTTTTCAAACTTAGTAGAATTTGCCATAACATACATTCAGCTTTTTAAGATCAGGACTGTGTCCATGTTACATTAGGTGTCAGACTAGGATTTCATAGAGTAAAAGTGGGTTAGCATAATCATATAAGGTTTAAATAGTTTATTTTATTTGCAAAACAAATATATCCATTGCGTGTCTCAGCCATCTATGTCTAGTGCATGTCAGTGCCTAAAGAGAAATATTTTGCCCCACTCTCAGTGGTGACAAACTAAGAGGACCATGTAAGGGACCATGGGAATAGTATTAGACTTTCACCTTTACATCAAAAGATGGAAGCTCAAGTCCCAATTCTGACACTTCCTAGCTAAATGTCCTAAATAAATCACTTCATCTCTCAGGCTCTCATTTACCTCATCTGTAAAATGAGGGCGTTGGACCAGGCTACCTTTATGTTTCTTTCTTCTGTTAATATTTTGTGTGATTCAGTAGTCCAATAGTTATAACTACTGTGAATAATAGTTACAAAATACCTGGATACTTAATGAGACTCAGAGATATATCTGAAAATGTCTTAAAATATCGGAAAAAAAAAAAAACCAGTTCCTGGAGTTTTGTTTTGGTTTGATGAGTGTCTTGGAACCCCTGAACCAGAATTTGACCTAGCACAGAAATGGAGTCTTTAAAATGTACTACCATGAGGAAACCAAGATGCCTGCTTTCTGTCCTAGACCTCTTGAAGTCTTGTAGTATGGGTCGAGAGGTCTTTGACATAGAATCATAATAAGAACTGGAGAACCAGGGAATCTAGGATGCTAGCAAAATTGAGGTACAGTTCTTTCCTGCAACTGTCCTCCAGCTCACCACCCTCCACACCTCATAGTCTTCCCAGGCCTAGATCTCCAGGCTCTACCTCTACCATCCTCAGTGTCCCATTAGTGTGGCAACTCTCTCTTAAGGCCTGTCTTCTTCTACTACCACTATATATTCATTTTTGCCCCTAAGATAAGTTCATTTAGTTGGTGGGTAGAAGATAGGGAAAGGTACAGAGGACAGTCAGCACTGAAAGTATCAATGTATTTGCCATAAATGTTTGAGAGGTGGGTACATAGATTTTCCATGGCTGGATATGTTTATGTTAGCACTGACTTTCCTTTTTTCCAGTGCTTAGATTAATAACATGTAACCAATTTTGGAGTGTGGGCCCAACTAATGTTTGGTTTGTTAATGGTATTATATAGTTTCCTAAACCAAAGGCTAAAATAGCTCTAAAATGTATTTGTAGATGCATTTGAAATAGTTTAAAGAAAAACTTAAAGATAGAGATAGCTTACATGTAACTATAAATGACGAGACTACAATCACATATATGCCAATCTTCTTCATTCTGTGATCATACAGATACATACAGTGATTGGTATATATAGTAGGTGCTTAATTCAAGTCAATAAGCATTTATCAAGAACTTACAAAGTTTTGTGCATTGTGCTAAATATGTGCATCGTATTTCTTGATTGACTAATCTCATGACTACACAAATATTCTTGAAATCTTTATTAGAAGTTTTCATAGAAGTAAAAACATTTCTTTTATATTTGGGGCCATAACCATAAAGAATGATTGTTACATATTTTCCAGTTATATTCATTTTTATTTTCTCTATTAACATAGGTCTTATTAGTATCATAGAAGTAATGTGGTTTCAGTTATTTTAAAATTTCCAGATTAAATACAGATTTTACTATTTTGACTTTCTTTACATAAAAGAAATGTGACTATAAATAGTAAGATAAATTCATTTTTTCATTTCTCATGACAAATAATCATGTTTCCCCTCTGCAGACTGAGGCATAATAGCTAAAAATGATTTTTTTAATACTAAGAGGAAAGGAACAGGCAAAAAGTTCAGACATCCTTTCTTTTCACATTTCCCAAAATATATGTCTATTCCTAAGATTACCAATATTATAATTAAAATTAGGATAATGAAGAATAGTTACATATCTTTCTATTTTATATTTGATAATTTAGTGTATCTTGGGTGTGTACTCTCTCACAGAGTACCAACTGAAGCTATCTATGCCTTTTCATCCTTTATAACATTTGTCAATAACTCTCGACAAGGGCATACCCAACATCTTAAATCTTTGAGGTCTGTTGATATTGTGTGGGTACCAATAGTGTTATGACATATTCATTGGTTATCCTATTCTCTGGCTATATGAATAGTCATATTCTATGGTAATATTAAATATGTGTCTATATACACACACTCACTATATATATATAAATTTTAAATTCCACAAAGATCTCTCAAGGGCCTTCCATTGGAAGAGAACTATACTGAGGCAGCTAATGGATAAAGCACTGGACCTGGAGTAAAGGAGACAAGTTCAAATCCAGCCTCCCTACATTTACTAGTTATTTCACTAGTTATTTGGGTAAACCATTTAACCTCTGTTTGCTTCCATTTCCTCAGGTATAAAGTGAAGATAATAACAGCACCTATGTCCTAGGGTGGTTGTGAGGATCAAATGAAATATTTGCAAAGCAAATACAATATCTGGCACATAAATGCTATATAAATGTTGATTCCTTCCCCCTTCCCCTATTGTACTAATCAAAATGGACAATATAAAGTTCATATAATATATGGAACCTTTCTTTGTGAAAGTTGCAAATAATGAGATATTTTAAGCAGCTAAGTTTTATATCTTGTGTGTGTGTGTGTGTGTGTGTGTGTGTGTGTGTGTGTGTGTGTGTGTGTTTTGAGTGCTGGGAATCAGTGTGCTGCAGTTGACCTCAGAGTCAAAGATGTGGGTTCATGTCCTGCTTCTGATAAATTCTGGCTGTGTGATTCCAGGCCAGTCATGTGACCTCTCAGTGCCCCCAGACAATTCTCTAATATTGTAAATCTACATTGAAAGAGTGAATGGCCTAAACAGTTCTCTATAATAAGGAAATTTTAGTTTTAGTCCAAAAATTGAAAAAGTAACATCATATGAAAAAGAAAGTCCTCTGTACTATATAAAAGAATCATAAAAGTGTAAAGATATGTTGCTTAACAAAATATTCTGGATTTAAATATAAACTTCAGAGGATGAAAAGGTATGGAGAAGACTGGATCTACATTACTGTATTGTACTCACACTAATGAAATCATGTATTTACCAAAGAACACACTATCTAAAACGATAGATTAGAATGAAAAGTCATGGAAAAATAGAATGTTAGAACTAAAAGAGACATTTGTAAGGGCCAAATTTATTATGGGGATAGTTAATTGGGTGGCTCACTGTAATATTGGGGTTCAGAAAATAATGAGAGGCCCTTAGGTCCAAAGTTTCCTCCCTTCTAAACTGCCTTTTTGGTTACTTCTCCCAGGCTAATAAGGAAGGAGATTAACAGCCTCTTTTCCACACAAAAAATCAGGTTTTATTCATGGGAATAAAATTTACAACAAAGGTGAATTTAATAAAGCCAGGGACGAGGGAATAAGGGAAGAGAAAAACAGATAAGCTCCCTGGCTTTATTAAAGACTGACTCAAACCCCAAACTTTCTTCCTATTCAGTTAGCCCAAAGATCTGACCTCAATTCTACTCACCACCTGGGGTCTGTAGTTTCAATGGGAGTCAGTTGTGCAGTCCCTCTCTGGTATGATCCTCTGCTCACCAGAAGGAAAGATAGCTTCTCCAAGCAAGAGTTCCCTTTTTCTACTTTTTCTCTCCCTCCCCTAAAAGGGAGGTCCTTCAAGTTGCTTGGTTGAGAGTGGCCTCCCTAGTGATGTCAGCAGTACACTAACACATCACTCAGGACAGGCCAGGTGTGGCCTATATCTAATCATCCTCTAAGTAGGTACTTAGTTTCTCATTCTCACTCAATTCAAACAATACTAAATCAGTCAGGTGGGACCCCTGGGCAGCTGCTAAATTCCATTATTTTATCACACATTAAAGGTCATCTGATCCAATTCCTTCATTTTTTTTTGCACAGCAATGAGGGTTAAGTGACTTGCCCAAGGTCACACAGCTAGTAAGTTTCAAGTGTCTGAGGCTGGATTTGAACTCAGGTCCTCCTGGATCCAAGGTCAGTGCTTTATCCACTGTGCCACCTAGCTGCCCCCAATTCCTCCATTTTATAAAAGGTAAGTATTGCATAGTGAAAAGACCACTGAAACAAAAATCAGCAGGACCATGGAAAAATCACTTGATTTCTGAATTTCTTTGGTCATACATAAGATAGTCATTTCCTAGATGTGTGATCCTGGGCTACTCACTTAACCCTGTTTGCCTTAGTTTCTCAAAAGTAAAATGAGCTAGAGAAGGAAATGGCAAACCATTTTCTTTGCCAAGAAAACTCCAAAGAGGAGTCAGAAATGACTGAAACAACTAAACAACAATGAAAAACAGATTATACAGTTTTAATCAAATAAAACTAATAAAATAGGTAATCTGATACATAGTTTTAAAAGACTACTATTGTGCTTCTATTGTAGTTGGACATAAATGGTAAGCAATTCATATAGGTTGTTTTAATTATGATTGTCTGGGAATTCTTTGGATGTCTTGTATGAAGTATACCCATAGGGGAATGGGGTCCAATAACTTTGTCAAAGATAGGAGGCCAAGTTGAAAGTAAAGAGATTAATTAACATTCTAAAGAATTGGCTTTTGCTGATTTTTGGAACACATATTTAGTTTTTATAATCTTTCAAGCCCACTTAGAATTACACAGCCATTCAAAGTAAAACATTTCACATAAGAAGGTGGTATATAATGAAAGAGGGAATCCATCAAGGGAAGAAAGGGGACAGTTTGAAATACAAGTGGCAGAATTTATTATAAAAATTAGAAAACAATCCAGTTTGAGGCAAGAGAAAGGGGAAGAGATAAAATATTTTTACAATTGTGAAAGCAGGCCTTTTAGACCTAATTGCAGAAATAGGAAGCAGCTATTAAAACAGTAGATGGGATCATTTGCTTTTACACGTCCTTATCATATGTGTATGTGAAGGAGACAGAGAAACAGAGAGAAAGAATTTGCTTAGTCCACAAAGTACTTGGGGGACCTTCTATATTATTAGTTCACCAAGATATAGACACAGTATTTGTTATTCCTATATTTTCCCCAAATTGCACAGTGAGATTTTTTTCTAAATCCTCAAAACCTGGGAGTCTGAAGGCAGAAAGAGTGAATATGGAGAAAGGCCTAGGGAGATGGCCAACTCAGGCACCATATTCTCTTCTCATCCCATCTTGCCTAAGATGTAAATAACAGCAACATCAACAAGATGATGATGATGACAAGAACGACAATGATATACACTTATCTTCAAGGCTAGAAGAACTCCCCCTCACACCCCCCCCCAAAACACTCTCATCTATATGCTATTATATGAAGTTCATGTAGTGGGATGTAAAGGTTTTCAATTCACAGTTCAATTGAATATGAAAAAAGACTTTAAGGGTAAAGTCCTTTCAGAGATTCAATACATTGTTCCACAGGAGCTTCAGTCAAAGGGTAAATGATTTTAAAAGAGGCTTTTTGGCTTGCCTGGGACTGGCTATTTATATTAATTTAAAAGGATGAAGTAGAAGCTTTGGAAAAGGTACCCAAAAGACCACAGAAGGAACCATGTAATGCACTCAAATTCTATTCTTAAATATACGATATGCCAAATCAAATGCTTCACCCCTCCATACTTATTCAACCAACTTCAGTGTAATCTATGATGATTAGTTCCTATAGTAAACCCAGTGCAATTGTGTAATGTTTTAAATACATATTTAAAGAAAAGTAGCTCATAGCTTTGCTTTGTGGGTTTCTATTTACAGTTTCAACTTTAAGACATTTACTCACAAGTTTTTTCCTGCAAATAAATAAATTGACAGCAGATGGTCATGGCTTTAACCAGCAGGCTTAAGCTAAAATTCTTTTTACCTGAGGTTCATCTTAAACTCATCCATTTTCCAGATCTAAAATACAAAAACTTAACTAATTTAAACAAACCAAACCTTTAAAGTTACATATGGCATCATAAGAAGTTAGTGTCAGAAAGAAGCTTTGAGACATCATTAGAGACTGTATCTGCATTGGCTTCAATACTACAATTTCCTCTTGAAAACTAACAAGCTGAAGTCTTTTGAATTTAACTGAAGCCCCAAACTTTAGCTCAGGTGATTAAACTGGTTAGTGACAGAAGAATTCTGACTCAGCTTTTTTAAAAACTCTATTTACGGGGACAGCTAGGTGGGGAAGTGGATAAAGCAGCAGCCCTGGATTCAGGAGGACCTGATTTCAAATCTGGACTCAGACATTTGACACTTACTAGCTGTGTGACCCTGGGCAAGTCACTTAACCCTCATTGCCCTGCAAAAAAAAAATAAAATAAAAAAATAAAAACAAAAAAACCCACCAACTATATTTACTTATGATCAGCATTTCCTGTCACTAACTATAGCTCTAGTATTAAGGGTTAGTTTGAAATTTCCCATTAGAAAGCCTAGTGCTTGTTGATTAGTTTATTATTTTGGCTCATGTAGATCTTCCCCTTTTGCTTTTGTTTCATTGACCCATAAGTCAATGTTCCCCTTCTCTTCTCTGTCAAATGCAATTGTATTCCTGTTACTAAAATCTATATGAGTTTTCTGAAAACGTTGCTCAAGGCCTACTGGTTTTTGTATATACTGGGACTATACTTAGCATATAATAAACCAGTTATTATAATGTTAACATGTCTCTGTGGGTTGATAAGTATTATTGGCAACAGAGCAATGCATCTTTGGACAATTTTATGTCAGAAATCATTGTTCTAATGCCCTTATTTATCAAATGAAAGAAACTTAAAAATAATGAGAAAACAATGCTAATGATAGGATTAGGGTCAGAACCAAATACTTCCTATTTCTAGTTCTTTGATCTTTCCATTATAACATGACATTTTCAAGAAATCTTTCAAAAACAAGAATCTCAAACATCAAACAGTATCTTTTTTTTTCACTAATTCTTTATTATGGTCATCAACCACCATTTACCTAATCTTGCTCTTATCCCTCAAACTTATTTTGAATGAAACTCTAATTCACCCTGAATCCTCTTCATGAAAAGCCTGCTGCCACCTTCAGGTTATGAAATTATTCCTGTAACTGTCCTTCAGAGCCCTATTTCTTGAAGAAATTTTCGAAAGAACTCAGCTTCATTAGAGCCCCTTTTTCAAACTTCCTTCACCCACGAGTGTCCCCCACCCCATAGAAAAAAGTTAATTTCCTATCCCCTTTCTAAAGAGTGAGTTATCATCATCCTAATTAGTATCTCTAAATAATTACAAACCAAGTATTTAATTTAAATATATTTCCCTTTACTAACTCCTCTAATGGAGAAAATATTTTTCTCTTACACAAACTGCTTTTTGCAAGAGTTCCTCAAAAGTGATTTATAAAAATGGCTATTTCTGCTAGAATAACATATTTTAGACAAAATTTTAAATAGCTTCAAGATAGAATTAATGCAGTTTCATGACATACCTTGAGAATTTTCAGCCTACCACTTCTAGCTACTCATATATAATGGGTGAATCCTACTGCTTGTGACAAAATCATTGTTGCTTAATTACATAAGAGATAGATTGTCTTTATTGCTTGTGAAACCTGCCTAGAAGGACTATAGATTATTATTTACCTTGAATAACATCATGTAAATTTTAATAGAGAAAGGTACTCTGGAAGGTTAGTTCTGATGTTTGCGATATTTTCAAGCTTAAAATGTGAAGAGCTTTTAGCCAACTCTCCAGAGATATCCATTCCAGAAACAAACTTTTGAATCTTTATCCAAATTAAAACTGGATTTGAAAACCTATTGCTGCTCATCTATTTCAGTTCACAGTATCTTTGATGGCCCTGTCACTCAACTGAACTATTGAGATAATGCCCTTGGGACAACTGCCATTCAGTCTGGCTATTAACAATACTCCTGATAACACTGTCATTCAGCTGTGCTATTTACAATACTCTGGAGACTACTATCATTTGGCTGTGCTCTTTGCAGTGTTATTGATACCATTTTCCTGACCCCTGATTCTCACAATACCCTTGATGACACTGCTGTTTTGCCACAGAGATAACAAGGTGACAGAACCATTACTTGTCCACTTTCCAACTCTTGCTTATATCTTTGTTGCCAAAATTTGATCAGCCATGCTAAGACTATCAGTGACTTCTCCTTCATTCCTGAATTAAACTTTAAAAAGCCATCTTATATCTTAAGGAGGAAGAAAATAGTTTTTTATCCTCATTAGAAACAAGCCTTCTCTTTACTATTAAAGATTTTCTTCCCTGGTGTTTCCATCCTTCATTATGTAGGCATAAAATGACAGGACTAGAAAGAATCTCCATATGTCACCCTAGTCCTGTATTGTTTACAATAAAGACAAAATCACTATTATTCTGGAAAAATTGGGAGCTATTTTTAAAGATCTCCAGGGAAGAATAGCCTCTTTTGTTAACATTACAACAATACAGATATCTGAATAGCTATTCAAATCCAGAGAAAAACAGCTTGTCAAGAGTTAATGATTCAGGAGGATGTGAGTTCAAATCCAGCCTCAGCCACTTGACACTTACTAGCTGTGTGACCCTGGGCAAGTCATTTAACCCTCATTGCCCTGCAAAAACAATTTTTTTAAAGAGTTAATGTCCAGGGCTAGGGAGATTACAGTCCTTCAATACTAGAAGAAATATACATGGGGTGTCAAAGGATGTATAAACTTGGATGAGGGCAGGGAACTTTCATTGTTTTCACTAACCTCTAACTGAAATTTAGTAGCTCTATAATAGGGGTCCACAGGCTTTACCAGACCGCCAAAAGGGTCTGTGGTACAAAATAAGTTAAAACCCCCTCCTCTATACTCTGCCCTAATTGTACCACATTGGGGATTGTTTTCAGATGAGTGTTACATTTTAGGAAGAATACTGACCAGCTGAAGAGAGCCTAGAGAAGTGAACCAAGATAGTGAGGCCCAAGGTCATGCTATATTGGGATCCATTGAAGGAACTGGGTGTCTTCATCGTGTCTTCATCATGGAGCAGAGAAAAATTAAGGAAAGAGTATAGTCTTCAAGTATGAAAGTCAGTTAAGATAACTCGGGATTTCAGTTGGTGCCCTACCTCTAGCCTCTCCACAAAAATAGCCAATGGCAATCTGGATTGTGAGGTGAATTCTTCTTTCTAACATTTTTTTTCTTTCTGCCCTCCACTATTATATGGAGACAACTCCAACCTTTCCTGTTCAACACTGATATTCTCTGCTTGCCCTGGTACATAGTTCCAATCTCACCCTCAAAGTCTCATCACAATAAAAATGGTTTCAGAACCTTAATAGGATCTCTCCAGGACAATGCCAATGTCATTCATCTTGCCATTTTTGCCTCTTATAATATTTGGATACTGAGTGTCCCTACATTATTTCCTAGTCCTTCAGCTCTTTTCATATCAGTTTGAACATTATGAATGGGAACAATTGAAAACAAGGAACCTTCAGGTGGAATATCCTTTTTACTCTTTAAAGAATAGACTGCACAAATTACCTCTATGCCCTCAGTCTCTCTAAATATATATTCTGTTCATTCCCTTTCTTGACTGCTTGATGAACCAGTTCAACTATACACTATCCTGCACACTCTAGTTCCCTATTCCCCATTCCTATCCTGGACCATGCCTTGACAAAACATAACCTTGTATTATTCCTACTCTACACCAATTTTGCTACTATCCACATGCCAGCTGATTAGAGCTAGGGAAAATAACAAAACTCATGGTTACTGGATCCACAAAAAATTTATGTTCCTCTTATATCAACTTGGTCCTCATTAAAACAAAGCAATCCTTTTATATTTCCCTAATCAATTCATTTTCCCACTCATCACAGCAGCTATTCCAAATCTTTCCATCTCTTCTCAAGGCCCCATGGCATCTTCAAATCCCTTCAGGTGAGACTTTGCCTCATACTTCAATGAAAAAATTGAGGCTCGTTTTATTCAGATATCTCTTTTCCACTATTTTCTGCTTCAGAAGAAGGACCTTCTCCTTGACAAGACAAATGCTTCAACATGTGTCCTTAATCCTATTCTTTCTCATCTTCTTCAGCAGAAGACCCATGTATCATCCTCATTCAATAATCTTTGGTCTCCCCCTGTCTACAAACTGATTCCCTGCTACCTCCATACAAACCAATCTTCGAAAAAACCTTCATCTGATCACTTCTATTAGGTACATGGTCTTATATCTTTCTTGACTTTTGTGACTAAACTCCTTAAAAAAAGCCATGTACACTTGTTGCCTCCAGTTCCTCTCCTGTCACAGCTTCTAAACATTCTGCAATCTGACTCATGACCACATAATTCAAAACTATCTCCCTAAAGTTATTAATCATCTCTTAATTTCCAAATTTAATGGTATACTTAGGAAAGTGATCAACAGTGCTAAAGGAGGAAGAGCCAAGGAAGTATGTGGGGTTTTTTTGACTTAAGCCAAATATAACACTGACTAAAATGCAACTCCATTGTATGGGTATCTTTACCCTTTTTTAGAGACGTGGAAAAGTTGGAGTTCACAAAAATAAAATGGTTTGTCACAGCTAGTAAAATGTCTTGGAAAATATTTGAGCCTGAACTTTTGTTCAAGTGTTTTTGTCGAGTGTTCTGGGTCAACCATGAAATGTGATTTGCAAATCTAAAAATGCTACATTAATGACAATTATTGAGAAAGAACATTAAATAGGGCTGTAATTCTAGACAGGAGATAGACTGTTGTGGGCATTAAATGCCAGAATAATGAGTCTGTGAGAAGAGATGAAGATTTGAAATCGGGATGTTGGCAATATGAGTAAAAAGGTGTGCACAAAAACATTAGATGTTATGGAGATGGTATGGAACTTGGTCATCTATTGGATGTGTAAGAATTTAATGTGATTTGGGACCCCCACCTTTGGCTAAGATTAGAAAGCTTAGGCCCTCAGGGTTTTTCTCTGTGTGAACCAGGCTGGTGCCCCTCCCTCTCTGCTTCAACAGCTGAGCTAAGAAGCCCTGTGGGCCTTGGAGCCTTCAGGGGTGGCCAGCCTCACTGGATGGCTGCGGAAAGCCCCATCTTCCTCCAACCTGAGGGGATATGCCCTGGAGATCCCAGGCTTACTCCACCCAGCCCCTGGCTCTGGGCACGGCTGACACAGGGTCTTCATCCTGTCTTGGGGCACAGCCGCAGGGGGTACCAGCAAGGTAACTTGGGGGCATGGGCATCAGCTGGCCTGTGTTTTCTCAGAGATAAGGGTTTTATATTCAGGAGCAGGGGTAGTAAAGACGTAGTGAAGACAGAGTGAAGGAGGATGTAATGAAGATGTAGGAAAAGTAGTGGGTCGGTCAATTAGACAGGGGATGCTATGGTAGACAAGTGAGGGCACGGCCAGAGAAAGGATGGAGCACACAGAGACAGGGAGTGAAGGCGATAGTGACAGCTGGCCAACCACACCCATAGGTGAGAGATGTGCAGGCAGCAGGAGAGAAAGTTAAAAGAGATAGTGAGTCTTGTGTACTGAAGTTCACAGGCTGTATTTTGCTTTTCTTTGTCCTTATTTCTACATTTATCTCTAAGTTTATTCACCACAATAAACCCTGTTTTGTGTTAAACTAAAAAGAGGCTTATCAGTCTGGGAGAAGCAGTTGGGGAAAGTGCAAACGGCCCTTACAGACTGGCTTAGGCAACTAATAGCAGTTAGATAGCCAGCCAGCTAATTACAGCTATAGAAAGCTAATTTGAGCTATAGAAAATTTTACAGATGTAGAGTGAGGAAACAGGAAGAGTTGAAGATCATTTATAAGTATAGAGTGATGACTCAGACTTTTCCAATCTTCTTATACTTTGGCCCCTCCAAATACCCTATGATCCAGCCTTCCTTCTGAAACTACCCATAATTCATCCTGTGTACATCTTCTTTGTAATGGTTGTTTGTATGTGGTATCCCCCCATTAGACTGAGAGAAAGAATTGTTTGGTTTTTTTTTCTCTTTCTTTACATTGTTAGCACTTCCAGCTAAAAGTCAGTCAACTAGCATCTGTTGGGTGAAAACTATTTGCCAGGCACTGTGCTAACAGTTACGTTTCTTAACCACAATGTTCCATCTCCTAATGCCTTGCCTTCGTATAGTTGCCCCCCATGCTTGGAATAGTCTGAACTCTCACTTCTTCCTCTTCTCTGGTTTTTCTTGTCTCTGCTTTCCTATTATCCCAGGGCAGCTAGGTTTGGGTAGAACACTGTCTTTGGAGTCAAGAAGATCTGAGTTGAAATCCAGCCTATACACTTGAACACTTACTAGCTATGTGACCCTTTAGCAAGTCACTTAACCCTGATTGCCTCAAACATCCAGAGCCAACTCTAGTCATCCTAATCTGTATCTTGCCACTGGGCCCAGATGACTCTGGAGGAGAGAGTAAGGCTGGTGACTCTGCACAGCCCTCCCTCACTTAAATCCAATTCAGTGCAAATCATGATATCACCTCCCAATATCATTGTCCTCTTCAAGAATCAAGGACAAATGCCATCAACAATAATGTCCTATTATCCCAAGCTACTAGTTTCTTCCCTCAGAGATTACCTTCTACATATATACACTTGTACATACATACCTACTTACTTACACAGAATGTGATCTCTTTGAGGACAGGGAGAGAGTTTTTACCTTTCTTTGTATTGATAGCAATTGGCACAATGTCTGGCACATAGTATTTAATTAATGCTAATTGACTGATTGATTAGTTAAATAGAGGGTAGAGAGGTCAACCAGGTTACTGAAAGGCCTCCTAAACTTCATGTTTGCAGGAAGTGCTACAATCTTTTTAGAGGGAGCACCAACTTGATCATATAGCTATAACAAAATCTGTGCATAATGAAATTCCTTTATAATAAAACATATAACAAATATATAATATATGTTATAATGTATACCAATATTGTATAGTGAAAGGCCTGAGGCCATCAACAAAAATAGGGAAATTGACAAAGAAGTCATATTTCAGTAGGAAGCTGATATGTTAAATTTTGCATATGCTAAATTTGAGGTACTGGTGTGACAACTGGGTGAAGATTCTTAACTGGAGCTTAGGAAGGACATTGATACTGGGTATATAGATTTGGGAAGTCACCAGAAAGGGGTGATTACTGAAACCAGAAGAGTGGATTAGAGTTTTAGTAGAGAGTGTAGGAAGAATAAAGACTTAAGGGGAAACTTTATTTAGGGTCAAGGTGAAAAAGTTTCTCTCTGAAACAAAGGTTGATCTTTTTCTTTTTTCTTTTTTTTTTTGTCCTGAGCTATTATTTCAGGGAACCTGGGAACTCCAGGTAAGGAAATTCTCCCCAGTCCAGAGCAACAATTGTTCTTCAGTTGTTAGTTGGAGATAGTTAGTTACCTGGGATACTAAGAGATTAAGTGATACCTTTCTTTTTTAACATCAGTATTCTTCCAGAGATCCAAAATAACTGTAGGTCACCCAAAGAGCAAAGCAGAAATATATGAAGTTTATGAGTAGGTTATAATATGGTAAAAAACAAGAAAAACTCAAGAGGATTAAATAAAGAATTAATCACATGGGAGGGGGGATGAATCATGTAGGAAGATGAGTGGATAACTGATAAATAGCTCATGTAAGTCAATGGCATTCACATGATGTCAAGAAACCTAGAGGAAGGGCTCATGGATATTTGGTAGAACCATCTATGGAGGATTTATAGGAGGATGTAGACAAAGCCATACATGTTGAAAAGAGGTAGATGTTTTCAACTTGCATCAAGGGAGTACCATAATTGAGAAGATCACACATCCTTTAAAATATGTAAAAATACAGTTATATAATTCAAGTATTACATAAAATTTCAGGTAAAGCAAGAAAATAAAAAGCATTAAAATTGATAAGCATATATTTTTAAAAACATTCGATATAAATTCTCATTATATGGCTAGCTGTGCTTGACTAGAGAAAATTATGAGCTGAAATCTATTGAGCCAAATTAAAATGCATTGATTTGAAAAATAAATATTTGTTTTACAGGGGGAAAACACTGCAATTACTTAAAGTACCCTATTTCAATGAACATTAATTAATATCCATAAAATATTTGAGCTGTTTGCAGTTGCAAAACATTACAATGCTTATAGCTCATCTTGGAGGATGTCCTTGAGTTTTGTCCTTTATAGCCTCTTCATTTAAGAGCTATTCTGAATGTATCTGTCACTGTTTGGAGTATGTTATCTTTCAAAGCTGAATTTTACTCATTCCTTAATGTATCATGATGTTCAATTTCTCATTACGAATATCTTGGTTTTTCTGTGAAGTGACTTCATATACTATATTCTCAATCAATCATCAAGAATTTATTGAATAGCTATTAGGTGCTAGGCACAGCAATATGTTCTGGAAATACAAAGACAAAAATAGTCCCTGCCTTCAAAGAGCTTATATTGTACTGGATGAAGTTGGAGAAACCAAAATAGAAATACATATGGGCATATTCATGATAACTTAATGAGGAGACACAAAGCACTAATGTCTAAGACAGATCAGGAAAGATTTATTATAGGAAATGTTACATTTGCTGAATTTTACAGGATGCTATAGAGTCTAAGAGTTGAAACTGAAATAATGGCATCCCTAACATGGGCAACAGCCAGCCTATAAAGATTCAAGGAAATATCAAGTTCAGAGAATAACAAGGAGATCAATTTAGACTTTGGAATAAGTGAAGGAGAAGAGCATCAAGCCTGGAAAGATCAGCTAAAGTCATATTGTGAAGGGCTTTCTACTGTATAATATACCAGTTAAGCATCCTATATAATTTTGAAGATTTATTTGATGTAAGACATACACAACATAACTTTACCCTCTACTTCACTTCAAATTTACTATGGATACCCACCAAGGAATAGAAAGTCTTCCCTACTTTTTGTTAAACGATTATCACTTATTTCTACATCTTACATATTGCTGACCCATGGTAAAATATGCCAAATTGGTTCTTGCCACTACAAATTCTTAATTAAGTTGCTGGTATGAACGATCAACAATTCTTTCATTGATATTGTATTCAGGATCTGTTCGTTCATGGAACAGTTATAAAATGTTGTCATTGTATGACTATTACAACCCCTCTCTCTGGGAGTTGTTGGTCCCAGAGTTCTCCCTTTGAAGGTCTTTTTTTGTGTATAACAAACTAAAATGAGGAAAAAGACTTGAGAAGGCTTGCCTCTCCACTGAAGCAGAATGACACAGGGAAAGTATTTGGGTCACAGGACCTCAGTTCAAGGACTAGCTTTGAAACTTAGTATCTTTGCAGCCTTCAACAAGTCACTTAGGCTGTGGTTATCTTCAGTGTTCTTATTTGTAATTCAAGTCATTAAATATTTATTAAGTGACTACTATGTGCCAGGCACTGTAACATGAAAGACTTGTACTAGGTGTACTAGATGGATGCTGGGATATATGGGGTGTCCAGGAAGGACTAGTACTCTGGTGTGATGGCTGCTGAGCCAATCTCAGGGATGCTCATCCACCTTTGGTGTCCACCTGTCACACAAGTCTCACCTGGGGCTCCAAGAAGATATAGCATGAACAGCAAATTGTTGTTATTTGTCCTTTGATCTTGAAGACAACCATGACATCGAGGTGATGTCATGACTTACAGTGAACGGATTTATGTGAGGGAGGGCTGTACAAAGTTACCAACCTCACTCTCTCCTCCAGAGTCATCTGGGTTCAGTGGCAAAATATTCATCAGGACAACTAGAGATGTCCCCAGATGTTTAAGGCAATTAGGGTTGTGACTTGCCCAGAGTCAAACAACTAGTAAGTATCTGAGGTAAGATTTGAACTCAGGTCCTCCTGACTCCAAGGCCAGTGCTTTATCTACTGTGCCACCTACCTGCCCCTGCACAGCAACTACATCCCAGTAAAAGTGGTCCAGCAGATGAGCCAAGCAAGCTTGAAGGTAACCAGTGGTCCTCAAACCTGTTGATGAGTTAGGAGGGAATGTCCACCCCAAGCTTATGAAGAATGGGCAGATGAGAACAATGTGTTCTAATGGCCATGAAGGCAGCTGAAGCAGATGCTATGGAGATTGATGTAACATCAAAGACAACAAGGTAATTCACTACATTCTGGGCCATCACCAGTGGTCTTAACTTTTTGCCTTACCACTGGAATTCAATGAGTCAGGAAGAGTGAGCCTGACAACTTTGTGCAACTCTGCCTCATTTAAATCCAAGTCACATACAAGTCAAGACATCACCCTATGTCATTAGTCCTTTTGGAAAACAAAGGACAAACAACAAAAGATGGACTCTAAAGTCCCTGCTAATCATTAATCTATGCTGCAGATCTTCCATGGGTCCCAAGATATCACATTACATCTGCTTTCAAGTGTCATTTTTTGGACCATAGGGATTATGCTTTCTTTAATTAAGCCTCCCAATCTTGACCTTTTCAGAAAGTGATACAATCTTTTTAGAGGGGGCACCAACTTGAACATATAGCTATAATAAAATCTTTGCATAGAGAAACTCCTATATCGTATAACATATATTATATAATAGCAAATATATAATGTTGTAATGTATAACATATATAATAACATAACTCCTAAAATATCCTGCAGTTCATCTCACATTTCTGAACTGTCCTATCCATAGCCCTTCCTGTAAAGAGTCACTTTTCCATATTATAACATCTCAACCCAATGGGTAGACTACACTAACTGAACAAGAGGGCAGTATCTCAGATGCTGTGTCTCCTACTATCGGAATAATTGAGTCACTGTACTTCCCACTGAGGAATTCTGTTGTAATAATTCAATTTATTCATCTATCCAGAACAATTACTCTGAAAGGCTGAAAGTCACTTGGCTTCATTTCCATTGCATCCTGTAAGCTGCCAAAAATGTCATAAAGACAGGAGGGCAGGAGGAAGGATACTCATCTACTTATGCAGCCCTAACCTCTCTCCTGACCTCTAGTTTCAAATCTCCAACTGCCTACTGGACATTGGATGCCCCAAAACATCTTAAACTCCACATGTCCAAAACTGAACTCATTATCTTTCTCCCCCCAAATCCTGCCTTTTCCTAATTTCCCCATTACTGTTGAAGTTATCACCATCTTCATGGTCACTTGGGCTCACAACCTAAGTGTTATCCTCAACTCTTAACTCTCTCATTCCCCATATACAATTTGTTGCCAGGGCCTGTCAATTTTGCCTTGATAACATCTCTCATATATGACCCCTTCTTTCCTTTAGCGCTGCCATCACCCTAGTGCAGGCTTTCGTCATCTCATACCTAGACTATTGCAATAACCTTATGGTTGGTCTCCTTGCCACAAGTCTCTACCCACTCCATTCCATCCTCCACTCTGCTGACAAAGTGTTTTTTCTAAAGTGCAGATCTGACCACATCCACTCTATTCCCCCAAAATACAGTGTTTCTCTATCACCTCCAGGCTTAAATATCTTCTTTTTCATGTTCAAAACCCTTCATAACCAAACTTCCACTTCCTTATCTTTCCATTCCTCTTATCCTCCACCTATTCTGCAATATAGTAACAATGACCTCCTTTTAGTACCTTAAACAAGACATTTAATCTCCCACCCCCTGGCATTTTCATATTTTCCTCCATTCACTGAACACTGTCCCTCCTCATCTCTACTTTCTGACTTCCTTCAAGTTCTAGCTAAAATCCTACTTTTTACAAAAAGTCTTTCCTGATTCCCTTTAATCATAATTCTTTCCCTCTGTTGATTATTTCAAATTTGTTCCATATATAGTTTGTACATAAGTGGTTTCATGTCCCCCATTAGACTGTCAGCTCTTTAAAAGCAAGGACTGTGTTTTATTTCTTTTTACCTGGAGCACTTGGCACAATGCCTGGGCCTTATCAGGTGCTTAATAAATGCTTATTTACTGACTGACTGACTGACTGACTGAGTGACTGATTGTTCTTTAGGCATATCAGTATGGCAGCTGGATAGCAGACTGATTCAGAAAGGGGAAAAATTAATGTTAAGAGACTAATTGGGAGGCTAGTACAATAGTCCATATAAGAGGAAATGTAGACCTGAAATACAGGGTGGTGGCTGTGTGAGGAGAGATAGGGACAAATATGAGATATGTTGTGAAAGTAAAATTGACAAGACTTAGCAATTGACTGGATGTGGGGCTTGAAGGAGAGTAAAAAAGGTGACTATGATTCTAAGGATATAAACTTCAGACTGGAAAAAATATTGGTGTCCTCAACCAAAATATGAAAGTTAAGACAGGAGGAAAATTTGGAGAAAAGGTAGTTTTGTTTTGCACTTGTTTTGAATTAGAAATTCATTTTAGCAATGTATTTAGAGATATACAAAATACCAATGGCCTTAATTTTTTTTTAATTCACAAAAGCTGTCAGTAAAATCTATTTGAGGATTCTCTTTTTTCTCTATCTCTCTTTCTCCATATATGTGTATATATGTAAAATAAAATGTATATATACACACGCAAATACTCACTTGTCTATAAGCATATATCTATATGTATATATACACCTACATGCATTTTCTTATTTACAAGAAACATATATATTTATAAATATAGATATGTCTGTATATTTATTTATAAGTATACATACATATATTTAGTCATCATAAGTAATATATGTTTATATAACAGATTTCTATTACATATATAATTTATTTTTATTTATTTATTTATAAGTAATACTATTTCCACCGTACTAATAATCATGTAAAATATAAAACAGAAAATATAAGTTTAAAAGAGAGTTGAAGATGAAATCATATTTGATATTAGAGTCAATGGGGAGCCACTGGAATTCATTGGGCAGGGATTTAATATGGTCAGAGCTGCACTTAAAGAAAATTATGAGTAGTTGCATGGAGAATGCATTGGAATGAAGTAAAACAGGGAGGCGAATTTCCCTCGAAGCAGGGAGATGAATTCAGTGGCTATAGTCCCCATGAGAGATATTAAGAACCTGAACTAAAGGAATGGCTTTTCATGAGAGATAGTATGGAGATAGAATCCACAATATTCAGCTACTCATTAGACTTTAGAGGTGCATAAGAGTGGGGAGTGCAACATGCCACAAAAGTTGGATCTGGAGTTGTAATATGAAGGCCAATTTGTAAACAGGACAGAGGTTCCAGAGGGCACAACAGAAAGATAAGGTAGATTGGGATCAAGACACAAAAAGAAATGAGACAATTCTATTTGACACAGGTGGCTACAAGAGAGCCAGGAGTTGAAAGCATAACTACCCAACCCAAAGGCCTCCTTCTTCATGAAGACTTCCTCTATCTCTCCAGAAATCCTCTCTTCTTCCTGTGCATTCTCTAACATCTTGTGCTCACCTCTTTTATTTATTTGTATTCTATTTTACATGACTGCCATCTGAGTATCTCTTCTACTTGGTCTTTGAAGGCAGAAACTACAAATTATATATCTTTGTACCAGTATCTAGCCCAGGGCCAGGCACATAGCATGTGCTTAATAAATGTTTGTTGAATACTGAATTTTAGGAAATATGGAAGAATAAGCTGTTTTCATGCCCTACTACGTCAATGCCCTACTCTGTAGTATAGGATGATGAAAATTCAGCATTACCCTGTGATTAAGTAGGACAGTCTGTTCAGTTTACCAACTCACAAAATCATTTTTTCTTCAAAACAAATTGTGTCCATATGGACATGTTGAAGTCTGTTTCACTGCATTTCTACTGATTTATTCTTTAATTAACCTCACAAGTCTTTGCTTTTGAAGATCTGGATAAAAGGCACAATGGGCAAAATACAAAGCAGGAATTAGTGTTCTCTATTTTGGCAAGACCATAGCAAGTAAAGAGCAAAAAAAATGATTAGATCAGCTCTTGGTGTCTGAAGTAGCCTAGTTATTCCCTCCTCTCTAACTTTTTTTTTTAATTTCAGTCAGCATCTATGCATTGATGCTTGAAAGTACTGTAAAATCCTCTAGGAATATTATCAGAAGAAATCTATCAAAAGGAGGAAAACAGACTGAAGCACAGGGTCCCCCTCCCCTTATAGCTATTAACTAATCCTTTCTTAACAATTCAAAAAAGCATGCAGGGTGTTTAATTCGATGCATGACATGTTGTCCTCAAAAAACCTCCTGTCTTCATTTTTGTACTTAACCTTACCAATAAAAGCACCTCTGCTCCTCCACTGAACATTCATTTAGCCCATCACAAATCCAGAAGACCTTGACTATCTTCACAATAAAGCATTAAAGGACATTGCCAGAATTATTTTGCAAGAAAAAAAAAGTTTTGTTTAATAGCAGACTAGTTAATCAAAGTGAAAGACCTGGATGGCCTCCATGCCAAGACAGTGAGGAGCCTGGCCTCAGTCAATGACCCATGTGTTATTTCATCCCTAGGTAAATGTCATGGATGGAATATACTTTTCAATACCACCTTGCTATCAATTCTGGTCTAGCTAAATAATTGATTAACCCCTTTCAGAGTATTTGATATCAGGGGCTGAGAACTATTTTAATGACAACATCCAGAGCATCCTTAAAGCAGGCTCCAAGGTACCCTAATTCCAGTTGTCTTCTTCAGGGAACCACTATGGTCCAGAAACAGTCAAGCAACAAGAAATAAAACAGATGAGATCTTGCCTGATATTATAAAACTTGAGAGTGAAGAAGCATGGGAGTAGATGTAATTTGCCTATCACTGAAATAATATCCCAATAGTGGCTGACTTCTATCAATAAATAAATATTAAGTGCTTATTCTGTGCCAGTTAGGGGCTATTAGGAGGCACAGTGAATAGAATGCCAGGCCTGGACTCAGGAAAACCTGGGATCAAATCTGGCCTCAGACACTTATTAACTGTGTGACTCTGGCATCAGTTGGCATCAGTTTCCTCATCTGTAAAATGAGCTAGAGAAAGAAATGACAAATTGCTCCACTATCTTTGCCAAGAAAATCCCAAAATGGGGTCATGAAGAGTCAAACACAACTGAACAAAAAACTTTATCATCTTCAGATTTAAAAAAAATCAGGCTAATTTTGTTACAAGCTGGTTAGAAATGGTATTCATACCATTAAAGCTTTAAATACATCTTATTTTTAAACTTATTAATTCAAATGATATTCCAACATCATAGCAAAACTTGTTCATTTTACAGGACTAGTCATTAAAATATGACAAAAGCTACTGACCTTAAATTAATCAGTGAAAGTAACAGAGTAATCATTGCATTCTTGCAAAATTTTAGGTTTGCTCTGTTCTTATTAATGTGTCAAGAAACTTACAAAATTTTCAAAGCACATTTATACTGCCTTTTCTCCTTTTAGCTCAAATTAGTATCCACTTCTAAAAGCCCTCAGCTTCTTTAACTAAAACAAACTGACAAAAAAGTTCATTTTTTAGCCCAGGAGACATATTATAAAATCACACAATTTGAAAGCTTCAAGGAACCTCAGTATATCTACTCCAACTCATATATGAAAGTAAATCTCAGTATTATATATTATTATATTAATGTATCATATCTATATTATAATTAACACTATAATATTAATTTTAGTAATATATAACTATTAATTGTCATGTCATGTTAAAGAATAAGAATATATTATAATTATATATTATAGTAATAGTATTAAATTATATTCCCAAGGGATCATCTGACCTTTTAAATATGCTCATAAAACTTCCCTCTTAAAGTCCTACCATGACACTGTGCACAGGTACGTATTTAATCCATGCTATTTAGTTTGTCATTATCAGCCTCAGATCAACTCTGTTTATTCCATTATACACTTGCATACCCTAAAGATCTGTGATTCTTTTGGTGAGGGGCAAACTATCCAGTGTACTATAACATATTAAATAATCCCTAGGAAGCTGACTGAAGAAAATATGGGTTAAATTACTTTCTGGGCATCACAGTGATAGCATCAGAGGCATTACTTGAACCCAGGTCTTCCTGACCACAGGGTCAACATTCTTACCACTATTACATGTTGTCATTGGTGCTGCCATTGCCTCTGACCTTAGGATACCACATGAAAGTACCAACAGATACAGATATCAGGGTGGTTTTTTGTTTGTAGATAGCTATTTACCATTTCATTTTTTATATATTTAGAATTTTATTTTCCCAAATTACATGTAAAATACAAATTTTGACATCGATTTTTTTTTGCTGAGGCAATTGGGGTTAAGTGGCTTGCCCAGCATCACACAGCTAGTAAGTGTTAAGTGTCTGAGGCCAGATTTGAATTCAGGTCCTCCTGATTCCAGGGCCAGTGCTCTATCCACTGCGCAACCTAGCTGCCCTGAAATCGATTTTTAAAAAGCATTGTGTTGCAAATTCTCTTCCTCGCTCCCTCCCCTCCCCACCAAGAACTCAAGCAATTCAATATAAACTATATTTGAGCAGTCATGCAAAACATTTCCACATTAGCCAGGTTGTGAAAGAAAACAAACACAAAACTTCAGATAAAGGAACTAACAAAAAATTATTCTTCAATCTGTATTCAGATAACATTAGTTCTCTCTGTAGAGGGATTGGATTTTTCATAAGACCCTCAGAGTTTTCTTGGAATTCTTGAAAATAACCATTATCCACAGTGGATCATCTCACAATATTGCTGTTATTTTGTATACAGTACATTTCACTTTGCATCAGCTCATGAAGGTCCTTCCAGGTTTTTCCATTTATTTTTTTTGGGGGGGGGGCAGGGCAATGAGAGTTAAGTGACTTGCCCAGGGTCACACAGCTAGTATCAAGTGTTTGAGGCTAGATTTGAACTTAGGTCCTCCTGAATCCAAGGCCAGTGCTTTATCCACTTCACCACCTAGCTGCCCCTTCCAGGTCTTTCTTATAGCATCGTGCTCATCATTTTAAAAATAGTAAACTACATTTATATAGTACTTTAAAGAGAGATTTCCTTACAACAAATCTATGAGGTTGATTATTGCAATAATAGTAATAGATAACATTTATATGGTACCTTATACCTGACAAAGAATTTTCTTCACAATAACCCAGCAAAGTACCATACATTTTGTCATCATCACCAATCAATCATCATCCATCAATACTCATCATAAATCAATCCTCATCTTCTTCCAATCATCATCATCATCCAGATATCAGGTTTTTAAAAGTAATTGTAGCCCAGCTTATAGGAGACACAGATTCTGACTTCTGGCCTCCCATTGGTCTCCATGTGTAACTGGGGGTGTGGGTGGGGGATTGATTGCTAAAGGAGAACACTGGACCAGGACAAGAGCAGAGGCCAGCTGACAAACCATGTAGAGAGATACTGAAATGAAATTTCAGTCTTCTTGAGAAACAGTATTCTGCTGCATTAATTGGAGACAAGGGCTTGTCTTTGAGGGCTCTGGAAGATTATTGCCCAAGTAACTAATAAGAGCAAATTGAGGGACCATCAGAAAACTTGCCTTGAGGTTGGAACACCAAACTTAAATATTGAAAGAATTGAGTTAGAGATACTTCACCCCAGGTGAGTCATGATGGTAGCATGAAAGTAGCATTTTTTTCCCATCTTACCCAATACATCACCTCCACAACAACCTAAAAAATAGATTATGCTGAATTAGTCAAGAAAATGTCACAGTGAGTCATTTTTCAACCAGGACAGCTTACAAAGATAGCTCTGTAAACCCTTGGGTCAGGGCTGGCCAGGAGTACAGGACAAAGAGCAGCAATAGCAACAGTGAAAAACAACCTAATGCACAGGGATGATAAGGAAGTTGTGATCAATAACCAGGACTAAAAGCACAAGGGTGGAACAAGATCCAAGAGAACCCTTGAACCAGTGCTATGAATATGGGTGGCAGCGCTTCCATCCATTACTCAGTTGCAGGGCAGAGGAGTGGTTACAAGCAACAGAAGCCCTAGTTTTGTATGAAGCTAGGAACAAGTTCTAAAAACTTAGCTATGTGGCTCTGTGTGCAATAAATAGCAGAGGAGAACTCAGTTCTAACCTTTAGCCTAACACATTAGCCTACATTGGAATCCCCAAGGCAAGAAACCAACAGGGTGGTAAGCAGTTTAGTCACTTTGAACCTACAGTACTTCCCAGAAAGCTAACAGTAACTGAGTTTAACAGCAGTCTACTGTAACTAAGCCACATACAATCCAAAAAACTACAATTTGGGTCAGGAACTTACAAAGCCCATACGATGAGGGTAGTGAACAAACCTCTTCCCAGATCACTCTACCTTGGAATCACTAAAAAAATTTAGGCCCCATACTGAGTTGTGAAAACAACAACAAATCATAACAAGATAGGTTTATGCCAGACATCACCACCACCACAGAAGGGGAAAAAGCCCAACACTAAAATGAAATCCAAAGCTAAGAAGTAATCTGGAAGAATAATCAAAGAAGAAGAGCCTAATGACAAATAGCTCTTATGGTGACAGGAAGCTCAAGACACAAACACAGAAAACAACAATGGCTTTAAAAGCAAACTCTCAAAAGAATGCAGATTGGATACAAGTCAAATAAAAATTATTCAAAGAGTTCATGAAAGAGATTTAAAAAGAGCCAACAAAATGATTTTCAAAACCAAATAAAAGTGGTAGAGGAAAAGCAGGAAAAGAAATGGAAGCTATGAAAGAAACTTATGAAAAGAAACTTATGAAAAGAGAATTAATAGTGTTGTAAAAGAGGTACAAAACATTAGTGAAGAAAATAACTCCTTATAAGTGAGTTGGTCAGATAGAAGCTAATGACTCCATAAGAAATCAAGAAATAATAAATACAAAGTCAAAGACTGAAAAATAGAAGAAATATTAAATATCTCATAGGACAAACAATTGACCTAGAAATTTGATCTATTTCTCTCCTTGATCTAGGAGAGAGAAAAATTATTTAAATACTTGAACAATAACAACAACAAAGAGCCTATGTATCATATTTCAAGAAGTTACAAAGGAAAAATGCTCAAATACCATAGAATTAGGGGGCAAAGTAGAACTTGAAAGAATTCACTGATCACCTCCAGAAAAATACCCCATGACAATAACTCCCACAAATATTATCAGCAAAATTCAGATTGCCCAAGTCAATGAAAAAATACTACAAGTAACTAGAAAGAAAGAATTCAAGAATGATAGCACCAGAGTCAGGATCACACAGTATTTGATAGAAACAAAGGATTTAGAATATGATATTCTGGAAGGTAAAAGTTCTAGGATTACAATCAAGAATAATCTCTTTGGAAAAACTGAATATAATTTCTTCAGGGAGGAGAATAGATATTTAATGAAATAGAAGACTTTCAGACATTTCTTATAAAAATGCCAGAGCTGAATAGAAAATGTGACATTCAAACATAGGAATCCAGAAAAGAATAAAAAGTATTAAATGATGGAGAAATCATAAGGGAATAAAGAATTTATATTGTTGTAGGGATATATGGAACCACTCAGAACTTTCTCATCACTGGGACTCTTAGATGAAGTCTAATTAGATAGAGTCTAGGTGTGATTCTTTTTATTTTTTTTTTTGCTTTGAATAGAATTTTGTTTTCTAAAATATATGTAAAAACAAGTTTAACATCAAATTCTATTTTGTTGGGATCATCTCAAAAGAATAATGGAAGGGTGGGAAAGAGGGAAGAGAGAAGTACAATGGGGGAAATTATAATACATAAATATGGCTCAAGGAGGAGTTTATACAATGAAGGAAAGGTAGTGGGAAAAGCAAGCAATTTTGAGCCTCACTCTCATTTGAACTGGCTTAAGTAGGGAAGAATAAACATACATACATAGTTCAGAACTTACCGGACAGTGTAGTAAGATAGAAAGCTGTTAAGAGATAGCGGGTGAAGGAAATAAAAAAGAGTGTAGAATAAGGGAGGCAAAGGTCATGAGGAAAATAGTCTCTTAAGGAGGAGACAATGTTAAAAAGAGAAGGATAAATATTAGAAAATAAGATGGAGTGATATACACAATTAGCAATCATAACAAGGATTGCTAGTGGGATGGACTCATCCATAAAAGGGATGAAATGGCAGAATGGACTAGCAACCAGAATTCAAAAGTTTGTTGTTTACAAGAAACACAATTGAAACAGAGAGATACACCTAGAGTTAAAATAAAGGGCTGGAGTAGAATCATAATAGCTTTACTTCTGCTTCAACTGAAGTTTAAAAAAAAAAAGCGGCAGAATTAGCAATCGTGATTTCAGACAAAGCAAAAGCAAAAAAAGACCTAATTAAATGAAATAAAGGGTACCATAGAACAGTACTCAATATATTGACCAAATGGCATAGCATCCAAATTCTTAAAGGAATAATTAGTTACAAGACAAAATAGACAGTAAAACTATACTAATGGGGGAACTCAATTTACCCCTCTGAGACCTAGATATATCTAACGATAAAGAAATAAGAAAGAAGTTAAGGAGATGAACAGAATTTTTAAGAAGTTAGACATGATAATCATGGAGAACATTGAATGATTATAGGGTTATATCTATTTTTAAACTGTGCACGGTACTTTCAAAAATCTGAACATGTATAAAGACACAAAAACCTCAAAAATGCAGAAAAGCAGAAATACTGAATACATCTTTTTGTGCCACATTCAATAATTACAACAATGTAATTTGGGAAAACCAAATGTTGCAAAACAAAGAACAAGTTTGGCTCAAAAAGACAGATGTGAAAAGAAGCATTCCTCAAACTTCTAAAGCGTAGGTTCCACAGGTATGGAACAATGAATTTATCAGATTTTTCTCATTGTATTGATCAGTTTTGCTTAATTTTTTTCTCTTCTTCCTCCTTTTTCTTTTTTTTAAACCTTGTTATAAGGGAATACAGTAAAGAAGAAAAGGAGTACATGGGCAATTTAGCATATTAAAATAAAAAGATATCAAGATATCAATTAAATTTACTTTTAAAATCCTAAATTTTTAATAACAAGATGATAAGGTCATGTGTATTTTCATACCTGACACATAAGAAGTCTGTTTCCCAGAGTATGAAAATAAATGTTATTGCAAACATATAGATGCTTTTGGCAGGATATCAAAAGAACACTTGAAGCCAACTCTACAGAAACCCTCAAAGTGTTATGTTCAAGATGGAAGGACCTCACAGGTCATCTAGTCCAATTCCTTCCTTTTATGGAGCAGGAAACAAGTTGAGTTAGTGTCAGAACTCACTATAATCAAGATCTCAATCACAATTTAACTTCTCAACCACAGCTGAAATTTGGCCTTTTGTCATCTTTCCAGTTCTTCTTATGCAACTGTCTCATGATTTGGGACAAATAGCTACACAGAGAAGGGTTATTGCTCAAGTAAATATGTCCCCAACTTCATTGAAACCTCTTTTGACCTGTGGGAAAGTTTGAGAAATCAAAAAGAATAGAACTTCATGGAAAAGTAAAGCATCCCATTACTGAGTGGCTGGCTTTCTCCTAAGTGTTGACTCACCTGAAAACCTGGCCCTGGTCCCTCCCTGTAAGCAGAATTCATAGATTCATAGGTTAATTGGTATAGAACTAGAAGAGACATAAGAATACAACTAATCCAACCCTCTTATTTTAAAGAGGAGGACACTATAGTCCAAAAAGGTAGAATGCCCAAAGTTATACAGGTACAGGTAAATCCAGTGTAAGTAAATATATCAATGACTATTCTTAAATATCCTTAAAATTTTTCTTGAAAATATCCTTAAATTGTTGAAGAATAATCTAATATTCTTCATAACTTTAGGGATTTATAATTTCATTGGTACATGCACTTCAACTAGTGACCCAAATCTCAACCCTTCCAATAACTTGGTAGACTGTCTTTGGGAGTTGCCATGTCAGGAAAATTAATCATTCAACATCCAGCCTGTAATCTGACAATCATAGTCTAAGAAAAAGGAAAATGGGAAAAATAATCTAATCCAATCCCATCTTTATATGGGCAAGGAATTAAGGTCTTAAAAGGTTAAGGGCCTGGCCAACAGTCATATTGATAGGAAATGATACTCAGGATTTGAACTACCAACCTCTGATTCCAAATACAGGACCCTTTTCACAGCCTCTCATAGCAGTACAGCCCAGTAACAATGCCACTAAACTTAACTAAGCTTGCCTTCTGAAATAATTGGTCACCTCATTATATGAGAAGCCTTTATATACTGGGTAGGACATTCTAGAACATGTACTCAGGTGGCGTAGGGGATCTAGGATCACCTTCACACTATGATGAAATATCAGAGTAGGTTTTCAGTGGAAGATAAACAATGGAGGAAAAAAACAATATCACTCTTTTATTTGGACAAGTGAAATTAGTGTTAATAGCTGATATTTATAGACCATTTTAAGATTTACAAAGCATTTCACATTCATGATCTGTTTGATCTTCAGAGTAGGCTTTTGAAGTACTTATTCATTAAATATAACACTACCCCATACCAAGCATCATGTAAACAATCTAAGTAATGACCTATTTTACAATGATAAGCAGCTTTTATACCAATTTTTTGAAAGGGAGAACATGGCTATTTATATCTTTTTGCTTTAGTGATATTCACCCTCTTGAATTATAGGAAGAGCCCACCTGAAAGAAATCAGGGATAGTTAGAGGAGCCAAGGCCCTATATATAACCATTTCCTCATCTTCTCTCATAGACAATGCTCTCTAGGCAAAAGATAAATATGCAAAAGAGAAGAGTTCACTAAAGATAGATAAAAACAATCTGGATACTAACATATGCTTAGTTCCAAATAAGAAGTTAGTAAGAAAAATGGCCAAAGACCACCTTTGATCCATGTAGGAATGCTGAAGTATCCACCCTAGTTCCTTCTCCCCATCCCCACAGGTAAGGAGAAAAAAAAGGTAGAAGGGCATATATGGATCTAGTTTTCTACCTTCCTAGAGATAATAACTCTAAAGACAGGTAGTCATCCAGCATCCTGTATTTGATAGGATGGAAGGAAACAGATCCATACACAAAGACTTATATAGAGAGAAGACCCTAGTTTCCATGGGATTGAGAGAAATGAAATACACTAGGGGGCACATCAACATCAAATTGCCTGTCTAGGTCAGGAAGAGAGGAGCTGGGGTGCTAGTCTGAACCATAATGACATGGCTTCTGTCCATCTGTCTGTCTTCAGCTTGACAGAGTTCCAGTGTTTATAACAATATTTAATTAATTTTTAACTTGTAAATTATGCAGTATTGTGGATATATATTTATATTTATCCCTACTTTATTGACACTTAGAGGAGACAGTGTGGTATAGCAAATAGAGACCTGGTCTTAGAGACAAGACAATCCAGGTTCAAGTCTCACTTTTGACACATACTTGCCTTGTGAATTTGAAGAAATCACTTAACCCTTTGGTGCTCTAGGCAACTCACTCAAATTTTAAATTGCAATCAAAGTGTCAGCCTACATGTATTAAAGGAATTTTCTCACCTAAGAGTTCCCTATATCATATTGTTGATGCCCTATCATTGTGTCCAACTCTTCATGACCCCATAGATCACAGCACACCAGTGCAGCCCAAGGGGGTTTCTTGGCAAAGATACTGAGTACTTTGCCATTTCCTTCTCCAATAGATTAAGGTAAACAGAGGTTAAGTGACTTGCCTAGGATCACACAGATAGTGAGTGTCTGAGGTTGGATTTGAATTCAGGTCTTCCTAACTCCAGTCCCAGTGCTCTATCTACTGAGCCATATATTACCCTATATTATAGTTGCATAGATTGAGAGCTGGATAAAACCTGAGAGGCCATTGAGTACAATGCCCCCATCACCAGTAAATTCATATCTGTATCTTTTACTGATACTTATGCAAATCTTTAGATTTCAAAGTATGGGGCTGAAGGAGGTGGGAGAGTAGAAAGGTACTATATTAATATTTCTCTGCTCCTAAGGATTTACCTAGAGATTTTATCATTATGCTTAATTTAAAATGACACAACACTCTATCATCAGGAGAACATACACTTTGAATTGTTTTATTGCTGCTGGTGATGGATTGTCAAGCATCTGTACTTTCTCACCTAGGTTTTCTTATGAGCAAACATCACACAGTGGTGGCAGCTTGGAGGTAGAAGAGAGCAGTTTATGGTTATGAGTAATAGAATAGAACATGGTTAATTTCTCCACAAAAGGGTGATTAGCACCAAAACTAACATTAACACCTAGCTAAGTTAAAAATCACAGAATGATGAAATGTTAGAAAGGACCTTAGAGGTCATCTACTCAATCCTTTCACTTTACAGCTGAATTCTACTAAGTCAGCGACCTGCCTTCAGCCTTCCCTTCCCAATTTTTCCTCCAATGGTTGCCAAAATAATCTTTCCAAAAAACAACTTTTGCCCAGAAGTCAATACCTATTGCATGTGGTATAGACTTCTTTGCCTGGCATTCAAAATCCTGAATGATTTAGCCTCCTCCTTTCCTAACCTTTTCCCTCAAAATTCTACTTTGTGTATTCCAGCCAAATGTGATTATTTCATATTCCCTAAATGCCCTCAAGCATTCCCAGCTGGTGCCTTCACTGTGGAAACGATTGATGCTGCTGCTACTACTGCAGATGATGATGATGATAGCCAGCATTTATATAATGCTTTAAGATTTTCAAGCATTTTATTTATGTTATCTTATTTGATCATTACAATAACCTAAGGATAAGAACTGGGCATACAAAGGCAATGCTCTCAAAGAATTTAGTCCAAGCAGGGGTAAAGTGAAGATAACATGCAAATGACTATGTACAAACAAAATATAGACAGGAAAAATTGGAGATAATCTCAGGGAGAAGGCACTAAGATTAAGGGCCAAGAAAGGCTTCTTTTTTTTTTGGTGAGGCAATTGGGGTTAAGTGACTTGCCAAGGGTGACACAGCTAGTAAGTGTTAAGTGTCTGAGGCCAGATTTGAACTCAGGTACTCCTGACTACAGGGCTAGTGCTCTATCCACTGCACTACCTGGCTGCCCCCCAATAAAGGCTTCTTGCAGAAGGTGGGAATTCAGCTAGACTTGGAAGCCAGTGAAGACAATGGGTAGTAATTAGGGGGTATTAGGTAGATGCTATTATTATTCCCTGAAACTTAGACTTGTAAAGTGACACATAGCTAGTAAGTGTCCCGGGATTCCTACTACCTCCAGTACCTAATATAAAATCCCCTGACTTTTAAAGTCCTTCATCATTGGGTTCTTTCCTACATTTCCTCAACAACAAACATTTATTTTATTTTTTCCAGTTACATTTAAGGGTAATTTTCAACATCAATTTTCATAAGATTTAGAGTCCCAAATTTTTCTCCCTCCCTTACTCCCTTTCCTCCCCCCTCCACAAGACAGCAACCAAGTTATATATGTACAATCCACAAGTGCTCTTTTTATCAGTTCTTTCTATGGGGGTGGATAGTAAGCTTTGTCATTAGTCCCTTGGGATTGTCTTGGATCATTGCATTGCTGAGAGTAAAGTCATTCACAATTGCTCATTGAACAATACTGCTGTCACTATGCACAATGTCCTCCCAGCTCTGCTCACTTCACTATACATCAGTTCATGAGTCTTTCCAGGTTTTTCTGGGATCATCCTGTTTGTCATTTCCTAAAGCACAAGACCATTCCACCACAATCATATACCACAGCTTCTTCCCTCATTCTTCAACTGATGGACATTCCCTTGACTCTCAATTCTTAGCCACCACAAAGAGTTACTAGAAATATTTTTTGTACAATTTTCTCCCTTTTCTCTTTTTCATGAATACTATTGTTAACACTTTCCCTTCCATCCTATTCCCTTCCCCATGATATTTATTCTATTATCCATCTTCTTTCATCCTATCCCTCTTAAAAAGGGATTTGCTTCTGTCTGTCTCCTCCCCCAATCTGCCCTCCCTTCTTTTGCCTGTCTCTCTTTATCCCCTTCCCCTCCTATTTTCCTGAAGGGTTAGAGACATTACTCTACCCCATTCAGTATTCCCTCTTTGAGCCAATTCTGATGAGATTGAGGTCTTTGAGCCAATTCTGATGAGTGTTGGGCTCATTTACTGCCCAGATTAAATAGATTACTCCACCCAGTTGGGTGTATGTGTGTTAGTTCCTCCTTGAGGCAACTATGATGAGTTTAAGGTATTTGAGCCTTTTCTGATGAGTGTAAAGTTCATTTACTGCCCTGCTCCCCCCTCCATCTCTTCCCCCACTCCATAAACCTTTTCCTGTTTCTTTCATGTAGGATTTCACCTCTGCCCTCCACCAGTGTATTCCCCTCACCCCTCAATTTAACCCTAAAGATGTCATCATGGGGCAGCTAGGTTACACAGTGGACAAAGAATCCACCCTGGACCCAGGGGGATCCCAGACCAAAACCTGTCCTCAGACCCAAGACAGTCACCCACTGCATGACCCCAGGTGTGTCCCCCAACTCCAATTTTTTATGGTTCTCTAGGGTCTTGTATTTGAAAGTCAAATTTGCCATTCAGTTCAGGTCTTTTCATCACAAATACCTGAAGGTCCTCTTTTCATTAAAGTCCCATTTTTTCCTTTGAAAGATTATGATCAGTTTTGCTGGGTAGGTGATTCTTGGTTGTAATCCCAATTCCTTTGCCCTCTGGAATATCATATTCCATGCACTCCAGTCCTTTAATGTAGAAGCTGCTAGATCTTGTGCTATCCTGACTGGGGCTCCACAGTGCTTGGATTCTTTCTTTTTTAGCAGCTTGCAATATTTTCTCCTTGACCTGAGAGCTCTGGAATTTGGCTATAATATTCCTAGGAGTTTTCCTTTTGGGATCTCTTTCTGGAGTTGATTGTTGGATTTTTTCAATTTCTATTTTAGCTTCTGCTTCTAGAATTTCAGAGCAATTTTACCTGAGAATATCTTGGAAGATGATGTATAAGCTCTTTCCTTGATCATGGTTTTCAGGTAGAGCAATAATTTTCAAATTATCTCTCCTGGACCTATTTTCCAGGTCAGAAGTTTTTCCCAGAAGATATTTCACATTTCCCTCTATTTTTTTATTCATTTGGACTTGCTTTATTATGTCTTTTTTTCTCATAAAGTCGCTAGCTTCCATTTATTCAATCCTAATTCTTAGGCAATTATTTTCACCAGAGAGCTTTTTCATTTGGCTTTTCAAAATGTTGACTTTTTTGTCACATCTTTCCTGCATCACCCTCATTTCTCTTTCTATTTTTCCTCTACTTCTCTAACTTTATCTTCAAAGTCCTTTTTGAGCACCTCTATGGCCTGAGACCAATTAATATTTTTCTTGGAAGCTTTAGATATAGGGGCCCTGATGTTGACATCTTCCTCTGAGGGTGCACCTCAATCTTCCTTGTCACTGAAGAAACTTTCTATGGTCCTCACCTTTCTCTGTCTGATCATCTTGCCTTTCTTTTACTTGACTTTTATCTCCTTAAAGTGGGGCACTGTTTCCAGGCTGCAGTATCCCAAGCTTCAGACATCATAGGTGGTGTGATTTAAGGAGGATCAGGTTCTTCACTTGCCCAGCCTGCTCCCTGGTCTGTAGATGACCCCAGAACAACTTGTTAATCAACCAGCTTTGTGTGTTGTGGTTGTCAGCTCTGATGAGCTTGTGCCCCTCCCCCACATGGGCCACTGCTACTCAAGCCTACCTTCTGGTTCCCAGCAGGGGTGAAAAATCCAAGTTCTGCCTCAGCACCAGCATAGACCCCTGTAGTCTCCCCCCTGCCAAGGGCTCAGCCCTCTCGCCAGACTGTGAGCTTAGTTCCAGAAGACACTGGCCCTTCAGGTGATTCAGAAGCTCTGGGGGGTCTCCTTCTCTGGTGAGGCCTTCCTGGAAATGGATCTGTGTCAGGGTGACTGTGGGGTTGGGCTCCACTCCTATCTGAGCACAGCAGCTCCCTCCTTCTGACCTTGCAAGCCGTTGTTGGTTATAAGATGATTTCAGCACATTCTTCTGTGGGTTTTGCTGCTCCAGGCATTGTCCAAAGGCATTTTATGGATATTTTTCAGAGTGATTGTGTCATGAGTTCGAGAGCTCACTGCCTTTCCTCCACCATCCCTTCTTACATTTCTAATCTTACACCTTATTCCCCTTTGCATTCTCTGTGATCCAGTGACAATGGCCTCCTTGCTATTCCATGAAAGGAACACAATGCCTAATATATATTAGCTACTTAATGAAATGCTTGTTGACTTGACTTGACTCCAGGTCCAAAGATCTATTCACAATGGCACCAGTATTTGGGTTCAAATTGTTTCTTTAACTCCTTTTTTTTTTTTTTTTGTGCAGGGGAATGGGGGTTAAGTGACTTGCCCGGGGTCACACAGCTAGTAAGTGTCAAGTGTCTGAGGCCAGATTTGAACTCAGGTACTCCTGAATGCAGAGCCGGTGCTTTATCCACTGCGCCACCTAGCTGCCCCTCTTTAACTCCTTCTAACTAATGTTAGGCTTCAAAATTCATTGCACTAACAACTCTTGCAACCTCATGCAAGTCAGTTTGGATTAGATGGCTTCTGAGGTCTCTTCTAGCTCTGAATCTAAGCTCCAGTGATCCTACCTACAATTTATCCCATCTCTCCCTGTTCAATCCCTTCCCTTCCAATTTCTACTCTTTCCTTTAATGACCAGCTCAAAAGATATGTTGTTCATGAATCCTTTCCTGACCTCTAGCCCATGAATAAAAGTGATCATTTTCTCCCCTGACCTCACAGGACAAATTTTTGTAGCTCTATTTTTGAGAGCTTTGTAATATTCAATCTTGTATTATAATTTTAAGCTTTGATCATTAAAACTGAATTAGGATTTTGGGGATGCCCTGTATTTCTTGTTTGTACCTTATATTTTTTTCCCTTCTTACATTAGATTGTGAACACTTTGAGGATAAGGACTGGTTTTTGCCTTTATTTTTTATACCTAGAGTTTTAGCACCTGGCAAATAATAGATGCCTGATGCCTTCCTATTGACTTGCCTCGGTTTGACAGGTTATGGTTTCCATACTACTTAGTATATAAGCTCTTTAATGCAGGAATTGTTTCTTTTTTATGGTTCACCACTTTGCTAGCCATGGTGGGTCAATACTCAGAAAATATTTATTAAAAAACAAATCAAACAGCGTTTTGTTAAAGTTTTCTTCATTCATGTTGAAAACCAATAAAGAAGTGGCATGAATACTCTTGATACTTTATACTATTTTTATGGCACTGAGCTTTATACTGGAACTATTTACCAATACATTTTCTTCTCCAGCACCACAATAAATATTTAATCAATCTTTGAAAGCTTTCTCTCATATCTATTTAAAACATGACCATTTTGCAAAAGTGATTGCCTTTGTATGATCATCTGTCTCTGTGCATCCCCTTGATTTGCCAAATTGTCTTTATTATAATTATGATCATCATTAAAGTGATATCCCTGCCATATGCTAATAAAAATTAAAGAAGATATAGAAATGTATTTGTAAGAGAAATGGTGCTAAAGGAAAGAACAGTTAGGAGTGATTTGAATATATACACATGCAAGAAATATATTCACTTTTACTTTTTCATCACCAATGACATTGTCAGTGTCCTTATTAATCTTCCTTTTTGCAAGTACTTTTAGTTAAACCTATTCCATGTTACTTTCTGTCTTTAATATTCTAGTAATAAGTGAGCATTATATGAACCTTTATTCCTTACCAGGGATGTTATTTATGCCTGTCTTTCCTCAGTCACTAGAGCTTATAGTTACTTTATTTAGATTAGCCATTAAATGCAATTATCTATACTTTTTTCTTGAGGGAGCACCAAGTGTGTAATTGTTACTTTCTTGCCTTGAAGTGGTTAGTCACAATTCATGTTCTTTTTCCTCATCCTCCTTTTTCTTCTTCCTCTTAACATTATTATGATTATTATTCTTTTTTATTTGTTTTCCTTTTTGTTTTTTTGGTGGGGCAATGAGGTTTAAGTGACTTCCCCAGGGTCATACAGGTAGTAAGTATCAAGTGTCTGAGGCTAGATTTTAACTCAGGTTCTCCTGAATCCAGGGCCTGTGCTTTATCCACTGTGCCACCTAGCTGTTCCTTATTGTTCTTAATGTTTATAACAATATCTAGCATTTATATAGTGTTTTAAAGTTCGCAGAGTATTTTACAAATATTATCTCATTTTAACTTTACCACAACCCTGAGAGATAGGTGCTATTATTATCATCCCTGTTTTTCAGATAAATCAACTGAGGCAGGCAAACATTAAATTATTTGCCCATGATCACTGAGGCCAAATTTGAACTCAGGTCTTCTTGACTTCAGTTCCAGGACTCTATCCACTATATCACCTATCTACCTTAATATTATTTCTACTATTATTTTGTTTCATCATGTCTAGATGTGTAAATATTCCTTTTCCACTAAGCCAGTCTCTTCTTTTAACAATCAATAATGAGCTATATCCACTGCATTGAAAATTAAGATTCTCAAGTACATGGCTAAAGAAGATTACAATTTTAAAGTAGGAGCCTTCCCCTGGCAATTCTACAGGACAAATTAACTAAGACCTGGTTGATTCTTTAATCTGTTTTTATCTTCACACGTCTGAAAATTGGAAATACATTTGAGCCAATCATGCACTTACTAATCCTTGAAGACAAGATCCACATTTTTGAGAATAAACATCTCTGGTAAAATCAGGCCCCATGAGATAAAATTACCTTACAATTGTATATAAAGTTCATTTGGCTATTTCAAGGCTCTGTAAAACACATTGTACCCACTTTCTTTACTTTATGTTTGTCTGCATTTCCTTTTCCCTAGACAAATCATAAGCACCTGCTCAACCCACAGTGATTTCTTCCTTTCCTCACCAAACTTGATGATTGATCAGTTCTTATGATAAGAACCTACAGAAGGTAATTCAATCAATTTGTCTGAGACCCTCAGTCAACACCTATTTAAATTACTAGGGCCTACTATCCTCCTTCATTCATTAAAGCTTTAGTTTCTGACTGTTGTTTATTATCTCTTTCCTTGTCTTTGTTTCATAGTTCTGATAAATTACTCCAATGTGGATAATTCCCTGATTTCCCAGGTTCTGACTGAATTGTTAAGTGATGCTTCCTTACCCTGAAGGCAATCAATGCTTGTTTATTAACAGGGAAGCCGGATAACACCAAAGCTTAACTCTGAAAGCTCTTTCTCATCTTGGGTTTCATAGTCCCCATAGGATTCATGGGAACATTGCAAAAAGACTATAATTTCCAGATTAAGAGGTAACTCTTCAAGTCCTATTGCTCTCCCTTCCAGGTCATGCTCTCATCTTCTACAAGAATCTTTTCTTCATCCTCTTTTATTCTACTGTCTTCCCTCTAACAATTGTCTCCATTATCTATATCATGTTTGTACATAGTTGCTTTGCTGTTGTCTCCCTGCTAGATTGTGAACTCTTTTAAAGAAGGGACTATCTTTTGCCTTTATATCTAAAACTCATAGCATAGTGCTTAATAAATGCTTATTGACTGAATGAATGACCACTACCAATTTCTAGTATCACTTAAGATGGCAACCAGGAGTTATGGATAAAGTTGAGGTATGGAATCAGAAAGACCTAGATTTAAATTACTTATCTGATCCTTACTAGCCGTGTCATATCACGGATCAGTCTCTTCACTTCTTTGAACCTCAGTTTCTTCATCTCTAAAATGAGGGGGTGATGATGTCTATATTATCTTCCTCAAAGCATTGGGAGACTTAAATGAAATATTATATGTAATGTGCTTTGAAAATTTTAAAGAGCTATCTAGATGCCACCTATGTTTTTGATTAAGAGGTTTTCATCTACACAATTTGAGATTGCTTAAGCTAGAAGGGGCCTTAGGGATCATCTAATCCACATGTCTCTTTTTATAGACAAAGAAACTGACTCTCAGGACAATAAAAATGCGACCTTCTCCAAGGTCACACAGCCAGGAAGTAGAAGGACCAGAATTGAAACTGCAATCCACTGGTTCCACACCCTTTCTTTTTTTTTTTCCCACATCCTTTCAAGACAACATGTTTCCTTCTACCTGTGTCTCCCTCCTTCCCAAAGTGGTGGCTAATATCACTTGAAAGATGGGAGACCCATTTATGTTGGGGGTATGGGAAGACTATTTACTGAAAAAGCATAATCCAAGGACTTCTTATATCAGAGAATGTCAGAATCATAGAATTTAAGAGTTGAAAGGGGTCTGTCTCACCCAAATCATGCACAAAAGGAAGATTCCACAGATGCAAAACTATGATCGTCTAACTCCTATTCAAGTCCTACAAGGAGGGAAAGGCATCATCTTTCCAGGAAGCCCACTGCATTTTTAAACATCTCTAACTATTGGGAAGTTGAGTTTCACTCATTTTCCTGATATAGATCCTAAATTTGCTTCTATGTGTATTTCACCCATTGCCTCTGCTTTAGACCTCTAGGCCTAAATATCAATCAATCAATAAACATTTATTAAACACCCACTATGTGGTAAGCACTGGGAAATTAAAACAGGCAAAAGATAGTCTTTGCCTTCAAGCAAGTCACAATCTAAAGATAGAAAAATCATGCAAAGAAAGCTATAAAAAGCAAATTATATACAGAATAAATAGGAAATAATTAAAAGAGGGAAGATATGGCAATAAAGTGGGGTTAGGTGAAGATGTAAATGAAAGGAAGCCAGGGAGGTCAGTTGTTTGAACAGAGGAGGGAAAGTATTCCAGGCATGGGGGAGAGTCAGAGAAAAATGCCAGGAGCAGAGAGATGGAGGGTCTTGTTTGTGAAACAGCCTGGAGGCTAATGTTGATAGATCAAAGATGACATATTGGGGATAAGATGTGAGAAGACTGGAAAAACAGAAGGAGGCTAGGTTATGAAGGACTTTGAATTCCAGATATTTTGTATTTGCTTGTGTAGTGAGTAGGAAGCCATTGGAATTTGAGTAGGTGGGGTGACAAGTTTGGACCTATGCTTTAAGAAAATCACTTTAGTGGCTGAATATAAAATAGATTGGAGTGGGGAGAGTCTGGAGGTGGAGGCAGACCCATCAACCGGGTGATTAGGGTCTGCATCAGAGTGTTGGCGGTAGTGTCAAAAGAAAGAGCAGAGTGCATTCAAGTAATAATTTGAATTCGATAGGCCTTGGCAACAGTTTAGATATGGTGAGGTAAGAGAGAGTAAGGAATCCAGGATGACTCCTGTTTTTGAGCTACCGTGAGTCTCTTTTTTCCTAGAATAAACACGCTGTTTTGTTCAATTGATTCTCATACGTCAGGTTCTCAAGGTCATCATGTTGGTTGCCCTCCCTGAACATTCTCTAATCTGTCAATTTCTTCTTAAACTACAGTTCTTAGAACTGAAGACAATACTCCAGGTGAGATCTGATCAGGACAGGGTACAGTGAGACTATCACATCACTATTCCTGGAAGTTATTGTCCTCTTAAGGCAGCCCAGAATATAGTAGCTTTTTTTTTGGCTGCCACATTATATTGTTTATTCATATTGAAACTGTAATCCAATAAAATCCTCAGACCTTTTCACAATTATTTCTGTCTACCCAGGCCTCTTCCATTTTATGTTTGTGAAACTGATTGTGTGTGTGTGTGTGTGTGTTTGTGTGTGTGTGTATACTATCACAAGATTTAACATTTATCCCTATTCAATCTTATCAGATTCAGCCTCATGCTATAGCCTGTCCTGTAAGCTACCCCTCCTATCTGTCCAACAGCTACAAATTGGATAAACATACCATCTATACCTTTATCAAAGCCACTGATAAAAATCTCAAATGGCACAGGGTCAAGCAAAGATCCTTTAAGTACTCCACTATAGACCTCCAACCATGTTGATGTTAGACTTTGAACAACTACTTTTTGAGTCTAACCCTCCAACCAGTTCTGAATCACTTTGATCTTTATTTTTTAACTATGGCCATTGACGTCTAGGATACACTAGTAATAGGAAGCATTTAGGCATTATGGAAAGCCACTGTTGGAGGAATAAAGATCTGGATATAAGTCTTGATTCCTAGATCCTCATTCTCTATTAGGCCAAACAAGTATCTGAAGGACATTATTGATGGATGAGATTGTCCGAATCCCATAGTACATGCCTTTTGATCCTGGGAGGGAGATGTTGCTCCACCCAACTAGAGAACCTCACAGAGAATTTAATCTAAGGTGAATTCTAGGCCATTGTGTTCCACTTAGCCAGGTCTGAGCAGAGGTGGACCCCCTTTTGTCTAAATTGCCCTAGTCAGGGGTAGTCTAGATATTGTAGTCTAAGACTGAAGGATCAGAGTCATCCCCCCCTCACTAGGATAAGCCCAAATCTCATTAAAATATTTATTCTTCCCATTAATTATTAACCAATCAGAGTTGATTGCCACCATCAAGAACACCAATGCTTCTGATGGCTTATCAGCATTGAATGGGTCCCATGATGGGTTTTTGGCATTTGAGAGAGTCACTGACCCCTTTAATTAAATATATGCTAGCATGATTAATAAAAAGATTAATTACCTGAAACTCTGCCTCAAAGTTTTTATACATCACTACTTTTCTCAAGAAAACTGCACTAGGAGCCTAGCTGTACCATATCTAAAACTATGTTATAAAGCAGCAATAATCAAAACTATTTGGTACTGACTAAGAAATAGAGAGGAGGATCAGTAGAATAACTTAGACACTCAAAACACAGAAGCAAATGAATATAGCAATCTCCTATTTGATAAACTGAAAGACTCTATCCTATAGGATAAGGACACAATATTTGACAGAACCACTGGGAAAACTCAAAAAATAGTATGGCAGAAACTAAGCATAGACCAACATCATATACCATACACCAAAGTCAAGTCAAAATGGGTACAAGATTTAGACATAAATGGTCTATTAGACAAATTAAAAAAGGAACGAATAGTTTACTTGTCAGAACTATGGAAAGAGGAAGAATTTATAACCAAAGATGAGCTAGAGAACATTATGAAATGCAAAATGGATAATTTTGACTAAATTAAATTTAAAAGTTTTGTACAAAAAACAATGCAAACAAGATTAGAAGGAAAGCAGAAAGCTGGGAAATAATTTTTACAGACAGTGTTTCTGATAAAGGCCTCATACCTAAAATATATAGAGAAATGGAATCAAATATATAAGAATCCACATCATTCCCCAATTGAGAAATGGTCAAAGGATATGAACAGGGAGTTTTCAGATGATGAAATTAAATCTATATCCATGTGAAAAAATGTTCTCAATCGCTACTGGTTAGAGAAATGCTAATTAAAATCACTCGGGGATACCACCTCACACCTATCCAATTGGATAATATGACAAAAAAGGAAAATGATAAATGTTGGAGAAGATGTGGGAAAATTAGAACACTAATTCATTGTTGGTGGATCTGTGAACTGATCTAACCATTCTGGAGAGCAATTTGGAATTATGCCTAAAAGACTTTAAAATTGTACATACCCTTTGACCCAGCAATACCACTACTACTAGGTCTATATCTCATAGATCATAAAAAGAGAAAAGGACCCACATATACAAAAATATTTATAGCTGCTTTTTTGTGGTAGCAAAGAATTGGACATTCAGGGGGATTCCCATCAGCTGGGAAATGACTAAACAAGTTGTGGTATATGAATGTAATAGAATACTATTGTGCTATAAGAAATGATAAGCAGATGGATTTCAGAAAAACCTGGAAAGACTTACAAGAATGTATGCTGAGTGAAATGAGCAGAACCAAAAGAACATTGTACATAGTATCAACAACATTGTGGGATGTTCAACTGTGATAGATTTAACTCTTTTCAGCAATGCAATGATCCAAGACAATGCCAAAAGACTTATGGTAGAAAATGATCTCCATGAGCAATTTGGAACAATGCCCAAAGGGCTATAAAGCTGTGCATATCCTTTGACCCAGCAATACCACTATTAGGTCTTTTCCCCAAAGAGATCATAAAAAAAGGGAAAAGGACCTACATGTACAAAAATATTTATAGCTACTCTTTTTGTGGTGGCAAGGAATTAGAAATTGAGGGGCTGCCCATGTACTGGGGAATGGCTGAACAAGTTGTGGTACATGAATGTAATGGAATATTATTGTGCTGTAAGAAATGATGAGCAGCCAGATTTCAAAGAAACTTGGAAGGACTTACATGAACTGATGCTGAGTGAGATGAGCAGAACCAGGAGAACATTGTACACAGTATCAACAATATTGTGTGTTGATCAACTGTGATAGACTTGACTCTTCTCAGCAATACAGTGGTCCCAGATAGTTCCAAAGGACTCATGATGGAAAATGCTCTCCAAAGAACTGTGGATTCTACATGCAGATTTAACCATACTATTTCTATTTTCTTTCTTTTTTGAGGTTTTTCCCTCTTGCTCCAATTCTTCTTTCACAGCATGACTAATGCAGAAATATGTTTAATGTGATTGTACATATATAACCTATATCAGATTGCTTGCTGCCTCGGGGAGGGGGTAGGGAGGGGAAGGAGGGAGAAAAATTTGAAACTAGAAATCTTATAAAAACTAGAAAATAATAAAATACTTTTATGATTAAAAATTTTTTAAAAATAAGTAATGCTTAATGAGGAAAAAATATTTGAGAATAGTCTCCAATAAAAAAAAAAGTCGTGGTCTGAGCTCAGAAAGGAAGGAAGGAAGGAAGGAAGGAAGGAAGGAAGGAAGGAAGGAAGGAAGGAAGGAAGGAAGGAAGGAAGGAAGGAAGGAAGAAAGAAAGAAAGAAAGAAAGAAAGAAAGAAAGAAAGAAAGAAAGAAAGAAAGAAAGAAAGAAAGAAAGAAAGAAAGAAAGAAAGAAAGAAAGAAAGAAAGAGAAAGAAAGAAGAAAATGATCTCCACATTCAGAAAAAGAACTATGGAGTTTAAATGCAGACTGAAGCATACTATTTTCCCCTTTGTTCTGATTAATATGGCAATTGTTTAACATAATGGTACTGTATAACCTGTATGAAATTGCTTGCTGGACTTGGGACAGGGTAGGGCAGGGAGGATGGGTGAAAATTTGGAACTCAAAAAAATATCTACATGTAATTGAGAAAATTTAAAAATAAAAATTTAAATTAAAAAAAGAAAGAAAGAAAATCCCACCATGGTCACAAAGAGTTGAACACTACTAAAAACCAACTTAACAACTACCCTGCCATTTTATTTGATAAGATAAAAGCAGCAACAAATGTAAAAGGAAATGATATAGTTGTTTATAGTCCCAAGAGCCACCTTGTTTCTCAATCCCATGTTCAAAACACATTATTTGATTTATGTCTGTTCATTTGTTCTGTTCAATATACTATATTCTATTCATGTATGTCCATGTTTGTTCATATCTTCTGTGCCCTTCCAAAATAACATAAGATTAGTCAATAAACAAACTGAATCTGTTGAACTTTAAGCATGTACAAGAAAGAGTGGAGATTGCAAAAAAAAAAATGTGATGATCACAGAAAGTTCGAAAATCTCAGGAGGAAGACATAACCATATCTTCAACCCATATATTCCTATATCTCCAAGGTCAGCCTAAGACTTTCAAAGATGTCTCTTTTCCCCAAGTTTCTTGTTTTTTTCCACTTCATGTCATCTTATACTCCTTTTTTTCTCCTACTCTGGGTACTGTTAATGTCCTAACTATGCATTTCAGGAAAGAATAGAAAGATGTAAACAATCATGAGGAAGCTGTCTATCCAGTTAGAGTATAAGCTTCTTTTCAGGAAAGATTATTTCATTTATTGTGTTTATATTCCCAATACCTAGCACAGTGCCTGACAAGTGATTAACATTTTTTTTGGTGAGGCAATTGGGGTTAAGTGACTTGCCCAGGGTCACACAGCTAGTAAGTATCAAGTATCTGAGGCCGGATTTGAACTCAGATCCTCCTAACTGCAAGGCCAGTGCTCTTTCCATTGCAACACCTAGCTGTCCCCAAGTGATTAACATTTAATAAATGTTCATTGTTTGATTAGTTTATATAAAGCATTCAAAACCTCTCATTTTCCTTAAGTTCTGCATACTGCTTTATCAGTTAACACTGAGTCACACATTCATGTGATCTAAGGTACTTCAGAGGCTTTCTAGTCCAGCCTCTACTTAAATAAGAATCCCCTTTCATGCATTCTTGACCAGTGGACTGGCTTTCACTTGAAAACCTCCAGTGAAGGGTCCTCCATAAGAAGCAGGCTTTCTTATTTATTTCAATGTTGCTTTAAATTGGAAAGGAGAGAGAAAGAATCAATATTTCACATATACCAGAATTTTAAGTAATAAACCTAACCAAACAAGAAAAGAACAAACGTATGAATATTTCACTAGTGCTATTCATTTCATTAATTCCAAGTTCAGTCCTCTCCTTACCAATGCAGATGCATTAGTAGACTTGTTTAGCCACAGTGACTCTTGAAAGCTACTTCAAAAGTTGCTATGACTAAAATATTCACCAGTCTGACATCTTCTGGGTAATAGTATCTCCCCAAACCTCTTACATAACAAATAGTCCATTGCTGTTCTATACAGAATATATTTCCCTTCCAATGGATATACCATGGTTTGTGTCCCATTGACATAGTTTTAATAATTCAAAGACAGGGAAGACAATGTGGTACAGTAGATAAAGTGAAGAATGTTGAGTCAGGAATGACTTAGTTAGAATTTATTCTCAGATACAATTTATCTGGCTCAGTCAATAAAAATCTATTAAGCACCTACTACATATGAGGAATTATATTAAGCCCTGAAGACACAAAGAAAGGCAAAAGACAGTCCCTACTGCCAGGAAGGAAAGGCAGTTAAACTATTTGAGTCTCAGTTTTTTCATGAAAAATGAGAGTGATAGCAACACTTGGCTCATGGAGTTGTTTTGAGGATCAAATAAAATAGTACGAATAATAAAGACAGCTTTAAAAAAACTCAATGTCACTTTCATACCACAATGAAACACTGTAATAGGACTTTGATGGAGACAATAGTATATATTCATTTTAGAAGATATCACATAAATTCATGTGCAAAAACAGGTTATTTTCTGATTTGGGGTAAATGGAGATTAGAGGAATTCTATGAGTTAATCAGATCCTTCATTTTTCAGCTGGAGAATCAGAGGAAATAATGGCTCTTGTTCGGTATTAGAATTTGGACCTCTGTTCTATCAAGTACTTTGTAATAAGAAGAGTCAAATTGTGGATTTTGACCATATCTCTGGTTCCTTTGATGTTTTCAGTTCTCTTTATCAGAAGCCAGCATGCTTTAAAGCAAAGGCAAAGCTTTTGTTTTCCTTCTTCATAAAAGAAAGGTCTGGCTCACTTGTGTTCGTGCTTGCCTGAGTGGCTACAAAGGCTCACAGCAGGACAGCTGCTTCTGCTGTGATGACTCTAGCCACATTTAAGGGCTGGCTCTGATTTCATACCCCCTCTGGGTAGTAGACAGGAATGAAGAACTTAGTGAAAGACCATTGGAATCATGATCATGGAATAAAAGTAATTCAGAAAGAGTTGAGCTAGAAGAAGACAATAATATCCCATGTTTTCTTATATGAACAATGCTTTAAGTCAATCAAAAGCATATTTCTCTCTTATCAGTAGTCACTCAGTCTTCAGTGGGCATGGCACATGTGAATCTCTTGCAGCAAGGTGACCATGTTTCATACTTCTATACCTGACTGATTTGATAAATATTTCTTTCTTGATCTATTATCTTGCTTTTACCACAACTAAAACCAATTTCTTACAAGTGAAAGACTATCCTGACTTTAAAGGACTCCAGTAATGTTATATCCCTAACTCCTTTGGTAATCAATTCTATTTTATAATAAACCTTCATACTAGTAGATTTTCTTATTAACTTGCTCTCAGTGCATTTTCACCATCCATAAAACTCTATGTGATGAATAATGGGGACAGAGGGCAGGGAGGGAATCAGGAACAATGGGATAAGAAAGACCATGCCAATGGAAATCAAAATATAGCAGGCAGGTGACCAACCTAGAAGAATTTTGAGTGCAAACTCAGCCACAGGCTGTGTCTAGTGTCTGCATCTCAGCTAAGCTAAAAATATAGAGGATCATAAACATAGGATTGGGCACAAAATGATGAAATTTTAGTTCATGGAGACCTACATAAAATATAATATTCAGTCCTGTTTGGCCCTCCTAAGATTCCGCTGTAATGGTAGCAAAGTGCTAAAATGAAAGAAAGAACATATTAAGAGTCACATAGTCCACAGTAGTAAATTACTTTAGTAATGTATTGTTTGATAAACCCAAAGACTACAGCATCTGGGATATGAACTCAGTATTTGGCAAAAATTGCTGGGAAAACTGGAAGATAATATGGCAGAAACTAGGCATAGACCAACATCTTACACCTTATACTAAAATAAGGTCAAAATGGGTACATGATTTAGACATAAGAGGTAAATTAGGTAAATTAGGAGAGGAAGGAATAGTCTACCTTTCAGATCTTTGGAAAGGAGAACAGTTTATGACCAAACAAGAGATAGAGCATATTATGAAATACAAAATGGATGATTTCATTTATGTTAAATTAAGAAGGGTTTGTACAAACAGAAGCAATGTATCCAAAGTTAGAAAGGAGGGAGAAAGCTGGTAAACAATTTTTATAGCCGGTACTTCTGATAAAGTCCTCATTTTGAAGATAAATCAGGAACTAAATCAAATTGATAGGAATCCAAGTCAAAGCATATGAACAGGCAGTTTTCTAATGGAGAAATCAAAGCTATCTATTCCCATATGAAAAAATGCTCTAAGTCACTATTGATTAGAGGAATGCAAATTAAAACAACTCTGAGGTACCACCTGACATCTGTCAAATTGCCTAGTATGACAAAAAAGGAAAAGAATAAATTTTGGAGATGATGTGGAAAAATTGGAACACTAATGCATTGTTGGTCAACCTTAGAATGTCTAAAATATTGTTTTTAGATATTCTAAGCACTATGTGACTCATAGTACTCTTAAATGTCAGTACTATTAAGGTTCAGTCTTCATCCAAAGATCAACAAGCTGAACTCTTACTATAAGAATTGGAATTCATCCAAATCATTATTTTTGCAGAAGATGAATCTAACAAAAATAATGATTTAAAAGCTAAATGCAAAAATGGTTTACAAAAAAAAATACAAAAAAAAATGGTTTACAGCTTTTCCTGAATAAAGGAGTGAGTGGTTTCCTCTTGCATCCTAAAGTTACAAGAAATATCATTTCATGGGTCACTTTATATTTTTGATTTGCAGTATTCCTGCCAAGCTTAAACAAATAGATGACCGTGAAAATGAAGTACCTAATGAATCAGTGAATTAAAACACCTTTATTAAGCATTTACTATATACCAAACACCATCCTAAGTGCTAGGGGTACTAACAGGAAAAGAAATAGACCCAGCTTTCAAAGAAGTCACACTCTAATTGGGAGAGACAGAACATAGACTAGTCATTAGCTTAATGCCTAGTCTTCATGGATTCTAGGAAAGGCATTGGACATGGCAGATGATGATGAACAAGACATTAACTAACAGTATGAGAAACTCTTTCATATTACCAAGGATAGAGTACTAGAATTGTAGTAAGAGGAATTAAGGTTAAATTCTACCTCTGTCTCTTAATACTTGTGACTATGAACAATTCCCTGAAATTTTCTGGGATAATGGATTTTAGGAATTTACTAACTGTGATTCTGGGCAAGTCACTTAATCCTGTTTGCCTCAGTTTCCTCATCTGTGAAATGAGCAGGAGAAGGAAATGGCAAGCCACTGCAATATCTTTGCCAAGAAAACCTCAAATGGGATCACAAGGAGTTGGACACAACCAAACAACATATTTCTATATCACTTCTTGTGTAGAAGTAATTGTTTCTGTTACAGTGCCAAATAACATTTTTTAAAAAGGAATTGGGGCAGCTAGGTGGCGCAGTGGATAAATCACAGGCCCTGGATTCAGGAGTACCTGAGTTCAAATCTGGCCTCAGACACTTGACACTAGCTGTGTGACCCTGGGCAAGTCAATTAAACCCTCATTGTCCCACAAAAAAAGAAGAAAAAAGAAAGGAATTAACTATGGCTTAATAGATAGGAAATGAATGGTTACAAATGTCAGGGTTTTTGGTTTTTGGGGGGTTTTGGAGTAGTTTTCCCCATAAAGTCTAAAAATAGTATGCTTAGATCAAAGTAAATTACAAATTAGAAGAAAGTATAAAGATGAGAAAACATATAAGCAATTACAACAAATCTCATTTGACCTATTTGTATCAGTTTCTATATTTTAAAAAATGGGGGTGGGGAAGATACATGAACTCATCACTGTTTATTAGAAAGGTTAGCCATGAGAAAATGGTCTCCACAATGAGATCACCACAGACAGATGCATAATCTCCTTGGTCAGTATATAGGTATTGCAGTCAAAGTAACTAACCCTTTATAAGTTTTTATGAAAAAAAAAATTACAGTACACTCAATATATCAACAAGAATGCATTAAGTAGCCACTATATGCCAGACATTGTGCTAAGTGTTAAAGATATAAACATATAAAAGAAACAGTTCCTGTACTCAAGGAGTTTACATTCTAAGAAAAGGAAACATGTGTGCATATAAATATATACAAAATACATATGAAATAAATTCAAAGTAATTTGTGCAGAAGATTGAAAGCTAGGAAAGGGGGAATCTGGAAAGCCCCATGTGGGAGAAGTTGAGGTAACTGTGAAGGAAACTAGGGATTCTCAAAAGTAAGGTGGAAATGCATTCCAAGCCTTTGCAAATTCAGAAATCGGAGGAAATTATGAGAAGTATCACTTTAGGTGATCGTCGATCATAGTGTAATGTATTTAGAGCTGCTAGGAATCTTTAAAATAATTTTGTCAAAATCCCCCATTTACACATAGGAAACTAAATATTAGAAGAAGAATATATAAAGTCACGCAGATAGATAAATGTCAGAACGAGGATTCAAACTCATGTCTTCTGACTCCAATGCCTTTCCACCATTCCATATTTTACAAAATAGAGGAAAAATAATTAAAGGGTAAACATCCCTATGTGGAGATTGAGATGAGATGTAGCTAAGCCATATCATCCAGAAAATATTTGTAAATAAAAACGGGATAACAAAAATAGCAAGAGCATGAAATAACATGTCAGTAATAATAGAGATGCATTTGATTTCCATAATCTTACACCATCAATTAATCAAACAACTGACAAAAAATTTTTAAATATCCAGTATACACTATGCTGGGTACTGACTATACAAATATCATAAATAAAACAAGTCCTACTTGCATGGAGCTAGCATTCTAGTGGAGAAGTATAGTGTGATATTTATCTAAACAGAATACATATAAAAAAGAATAAATACAAAGCAGTTATAGTAAATAGTTTGAGAAGGAAGGCAATAGCATCACAACATGAAAATACAGCTAGAAAGGACCTTAGAAGCCATCTAGTCCAACTACTTTAATCTACAGATAAAGAACTGAAGCCCATAAAGCTGACAACTTACCCAATGTCACCATAGACTATAACAAAGAGAGCTGGCATTTGAATCCAGGTATTTTCTCCAAAGACCAATGTTCTTCCATAGTACCAAATCACATCTCCTGCAATTTGAAAGTATGAAGAAAGGATCATTTAGAATGTTATGTTTAACCTGTGTCCTTTAAAAAATGTTTATTTTCTTTAATTTTATTACTTTTTAATTAACAAGTATTTATTTTCTCTCTTCATCCTTCTATTTACTGAGAGAGTGGGACTAAAAGAAAAAGAAAATCTTTGTAAGAAATTTGCATAAAAAATAAAAATAAATCTCTACATTGACCACATCCAGATAAGGTATGTCTCATTCTATATATCGGACCATTGCTTTCTTCCCAAAAGCTGATACCATTCCTTCATCATTGAACCTCACATTGGTTATTGCATTGATGAGACTTTTTAAGACTTTCAAAGTCCATTTGGCCTTACAATGGCAGCGTAAAGGTATAAAAAAAACAATATTCCAGTTACATTAATATACCATCATTTTTTTTCCAGCCATTGCTGTGAAATATGGATGCTCTATTCCTTTTTTTGTTTCATTATCAATCATTCATCTTTTCCTTCTACCCGCCCCCCCCCACCCACTGGAAAAAAAAAAAAGAAACCCATACAGGATCCCATAGTACATTAATATAGTTAAGTTTTTAGTGCTTCACGTGGTGTGATCATGAATAGGTCTATTCAATGCCTCCTTATCTATAGTCAGGCCCATTCCTGACCCCATTTAGGTCGTGTTAGTGTGTGTTTGGTTGAGTTTTCACAGATTTGCTACTGAATGTTAGTTATAGTTAGCCTGCTATGAGATTCTATGGGTTCAGCACAACTGAATTGCTGATCCCCTTGGTTTTGGTCCTCCTGCCCTGGTCCTGTTCCACTGCAGGCTTATTGTAGGGCCTAAAGGTAGGAACTGAGTCCTCTTCTCTGTTAATTTGGCTCAGTGCCACACAGGTTATGTCCTCTGGAATTTGTCCCTTGCTGCTTAAAGAGTCCCTGCTTCCTCAGGACTGACACCACCATACCTCACCCACTTGGAACTGGGTAAGAGTGATAAAGCTGCCACATTTCTGTTGCCCAGTTCTAGTTTGCAGGGGTTTCATGGAAATCTTTCTTCCCAGGTGTTCAGTCCTTTTAGGATTTCTTGGGCTCTAGACTAACTCCCTCACTGATGCTATCACCACACTCTGACGTCATTTCTGGTGGTGGCTGCCACTGCTGTTACACTGTGCTCCTGGCTAGCCCCTATCCTGGGTGTCCATAGACCTCTCCTATCTATCTCTATAAGCTTGCTGGGCCAGAAAAAATGACTCATTGTGACTTTTTTCTTGGCATTTCCTCCTCAGATTTTGTTTTGGCTAGTTTTTATGGATGTTGTGGACAAGTGAAAAAGAAGTTAAGAGACCTTGCAAGGTACAGCTAGGTGGTACAGTGGATAGAGCACCAGCCCTGGATTCAGGAGGAACTGAGTTTCCAAATTCTGGCCTCAGGACACTTGACACTTACTAGTGTGTAACCCTGGGCAAGGCACTTAACCCTCATTGCCCATAAAAAACAAAACAAAACCAAAATAAAAAAACCACCACCAACAACAAAAACAAAAAGAAAATTGTATCTCACTATGAAAATGATACCTTTATTAGAGAAATTTGCTACAAAATACTTTCCCTAGTTTGTAGTTTCTCCTTTAATCTTAGCTTTTTGATTTGTTTGTGCAAAGAAAGCATTTATTTAATGTAATCAAAAGTATCCACTTTAATCTTTGTGATCTTTTTTGATCATGAATTCTTCCACTTAGCTGTAGATCTGATAGGTATTTTTCCCTTGTGCTCCTAATTTGTTTATGATGGAACATTTTATTCCTGGTCATAAAACCATTTGAAGCTTATTTCAGTATAAGGTGTGAACTGTAGGTCTAATTTAATTTATTCCATACTGCAGTACAATTTTTGCAGTAAGTTATTTTTGTTTTTTTAAAATCAAATAGCGAGGCTTTATACCAGTACCTGGAGTCTTTAATTTAACACTAGGCAATTAGGTTTGTTTGCTTTCATATGTAGTAAACACCCACATCGGTTTTCAATTATCAATCTATTTTTAACGAATACCAAATTATTTGAAAATCACGTCTTTTAAGTATAGTTTGATAACTAGTATTACTAGGGCCCCCTTCCTTTATATTTTTTTTTCATTGATTCCTTTGAGATGCTTCATTTTTGTGCCTTCTAGATGAATTTAGTTTTTTTTCTAGTTCTATAAAGAAATTTTTTTATAATTTGATTAATATATCTCCAAATAAATAAATAAATTTAGGTAGCATATCTCTTTCTCCATATTGGGAATTGTCCTATGAGCAATTTTATTTATCCAATGAATTTTTTGTCTTCATTTATGTAACAGTGCTTTGCGGTTTTGTTGTTGATGTTGTTGTTGTTGTTGTTGAATCATTTTTAGTGCTATCTGATTCATTATGACCCCATTTGGAGTTTTCTTGGCAAAGATACTGGAGTGTTTACCATTTCCTTTTCTAGCTCACTTTATAGATGAGGAAATCGAGTCAAACAAAGTTAAGTGACTTTCCTAGGGTCAAGTGCCAGCTAGTAAATGTCTCAGGCCAAATTTGAACTCATGTTTTCCTGACTCCAGGACTGGTACTCTGTGCCAGCTAGGTGCCCTGTGCTTTATAGCTGTATGCACATAGTTCTTTTATGTATTTTGACAGCTAGATTCCCAAATACTTCATACATTCTATAATTGTTTTAAATGGAATGTCTGTCTCTTCCTACTTAGTTTTATTGGTTTTCTTAAATATTCATTAGTTTTATGTCCTGGGACTTTTTTATGGAGGTAGAAGTTATTGTTTCAATTAATTTTTACTTCTCTAGGGTCCTTTAAGTACCTCATCACTTCATCTGCTAAAATTTTTTCTTCTCTGTGCCTATGCTTTTTCTCTTCATTTCTTTTCTTCTCATGTTGCTATAACCAGCATTTTTAATACTATACCAAATAGAAGTAGTGAACAAATGACAACCTTGCTTTACCCCAATCATATTGGAAAGGTCCTCTATAGTTTATCAATTTTGGTTCTTGGTTTTAGATATATCAATATTAATAATATCTTAAGTAAAGGTCCATTTACTTCTATGTTATCTGGCGGTGGTTGACAGATGTTTGTTTGAACAGAAATAAGTTTTGTACATGATTTTTGGGTTAAGAAACAGTAAATTACCTATATTTTCTAGGTGCAATTCTAATATAAGACCAACTTGATTCATAACATAATTTTCATGATATATTGCTTTGGCCTCTTTGCTAAATGTATTTTAAAATTTTACATCATTTGTTCAGTAAAGATATCAGTACATCATTTCCTTTTTCTGTTTTGTCCCCCTTTGACCATATTAGTATCACAAATGAAATCCTTCTTTTTCTGTTTTTACAATTTGTGTAGTAGCAGAATTAATTATTCTTTGTATGATGGAATTCACTTATGAATCCCCTATATTGGAAGATTTTCCACCCTTTGGGAGTTCATTTACAGCTTGTTCAATTTCTTTCTCTGAGATTGAGTTATTTAAATTTTGTATTTCTTGGTTCTATTAAGGCATTAATAGTTATTCTAAATATTCCATTAATTTCAAATAAATATCAGTTTTAATTGACAAGCAGGTTAGGCAAAATAGTTTCCAGTCCTATCCTTATGTTTTCTTCATTGGTTATAAAGTCTCTTTTCATTTTTGATACTAAAAATTTGGTGGTCCTCCTTCTTTTAAACCCAAATGGCTTATCTATTTTATTGGTTGTTTTTTTTTTTACAAAGGCCAGACAGATATACAACCTTTTCCTCAGTGTTCTCTGGGCCTTCACAAACATTGACCATGTTTGGGGGCTAAAAAAAATATAGTTAAAAGCAGAAATATTAATCATCCTTTTCAGATCCCAATGCAATAAAATTATAATAAAGGACCATAGGAAAACAGATTAAAAACTAATTGGAGACTAAACATACTAATCTTAAAGAAAAAGTGGGTTAAATATCAGATAATATAAACAATCAATAATTTCATTGAAGAGAATGAGAAAAATGAGACAATAAATCATTACCTATAGAATACAGCAAAAACAGGAAAATGTATGTCTTTAAATGGTTGCATCAATAAAATAAAGGAGTATCAATGAATTGGGTATGGGATTTAAAAAAAAACAAACTAAAAATCCCCAATTAAACTCTAAATTGGAAATCCTAAAAATTTAAGATGAGATTAATAAAATTGAGTGTAAGAAAATCATCGAATTAGTCAATAAAATTAGGAATTGTTTTTTTATGAAAAAACAAATAAAATAGATAAACAAATGGTTAATGATTTTTAAAAGAGAAAGTAAAAACCAAGTCAATAGTATTAAAAATGAAAAGTGTGAATATACCAACAACTAAGATGAAGTCAAAGCTATTATAATGAGTGAATTTACTTAATTATTTGCCCATAAATTTAACAATTTAAGTGAAATAGAAGAATATTTCAAAAACATAAACTACAGAAGAAAAATAAAAGAGTTAATAGACCAATTTTAGAAAAATAAATAGAAAAGGTTATAATGAGACTGCTGAGGCCCAAAAGCACCAGGACCAGATAGATTTATAAATAAATTCTTGTCAAATATTTGAACACCAACTAATTCTAATTTTAAATAAATTATTTGGAATAATAGGTAAAGAAGGAGTCCTACCAAACTCTTTTATGAAACAATTGAGACCTAAACTAAGAAGAGCAAAAGAAAGAACAAAAAGTATATTTTCCCCCTAAGAACTGCTTTTGTAGCATTCCATAAATTCTGATATGCTGTCTTATTGTCATTTTTCTTTAATGAAATCATCAATTGCTTCTATGATTTGTTCTTTGACCCATTTATTTTTTTTAGGATCAGATTATTTAATTTCCAATTGGTTTTTAATCTCCTTTTCAATTGTACATTATTGAATGTAATTTCATCGTCCATAATGATCTGAGAAAGGCTGTGTTTATTATTTCTGCCTTGTGTTTATTATTTCTGCTTTTCTGCATTCCTTGTTAGATTTCTATGCCCTAATACATGGTAAATTTTTCATGTAGACCATGTACTGCTGAAAAGAAGGTATATTCCACTTCTATTCCCATTCAATTCTCTCCAGAGATCTATCATATCTAATTTTTCAAGAATTTTATTCATTTCCTTTACTTCTTTCTTATTCATATTTTGGTTATATTTATCCAGTTCCTGAGAGGGGAATGTTAAGGTCCCCCCACTAGGATAGTTTTATTATCTATTTTTTCCTATAACTCATTTAAATTCTCCTTCAAAAAATTTAGGATGCTATACTATTTTGTGCATATGTTAAGTATTGATATGACTTTGTTGTCTATGGGTACCTTTCAGCAAAATATACTTTCCTTCTTTATCTCTTTTTACTAGATTATTTTGCTTTTGCTTTGTCTGAATCATAATTGCTACCCCTGCTTTCTTTGCTTCAGCTGAAGCATAATAGATTCTGTTCCAGCCCCTTATGTGTATACCATGTGTATCTCTCTGCTTTGTGTTTCTTGTAACAACAAACATATTGTAGGACTTGGGTTTTTAATCCATTCTGTTATCTGCTTCTGTTTAATGGGGTGAGTTCATTCCATTCCACATTTATAGTTATGAGACTTAACTTTCTCTCCATGCTATTTTTACCTGTTAATCCTTCCCACTCTGCCCTTCACCATCTCCTTTCCCACAATTGTTTTACCTTATGACACCACCGTTCCCAAAATTCCCTCATCTGTATCAGTCCCCTCACCCCCTTCTATTAAGATAATTTCTAAATAAAACTGAGTGTGTTTCCTTGTTTCCCTCGTTAAGCCACTTTATGAGAGTAAGGTTTAATCTTTGTCCTGTCCCCCATATTGCCTTCTATTATAAAAATTTTATGCCTCTTTGTGTATGTGTGTATTCACCCCTATTAAGTTCTCTCCCCTCCTACTTCTTCCATGGTAATTTCTTTAAACCCTTATTTTGTTTTCTATGGTGTTGTATCATCAATGTCACCTTATGATCACACCCTCTGTCTAACTATACTCTTTCCAATAATTCTTATATTACAATTTTTAGATATACAAATTCAAATAAACTTACAAATATTATCATACCTTAAATATTACCTTATGACCACAAGTTCCTTTACATATACTCCTTATTGCACTATTAATTACTTTTACAATAAAGTTGAGAATTACAAATATTATCTTATCTTACAGAACTAGCAACAGTGTAACTTTATTAAATTATTAAATTTTTTACAGTTTTTCTTTCTTGTTTCTTTTTTACCTTTTTATGTTTTATGTTTCACTGAACCTTGTATTGGATCAAATTTCCCATTCAACTCTCCTGGCCTTTTAATCAAAAATGCTTGAAATTCCTCCTATTTTGTTAAATATCCCACTTTTTCCCCCTGAAAGGATTATACTCAATTTTGCTGGGTATGTAATTCTTGGTTATAAACTTAACTCCTTTGCCTTCTGATACATGGTATTCTAAGACCTGTGATTCTTTAATATGGAAGTCGCCAAATCCTATGTAATTCTGATTGTAGCTCCATGTTATATGAATTGTTTCTTTTTGGTTGCTTGGGAAATCTTTTCTTTGATCTGTGAGTTTTGAAATTTGGCTATGATGTTCCAGGGAGATTTCATTTGAGGATCTCTTTCTTTTTGTTGTTGTTGTTGTTTTGTTTTGTTTTTCCAGGGAAATTGGGGTTAAATGACTTGCCCAGGGTCACACAGCTAGTAAGTGTTAAGTGTCTGAGGCTGGATTTGAACTCAGGTCTTCCTGAATCCAGGGCTGGTGCTCTATCTACTGCAGCACCTAGCTGCCCTTGGGGATCTCTTTCAAGCTGTGATTGGTGTATTCTTTTAATATCTATTTTGCCCTCTGATTCTAATATTTCAGGGCAATTTTCCTTGATAATTTCTTGAAAAATATTGTCCAGGACTTTGTTTTTTTAGCTTTCACGAAGTCCAACATTTCTTATATTATCTCTCCTGGATCTATTCTCCAGGACAATTGTTTTTTTCAATGAGAAATTTTACATTTTCTTCCCTGTTGTTTTTTTTTGCTTTTCTGACTTGTTTTAACTGTATCTTGATGTATTATAGAGTCACTAGTTTCATTTGATAACTTTATTTTTTAAAGAATTTTTTTTCTTCATTAACTTTTTGGTCATTCCTTTTTCCATTGGCTAAATCTGGTTTTTAGGGAGTTATTTTCCCCAGTAATTTTTTGTATTCTTGCATTATTATTTTGTATTTTCTTATCATGGTTTTGCCAATCTTTTCTCAACCTCTCTAATTCGATTTTGTCTTTGTTGTTTGTGTGTGTGTGTGTGTGTGGTGTGTGTGTGTGTGTGTTTAGTGAGGCAATTGGGGGGTAAGTGACTTGCTCAAGGTCACACAGCCAGTAAGTGTTAAGTGTCTGGGGCTGGATTTGAACTCAGGTCCTCCTGAATCCAGGGCCGGTGCTCTATCCACTACGCCACCCAGCTGCCCATCTAATTCGATTTTCAAAGTCCTTTTAAGCTCTTACAGGAATATACTTTGGGCCTGAAACCAATTTGTACTTCTCTTTGAAGGTTCCACCTGTAGTCAATTGTTTCTTTCCCTCTTCTATGTTTGTGTCCTTGATATTTCTTGGTTATTGAAATAGCTGTCAAAAGTCAAATGTTTTTATTGTTTTTTTTTCTCTTTTTTTTCTGTTTTCCTCATTTTGTGTCAACCACTTACTGAGTTGCTAAAATTAACAGTTGGCCCTGGAGGAATGATCCCTTTGATCATCAGGCCCGGGGTAGTACCTGCTGCTGGGTTTTTATGGTAACCAGTCACTCTGGTAGCAGGCACTTGAATGGTAATTTTGTTGCAACCTGCTAAATCCCTGGGTCTGGTTTGGCTCAGGAAATAGTCTCTCTTCTAGGAGGACACTGGGGTGGAAATCTGTTTAGGTGGGGCTTTACTACTGTTGAGCAGGCTCAGAGGTCTGCTGTAGGCCCCTGCTATGAGCCCAGAAGCTATTGCTGTTGCTGTTGCTGCTGCTCTTGGATCTCTTCTCCCTCCCATCCAGGTAAGACAGACCTTTCCTCCCGGGCTGGTAGATTGCTTCCCTGTTCCTTGAAGATTACAGAAGCAGTTTTAGGTCAGTTTAGAGGGGAAATCTGGGAGAGCTGTATTGGGTTGCTTCTTCTCTTGGCCATCTTGGCTCAGAATCCCTCACTTAGATCAATAAAAAAGAGAAAAAGCAGATCAATGATTTGGGCATACAACTAAAAAAACTAGAAAATGAGCAAATTAAAAATCCCCAACTAAACACCAAATTGGAAATCCTGAAAATCAACGGAGAGATGAATAAAATTGAAAGAAGACTATTGAATTAATAAATAAAACTAGAAGCTGGTTTTATGAAAAACCAAAAAATTAATAAATCATTGATTTGTTTGATAAAAAAATAAAAGAAGAAAACCAAATTACTAGCATCAAAAATGAAAGGGATGAAATCACCACCAATGAAGAAGAAATTTAGACATTATTAGGAATTATTTTGCCCAATTATATGCCCAATAAATTGACAATCTAAATTAGATCTAAACAATTGGAAAAATATTAATTGCTCTTGGGTAGGCAGAGTCAATATAATAAAAATAACAATCCTACCCTAGTTAATTTATTTATATAGTGCTATCTAGTATATGATAAACCTAAAGATCCAAGCTTTTGTTACAAAAACTCATATTTAATAACAACCTGCTGGGAAAACTTGAAAATAGTATGGCAGAAATAGGTATATATCAACATCTCACACCATATACTAAAGAAGGGTCAAAATGGGACACTGATTTACAAATAAAGTGATGATAATATGAGAAAATTGAATCTGTCAGATTTATTGTCAGGGAAGAATTTAGGACCAAAGAGGTTTAGAGAATAAAATTAAATGTAAAATAGACTCATTTTGATTATATAAATTAAAAAAGCTTTTTCAAAACCAAAATTAATGTAATCTAAGATTACAAGGCAAGTAGAAAACTGGGCAAGATTTTTTTGTGGGGCAATGGGGCTTAAGTGACTTGCCCAGGGTCACACAGCTAGTAAGTGTCAAATGTCCTGAGGCCACATTTGAACTCAGGTCCCTACTGAATCCAGGCCATTGCTTTATCCACTGTTGCCACCTAGCCCTGGCCCCTTGGGAAAGAATTTTTGAAAACAAATATCTCTGATAAAGGCCTCATTTCTGAAATATATAAAGAATTGCATCAATTTTTAAAAATAGAAGTAATTCCCAATTGATATTGTGTCCAAAGGTTTTGAACAGGCTGTTTTTCAGACAAATAAATCAAAGCTATCAATAATCATGTGAACAAATGCTCTAGATCATTATTGATCAGAGAAATTCAAATTAAAACCACTCTGAGATATCACTTGACATCTATTAGAATGGCAAATATAACAAGAATAGAAAATATTGGTTGTTGGAGGGATTGTGGGAAAACTGGGATGCTAATCCACCACTGGTGGAGTTTTGAAAAGATTCAACAATTCTAGAGAGCCATTTGGAATTGTGCCCAAAGGGATATAGAATCATACATATCCTTAGATGCAGCAATACTATTACTTTTTTATGTCCCAAAGAGATCCCCCCAAAAGAGAAAAAGACCTATTTGTACAAAAATATTTAGAGCAGCTCTTTTTGTGGTGGCTAAAAATTGGAGATCAAAGAGATGCCCATCAATTGGGGGAATGGCTAAACAAACTGTGGTATATGATGGTAATGGAATATTACTGTGCAGTAAGAAATTACAAACAGGATGACTTCAAAAAAGCTTGGAAAGACTTGTATGAAATGATGTATTGGGAAGTGAGAAGAATCATGAGAACACTGTACACAGAGACAGCAATATTGTTCAATGAAGAACTGTGGATGACTTGACTATTCTCAATACAATAATCCAAAACAATCCCCAAAAGAATGTTGATGAAACATACTAACAACCTCCAAAAAAAGAACTGATATTGATAGAACAGACTGAAGCATGCTATTTCTCACATGCTTTCCATAAGTGATAATATGATGATTTACGTGATCATATATGTATAAACCTAGCAGATTGTTGCTGCCTTGGGGGGGTGGGTTTGGGCAGAAGGAGAGAAGGAGGGATAGAGATTGGAGATACAAAATAGAAAATAAAATGTTTAACCTGAGAACAAAACAAATAATTAAACAAACTAATTAGATGAATGAATGTGTTTTGAACATTTTCCAGATTAAAAAAATAAAGAAAGAAAAATATAGATAAATTTCTTTAATGAATTTGGCTGCAAAAATCCTAAATAAAATACTAGTTTAGATTAAAAATTACAATATTACAAAGATGATATACCAAGCAGAATTTCCACTGGTGGAATCAGGATGTATTATCATAAGAAAAACTATTAGCATAATTGATTTATGAATAATAAAGTAACAAAAAAACATGATTATGTCAATAGATGCAGAAAAAGCTTTGATAAAAACTACAACTCTCATTTCTATTTTTAACAAACACTAGAAAGTACAGGTATGAATGGATTTTTCCTTAAATTGATAAAAACCATTTACCTAAAATCACCAGCTAATATTATTGTAATGGGGATAAACTAAAAGCCTTCCCAGTAAGATCAGGTGTGAAACAAGAATGCCCACTGGCCCAAATATTATTAAAATATTGTATTGTAAATCCTAGCATGACAATAAAAGAAGAATGGGAAATAGAAGGAATTTAAATAGGAAATGAGATAATTAAAATACTCTCTTTTTGCAGATGACATGATGATATACTTGGAAAATCCCAAAGACTCAACTAAAAAGTTAATTGAAACAATTAATCACTTTTAGTATCAAGATACCAAAAAAAATCCACCTAAATCATCAGCATCTCTATACTATCATAAGCAAAAACCTTCAAGAGAGATAGTAAGTGATACTACTTGTAAAAATAATTATAGACAGTATAAAATACTTGTGAGAATGCTGCAAAAGTAACCAAGAAAACTACTTGAACAAATTATTTTTAAAAACTATCTATACCCAATAAAATCAGATTTAAGTAAATTGGGAGAAATATTCATTATCTTGGGTAGGCAGGACCAATAAAATAAAATGACAATTTTACCTAAACTAATTTGTGTATTCAATGTCATCCCAATTAATTATAAAAAAAAATTACTGAGTTATAAAAAAATAACAAATTCATTTGGAAGAAAAAAAGGTCAAAAATATCAAAGGAAGTAATAAAAAATGTAAAGGAAGGAGGGTTTAGCGGGTTAGCAGTATCAGATCTTAAGGTCAGTAATTATCTACCTGGTACTGGCTAAAAAATAGAAAGGTAGATCAATGGAACAGAACAGACATACAATTTCAGCAGCAAATGACTATAGGAACCTTACATTTGACAACTGTAAAGACTTGAGTTTGGGGGAGAAGAATTCATTATTTGGTAAAAAAAAAAAAAAAGAAAAGAAAAGAAAAGAAACTATTAAGAAAGCTATAAAACAGTCTGGCAGAATGGGCGCATAGACCCAATATTTTACACATTAACCAAGATAAGGTAAAAAGATAATAAATGACCTAGCTATAAAGAGAGTACAAGATTTATGGATAGGTGGATATTTATAATAAACCAGAGATAGAGAGTAGTGGTGAAAGAGAAAATGGATAATTTCAATTATTAAGTTAAAAAAAGGTTTTGTACAATAAAACCAGTGTAGCAAAGATCGAAGGAAAACAGAGAATTGGGAGGAAGGGGGATTTATAATAGTTTCTCAGAACAGAGATATCATATCTCAAATATATAAAGAACTTTGAGAAATCTATAAAATATGAATCATTCCTCAATTGATAAATGGTCCAAGGCTAAGAACAGTTTTTCTGATGAAAGAACTCAAAACTATAGTCATTGAAAAATGCTCTAAATCATTATTCATTAGGAGAAGCAAATTAAAATCAAACTTGAGATAGTATTTTATACTATAAGATTCATGCAATGATTGAAAGGGGAAGCAAAAAAAATGTTGGCGGGGATGTGGAAAACTTGGCACACATTCACTGTTAGTGGAACTATGAACTGATCTAACCACTTTAGAGAGCAAATGAAATAGCCCACAGATTATTTAAACTCCTCTACCTTTTACCCAGAAATACCAGTAGATCTGTTTTCACAACATGGGAATAATGGATGTGAACCTATATGTTCTAAAATATTTAATATTAGCTCTTTGTGGTGGGCAAAGAACTAGATATTGTGGGATGCCCATCAATTGGGGGAATGACTGAACAAGTTGTGGTATATGATGTGATAGGATACTATTGTGCTATAAAAACTTATGATCTGGATGACTTTAGAAAAACATTGGAAAATATCTGAATGAAATATTGAAAAGTGGAATGAGCAAGATCAAGAAAACAATGTATACAGTAAGAGCAATATTGTTTTAGAACACAAGTTTAAACAACTAAGTTATTTTGACTATTATAACTACCAGATTAACTACAAAAAACACTATATGCATCCAGAGAAGAAATGAATTAAATAAATAACAAGAAAAAGCATTTTATACATATAAGTGATTTTATATGCACACACATATTTGCATCTAATGGTAGCCATATTGAGGGCAGGGGGGGAGAAAAGCAAAAGTGAGGAAAACTTTTTTATATATCATAAAAGAACATAGCAAGTACATAATAGATTGCAGTTTATATGTACCATTCTTTTTTTCTATTCTTTGTTATGGAATGCAGTTTTATTTAATTATTTTATTTTATTTATTTATTAAGTTCAGAATGAAATAAGATAGACAGACAGATGGTTCGAGTAGAAGACCAGTGGGACAAGGATATAACTTGGGTTGACACCACAATTAGTGGTGATGACCTAGATAAACACCAGCAAAAGAGATTGAGAAGGAATGGTCATGGTCATACAGGTAGAGGAGAACCAGAAGAGAGCCCTGTCAAGAAAAATTAGAGAGCAGAAAGTACCTAGGAGAAGAAGGTGAGGGGCAGGGTCCAATATTGCCCCCAGGTAAAGAATGAGGCTTGAGGGAGAAAACATTTTATATTTTACAATTAAGATTCCAGTGGAGAGACACTTTTAGTTGAACAAACCCAAAAGAGAGTGAGAGGAAAGAACTGAAGGCATTGATTATATTTGGCTTTCTCAAGGAGTTTAGCCATGAAAGGGAATTTTAATGAGTTCCTTATGTATCTTAGATATGCAATCTTTATCAGAAAAACTTGCTTCCAGAGTTTTCCCCTAGTTAACTACTTTCTTTCTGATCTTAGCTACAATGGCTTTGCTTGTACAAAAACTTGTGTTAATTTTAGGTAATCAGACATCCATTTTATCTTATGTGATCCTCACAGTACATGATTGGTCATGAATTCTTTCCCTATCCATGGATAAATAAGGCAATTTCTTCCTTGCTACTCTAATTAAATTGTTGTAGGATCTTTTATATATGTCATATATCCATTTCAATTGGTAAATGCTAGGAGGTCCTGGTCCAAATATAATTTGTCAGACTATTTTCCAATTTTTCCAGTAGTTCTAATGAGTTTTATGTTCATAAAAAATGAGGCTCCAGTGTTTGTTCACCTTTGTAGTCATGCATAAAATATGTTCCATTGATATCTCTATTTCTTAACCAGTACTAAATCATTTTGATGATTACTGCTTTGTAGTAAAGTTTAGAACCTGGTTTCTTCTAGTGCCCCTTTTTCCCATTTATTTATCATCATTTCCTTTGAGATTCCTTACTTTTTGTTCCTCTCAATGAATTTCATTATTTTTCTACATATATAAAGTAATCCTTTGGTAGTTTGGTTTGTATGGCACCTGGTAAGTAAATATATTTAGGTAGTGTGAGAAACAGGTGCAGACCACCTTTGATTGCCTTCTCATGAGAATGGGCACCCACAGTAAAACCAATTAATGAGTGCCAATGCTAAGAGTGCTCAACCTGTATTTATCCTGAGCCCTGACTTGGTAAGTCCCTTCCCTTTGTCACTATAGGTTGCTAGACTCAGGTTCACAATCTTCCTGGAAGAGTTCTAACTAAATTCTCCTTGATATGTTACCCCTCCCATCCACATGCAACCCATGATCGAAAATGGGGTGGAGATTTTAGGCATGGGAGAAGTTAATATTCATAAGCCTATTAAGCAAGCATAGTAGTGACTAGGGTTGAACTTTTACCTACTTTTACTAGACCACTGGCAAGAGTCAGCTCAAACTGGTTTTTATCAGTTTTCCCTCAAACCCTGAAAAACTTACTTTTCTCTAATTCTTGAGCTGACCTAGTTGACTTGCTGGTTCCTTATATGGGCATGCTTATCCCTAACTGAGAAGAGTCCACCACTTTAACCAGTTGTTACTGTATCTCACAGATATTATTATCATTTTATTATATTTGTTTGGTGTTCTCATGAGTAATTAATATTTTTCCAATTATTTTTCTTTTGCCATTTGGACTTGATAAGTTTAAAATTCTTAAAGTATTCCCAAAAAGAGAGAAATTAAAATATACAGCTTACAGATAGAGATCACAATGAATAAATGGATATAGGCCATACCCCAAATACCTTGACATCCTCTAAGAAAAACTTCAAGCATAAAGCTATCAAGGAAAAGGCTGTGGCTAAGTACATTAGGAGACAATGTCATCCTGAAATCAAACTTGAAGGGGAAGAATACACTTAAAGCAATCAACACTTTGAAATACCAAAGAAATCCACACCAATGAAATACCAGTCTTGATATACACTTAGGGACTTATTAGATGTGCTATAATAAATTAATAAAGTACTCCCTCCTCTCTTGCTTTCTCTATCTCACACACACACAGCAACAACAATAACAACAACAACAACAACAACAACAGCAACTCTATACTATATTAACAAAACATTGGGACAATCACCCTAAGACAGCCATGTAAAGATTAACACTTGCATGCCAGAAACAATGAAGACATTTGATAGATATTATTAGAGCACATGACAAATAGGTAAGAAAAAATTCTAATCTTTTCAATGAGCAAAAGTAAAGGGTGATAACAAGTAAATAGCTTTGGAATTATCTAACATAACTTAAAGTAGCTTATTGCTAGAATTAATGCATAAAATAACTAATATCCAAGAAACAAAACCAATAGTTAACTCATTTGGATTTGTTTGTGGAAATGGAAAATCAGAATTAGGTCATTGCTATCAAAAATTAGAAAAGGGCTCTATTTAAGGAGATTAGATTTAATGGTCAGTATAAATTATTCAAAAAATGGAGACAGTGAAATACATCACTGAGTGCTCTAAAAATTTATCACCCCCCTAATACTTAACAAGACCTTATCTGGTAGCTAGAATTGTATTTTAGAAGCTTGATGACTAATTCCCATTTAACAAATACAATCCTGAAAATACCAGAGATGACTCAATTAATAAATTGTCCTAGAACAGAACTACTTATCAAAAATGAATTGTTACACACCAACAATGGGCATAACATTTATCATAAAAATTATGAATTTAAATAGATGTCACTGTCCCAGTATTTATACTCTCTTACTACATGGAAAGAAAAGTTTTCAAAGTATAGAGACCCGTCCATAGAGATAACATTCAAAGGCACAGGAGAAAGGCTAGATAATGAAAATTAATTCTTTTTCCTCCCTGGAGAAAACTACATCTTTTATAAAACTCAAAGCATTTATTTTCTCCAACTATCTAATAGTCCATAGGAGATTGAAATAAAAGATAAAATCAGACAGACTTCTTCCAAAGACATTTCTATATAAATCCCATGAAAATGGAAACACAACAATAATAATATCATTTATATCAATATTTTAAGGTTTCCAATGTACTTTAATTACATTATTTTATTGAACACTGGTTGTTCTAAGTTTATAAAATCAACGAAATTTCATTATCACAGAATTCATCCAATGATTAGATAATTATCTAATCTAGAGTCATCTAATCCAACACTTATTTTACAGATGAACCAAAAGAACCTCTAAAAACTTAAATCACTTTAAGTTCACACAACTTTGCCTGTTTAACTTGAAAACTCCACTAACTAGAAATAAAACTAACATTATAATGCTAATATCTTTTGATTATATCTCACAGCTTGAAGCAGTTCCTAAAAATCCAAATTCAAGAAGATAAAATGACAAAAACTGTACAAAGACTATCTAATGAATTCTCCTTTTCAGGCATAAAAAAACTCCCACTTGAAGAAACTAACATTCAGAAATGCCTTCTGACATGGGAAATCTAGAATTAGTACATCAATTTCTACTAAATCCTTCTATCTGTATTCCCAGTGGTAATTATATCAAAATACTAATGTTTATTTAAAATACTTGTATCATTAGGAAAAGGAAGACTCCTTTCCAATTAAGCCTTTAAACTTCTTTTTTTTGTAACTTGCTATTTATCTCAGGTGAATCTTGCCATTTGAAAACAAAAAAGATAATTTTACCTGCTACATTTCAGTTGTTAATGAAAAGCTCTCAGCAAGACTGGACTTCTATATTTATTACTGTATCACATTTTTACTGATGAATTTTCCATATTTTTTAAATTTCAAAATGCAAATTTGTAAAAAAAAAAAAAGTACAATTCTACATGCATCTTTCCTTCTCTAATAGAGTTTTACATTTAAAGATGTTCTAACCCAGAACTGGTGAGAGGATTTCCAATTAATTCCCTTGAAGGAAAATGCATGGTTCAGGGATCCAGAAGTATATCCTATAGTCATCAAACTGAAACAGCTGTCCCTCTTTAAAGGTATCATAAATTGATGTATAGTATAAACAACTCTGCCTTCTTTTTTATTAGCACTGGAATTTCACAAGCAATGTCACTTTCATTGGTCTCAGTGGTTAAAATGTCAAAGAAATAGGCATAAGAGCTGTCATTTTTAATGTACAGCTGATTGGTTGGGACATGTCACTAAGCATGCTCCTATTCCCTTAATCTATAAATTTTTAGTCTAATTGCATACACTGAGAGATAGATTGTTAAAACTAAGAATTTTTTTAAATGAACATTTAAGTAACTATCATATGCCAAGTACTCTGCCAAGTACTGTAGATGCAAATAAGAAAAAGTAAGTCACCCCTTGCCCACAAGGAATGGTCCAGTCAGAAGTGAAAACACAAAAGGAAGGTGAAAGAGAAGGAAGGAGGGAAGAAAGGTATCAGGCAGGGAGACATGAAATCTAGTTCAAAGGGAAATTTAGAATTAGTACATCAATTTCTTACATAAATCCTATAAATGACAGGTTGATTGGACTGGGAGCCCTCTCTAAATAGAGGCACTGGAGAAATTCTTTACTTTACCCTTCAGCTCTCCCATCAGAGGAATAGAGGGTATCAAAGAAGTCTGAGTACCAAAGCTCATGCAATCTCACAAGATGATGAGCTAGTAGAGAGGTTTAATTTTAATCTATCTTATGCAAATACTTCCATAAGAAAAAGGCTTAGAATAAAAAAAATAATTCTCAATAATATGAGAAAAAAGACCTGCAGAACTAGTAGAAAAAACATCAATCCAATCAGTTTTTACTGTTTGGAGATCTTTTTAGCCTATAAAATGATCGTTTGCTATTATACATTTGTTTTTAATTTTAATCTCATTCACACAGTTGACAAGATCTTGATATTACAAATGTCTCAAGATAATAACTACACTCTGCTCTTTTATGGAAGCAGACTATTTTTTCTTTAAGTTAAAAAAAATGATGAGTTTAATCTGAAGAAATTTATTCTCCTTGGCAAAAAAATTTTTTCCTTAAATCATATTATAAAGGCATTAAGAAGGATTAAATGGGGTGGCTAGGTGGTGCAGTGGATATAAGCACCGGCCCTGGAATTCAGGAGTACCTGAGTTCAAATCTGGCCTCAGACACTTAACACTTACTAGCTGTGTGACCCTGGGCAAGTCACTTAACCCCAATTGCCTCACTAAAAAAAAAAAAAAAAAAAAGAAGGATTAAATACTACTGTGACTGACAAAGGCATAAATACAATTATATACATATATTTTTAAGAGTTCATTTTTTCTAATATTTCAGTAATAGAATGATCAAGGAGTCTATCCCTAAACACAGATTTTGTCAACCTGTGTGCCACAGTACTTTTAAAGCTCATCAAATGAAGAACATCATTCTAGAACCTAGAAAAAATGGAGCCAAAGTAGTTACTGGAATTCATAAAATAACAGACATTAATGGACAGCCTCTCTATGGATGACTAGAAGAATGAAAAGAAGGGTAGGATTTATGTCTAGCAGGCACAGCTGGAGGGATGGTACAAACAAGAACACTAATATATAATGAAAAACTCACTTGCCTTATTCAGTTTCACTGAGACTGCCAACTGCAATATGTTATTTGACACTGCTACTCAGAGCCAAATCATTCATCGAGCATTTAAAACTCAGCACATCACCTGTCCATGGACAGATTTATTTAAAAAGTAAAATAAGGGTTTCCCTTTGCTCTGTGATAAAAGCAGAAAGCTTACCTTTGTAGTAGTTAAAAGTTACACTAAGCTTTGCCAACAAAATATTCTATAGTGTCAGAAAGAAAAAAATGAAAAAGACAAAGAAAATTAGCTATGTCACTCAATTTGTCTCACTGATGGTAGGCAATGTAGCTGAAGCACTGTCAGCCAATGTATTACAAAATTAGAAATGCCTTTTTTCTGACACAGCTTCCAAACTTCAATTTTGAAGACATCATTTTCGCATGATTTATTTTCCTACATAATTAACCTCAAAGATTTTAAGGAGTTACTCCATATATTTATTACACAGACAAAGCTATTCTGAAGAAGTATTATATGCTCGCCAAAATATTCAACATTAAATTCAAAGAATAAGATAAATGGAGAGGGGTGAGGGATAGGAGAGAGGAGAGATAGAACACAGAGACAGAGACAAAGAGGAGGAGGTAAGACAAGGGAGACGAAACAGAGGGGGAGTTAGAGAGATGAAGGGAGAGGAAGGTATGGGTAGGGAGAGACAGAGAAACAGAAAGAGAAAGGGAGAGAGGAGAGAAAAGTGGGAGACAGAGTGAGAGAGAGATGGAAGGAAGGAAGAAGAAAGATAAGAAGGAATCAGAGAAGGGAGAGAAAATAAATTCAAAGTAATTCTGGACAGAAAAGAAAAGTGGATTAACAACTTGGAAAAGGCAAGACTTCTTTAGGAAGTACACTTGATCCAAACTTTCATTAAGCATTCCAGTAGCCAAGGGGAGAACATTCTAGGCAAACAAAGTCATGGAACAGAAGAGGAACTATCTATACAGAGAACAATAGCAAGTAGGCTAATTTAATTAAAATTTGAGTGTGTAATAGTGAGTAATTTATAATCAACTTGGAAAGAAAAGTTGGAGTCCGATGGTGAGGGGCTTTAAATATCAAATAAGAGTTTGAATTGGGGGGCAGCTAATTGGAGCAATAAATAGAGCACTGATCCTGGAGTCAGGAGGACCTGAGTTCAAATCTGACCTCAGAAACTTGGCACTTACTAGCTGTGTGACCCTGAGCAAATCATTTAACCCCAACTATCTCACCAAAAACAAAAAAGAAAGAAAAAAAGAGTTTGCATTTTATCCTTAAGGCAATTGGGAGCCATATAGAATAGAAATAAGTATGTTAATTTAGGATGACAGTGGGGACACTAGACCCTAACTTATCTTCAAGTCTCTATTCATCTTTTCTTGTATACCATGTCATAAGTAGAGGAGACCCAACTTTTTATTTGACTGAAACACAACAGAAACTTACCAGAATACCACAGCAATCACTTAAGCATCATTGAGAGATTTAGACTGAATTTACAAAAAGAAAGGACATTGGGGTAGAGTCAAGATGGCAGAGAGAAGACAGGAAGTTGCCTGAGCTCTCCCAAGTTTCCCTCAAAAGCAACATTAAATCAAGCCTCTAAACGAATTCTGAAACTGCAGAAATTTTTAAAAAGACAGAGAGACACAATCTTCAACTTGAGATAATTTAGAAGACTTCAAGAAAGGTCAGTCTCACTCAGGCAAAAGGGGAGTGCAGCACAGTTCAGAGTACCAAGTAGCACTGAGGGGTTGGGCAAGTCAGCAGGAAGCTCTGGGCCACAGTGAAGCAACTGAGAACCCTTGATCCTGGCTCAGCAAGCTGGTGGCACAGCAGGCACACCACCACCAGCTGAGAGGGCAGACTGCCAGCTGGAGGGCCACTCACAGGACAGGTACCCTGGCCTTGCCATCCTAGGAGCAAGCGCTGGGAGCAAGCCCCAGGTGGTGAGAAATTTGCAAGCCATAGAAGCCTCAGAATAGAAATCCAGTGACACAGCCCCTATCCCCCAGCACAAGAAGCTTAAAACAGTAAACCTTCTGCCTCAGGAGCAGTCCTCAACTTAAAAAAAAATAATAAGCTGCAATATGAGTAAGAAACAGAAGAGGGCTCTTACCATTGAAGGCTTCTATGTCAACAGGAAAGAGCAAAACAGAAATTCAGATGAGGACAATCTCTCAAATCACCTACATGTGGAGCCTCAAAAGGGAAAATGAATTGATCACAAGACTAAAAAGCCTCCTTGGAAGAGCTAAGAAAGGATTTTTTAAATCAATTGAGAAAATTAGAATTAAAAATGGGGAGACAAATGAAAGCAACACAAGAAAATTATGAAAAAAGAATCAGCAGCTTGGAAAAGGATGCACATTCCTTAAAAAATTCATTTGGCCAAATAGAAAAGGGAAATGAAAGCTTACTGAAGAAAACAATGCCTTAAAAACTTGAAATGGACAGATGGAAGTTAATGACTCCATGAGACACCAGGAATCAGTTGAACAGAATCAAAAGAATGAAAAAATAGAAAATGTGAAATACCTTACTGGAAAGACAACTGACCTGGAAAACAGATCCAGGAGAGACAATTTGAGAATTATTGGACTATCTGAAAGTCATGATCAGAAAAAAATAGTCCAGACACAATATTCCAGGAAATTATCAAGGAGAACTGCCCTGATATTACAGAATCAGACAATAAAATCATCATTGAAAGATCTACTGATCACCTCCTGAAAGAGACCCCAAAAGGAAAACTCCAAGGAATATTGTAGCCAAATTCCAGAATTATCAGGTGACTGAGAAAATACTCCAAGCAGCCAGAAAGAAGCAATTTAATTATCATGGAACCATAGGCAAGATTGCACAGGACCTGAGAGCATCAACATTAAAGAATCACAAGGTTTGGAATATGATATTCTGGAAGGCAAAGGAGCTTGGATTGAAACCAAGGATGAACTACCCAGCAAAACTGATCATTCTCTTTCAGGGGAAAATATGGACATTCAATGAAATAGGGGACTTTTAAGGTTTCCTGATGAAAAGACCAGCACTGAATAGAAAATTTGATCTTAACATACAAGACTCAAGAGAAGTTTACAAAGGTAACCCTGCAGGAGGTGGGGGGGGGGAGGGAAGTTATTCAATATGGTTAAACTATTTATATCCCCACATGGGAAGATAATACTTATAACTCTTGAGAACTGTATCTCTATTTGGACATACAGAAGTAGTATACGTATGAATTGTATAAATATGAATTGTCTTTGATGTTATGATATAAAGAAAACTAAAGGGTGAAAATGGGGGAGTTTATGGGGAAAAAAGGAAAGGAAAGGTGGAATGGGGTTAATGATATCATATGAAGAGGTACAAAAAACCTATTGCAATAGAGGGAAAGAAGGGAGGGTTGGGCATTGTTTCAACCTTAGTTTCATCAGATTTGGTTCAAAGAAGGAATAACATATACATTCATTTGGATAAAAAAATTTAGCTTATCCTTTAGGGAAGTAAAAGGGTAAGGGGAGAAACAGGGACACAGTTAGAAGGGAGGGCAGAAGCAGGGGAGAAGAGGGTAAAGAAAAGGGATGAGGCGAGATAAAAGGGAGGGCAGATTGGGGAGGCAGGGTAAGAAGCAAAATGTTGGAGTGAGGAGGATTGGGTTGAAACGAAGGGGAAAAGGAAATAAAGGGGGGTAAATAGAATGGAGGGAAATAAACAGTAATAATAACTGTGAAGTGAATGGGATGAACATCTGGCATAAAAGGGAAGTGAATAGCAAAGTGGATTAAAAACCACAATCCTACAATATGCTGTTTACAAGAAACACATGTGAAGCAGAGAAATAAACACAGAATAAAGGTAAAAGGTTGGAGCAGACTATAGTCTTCATCATGAAGTCAAAAAAGCAGGGGTAGCATCCTTATCTAGACAAAGCAAAGGCAAAAATAGATCCAATTAAAAGAGATAAAGAAGGAAACTACCATCTTGCTAAAAGGGGACTATAGTAAGAAGTAATATCAACTATGAATATATATATCATATATATATTTATAATATATATATATATATATATATTAGATATATATATATATAGATTATATATAAATATCATGCACCAAGTGGTATAGCATCAAATTCTTAGATAGAGAGTTAAAGTGAAGTTACAAGAGGAATAGCAAGAAAAATCTATACTATGGAGATCTGAATCTTCCCCTCTCAGATTAGATAAATCTAGCCACAAAATAACATAAGAAAAGAATTTTAAAGAGGTGAAGGGGAATGTTAGAAAAGGGGTTACGTATGATAGATACTGGAGAAAATTGATGGGGTATAGAAAGGAAATCCTTTTTCTCAGCAGTACATGGCTACATTTTTCAAAATTGAACATGTATAGGGCACAAAAGCCCTCAGAGGTCAATGTAGAAGGCAGAAATAATAAATGAATCCTTCTCAGATCATGATGCAATAAAATTACCTGTCATAAAGAGCCATGGAAAGGATAGACTGAAACTTAATGGAAACTAAATAATTTCATCTAAAGAATGAGTGGGGTCAAACGAATCATAGAAACAATCAATAACTTCATCCAAGAGAATGACAATAGTCAGACAACATACCAAACCTATGGGATGCAGCCAAAGCAGTGGTTAGGGGGAATCTTATTCTCTAAATGCTTACATCAATAAAAAAAAGAGAAAGAAGAGGTCAATGAATTAGGCATGCAACTTGAAAAGCTAGAAAAAGAACAAATTAAAAATCCCAGGTAAAATACTAAATTAAGAAATCCTGAAAATTAAAGGAGAAATAATCGAAAGCAAAAAAACTATAGAATTAGTCAATAATGCTAAGAGCTGGTTTTATGAAAAAAACAATAAAATAGATAAACCATTGGTTAATTTGATTAAAAAAAGAAAATAAAACCAAATAACCAGTATGAAAACATTAAAGGGGTGATTTCACCACTGAAATGGAAATTAAGCAATAATTAGGAACTATTTTGTCCAACTTCGTATGCAATAAATTTGACAATCTAAATGAAAGGGATAAATATTTACAAAAATACAACTACGCCCAGTTTAACCGAAGAAGAAATAAAATCCTTAAATAAGCCCATATTAGAAAAAGAAATGAACAAGCCATTAATGAACTCCCTAAGAAAAATCTCAGGACCAGATGGGTTTACAAAGTGAATTCTATCAAACATTCAAAGAACAATTAATTCCAATGCTATATTAATTTATTTGGAAACACAGGTGAAGAAGGAGTTCTACCAAATTCCTTTTATGATACAAATATAGTGTTGATACCCAAACTAGAAGAGCCCAAATAGAGAAAGAAAATTATAGTCCAATTTTCCTAATGAATATTAATGCTAAAATCTTAAATAAGATATTAGCAAGGAGATTACAGCAAGTGATCACCAGATAATCCACTATGACCAGGTGGGATTATACCAGGAACGCGGGGGCTGGTTCAACATTAGGAAACTATTAACATACTCAACCACATCAATAAGAAAACTAACCCAAACCATATGATTATCTCAATAAATGCAGAGAAAGGCTTTTGGACAAAATACAGCACCCATTCCCTAATAAAAACACTAGAGGCTTAGGAATAGGGGGGGCTTTTTTAAAAATAATAAGCAGTATCTACCTAAAACCATCAGCAAGCATTATATATAATGGAGATAGTTAGAGGCATTCCCAATACAATCAGGGGTGAAACAGGATGTCCATTATCACCTTATTATTTTAATATTGTACTAGAATGTTAGCTTAGCAATCAGAGAGAAAAGGGAATTAAAGGAATAGAATATGCAAAGAAGAAACAAAACTATCACTCTTTGTAGATTGATATTATGGTATACTTAGAGAATCATGAGAATCAAACAAAAAAATTACTTGAAACAATTAACCACTTAGCAAACTTGCAGGATATAAAATAAACCCACATAAATCATAAGTATTTCTACACATGAACCAACAGTCACGCAGCAAGAGATAGAAACAGAAATGCATTTAAAGTAATGGTAGACAATATAAAATACTTGGGAGTATACTTGCCAAGACAAACCCAGGAACTCTATGAACATAATTACAAAACACTTTTCACACAAATCAAATCAGATCTAAATAATTGGAAAAATATCAATTGCTCATGGATAGGCTGAGCTAATATAATAAAAAATGACAATTCTATCTAAATTAATTTGCTTATTCAGCACCATATCACTCAGAATACCTAAAAATTCTTTTATAGAACTAGAAAAAATAATAAAATTCATCTGGAAGAACAAAAAATCAAGAATATCTAGGGAACTAATAAATAAAAAAATGGGCAGGAAGGTGGGCTAGCTGTACCAAATCTGAGGCTTTACTATAAAGCAGCAGTCATCAAAACTATTTGGTACAGGCTAAGAAATACAGTGGAGCATCAATGGAAAAGGTTAGGCACAGGAGACACAGTAGTAAATTATTTTAGTAATGTACTGTTTGATAAGCCCAAAGACTCCAGCTTCTGGATAAGAACTCAGGCATTTTGACAAAAACTGCAGGGAAAACTGAAAATAGTATGGCAAAAACTAGGCATAGACCCAACATCATACACCTATAAGGTCAAATAGGTACACGATTTAGACTTAAAAGCTGATACCATAGGTAAATTAGGAGAGGAAGGAATAGTTTACCCCTCACATTTATGGAAGGAGACAGTTTAGACCAAACAAGAAACTAGAGAATATTATGAAATGCAAAATGGATGATTATTGATTACATTAGATTGAAAAGTTTTTTGTGCCTAAAACAGAAAGCAATGCATCCAAATTAGAAGGGATGCAGAAAGCTGGGAAATAATTTTTATGTCCAGTACTTCTGATAAAGGCCCTCATTTCTAAATACTATTAGGGAACTAAATCAAATTATAAGAATCCAAGTCATTCCCCTATTGAGAAATGGATAAAGGATATGAGCAGGCAGTTTTCCTCATGAAGAAATCAATGCTTTCTATTACCATATGAAACTATGCTCTAAATCACTATTAGAGAAATGCAAATTTAAACAACTCTGAGGTACCACCTCATACCTATCAGACTGGCTAATATGACCAAACCAAGGAAAAATAATAAACGTTGGAGCTTGGAACAGTAATACATTGTTGGACAATGGATACTGTGGAATGGATGGAGGTGGTCCCCCTGTTAACTTTAATAGTAAAGGCATAGCAGATTAAGGAGCCCCACTTCAGTAGAGGATGAGGCCCAAAGGGACTCAGGAATGTCAGAGGCTTAACATCTGTTTTATGTTTAGCCCAAGATTTTAATTATGAAGATTCACTGAATCTCAGACCTGATATGTTTGGTATGGGGTTATTAAGGACATGGAACTTGGAGAAAAATTGTATTGTTGTCCCCTCTTCCTCTGTCATTTCTTGTAATAACCCCAAGTACAGGGACCAGTTCTTTCCTCTCTAATTTACTTTTTCCTCCCTTTCCCCAAGAAGGTATGCTGTGGGTTTGCCTGTGTGTGTGTGTGTGTGTGTGTGTGTGTGTGTGCATATTCACTAAGTGTTTAAACTTTCAGGCAATAATTGTAGACCCTATCAGGGAGGTACAGAAGGACAGGATCAATTGGGGTAACTCTAGAATCCCTCAGAGGAAGACACAGGACTGATGGCGTCCGGGGAGGCGTGGTTTTTGCTTGTATTCTAAACAGGAAGACAAAAAGATATAGCTACAATATATCTATAACTATATTATATGCCTAGATTCTGGTTCTACTATGGGTTCATATTAAAGTCACAACACGTATGCAATGCTACTCTAGCTTTCCAGTCTACTTATTGGAATAAAAATCTGGACTTAAATATAATTCCAGAGTTTTTTCGCAAACGTGGGTCAAATCATCAGTCACTATCTTGAAAATCAAGGCATTTTCTTAATTCCATCTTTAAAAAATAATTTTAACACCATAAAAATATAGAACCTTGACTAGGGGTCCAGATAAAAAAAGTCTACCATAAACCTGTATGCCTCTGCATAGGTCTGAAGTGCTTTTTAAATCATCAGCTTGGTGGGGTCACCATGACCTCCTTCTCCCTGAATCATTGTCCAGCTGCCAAAAATCCTTCTCACTTGCCTCCCCTCCCCCAAGTTCTGCCCTCCTGCACATACATTTTGGTCCTTGGTGGTCAACTGTGGAATCTAGATGCAGATTGAATATACAATTTCTATTGTTTTTCATTGTAGTTGTTTTTCTTTTTCTGAGGTTTACTGATTCTAAGCCCAGCACTCTATCCACTGTACCACCTGGCTGCAATTCCAAATATAATGACTTAAAATCTTTGAATGGAAAATGGAGATAAGGAATTCTAGGATGTGTTTAAAATCCTCTGGAAAACATTTTCCATCATGAGTCCTTTGGAACTATCTTGGTATTGCTGAGAAGAATTAAGTCTATCACAGATGATCCATACAAAATGTTGTTGGTACTGTGTACGATGTTCTCCTGGTTCTGCTCATCTTACTCATCATCAGTTCATACAAGTCCCTTCCAGGTTTCTCTGAAATCTGCCTGCTCATCATTTCTTACAGCACAATAGTATTCCATTACATTCAATATTCAACTCTCAATTCAGCCATTCCCCAGTTGATAGGCAACCCCTCAATTTCCAATTCCTTCGCCACCAAAAAAGAGCAGCTATAAAATATTTTGTGGGTCCTTTTCCCCTTTTCCATGATCTCCCTGGGAAAAAGACCTAATAGTGGTATTGCTAGGTCAAAGGGTATGCATAGCTTTATAACTCTTTGGGCAAAGTTGCAAAACTGCTCTCCAGAATGGTTTGGATCAGTTTCACAGCTCCCGCCACAATGCGTTAGTGTTCCAATTTTTCCACAACTTCTCTCCAACATTTATTATTTTCCTTTGTTGTCATATTAGCTGATCAGATTAGGTGTCAGGTGGAACCTCGGAATTGTTCTTAATTTTCAATTCTCTAATCAATAGCGCCTACACTTACTTTTTAAAAAATTACTAAAGACATATGTGTTTCTCCCAGATTTGGTAACTATTAATGGTATGTGTATGTACACCAGATTTGTTAAATAAATACTACTGATATGCCCTACCCCTGAATCTGGTTAAAAAAAAAAACTAATGCTCTAGCCCATCAAAAATTCAATAAATCACTAATATACACTTGTGAATAATGTTTGCTTTGATTGGTAGTTTTCTTTCAACATAAACTTAGGTAGTCATTCACCAGTCAGAACTTAAATGTAACTTAAAAATGACTTATTCAGAACCATAAAAATCTACCAGAAGCTACAATAATTATTCTACTCCTGGTTGATTACTAGGACAGACATACTCCTGCATTCCCTGTACTCAAAAATGTGAATATCCATATTCATTAAATATACAGTGCTGAATGACAGAGACTTGTAAGAATGCCTCCTCAGAGGAAAACATGATTTCCTGCTGGGCAGAGAGAGAACCTTTTCATGAACACTGGTCTGGGACACATTTACTGGGACCTTTGGGAATCAGATTGGTAGTTTGTTTCCAGATGGACTGGTGATTATATTTTTGAATACTCAATAAGTTTTGGTTGTGTGCATTGATGCGTGAAAATCTACTAAGCACACATAATTGCAAATTGATCTTAAGCAGTGTATTAAACCATACAAGCTTCTTAAGAAAAGAAATGTTATGGTTGGACATGTTCTCTCAGACTTTTTTGGCATCTACAGAATGGAGAAAGGATAAATAGTATGCAGAGAGGGAAAATAGGAGCTTATTGGAATAATACCTAAAGTACGGTGGCTGCTGTGAATGGAAAGAAGGAGGTGGATATGAAAGCTGTGGAAGCAGAATTAATGAGACTTGTCTACTTATTAGATATGAAGACACTGAGAAAGAGTGAAGAGTTGGGGATAATTTCTAGGTCATGTCCTAAATGCTGGAAAACTGGTACTGACCTCATCAAATGTAGAGGAATTAAAGAAGGATGAGTTTGGGGGGAAATATAAAGCATAATTTGGAACGTGTTAATTCTGACATATTTTAATTTAAATATAAAGTAGGCAACTTAAGACATGGGACTGGATACCGAGAGAGATGTGAACTTGATTTGTAAATTGGATTGTCTTAGAAATAAAGAATAATAATTGAAGACAATGGAGGATGATGAAAAGTCTGTAAAATTTTGTTTGAAACATTGTTTTAAAATATTCTTATACGTTTGTTAGAGTCGATAAAGGGTTGACCTTGTAGTCAGAAGATCTGGATTTAAATCTATCTTCTGACACTATACTAGCTATGGGACCATGCGCTAGTTACCTTATCCTCACAGTGGCTCTAAGCCATAAGCTGTACGTGTGTGGGGGGAGGAGATACTAGGGTTGATGGTACTCCAATAAGTGCTTTAAGCATCAATAAATGCAGATGTGGGGGCAGCTAGATGGCACAGTGGATAAAGCACCGGCCCTCGATTCAGGAGTACCTGAGTTCAAATCCAGCCTCAGACATTTGACACTTACTAGCTGTGTGACCCTGGGCAAGTCACTTAACCCCCATTGCCCCCCCCAAAAAAAAGGAAAAGAAAAAAAAAGAATAATAAATGCAGACGTGACTAATCTTAATGTCCTTCTAGCTCAAAAATTCTATGATAGTAAATTAATTTCTCTGAGGTATAAATTACTAATAATCTCCCCACCACAAAACACTTTGCAATTATAAACTCTTAGTCCTTAAATGTTCAGCAATATTATCCTCTAGACTAGATTTCTATTTATCAGGAGCCTGTTTCACTAAAAAAAAAAGAACAAAGTTTCTGCCTGAAACATCACAAGAGACCCTCACAATCTCAGTTGGCAGAGTGAAGTTATCTGAGAAGTCATTTAGGCATTTGTTCCACAGCCTAATGACAACATAGAGTTTGCCAGGAGTGGATGCCAAGAGGTTATGTATTTGTAGCAGCTGTGGGCTGACATGGCCCCGACCTCAGTAACATTATGGTAGATATCACCAATACCCTGAAGAATTCATGTCCTACATGCTTACACAATCCAAATGAGTGTAAATTTTAATCATTTTGACCAAAGTAGAAAAATGTTGAGTACTCTTGTTTCCTTTTTCCAAGGACTATAACATTTTATGCTGCATATTTTAACATTGGATTAAATTCTATTTCCTTCATTCATTAAAAAAACTCTTATTAGATACCTATTATGTTCATTGTTTTAAGTATTGGGGTGATACAACACAGTCTAGACACACATTGCTCTCTTGTTTTTATCATTTTATGAAATTTAAGTTGTTTAAGAATCCTAGAAAAGGTGTTTTAAAATTTTGCTTTAGATGGCATAAAGGTATTCTGTCATTTTGGACATTTGTCTCTCTAAGCATAACAATGCTTGAATTGAAGAATGATAATTCAATTAAAATTATTTATGACAGTTGGGTCTACAATATAGTACCATTAAATCATTTTTTTTTCCTTTCTTTTAAGCCTAACCTCTTACTTTTTAGGTCAAGAAGGAAACCTTGGGCCCAGGAAAAATAGATTAATGAAGGTAATCAAACCAGTGTTAATTTTTTCAACAATATACAGTAAAATGATGTATAATTATTACATGAGACAAATACAAATAGATGGAGGCTCATTCTTGGTGTCAAAAAGACTTGGGCTCAAATCCTGCTTCTGATACATACAAGCTAAGTGACATATTAGCAAAACATTTAAACTCCCTAAGTCTTTGTTATATCCAAGTTGAAGTGCTGCTCTTCACTGATATAAGATGTTTCTATGCCAAGAATTTCCTCTACTGATGAAATCATAGGTTCAGACCTGCCCTCACCCTACTCTACTTCATAAAAGAAGAAAAAAGATAGGTGAAAATAAATTTCTATAAGAGAGGGAAGGGGCAGAGATTAACTGGGAGATCTGGGTAAATTTTCCTGGAGGTTAAACTCATCACATCTAATCCCATCACCATGCTGCTAACTCAAGTGTGACACCTCCTTCCTCAGTTTCCTCTCCCCTCTGATTAGAGAGCTAGAGGATAGAGTTCTAAACTCTCCCATGTTTTACTTTAGAGGGGGCAGAAACTGGCTGGACTTTTGTTCATTGCATTTTGCATTTACTGCTCTGCCTGCTTTCAGTTCCACCAAATGAGATGCTTCCATGCCTGGTATGGCTAGGTATCTCACCTTTTACTTCTCATAATCTTGAGAGATCATCATGCACTTTGAGCAGAAAGATGTTATGTTCAGGTCTGTCTATAACAAAGATTAATCTAGTATTTCTGGAAGATAAATTGGAGAGAGGAGAGCGTAAAGACAGGAAGACTAGTTAGAAAGCCATTGCAATAGTTCAGGTGAGAGGAAATTAGAATCCAGATTAGAGTGATATGAATGAATATTATAAACACAATGGCTTTTACAGTTAATCCTTTAAAATAAGAAATCCTCTGGTGCAAACTGCTACCTGTATTACTATAATTTATTAGAGTTCATGTGGTTAAGCATTGCAAAGTACAAAAATTTCTGGGTCAAGCAAACATTAATTACTTACTAATATTAGCTTACTACTAATAAAACAATCTATAGTTACAAAACACTTTGTATACAATATCTAATTTGATTCTCACACTAACTCTGTGATAAACCAATGCTAATAAGGCATTGGAAATAATTTTTTCCTAATTTAGAGATAAGGACATTAAGTTTGTGAGAGGTGAAACTTAATGTGTTGAGGATCACAACATAGCTAGTAAAAAATATAGCCAGTACCTGAGCTCACTGCCTCTAAGTTGAAGGTCCTTTTCATTACACTACACTATCTTTCTAATAGATGCATCATGTTGGCAAATGGTCAAACACTTGGTGAAATCTATAGGTAGTTTCATAGTTTTTAATCTTTAATAAAAGAAAGACCATACATATCTATTTCTACCAACTCCTTCAACATTGTTATTTAAAGGCAAAATCTTTCAAGTAAAAATTCATCAACTTAGAAGACTCTTGCCATACTAAGCATACAGCTCATTCATGCCAAGAGTCAAACAGGAAAAGTATGATGGAACAATATTTTTGTATTATTACAGTTTATGGGGAGAAAAGCGTAAGAAATATTCTACAATGTATGTAAGTGCAAAAAAACCAAGAGGAAACAATGAAAATGGAACTGTATGACAAGTAACAATGAATACCAACAATATCTTACCTCTAAAATCCTATAGGATTTACTAAGAATTCTATGATCTTCTCACAATAACCTTGTATAGCAAGGTCATAAGTATTGTTATCTCCATTTATTGATAAGAAAACAGGTGAAATGACAAATATGTATGCAATTAAACTGTATGCTACTTAAGGGGGAGAAGCCAGGGATCATTAAGATGTTGAAAGATTAGGGAAGTTTTCATGAAGGAGGTAATATTTGAGCTGAATACTAAAGGATAGCTTGAATTTAAAGAGTCAGAGGAATAAATCATTTTAGGTATAGGTAATGATGCAAACAAAGAAATGGAGGTGGAAAAGCTTCTAAAATTAGATTTCCTCAGTCTATGGTACACAACACTATGAAGCAAAACACCATCAAAGTAAAATAATTTTTCAGACTGTCCGCAAGCATTCAGTAACTGCCTACTACATGATAGGCACTGGGTTAAGATTTGGTGATATGCCAGTGTCAGTGAAATTGTGAACTGGTCCAACCATTCTGAAGAGCAATTTGGAACTATGTCCAAAGGGTTATAGAACTGTACATACCCTGTGATCCAGCAATACCACTGCTATGTTTATATTTCAAAGACATCCAAAAAATAGAAAAAGACCTATTCGTACAAAAATATTTAGAGCAGCTCTTTTTGTAGCTAAGAATTGGAAATCAAAGGGATGCCCATCAATTGGGGAATGGCTAAACAGGATGTGGTATATTATTATAATGGAATATTATTGTGCTATAAGAAATGATAAGCAAGATGATGTCAGAAAGCCCTGGAAAGACTTGTATGAACTGATGTATAGTGAACTTAGCAGAACCAGGAGAATGTTGTGCACAGTGACAACAATATTGTTTGATGAAGAACTGTGAATGACTATTCTCAGAAGTACAATGATCCATGATAATGGCAAAGGACTAAGACTGAAGCATATTATCCACCTCCAAAGAAAGAAATGAAATTGATTAAACACAGACTCGAGCATGCTATTCTTCACTTTCACTTTATTCTTTTACTTGAGTCTTCTTATACAAAATTACTAATATGGTCATGTTTTACATAACTGCACATGCATGACATATATTTGATTGCTTACAACCTCAGGGAGAGGGGAGGGGAGAAAAGGAGTGAAAGATATAATTTGGAACTCAAAACTTTAAAAATCTTTATTTTAAAAAATTTGGTAATATAAAAAGGCACAAGACAATTCCTGTTCTCAAGGAGTATATAGCCTAACAAAAGAAAAAAAAATCATACAAACAACTATATACAAACAAGACACATATGGTATAAATTGGAGATAATCAATAGAGGGAAGACACTAGAATTAAGGGTATTCAGGAAAGTTTGGGAAATTATATTAACTAAAACCTCCATTAAAACCCAACTATGATGCAGAGCTGCTTTGACTTAGCATCATCCAAGGTTATGCCAGGGGAACTTAAGGCCTCACAGATCCTAACAAACAGGAAAGGCTTTGAGCATGAGCCTGACAACAGACTTTCTGTCTATTATCTGAGATGATCACAAGAATAATAATTAATAAATAAGATTAAAAAATTAAATAATTAAATGCTCATTGCTTAACAGAAGGTTGGCCACCAAGTTATGAAAATAGCCAAAGGAACTTACTAAATCATCTAGGAAAATGTGGAGAGTATATGATGTGCCTTTGTAGAGGAAGTACCCATAATGACAAGCACCATAGATCCTTGAAGTCAGTATTCACTAAAATTTTCTGATTTCTCTCAGGTAGTTAATACAAGGAGCTTCAAATAACCCTTTTCATTAAAGCCCTAAGTGGGTACATAAGAGTAGACAGTAAGCTGTAAAAACCACTTTTTTAACTTGGAAAAGAATATGAAACCAAATAGATTTCTGACTAAAGGCAGAAATCCTATGCCTCTGTGCTCAGTTAAGAGAGATATAGGAATAGACAATGATATAGAAAATGACCATATAAGCAACAATGGGTTGCTAAGTAGCTAGGCCAATATTTCCAACATTCACAATGCTCTAATTAACATTTTATGATGGTATATATTGAGACATGTTTTCAAAGGTCAATATGTATGTGTTTCCATGAAAAAATAAACTCTCATCCATGAGGTCTGTAATGATGCCGTAACCAGAAAAATTAACAATGTTTGTTTGGAAACAGATTGGGAGGAGCCAAAGTGTTGTCTGGTGATGTGTAGCTTATAAAAATCTCATTTGAAACTTGATTTAATGTCTATCACAAAATTTTTCCTGCTGACTAGGTGAAAGCAAATCATCTCTGTTAGTCTAACAGATTTTATTTCCTGGATATGGTCAACAAAAATGTCAGATATGCAAGAAGACAATATCATTTCTAGGTCTATGCTTGGCTTCCTAGGAAATGATATCTCTCTATGAAAGAGATTTTGATAAGTGTTTTTAAATTTTAAAAACTACATGTGTGTGTGTGTGTGTGTGTGTGCTTGTAAGCATCTTGGGCCATCTCCAGTTGTCTTGATATATATCTTTCCACTGGACCCAGATGGCTCTGGAGGAGAGAATGAATTTGGTGACCCTGCACATCCCTGCCTTACTTAAATCTAATTCACTTTAAGTCATGACATCACCTCCCCAATGTCATCATCCTCTGAGAAGGACAAACAATATATAAACAGATATGTAATGTGTGCTTTAATATGTGCATATATATGTATACGTGTGTGCATATGTGGATCTGGATGGAGTATATGTATGTATGAGTATAAAACACATGTTTATGTGTATATACATACTCACCATCCATATACACATCCATAGGTAATACATATCATATATGTTATAATACAAAATATATACATATACATGTATACACACACTTTAAAACCATTTAGAACCACTTAAAAGCAACAGCAGTTTCCACTGTAATGGTTGGGGAGAGTGGTTCCAAGTCTTTCAAAATTTGTTGAAATAAGGGATCTAAGAGCTGAGTAAATGCAAGGACACTTCAGCATGGTGCTGTAGCCATCAAAATATTAAAGGGTGATTACTTCTGAGATACTTCTGTTGAAAAAGAAAAATTGGCTATCTTTAAAGTGCTATCTACTTCTGCATTGCTATCTAATGCTTAACATATAACCCTGAATATCATAGGCCACGAGAGATTGAAGTTCTTTTCCCTCAACAGGAATGACTTGTTTAAACTCAAGGTGAGAATGACGATTAAACAGCATGTCTACATCTTTCAGAGAACAAGAATGTTTTCAAGGTAACCATTTCATCATCACTGTTACTTCTCTTCTGTTATTACTTAGTAATCAAAATGGACTTCAAGTTTCAATCATCATTTTTAAAAGGAAAACAAACTCTTTGGACAGCACTCAGCACATTAAAGACCAAGGCTCAACAAATACAAATGTAATAGAAGACTATGTATGTCAATGTTTGCAGGTGTGATAGAATTGGATAATGTGTTGTTTTTTTTCCTCAAGGGTAAGTTGAAAGTAGCTCCAGTAACTCACAATAACAGAACTCAGTTTGTCCCTTTTAACACCACAGGATGCAACTTTATCCAGTCTATTTTGTAAAGTATTCTTAGGACAAAAGGTGGGAGTTTGTGAATGTCTTTTAAAGCATGAAAAGCATGCATCCAAATGATTAACAAATCATATACATATGTGCCCTTTAAGGTTTACAAAGCATTTCACCCACAACAATGCTGTGAAGTTGATAATTGGTGTTTACTGTTATGGGTAGCTAGATATCTCAGTGGATAAAGCACTGGACATCAGAGAGATTCATCTTCCTGAGTTTAAATCCAGCCTCAGACACTTCCTAGCTATGTGGAAGACTATATGGAAGGCTGCATATGTGGAAGTATGGATGAATGGACAGACAGACCTGAAAAAATACCTCTGAGTTGCTGTTACTGTGCAACTGATCTCTGGTCTGCTTATCTTCTTGTAGCACTTTGGCCCTCTCTTCCAGTGCATCCACAATCACCTTCTGTTGATTCACAGCATCTTGCTCCTGCTGATCCAGCATTGCCCTGACTTTATCCCTCTGTTTTTCAAGGTCCCAAACTAAGTCACAGAAGTTCTGTTCTAGCATGGCTTTTACATTAGTGGCGAAGCTCTGAAGCAGGGGAATAGGGGGAGAACAAGAAAAGAGAAGGCTCCAGTTGAAACAAATCACCAGGACATCCCATCACCAAGTCCCTAGAAATTGGGATCAGGGTGTTTTCATTGACTCCAAGTGATGCAACTGATCTTACCAACACTCACATGATGAACAGAAACCTCATGTGCAGTCAATTTATGTTTGTTCACAGGCAGATTATGTTATTTGTTAGATTGTCCTTGTCCAACCCCCTAGGCTGTTGCCCAATTACCTTTCAGAACTCCATCATTCTTCTGTGTTACCTCAAGGAAAAAAGGCTTATTACAATACCAGCCTACTTTCTTCTCCTTCCCCACCCTCAATGTGCACGCACACAATGGCCTGGATAACTAGAGTTAAAGGTATTTTGTAGCTGGGCAGCATCCACTTAAGAAAACTAGCTGGTCCATCATGTTCATGGGTTGATCAGTTGTGGAACCTCATTCAAAAGGTTTAATAAATATTTGAATTGTAGCAAGAACCTACTTCTCTACTAGAAATAATCATAGATGGAACAGCCAGAAGGAATACATGGGTGGGTGGGGGTGACTCAAGAAGCTTACATTCTTTTTTTAATTATAAAAGTATTTTATTATTTTCCAGTTACATGTAGAGGTAGTTTTCAACATTTGTTTTTTATAAGATTTCTAATTTCAAAATTTTCTCCCTCCCTCCCCTCCACCCCCCCTGCCCAAGACAGCAGGTAATCTAATATAGGTTATATATATATAATAACATTAAACATATTTCTGCATTAGTCATGTTTTAAGAGAAGAATGAGAGCAAAAAGGAAAAACCTCAAAAAAGAAAAACAATAGCACCAAAAACAAAAGACATAGTATGGTTCAATCCGCATCCATATTCCACAATTCTTTTTTTTCTAGATTTGGAGAGCCTTTTCCATCATGAGTCCTTTGGAACTTTTTTGTACCATTGTATTGGTGAGAAGAATCAAGTCTATCACAGTTGATCAACACATAATGTTGATGATACTGTGTATAATGTTCTTCTGCTTCTGCTCATCTCACTCATTATCAGTTCATGCAAGTCCTTCCAGGTTTCTCTGAACTCCTCCTGCTCATCATTTCTTACAGCACAATAGAATTCCATCACATTCATATACCACAACTTGTTCAGCCCTTCCCCAATTGATGGGCATTCCCTCGATTTCCAATTCCTTGCTACCACAAAAAGAGCAGAAGATAACATTCTAATGGAGGAATAGATAGACAGACATTTAGAATGGTGAAAGGGCAAAAGTATCATCCTTGTAAATAGCAGATCTCAGTCTGACTCCCAACTATAACACTTACTAGCTGAGAGACTGTAAATGAATGGATGAAAAAACATTTGTTTAAGGGTTTTCTATGTAACAGACAATATGCTAGGTGCCGGAAACACAAAGACAAAAGTTAAATTGTCCCTGTTCTCAAGGAACTTACATTTGAATAGGGAGAAATAACATATATAGGAGAAGTGCTGGCCAATAGAAAGGGGTTTTTGTTTGAGAAGTCATAGGAACACCAACTATAGCCACAGGCCAATGTATTCTCACGACCTTTCCAAAAGTATAGATTTTATTCAGAGAATATCCTAGGATGTCTGGAGTAAGCTGAATTTGGTGCTTGGGTTGAATAGTTTGGGACAAAATAGACATCTAACAAATGCCTGTTAAGTGACTGATTCAGTGGCCCCAAGTCACTTCATGTCTTTAAACCTTAGGCTACTCATATGAACAATGCGAACACTAATTCTTATGCTACATTCTCCCTGGGTTGGTTGTAAAAAAAAACACTTTGTAAATCAACAAATGATATATGAACAGGAGCTATTATTATAGATAATTATTTAGAAATATATTATCCATACCTGTAGTTTCATTGGTGAGACAACTCCCTCTTCCAGTACAGATAAGACACTAGTTACTCTGCAATTTAGACTATTAGATGCTTTGGCACAAAGAGTACAAGTGACTTGCCCAAAGTCACAGAGCCAATGTTTGTTAGTGATAGGACTTAAACCCAAATCTTCCTCACTCTAAGGCCAGCTTTCAATCTTATACAGCCTTCAACTTAAGTCTATACTGGGGCAGCTAGGTGGCGCAGTGGATAGAGCACTGGCCCTGGAGTCAGGAGTACCTGAGTTCAAATCCGGCCTCAGACACCTAACACTTACTAGCTGTGTGACCCTGGACAAGTCACTTAACCCCAATTGCCTCACTTAAAAAAAAAAAAAAAAACTTAAGTCTATACTTATACTCCCAATAAAGAATGATGTATATTTTCAAACTATAATAGAAAAGAAAAATTTAGTAACATCTAGAACTCTGCTGCAAATCATTTTAAACTTCATTTTTGAAGTGCTTTGCAAATACTCATTCATAAAAGCAAATTAGTACTCTTCATATTCTACCCTTGGAAAGAACACAGTAGCTGACGTTTTTTGAGGTCAGGGACTATTTGAACCATGTATGAATGATCTCACCACTAGCACAGTGTGACCAGCAAATAAGTCCTTAAACTTGTTGAATTTGACTGAAAGTCCTTCCCAAAGATCCTGATCCACTAAGAAATATATTAGGATTAAAACACATTTCTGTGCTCAGTGCAATGGACAATGGCCAACATATCAACATTCCAGACAATCCTCCTCCAGGAGTCCATTTCCCCCCCAAAATTATCCAGGATTATACATATGTATGTTCCTCACATTTGATTTTTCAAATATTTTACTGTATTGACCACCATTAAAATTTCATGAATCTCCTTACTCATGTCAAAATGTAAGTTAATCTCTTAATATTAATGCATATTTCATGACTTCAGTGATTTCATCACATTCCTTTATACATTTTACAACAAATGCACTCATTATTCATGTACTCTGGTCCCTATAGCATTTTTTACACATCCATTTCATATGTATTCTGAATTGGGAAATGTTATTACTATCTTTTAGTCATATGACATCAGTGTTAAAAACACATCTTTTTTAATGTGTTTTTTTTACCTTTTCTTGACAGAGTTTTGCACTTTTTCTGTAACTGTCAAATTGTTATACATCATCTTTTTTCTTTTCCCATATTAGCAGATAATCTTATGTTAACTAAACAGACAGTACAAACCTTTATAAAACCTGAAGCAAGGCTTCAATACCTATTAACTCTCATTCTCTTACCATCCCCATGTTTAAAAAGCTAACCTTTACTTAGTCCCTACTGAAATGTAGAGTTAAATACCAACCAATATTTAAAATGCCTTCAATTATAGTATGAGTAATAAAACTCCAGATTTTCAAATGATCTATTTTAAATTGAGGTTTTAGCTTTTACCCACTCATGAAGGGGGATTCACAAATGTGCTATGTCTCCACCTTACCACTACAAACCAGTTTCCTGAAATTTTAAATAATGAATACTAAATAACTAAAAACATTCCCCAAATGTTAATGAGACAATTCTGCTACTTTTTATAACCTCTTATGTTCTCATATAGTAAGAATGTCCTGGAGGCACCTGCCTTAAAGCTTCAAAACTACCATATAATCAACATTTTCTGGGTGACCCAAGTGGTTCTTTTGAAATATTAATTTTAGGAGTATAATTGTTCATTCCATTGAATTTTCTGGATTTTCTTAGTGAAGACCCTTTTAGGTTGCTAGAGAGAGGCTTACATTAATTGAAAAAAATACAGACCTTCCTTTTGAAGAGAGAATTAAATAATAAAATAATGATGAACAGAAGATTAAGCAAAGTTCAGATCCTGTGAACCATCAACTTCAGCGATTCCGCAAGCCTCCTTATATCCTTACAAGTTTTATTGGTGTAACTTCATTAGCCTACAATATTGCACAGGTGAAAGTATAAGTTTCAGGACCATTAAACCCTACATCCTCCCAGTGTATCACAATTAGATAAACACCTGGGCTAAACAGCAGTGTGCCTCCACTGTGAAAATTAAAGGTGTGTTCAACTACCTTTAGAGAAGTCTTTTCTGCTAAGCAGGATGATCGTAGGGGTCAACATGAGGCTGTCATGTGAAACAGGTGGACCCAGTAGTTCAGGACCCTGAAATATTTAAATCCTTTGCATTATGGTTTTCAAATAGGTTGGGTTAACTTCAAAGCAAAATTATACGTAATTAGTATACAGAATCACAGGATTTATGTACTGAAAGGAAACTCACAGGCCTTCTAGTTCAACCCACATTTGATAAGAATTTCTATTACTACTCTGTGTTTTTGTTGTTGTTGCTGTTGTTTGTACTCTATATAAACTCTGGTTTTGCCCCCACCCTTTGAGTTTTATTAGCATCTGCTAATAAAAATTATTAAAGCAATCAATGTAACAAAATTAAGGTCTTTAATCTGGGCAGAGGACTTGAAATTCAGTTAGCAGTTGCTAATAAAACCTAAAGGGTAGGGTCAAAAACAGAGTTTATATAGGATACAAACAACAACACCAAATCCTTGGGCTGCCTTTGGGGCTGACCGCCTCCTGTTTCACCTGTTAAAGTTTTACATAAGCTGAGATTCCACAAGATTCCTTGGAAGATCTGCAAAGCAATCAGAGCTGGAATTGACAAAGTCTGGTCAACCCCAGGTGATTCATTAGTGTTAGAAAACAAAACTAAAAGAAGTTAGTCAATTCTCAAATAACTAAGTTTGTCTTTCCTCCTCTTTGGTCAAGAAGAATTCTGGAATTCCATCTATGACCAAAAAGAAGCACTAAGAGTCTCATATCTTGCTTGAGCTTATAAAGGGGTGATCTTATATACATTTACCCCAAAAAATATTTTTAAAGAATCTGCTAATGGGAATAGATAATACAGAAAGAATAACAACTAATGTACTTTCAGTATCTGGTACAGGGATATTAATGTAAACTGGGGCAAGGAATACAGGATTCCCAGATCACATCCAGTGTTCTGGGAAAGCAGTCCAGCCCTGCTATCATCTACTTCTTTTTCCAGTTCAGGCAGAGGTTGGTATCACTAGTAGTGGGCTCAGGTTATATGTTCTATCAGAACAGAGGATTGGGGGTAGCAAGCACATTTTAAGTGTTGAAACACTCACCGGCCATGCATGTAACAATTGGGAGACAATGGAATCAGTAAAATGAGTGCCCCATCACTGGGAATTTCTTTAGAAATTCCTAAGGGAGGGAAAATCCTTTCTAACGAGCATTTGGCTACTACATGGCTTGCCTATAAGGAAAAGCCTATATCCGATGGGAAAACATGCAAACCATAACTGATACAGACTTATAACTAGAGGAGGGTGGGAGCTGGAAAAAAATCAATCTGCCAGGCTTAAAAGGGGCCCCCAGGGAGAGGAAATGTCCTGGGGGAAGTCTTAGTGGCTTGCTAACATCATATTTGGGAAAGATTTCACATTGTAGATCAACATCATGAGCAACTTGTCTCATTTTTCCCCACCACTATGTGTGGCCCACACTAAGCAGCTTGTCAGGGCTCCAGTGACTTAACGAGTACAGATATTCCATCATAGGCTGACACAAAGAGTTTTTATCCTTTTGTACTCTTTCTGTTATTAAAGTGCCAAGACACTTCCATGGAGATTAGCCCCATGCCTGAGGTAATGCCCTTGTTGACCTGTATGTCAAGCAGGCTGCTTGGAAGCCCCCAATCCTTATTGGTCTTTCTTCTTTTACATCTGCTGGGCATTCCCTCAAATTAACATTGACCCCAGCAGAGCTTGTTGCTATATTTCTATTATCAGGGTAGGAAAAGTGGAAGTTTGTTATTGCAATATGAAATCAATTGATTACTAAATTAATACCAAAGCATCTAAATTACTATAATAAGCTGGGAGAAAGATTTTTGTTGTTTTTGTCCGAGTTTGTTGGTATTAAGCAATAGTTAAACTAGTGTCTGAACTTGTCATATGTATAAGATATGTTAGTGAATAATAGTAATTTATGAGCTATCTTATATCACCTTAATGTGAAATCTGAGTTTACCTATGGTTGTAATTTAATCCAGAAATAGAACATCTATAGAAATGTGTGCAAACTAGTTGAGTTACCTTAAAGATGTTCCCACTATTTTAAGGAATTCTGAGGTAGTATCCTATGTTTATGCTTACATGGTTAATAACTGAACCTGTTTTACTATATACTATTATGTAAAACATGTTTAATCTGTTCTCTGTATATAATTTGGGATTATTTACACTTATCCCAACTCTTTTGTTGTTTGTTTTTAAGCATCTTAAAGCAAAAATCATTTGTGTAATGTTAAATTAGAGATGAAGATCATCGACTTAACATAAGTACTAGTATAATTAATGCTTGCTATCTAGAATATGTGATCCTTGAGAAGTGAAGTCACTTGTAGTACTGATTATTGTAACTTGATTTTTAAAAACATTATGGGAGGGGCAGCTAGGTGGCATAGTAGATAAAGCACCGGCCTTGGATTCAGGAGGACCTGAGTTCAAATCTGACCTCAGACCCTTGACACTTACTAGCTGTGTGACTCTGGGCAAGTCACTAAACCTCAACTGCCTTACAAAAAAAATAAATAAAATAACAAAACATTACAGGACTGTTAACTGTTATTATTCTGAATCTGACTCCACATATGATCACTGAGAAATACTACTGAACCAATGAGCTGTGGTGCTAGCAACCCTATGGGGTTTCACATACATGCATTGCAGGTTGTGGAATTGTCATGGGAAAGTCTGGAGAATGACTGGGCAAAGGCTAAGGTAGGATTCTCCTGACTCAATTTCCCCAATATGACACATGGAATGTAAGCTATCCCACTGAGCTGATTTTAAGCCTGGCCCACTGCAATTGGATATCTCTACAACTTCTGCCTGGAGTGGACATGAAGTTTAGGGAAGCACTATTCTCCAAGACTTTTGTCCCTCTTCTTTTATGGCAAATTCCTATAATCATGTCATGAGACTAGTATGAACACAAAATTGGACTATAGTGAGATACATGTATAAAATTCAAACTATTTAACCTATAAATTCTAGTCCTTTTTACATTTTAAAACAATTAAAATGTACAAGCATCTGGCTTTGTCATCTCTGTTATTAGTTATGCATTTTAAAATGGAATCAAAAACATCTTAAGTTTGTTGTAAAGAAAAGAATTTTAATGCAACCACTTTTCTTAGAGGGGGTAGCTTATAGAATATTTTGTTACACCTAAGGAAAAGTCAATTGTATTTAAGTTTATTATGCAATGTGAAAATAACACCTGTCTATAGAGCATGTCCTATAATACAAACATGGTTTATTATGGACAACTTATTTGACATGCACTGTTTGAAAATTAATTACTTGTCATCCTAAATCCTTCACTACAGTTGAAGTTAGCTTGGTAACTTTTATGTAAGTTCACTTGTGGTGATCTTCTTATAAAAGTATTCTGTTGAGGGGCAGCTTGGTGGCTCAGTAGATAAAGCACTCGACTTGGATTCAGGAGTACCTGAGTTCAAATCCGGCCTCAGACACTTGACACTAGCTGTGTGACCCTGGGCAAGTCACTTAGCCCTCATTGCCCTGTAAAAATAAAAAAAAAATTTAAAAATTTAAAAAAAATAAAAGTATTCTGTAACCTAAGATTTATATGAGGATTAGATCCTTATCTCTCTGCTCCTCTTGAGGAGGGCATTGATTAATTGAATTAACTCACAATTACTTTAAATCAAGGGGTATTTAGATTTGGACTTCCAAAATGCTCAACTATCTTTTTATTGTTGTAGAAATTTTAAAGTATTTTAAAGAATTTAGTAAAATTTGAGAGACTGTACTAATTTGTATCAAGATCTGTTATGATTTTTTAACAGGAACATCTGAGGAGTCTCTATAAGTAATCCAGAACCAGGAAAGTAAATCTACTGAAGAGGTGCCCTGAAGCCCCTACAAACACTTTGGGCAGTACATACTGGAGTTTTTCGTTTTGTTTTATTTTTTTCTTTTTTGTTGTTTTTTGTTTTTGTTTTTGTTTTTTATGAAGGACACTCATGAACAGCTCTTCACTCCTAGTGCAAGTTCCTGATTTTTCGCTTGGTGGACCTCCTTTCTCCCTATAGTAATATTGGTTTTTGTCCTTTTGAGTTTTGGCCCTCATCTCTTTAATCTCTTGTAAAAGTTTGTTTCAACTAGGCTCAAGGCTTGCCTGTACACCAAGCCCAAAAGTATTTCTTCTCCTCCCCCTGTGATTTCTGTAACCCTGGTCAACTTGAAGCAGTTACAGAAGAAAAATCTTCACCCTCTTTTCCCTTATATATAAGAAAGATGGGGGAGATGACAGGGGCTTAAAAATCAATCATAAGGGGTTTGGGGGTTTTCCTGTGAGAAACAAAATCAAAGATGTAGCAGGGTCTGAGAAGCTCTTCCTGTGAAAAAGTATTAGTCTACCAGATAACAGGATAGCAGGAAGTAAAATGTTAATTAGGTATGTCTACTACCTGGCTGGGGACAGGAGACAGAGATAATCCCAGAGGACAGGAGTATCCCCACCTCAAAACTTGTAACATTTGACCCCAGAGTTCAGGAAATGTAATACCAACTATTTCAGTATCCCCACCCCAAAACTGTCAAATCCGCCCCCCACCCCAATCTATCCTCTATAAAAGCTTCGCCTTACCTCTGTCTTTTGAGGGATTGTTTTTAAACTCTTTTTCCTCCCCAAGAGGCTAAATCTTTGATTTTCCTCTGGGTCACTTTCCCTAGTACCAAATTAAAAAAAAAAAAAAAACCTTAATTCTGATTGGACTCTGTGCAAGAGTATAATTCTTTAACAGAGGAATACCCACAAACCGGTTGTTTTGTTTTTGTTTTTTTCCCATGTCAAACATAACAAAAGTTAGGTCTTTAATCAGGGCAGAGGACTTATAACATGGAGTAGTGCATGACAGATGCTAAGAAAACCCAAAGGATAGGGTCCCAAATAGTTTATATAGGGTACAAACAACCAAAAAAAAGACAAAAACACAGAGCATGTGAAAAGGCTGCCCTTAGGGTTGACCACCCAGTGTTTCACCCCTTAAGTTTTTTACATAAGCTTAGAGTAACAAGATTCCTTGGGAGATCTGCAAAGCAAACAAAGTCTGGTAAGCCCCAGGTGATTCATTGGTCTTAGAAAATGAAACTAAAAGAAGTCACTTCTCAGACAACTGTCAACTCTAAGTTTTGCAGAACACTTCACAAATATTATCTCATTTTTGTCCTCACAGTAATCCTGGGAGGCATGTACTATCATGCACATTTTACAGAAGAGGAAACTGAGGCAAACCAAGGTTGTGACTTGACCAAAGTCACAGAGCTAGTAAGAATCTGAGGCTAAATTTGAATGCAGGTCTTCGAGATTGCAAGTTGAATGTTCTATCCACCGCACCACTTGATCAGGTATCTTTTTTTTTTTAATAATCCATCCAATGATTGATTATCTAGCCTATGCTTGAAGATCTCCTCTGAGTAAAAACCCAAATCTAAGAAGCCCAATATCAGTTTGTACCGCAGTGCTGTTTTGGTGAGGGGATGCTCAGAAAAATGGGAAAAACCCTGGATTTTTTAATGTAAAAGACCTGAATTCAAATCCCAGTTCTGCCACCCACTGGTTATATGCTTCTGATCTTGAAATTTTCATCAAAGTTATTTGAATCATTTTGACATATAGAAAAAGGGAATAAATAGCTTCCTTAGAAATACATTTTAGTTTTAATATTACTAGAAACGTTTTGCAACATAAGAGTTTTCTGAAACAAAAAAAGTCTCATTAACTGAGAAGGATTTATGCATACCCAGGCTCTGCAGTAACTTGTCTGTTGGGCAACTATATCTATTGTATTATCTAATGAATAAAACCGACCCAGGTATCTAGATTTCCCTTCTTTATTCTTCAACGGTAATTAACCTCTAACTTCATTCCGCTCAAATTAAATAAGAGGATGAATTAAAAGAAAGTAAAAGAAATGTTCTGTAGAATTATACACAGCAAGTAAGTTAATATTGGACTGGTAACAAAGGAAAAAGAACAAAGGATTCAATACTCAGAGAAAAGTACTCATATTAAACTCTGCAGGTTTCTCTCAAGATTCTAGAAATCTCAGTCTTTGTACCCAAAGTAAACCATTTCTAAAGAGACCACAGTCCCCACAAGTTCTTTAAGAACAATAATTCATGTACCATTCCAAACAAAATATAAGATGCAAAATACATTAGGGCCATGACTAATGCCCACAGCCAAATTGAACCAGATTGACAATTTCAGTCAGTCCAATTCACCACAGTTTATCTCTACAGCTGAGCCCATGGCATGCTGGGGATCAGACAGACTGCAGATTATTAAGACTACCCCCCCTCCCCATTAAATTAGAGTAAAAGAATATTTTGTTATACATATGTATAACTTATTTTGAATTCCTTGTGTTCTTGTGGGTGGGGGGTAGTAATGGAGGGGGGAAGAGAAGTTGGAAACACAAAGTTTTTTTAAAAATTGATGTTAAAATTTTGTTTTTTACATATATTTTGGAAAATAAACTTCTATTCAATAGTGAAAAAATAAAATAAAAATAAAATAATATTTTGGATACACACCAAATTCATCCATGCTATAGATACAAAGAGAGCCCAAGTTGAAATGATAGAATGGCAGAGACATTAATTATGTGCTTGGTGTAAGTAGTAGCTTTTTAGAAGGTTTCATATCATAAGGCAAATCTCAAAAATGAAAGACCTGATGTCATGAAAAGCCCAGGGATAAAACATTGTCTGTTACTGGTTTTCCCACTCCTATTCAAGAATGGATATGCCAGAGATTTAACTAAGTTGAATTTTTTTTTCTCTTACAAATCTACCAAAAGAAAGAAGAGCTGTCCAGAGAAAGACATAAGAAAAATTACAGCTCAAGAAACCCAAGAAGAGAGAAAAGAATAAGGTCCTTTATGCATTATTAAAGTCTGAAAATGACTAAACATTTAGCAGTCCCTACTACATATAGCACACTGTGTAGATGCTGTATATTATCACTCCTATGGGTATCTCTATGTTATTAGAGCACTAAAGAATCCCAATTTGGCCCCAAGTATGTGAATCAGTAATAATAGAATGTTAGGCACTGAGACTGCTAGTGGGAAAAATAATTGAGGAGGATAGTAGAATGGGGCTTCTGCTGCCTCTCAAATCAAACATTTAGTGACTGTCTAATCATCTAGGTGTATATAGTTTACCCTGCATGTGACTTTCGGCCTGTGTTGTAGGAAAGTGATATATCTGCCTTTTCCTCTCATTTAGTCTTTGATTAGAAGGTATTGTGGTTGTTACAACATCTTGCTGAATTCCTGAAGAGCTGCTGATAAAACCCTTTTTGCTCTTCTGCAAGATGCTATTTCTATCTGTAATTACTGTTCCATAATTGTTCCAAAGAAGAAACATCTGTTAGTTGCTCATTACCATTTTTCTTCTCACTTCCTTATAGCTTTTATGTACTTTTGAAAGTATTCTGGGATATATTATTACTTTTTTTTCCCCAAGTGTCTTCCATAGAAGTCAATTAACACTGTTTCAAAATAAACAATCCAAATGAAAACCAGGAGTATTCAGGGACCTAAAAAATAGGACAGTGTTTTTTCAATTAGGGTTAAAAAAAGTTTTGCTTGAAAGGTGTATCTATAGTTATACCGCAATCCTCATAACTTCTTCACAGAAATAATGTCTCAGCTCAGGAGAAATTAAGTGAGATTTCCTATCTCTAAGTTCAGCAGTCCTTGCAACATCAGGCAAATGACTGATTTTCTTGTTCTTATTTTCATAACTCAGATAAATGTGAAATTCACACATTTATGCCAGTAAAGTGCATTTTTAAATTGTGGAACAACTGTTCCTGTCAAGAATCAAAAACTTGGGGGGCAGCTAGGTGGCGCAGTGGATAAAGCACCGACCCTGGATCCAGGAGGACCTTAGTTCAAATCTGGCCTCAGACACTTGACACTGTGTAGCCCTGGACAAGTCACTTGACCTTCATTGCCGCCCCCCCCCAAAAAAAAAAAATGATGAGCAGGCAGATTTCAGAAAAACCTGGAAAGACTTAAATGGACTAATGCTGAGTGACATGAGCAGAACCAGGAGAACATTGTATACAGTAACAGCAACATTGTGTGATCATCAACTGTGATAGACTTAGTTCTGCTCAGTACAAAATCCAAGACAATTCCAAAGGACTCATGATAGAAAATGCTTTCCATATCCAGAAAAAAAGAACTGTGGAATATGAATGCAGATTGAACCACACTGTTTCTAGTTTTGTTTTTTCTTTTGTTTTTGATGTTTCCCCTTTTGTTCTGATTCTTCTTTCACAACATGACTAATGCAGAAATATGTTTAATGGGATTGTACATATATAACCTATGTCAGATTACTTTCTGTCTCAGAGAGAGGAGAGGAAAGGGAGGGAGGGAGAAAAATTTGGAACTCAAAATATTATAAAAATAAATGTTGAAAACTAGTTTTACATGTAACTGGAAATAATAAAATACTTTTATGATTTTTTAAAAAAGAAAGAAAACAGGAGATAAACTGCATTCTCACTAAGATTCCCTAAACCTATTAAATCATTGGTCTGATAACAACAAAAACAACAACATAGCTGCTTAGATAGCAAGAGCCAATCTTCAGCAAAACCTCCCATTTTTTCTTTGTTATGAAAATACAATAAGCTAGAATTATTTTTCAGAAAAATTGCCAATTTTTTTTTTAGTGAGGCAATTGGGGTTAAGTGACTTGCCCAGGGTCACACAGCTAGTAAGTGTTAAGTGTCTGAGGCCAGATTTTGAACTCAGTACTCCTGACTCCAGGCCAGTGCTCTATCCACTGTGCCATCTAGCTGCCCAAATTTTTTAAAAGACAATGTAATGAATTGTAGAATGTGATAGGGAAATGGATTCCTCAAGAATAGATAATGCCAAAGTAACCTCATTTTTTTATTTTAATGAAATGGTTTTCCAACAGACAGTATTGGATTTCAGCAAGGCATTTGAAAACTCTCCCAATGCTACCTTATCTTTCTAAAATTGATGCAGAAATATGAGCTAGATTATAATACAGTTAGATCAATTCAGAACTGCCTAAATAGTGAATCAAAAGGGCAGTCATTAATGATCGATGTCAACCTAGAGAGAGGTGTCTATTAGGAAGTTGCCCCACATTGATCTGTTCTTGGCCCTGTTCTGTTCTACATATTTATTAAGACTTGGGGAACATAAAGATGTCATGATTATCAAATTTGAGAACCATAGCCAAGACACTGGGTAGCAAAATTTGAGAATCAAATGATCCTGATAGGCTAGAAAAATGAGACAAATTTAATAAGATGAAATTGAATAGAGCAAATGTTATATTCTAAACTTTGGTTTTAAAAAATGAACCATACAAGCACAATGACAGGAAATATGAGAAGGAAGAAAAAACAAGCATTATTAGGCACCTATTATGTGGCTGATATTGTGCTAATTATTTTACAAAATTACCTTCATTTCATCCTTAAACAACCTGTGAATAGGTACTATTACTATCCCATTTCAAAATTGAGGAAACAAGGCACAGAGTCACACCAGTTGGTAAACGGATTTTCCTGACTCCAGCCCCAGCACTACACACATTGAGCAATCCAGTTGCCTGCCTTCACATATTCATGTGAAAAAGACCCGGGTTTCTTAATGGAACAATCTCACTATGTGTCCAGAGTATTGTCTGGTGGCCAAATTTGAGAATTCAGTAATAAAAACGTAGGGCACACAGTAATGGAGATGATGACCATATTGTGTTCTGTGATGGTCAGACAATATCTTAAGTCACGTGTCAGGTCTGGGGCACTAAGTTTTTATGAATGGCTGTAAAAATACTGAATATATCTAGGGCAAGACAAGAATGAAAGGATTGTAGAATATGACATTGATGATGAGTAGAAGGACCTGGATGTATAGCCTAGGGAAAAGAAGACATAGGAGAAACCTATAAATATATTTTTAAAATGATAGACTGCCATGTTTAAAAAAGGGGGGGTAGTAAGCTTGTATCTGCTCAGGCTCATAGGGTTAAATTAGAAAAAATACTGAAAGATAAGAGAATACAATTTTGGCTAAAAAATATTTTTTTTAACTTTCTAATAACTAGAACTATCAAAAAACAGAGTGGACTGCCTCAAGAGTAGCAAGTTTCCTAAAATGAGGATCTGCAAGTAAAGACTTGTCAGGATGCTGTAATCAATTAGTCAAAAGCATTTACTAAATATTATTCTATGACTAGACAATATACTAAGTACTTGCATCTCAAGACAAAAGAAATAAAAGTACTTCCCTCAGACTTTACATTCTATGTTAGAATGTAAAAGAAGGGAAGACAAATGTGCAAATAGAAAATGCATGTGCAAGCTATGTACATACAAGTGATATATAAATTAAATATAAGATATTTAGTTGAGGGGAGGTACTGGGTGAAGGGGGGATGTAAGGAAAGGTTCCACATAGAAGGTGGTATTTAATTTGTAGCTGGAAAGATAGGTTGGAATCATATTGTTGAAAGGCTTAAACATACAAATTTTTTAAACTGCATTTTATCCTAGAGTTAATAGGGAGCCCCATGAAGTTTATTGAGCAGGAGAATTAAATTATCATTCAGGTACTTTAGGAATACAACTTCAGAGAAGGGAGAGGCTTGAGGCAAGCAAAATCAATTAAGAGACTATTGCAATAGCCTAGGTGAAAGTAGTATAGGGCTTTACTAGGGTGTTCTTTCTATAAGTGGACAGGATGGAATAGATGTGAGAATGTTGTAGAATAGAATCAGCAAGACTTGACAACTTATTAGATATGAGGGTTGAGTGACAGTGAGAAGTCAAGAGGACTCTGAGGAATGCTTTAGATAGAAAGAGGGAAGTATTAAAGAGGATTACTACTCTAGTATATGTTAGACAAGATGACTTCTAGCCCTCAATCACTTCCCATTGTGAAATTCTGGAATTCTGCTAAATAATCACCTTATTGGTGTCCATATAATTGATGACATTGAAAAAGGCAGAGTCTTCTCAGGCAGATATCATAAAATATTTTGAAATAGGTGGATGTTTTCCAAGTAAATTAGGAATGACATCTGGACTTGCAAGGAATCATTCTCCATTTTATTTAATTTACCTCAAGCTTATTTTTGTAAATCATCCAAATATGGCTAAGGTTTGTTTTCAAGGAATCCTGAAGTGTAAATTAACTTTAGCCATACCACAGTTTCATCTCTTAATTATGCAAACATACTTATGTATCACTGTTTCAACTAAATTTGGTTCAGATTCATGTTAAAATTTAGCCCTATCCAAAAATTGCCTGAGGTTTGTCAAAAAAAAAAAACCTTCAAATCTTAGAAACATTCTAAAAAACTTGAGTTAGTTTTTGTGTCATTAAAATCACAGCATTTTCAGGCCACTACCAAATACTCTAACCTCAACAATACTTTCAGTAAATGTTTCTTGACTAGTGGCTCCTTAAGCTATTCTAATTTTCTAGTAGTATTTCATGTCACCAATTTACTGTACCATTTGTTTTTATGGATAAATTTAAAAGTAAATATCTATTTTCTAGATGTTTTCTCTTCAAAATATCCAACTGCAACAATCAAGGAAAATTCTCAATGTTTTAAATTTTAATATATGATTCTATGATGTAAAACATATTAGATCCATTTGGATCCTAAAAATTCAAGTTGAATTCCATCTATTTATTTTTGCTAACTTCTGATTAGCTTGATTTTTCAAACTCATAAATGTTTAATGGATCAGTACCAGCCATATATAATTCAAATTACATTGAATTATCTATAATTCAAAGGCTTATGATAGTATTCCAAAATACTAATAAACATCTCTAGCATGATGAGCTAGAGCAAAAATAGATTGTTTACTTTCTGTTTCTGTCTCTAAAAGAATATCTGACATTTGTAACCCTTACTTAACTGATATTTTTCACACTTAAAATTATTTTTAGTGTTTCGCTTACATTGTTCTGTTTATGGTCAATTCAGTTGTGAAATTATTTGAGGGTTGGCCTTTAGAATCATAAGGAATTAGATTCAAGTCCTGACACTGATACAAACTAGCTACATGAAATGTAATCAAGCATCTTCTAAGTACCTTCAGACAAATCTCTAAGGCCATAAGTCATGGGTAAGTTTCCTAACCATATAAATGAAGGGACTTTCTACTCTGGGAGGTTCCACAATGTCTAAATCCAGACCCCCTCCAAAAACAGAAAACCACCTCAGTGACTCATATGTTCAGGATCCTATAAACTCACAGAAATTCATACTTTTAGAGTTTAAAGTGTCCTGAGGGAGCATCAAATCCAATTGTTCATATTACAGATAAAGAATCAGACCCTAAAAATCCTTAACCACTAAATGCACTTAGTAAGTTTTATACAATTTGTCAAGTCAGTGTCAAAGCCGCTAGGACCCAAGTGTTTTAATTCCTAATTCAGTGTTCCTTTCATTATACTACACAGCTCCTTCTAAAAATTACCTTTACTATAACATGTCAAAAATTAAAAGAACTAGAAAAATGTTGTAGTTAGACAATTGTTTCTAAGTTGAATGAGACATTTGCCTTGCTTAAGCTCTTCCACAATGCTGATCTAAGAATATATATCTAACAAAATGATCACCCATGAATCCACATGCTACTCGTGGCCTCCTTACAGAGAAGTGATAGATTCAGTGAGATGTATATTTTTGTACATAACCTAAATGGTGATTTATTTTTATTAATTATGCATATTTGTTACAAGGGTTTTGTTTTTCTCCCACCCCCCCGACCCCTGGGGTTAGGGGTAAGAGAGAGAGAAAGAAAAATTTTTTTAAATTTACAACTAAAATTAAATTTTAAAAGATAATACATATATATTAGATTTGGGTAGTAGATTCATTAATTCATTCAACATTTATTTAGGAATATATGGGTTATATAACTGTAAGTAATTAGATTTACATTTAAATTCTTCAAAAACATTCCAAATTCAAATGAATTTTGTCTAAAGTCTTTTGATATTTCATACATGAATAAGCTTTCTCATTAACCATATTATAATCAGGACTACCATAAAACAAAATTATATGTCTTTTAACTATTCTGAGTCAGCTAATAAAACTGTCTAAAGTTAATAAATGCATTAAAGCTTCACTACAAGATACCTGAGCTAATAAGTCTTCCATTAGGCATGGGTCACCACTGGTTCTCACTGATATTAAATTACATGGAATGTACAGTTTGATAAAACATACACATTTCTTCATTTTTGGTGTTGTAGTAAAGAAGAAAATCAAGTGTAGCTTAAATTATTCCTATTCTACATTAAGAGTAATAATTCTCAATTTTCTCTCTGCGTGGGTCATTATGTTTTGCACTACGCCCCACCACTCAGTACTCTAGAAAATAAATCTCACTGGGATAAATGGGAAGGACAATACTATTTTAATGGGAAAACTGAAGTAGTGATGATTGCTTTCTGGGATCAGAGCTACCAATCTGAACTATCTTTTACAGAAATAAGTATGTAAAAATAACTATAGCCAAAAATAAAAGAGAGAAAAGTAAAAATCTCTTTTCCTTGTAAATTAAATCAATAATTTAATGTAATTGAAAATTTTTTTAAATGTATTTTCTTCAAGGGTCAGCTAGGTGGTGCAGTGGATAGAGCACTGGCCCTGGAGTCAGGAGTACCTGAGTTCAAATCTGGCCTCAGACACTTAACACTTACTAGCTGTGTGACCCTGGGCAAGTCACTCAACCCCAATTGCCTCACTTAAAAAAAAAAAGTATTTTCTTGAAATTAACAATCGATTTTCTATCTTAATTCTAATATGCTTCCTATTATACTAACTAGGGTTCTAGTTCAGCAGTCACTGCATTACAATTCAATTAGTACTGATTTTGTCTCAGAAAGCATAAGATTGGTTCGTGACTGAAATTTACTAGCTGCATGACTTTAGGTGAGTCACAACCTCTCTGGACCTCAACTTCCTCATATGTACAATGAAGGAATTGTTTTAGATGGTCTCTAAAACATCTAAATCATCTAAGGCTCCAAGATTTTAATACTATGGAATCAATCATATAAACATTTTTTTAGAATATCTCTTTTCTTATTCTGTTTTGAAACTTTAAAAGGAACCTTGGTTAAATGGTCTTTACCTATGAGAATCAAAGACCGATCTTATTTCTCAGCTATAACACTGACTTTCTATTAATACTCAGCAAACATATTTAACCTCTCTACTCTACACCTATGATTTTTTGAAAATTGAGAATGATAGTTTCCTATTTGGAAGAAAATATAAATCCTAGGGAATAAGTAACTTCATTATCTATGAGCTTTGAAGGAGATAGCATAGGCTTAATAATGACCACCTAAATGTCTTATGGCTATTTAATTCATTTCAAAGCAATACTCTTTATGCTTAAAGGTTATGACTTATTTGTGTGACATAGTTCATATTTGTCATAGCATAACTTTTACCTAAATTCTAATGAACCTCAAGGTCAATCCTCAATCAACCATGCTGTATTGACTCTCAATCTTTATAACAATTTTAAAAGCCAGTAACCTAATCATCAGGAACCAAGAAAATTAATCCTAAATATCATGTTTTAGAATTTATCATACCTGGTAAACACTGAGTACTCTGTAAAATTTTGAAAAACACCACTATTTATTATGATCTTGAATCTCAGTAAACAGTACAAGTTATTTCATTTATTTTCACAGCACATCAACTATAAAGTATGTAAATTACTAGGAAATAATTTGTATGAGTATGTGGTTAACTCTTAAAAGCCCAGAATTAAAATTTCTCCATCAAAGCACATTCTTATGTGCTATTTTAAAAAATCTTGAACCCTCTCTTCAAGGAACAAAATATGGTAAACTAATTAGGCTAATAGTATTATAAGAGGATCTGCATGAGATGTCAGTTAATGTCTTTTTTAAGAATACCAATATCAAAAATGAAAGTAGTGAATTCACCACCAATGAAGTGGAAATTAAAGCCATAATTAGGAACTATTTTGCCCAACTGTATGCCAATACATTTGACAATCTAAATGAAATGGCTGAATATTTACAAAAATATAAATTGCCCAGATTAATTGAAGAGGAAATAAAATCCTTAAATAAGCCCATCTTAGAAAAAAGAAATTGAACAAACCATCAATGAAATCCCTAAGAAAAAATCTCCAGGACCAGATGGATTTACAAGTGAATTCTTTTTTTTTTTTTTAAGTGAGGCAATTGGGGTTAAGTGACTTGCCCAGGGTCACACAGCTGGTAAGTGTTAAGTGTCTGAGGCCAGATTTGAACTCAGGTCCTCCTGACTCCAGGGCCGGTGCTCTATCCATTGTACCACCGAGCTGCCCCTACAAGTGAATTCTACTAAACATTTAAAGAACAATTAATTCCAATACTGTATAAATTATTTGGAAAAATAAGTGAAGGGGTTCTACCAAATAATTTTTATGAAACAAATATGATGTTGATAACTAAACCAGGCAGAGCCAAAACAGAAAGAAAATTATAGACCAATTTCCCTAATTAATATTGAATCAAAAATATTAAATAAAATATTAGCAAGGAAATAACAGCAATTTTTCACCAGAATAATACACTAGACCATGTTGCGGGTTTATACCTGGAATTCAGGGCTGGTTAAAACATTTAGAAAAACTATCAACATAATCAACCACATCAATAACAAAACTAACCAAAATCATATGATTATCTCAGTAGATGCAGAAAAGGCTTTTGACAAACTACAGCACTCATTCCTATTTAAAAAAAAACACTTTTAGGGGTCAGCTAGGTGGTGCAGTGGATAAAACACCAGCCTGAAATCAGGAGGAACCTGAGTTCAAATCCGGCCTCAGACACTTGACACTTACTAGCTGTGTGAAACTGGGCAAGTCACTTATACCCCAATTGCTCACCAAAAGAGAGAGAGAGAGAAGAGAGAGAGAGAGGAGAGACGAGAGAGAGAGAGAGAGAGAGAGACGGAGAAGAGGGAGAGAGAGAGAAAAGAAAAAAACACTTTAGAAAGCATAGAATAAATGGAGCTTTCCTTAAAATATAAGCAGTGTCTATCTAAAACCATCAGCAAACATTATATGTAATGTGGATAAGTTTAGAGTCATTCACCAATAAGATCAGGGTGAAATAGTGATACTATTTAATATTGTACTATAAATGTTAGCTCTAACAAAAGGAGAAGAAAAGGAATTAAAGGAATTAGAATAGCCAAGGAGAAACAAAACTATCAATCTTCAGATGATATGATGATATACTTAGAGAATCCTAGAGAATCAACTAGAAAACTACTTGAAACAATTAAAACTTTAGCAAAGTTACAGGTTATAAAATAAATCCACATAAATCATCATCATTTCTATACATGACCAACAAAGCTCAGCAGAAAGAGAAATTCCATTCAAAGTAACTGTAGACAATATAAAATATTTGGGAGTCTACCTACCAAGACAAATCCGGACAAAACACTTTTCACACAAATAAAATCAGATCTAAACAATTGGAAAAACATCAATTGCTCAACGATAGACTGAGCTAATATAATAAAAATTACAATTCTACTCAAATTAATTTACTTATTCTGTGCCATACAAATCAGACTACCAAAAAGTATTTTATAGAGCTAAAAAAAATAACAAAATTCATCTGATAGAACAAAAGTTCAAGAATATCAAAGGAACTAATGAAAAAATGCACAGGAATGTGGGCTAGCCATACCAAATATGAAGCTATACTATAAAGCAGCAGTCATCAAAACTATTTGGTACTGGCTAAGAAGTAGAGTGGTAGATCAATGCAATAGGTTAGGCACAGGAGACACAGTAGTAAATGACTTTAGTAATCTACTGTTTGATAAACTCAAAGACTCCAGATTCTTGGATAAAAACTCACTATTGGACAAAAACTGCTGGGAACACTGGAAGATAGTATGGCAGAAACTAGGCATAGACCAACATCTTATACCTTATAGTAAAATAAGGTCAAAATGGGTACATGATTTAGACATAAAGGGTAATACCATAGGTAAATTAGGAAAGGAAGGAATAATTTACTTCTCAGATCTATGGAGAAGAGAAGAATTTTTGACCAAGGAAGAAATAGAGAATATTATGAAATGCAAAATGGATGATTTTGATTATATAAATTATAAAGGTTTCATACAAATAGAAGTAATTGCACAAGTAAGGGGGGTTTAAAAGATTCCTCAGGTTTGTTAAGCCCCATGTGGGCCAATCTTTAAGGGCCTTGCCCCCTCCCCAACATTCCACCTGTGCCAAAATGCTCTAAATCACTTATTGATTAGAGGAATGCAATTAAAACAACCTCTGATGGTACCACCTCACACCCATCAGATTGGCTTAATTGACTTAAAAAGGAAATAATAAATGTTGGAGCAGCTGTGGGAAAATTGGAACACTAATGCATTGTTGATGGTGCTGTGAACTATCCAACCATTCTCAGAGAGTAATTTGGAACTATGCCCCAAGGGCTTATAAGCTGTGGTTTACCCTTTGACCCAGCAATACCACTATTAGGTCTTTATCCCAAAAAGATCATAAAAAAAGGGAAAAGGATCCATATGTACAAAAATATTTATAGCTTCTCTTTTTGTGGTGGCAAAGATTTGGAGATTATGGGGATGCCCATATGGTATATGAATGTGTGTGGTGGTATATGAATGTAATGGAATACTATTGTGCTATAAGAAATGATGAGCAGGTGGATTTCAGAGAAACCTAGAAGGATTTACATGAACTGATGCTGAGTGAAATAAGCAGAATCAGGAAAACATTGGGAGAACACTGTACACATTTATCAACAGCATTGTGTGATGATCAACTGTGATAGACTTGGCTCTTTTCAGCAATACAATGATCCAAGATAATTCCAAAGGATCATGATAGAAAATGCTCTCCACAACCAAAAAAAAAAAAAAAAAAGAACTGTGGAATCTAGATGCAGATTGAACCATACTGTTTCTACTTTTTTTTGTTTTTCATTTTGTTTTTTGAGATTTTTCTCTTTTGTTCTGATTCTTCTTTCACAACATGACTAATGCAGAAATTGTACATATATAACCTATATCAGATTGCTTGCTGTCCTGGAGAGGGTGAGGGTAGAGTGGGAGGGAGAAAAATTTGGAACTAAAAAATCTTATGAAAACAAATGTTGAAAATTATCTCTACATGAACTAGAAAATAATAAAATACTTTTATGATAAAGAAAATTAAATTTAATTAAATTTAAATTAACAAAACAAAAAATATATACAGCATTTGGAAAAAGAAATCAAAGAAAGGAAAAAGGAAGGAAAGGAAAATTATGGAGTGGGAGAAAAGAGGTGAAGTTAAAATATAGAAATAAACTGTGTGAATGCAAATAATATATATGCATATATATACACACATACATACATACATACATGTATAATCTTCTCCCTTAACTTGAGAAATTATCAGAAGAGAGAGAACATTAGGTCTTTTCCTTTCTAAAATTTATTTTACTTCAGAATAATTTGATCCTACTAAAGACAGTCACAGAGCCCTCTACAAAGGCAGGGAGGTGCTAAGAAGACTGCTGGCCTTGGAGTCAAAGTCCCTGAGGTCAAATTGCAGACCAGTTCCTTGCCACCTAAGTGGTTTTGAGACAGGCCTTTAACTTCTCTGGAACCTAAGGTTTCTTATTTGTAAAATAAGGGGGTTGGACCAATTGAACTCTAAGCACCTTTCAGTTCTATATCTATGGTCCTATATTCCTGATTCAAGGCTACAGTGCTTACTAAGGCAATTTAGGAGCCATTGTTTTCTAGTTTGAGGACAGCTAGATGGTGCAGCAGATAGAGTGATAGGCCTGCAGTCAGGAAAACTCATCTTCCTGGGTTCAAATTCCTGACTTCCTGGCCTCAGACATTTTATATCTGTGTCACCCTAGGCAAGTCACTTAACCCTGTTTGCCTTAGTTCCTTATCTTTAAAATGAGTTAAAGAAGGAAATAGCAAACAACTACAGTATCTTTGCCAAGAAAATCCCAAATGGTATCACAAAGAGATGGACACGATGAAAACAACTAACAACAACATTTCTGTTAGAAGGATCTGAGTATAGGCTTCCTCACTGGCTTTCTTCAGTAACTGCTGTGATGTACTCAAGTGCGATAGAATGATGTTTGGACAATTCTATCCTATCCTGGTTTAAATGCCCTGTTCTGGTGTCTAGCCAAAGGATATTTGGGCTAGGGAAAATGGGAGTTGAAAAATAGGCATGTGGAGACTCCAGACTTGGATTCACTTTTTTGTATATGACTATATAATCTTTGACTATTCTCATAAGGTAGGAAACATAAAACCTAGCACAAAATATAAACTTTTAAGAATGAATTTGAATTAAACTGTACTTATTTACAAATATGTTTTATAAAATTGTATAGAGATTATTTTATCAGCTGCTTCCAATTTATAATATAAAAAAGTGATGTTAATATTAAGATATCTATTTTATATATCACATCATTATGGGCAAGGCTGAATACAACTACAGAGCATTATATTATTTTACTGCAAGTGTTTATAATTAAAAACTGCAAGATATTTTATAATTATTAATATAAAATATGTTGTTACATTGTTAAAATGTAATTAAAATACATATATTTGTAAAGTGCTTTGTAAAAACTTAAAGTGCTTTATAAATGTTATTATTTTTAGCAATAATTATTAGAGCTATTAGACTCTTTAATAGGAATATATCCTTGCCTTAACCCTCACTCCCACAAGGTTATCATATGCTATAGAAACCTCCCTTGCCATATATAAGAAATCCATACATAGCTCATTAATACTGACTCTATTGTGTATCTCTTCCTTCTACAATTCCAATGCACACTGTTTGAGTCTATTTAGGCATGATTGTCTTGCTATATTAAATTTTGAGTTTCTTCATAGAGTGTTTCTGTGTGTGTGTGTGTGTGTGTGTGTGTGTGTGTGTGTGTGTGTGTGTGTGTATTATGATTTCTAAACTGTAAATTTCCTGAAGGCTGTGTCTTTCATTCCTTTTGTATGTCATTCCTTCTCCCACTCCTGGACCCTAAGTTACAAGGTTCTGAGCATAACTTAATAATGGTGATTGACTTAATGACATCTGACCCATTATGGCTACAAACAAGGATTTAGCATTCAGATACCTCATGTGTTTTCAGTGATCTCCTTTCTAAACTGTCTAGTTGGAATTATCCAAATATTGACCTCCAACTAAAACCCTCCATCTAATGGGGGAATAAGCTTTCTGTAGGTCAAAAATCTCTTTGTGCCATAGAGCATTTGCCCTCAAGTATAACAATAGCAACCCATTTAATTCTGATACACAGAAGACATTTTCGGAACATTTTAGAAACAGGAGGGTCCAACTGCCTACTTTACTAAATATAATTTTTGCTAATGCTTCTTTGGATTCTACCCAGTTGGTGGGCCTTGGCTTTCAAACAATCTTTTCTTTGAAATAAAAAAGATATTTCCATTGTTCACACAGATGTAACCCCATGTAAAGAGAGAAAAATAATGATGGAAGACGTAGTGCTACAATGTTGTGCCTTATCAAAATACAAAGAAAAAAAGTTTTAATATAATTTTCCTTTTCCCATTGTTGGACTGAGGACTACCAGAATGGTGGCAAGTGAGCCAGTTATATGCAATGGTTCTCCTCAAAGGACCCCAATGGTATCTGTGTCTCAGGGAAATAGAAGTCAGCCATACATGCTGTCAACTGTTTGATCTCTGGCTTTCACAGAAACCACATGCCATTTCTGTACTTTTTTTTGGCTATTTAAATACGACCTTGGTGATTGATGATGATCTTCCTAACAGTTATCACAAAAGAAAGCACTGGAAACTATCAAGCTTTACGAACAGTTTGTCAGCTGAAATAACTGACCCAATTCTGATTGGAAGCTCATGCCAAAGGAGTCATATCACTATAACACTTTAATTGAGGAGGCAGAATGATATATGCAAAAAGAACATGTGACCTCTCAAGTCAGAGGACCTGGACTCATAGACTGTCTCTGATGCTTCCCCCATGTGATTTTAGGAAAGTCACTTAATGTCCTGGGCCTCAGTTTTCCTCATTTGTAATGAGGGGGTAAAACTTAATTGCCTAATGAGGTCTCTTTCACTTTGGGGACCATGTCCTCTGATCTCTAAAGAGTCCCACATAGACCATCTGAAGCTTTAATGTGCATAGAATCAGTATAGCCTTAGAAATAGCAGGGAGCTCCCATATCTTCCAATCCAACTCCATCATTTTATGGATTGAGAGATTAAGTCTGCATAGGTAGTAAATGGCAAAGCCATGATTCAAGCCCCAGCCCTCTGACCCCAAATCCAACATTCGCTGCATTGCACTACATAAAGGCATTGATATTCTGCAAGCAAGTCCAAAATGGACCAATACCACTAATGAGCTACTTTTCCTGCAGTGACAACCTACTAAAATTCTTCCTTTTTACCAGCACACACTGAAGTCTGCAGGTTTGTGCTAGAAGTATGCTGTTACTCTAGGCTAAGCACTACTGATCAGTTGTATGGGTTAGAAATGGTAGGTGACAAACTGTATATGGTACCTTTGTGGAATCACAAAGAGAAGTAAATATAGGCACAAATGTTGCCTTTAGTAACCAATACTTTGGGGAAGCTAGGTGGCACAGTGGATAGAGTGCCAGGCCTAGAGTCAGGAAGACTCATCTTCCTGAGTTCAAATCTGGCCTCAGACACTTACTTAGCTGTGTGACCCTGGGTAAGTCACTTAACCTATTTACCTGAGTTTCCTCAACTGTGAAATGAGCCAAAGAAGGAAATGCAAACCACGCTGGTATCTTTGCCAAGAAAACCTCAAACGGAGTCACAAAGAGTCAAAAATGACTCAACAACATCAACAACAACAGCAACAACAACTTTGGGATTGGGGTTGGAGAGCCAGAAAAGAGGTCTCTGGCTGTTTATTTTGAAATTAGAGGCAACATGGCATAATGGATAGAGCACATGAAAGCCTTAGTACAAATCCCACCTCAGACACTAGCTGTGTGATCTAAGGCCAGTCATTTATCCTCTCATGCCATAATTACCTCATCTAAAAAATGGGGAATTGGACTCAATGGCACCTACAGTCCCTTCCAGGTGCAAATCTATGATTCTATGAGCCTATTAAGGGCTAAGAAGGTCCTTTGTGAAATTGAGCTGAAATTTATACAAGTTGTTGAAGGTCAGTAACATGGAGAAAAGGGGAAAATGAGACAGTAGAAGAAATGTGCAGTTGTAATAATGAGGTACTCTTCCTTCAAGAAAAACCTAGTCTAATTCTTCCTCTTGACCTTCGCACAATAAAATCTGCAGGTTTGTTCTAGAAGTATTCAATTCCTTCAGATTAAGTGCTACTGCTAAGCCCCATAGGTTAGCAATTCTAGTTCACAAATGGCTCAGTCAATTTGGAGTTTAAAATGACCAGGCACACAACTGATAGTATATAATCACAAAATATAGTCAAGAGCCAAATACAGTCACAATGATGCCCTAGTTCCATAAGAATCAAGCTGCAAGCAAAGGTTTATCATTTTTTCCATTGTTAACACACAAACTCTTTCCTCTTGCTGGTTGAGTGCACAGAGAATCAGCTGAATAACTGCAACATCCCATGAATTTATTCAGAATTTCCTATAATAGCTTGACTCTGAATCAGTCTTGTCTCTATATTGCTGTTGGCATTTACTTGCTTGGCTGCTGGATTAAATGATTTCTCACAGAGGAAGACATAATCCTCCTTTCAAGCCCCATTCACACTCTCTAGGAAACACAGTTAACAACAACGGTATCAGCAAAGTGCCTGGACCACGTTTCCATCCAGAGATAGCTATCTTTATAAGATAATATGTGCAAAGCACTTAGCAAACCTTAAAGCACTATGTAAACTTGAGTGACAATTTCTACTGAAGCCTTGGGTCTTCGAATACCGAAAAAATAAAAGTATTCATCTCAAACCTCCCTGTGTCCTTGTTTTTAATCTCCCTCCTCTCTTAACTGGCAACTGCTACTGTAGAACAGACTGGCCTAATGATAACATTACCAACCAAAATAGCAATGATGCCTATTTAGACATTACTTTAAAGTTTACAAAGAGTTTTTTTTCAAAATTATCCTGTGATGTAGCTTGTGTATGTATTATTAATTCTGTTTTGCAGTTGAAGAAACTGAGGCTTGTAGAGGTTTAGTAAATTGACAGGGTCATATAGCAAGAATGTATCAAAGTCAATCTTGAACCCAAACAGTACACAACTGTTGAGAGATAGAAACAGAGAGGAGCAAAGAGACAGAAAGACAGAAATAAAGATAGAGAAGAGAGATGAGATAGATTAAAATAGAGATAACTTTACCCAGGATTTGTTCAATAAATTATCTTCCTGACTAGCAAACACCAATCTTTTACACTTGTTTAGATAAGGATAGAGACTGGATCTGTGCTTTCACTGATATAAGAAATTCCTGAGTGAGGAAAATATTGGCTCTTTCTCAATAATTTATAGTGCAGTGCAGAACTGCCTAGAGCACTGAGAGGTTAGGTAACAAAGAGGAAGATGAACCAAGTCCAAATCCAATACTGTGTATGTGTGTGTGTTCATGCATAAATATGTGTCCAAAAGTAGACTTGAACCATTGTCTGTTGCAAGAAATAAACAAAAGATAAAAGCCAAGTCTACATCCAAGGTGTGTGAATATACATATCTGTCTATATTCACACATATATGTATGTTAACATGAAGTTATATGCACATGTGCATATACAGACAGAGATTAATATAGAATATAACTGCATATGTGTATACATGCATAAATTTGTATGCATGTTTATATATATTATATATGTACATATATTACAAATATATGTACATATAATACAAATTGTGTATCTGTGTAACTGGTAAAAGGTATTATTGAACTCAGGGGCAAAAACCTCAGTCAAAAGATTAATATTTCAATGAGTATTTCTTAAGCAGGGTAATATCCTCTTATAATAATTAGCTCATTTTAAGTGTGGCAAGCAATTTAATATTCCCTAAGTTCTACTTTGTTCCATCATATTTAGCTTTAGGGAGTTTATTTTAGATGAATAGTTCTGAATTCAAGCACAAGCCCTCTGAAGCACCCAGACAGGAAAATTGCTAATGCCCATGCAGAGGATGAGCTCTCTGTGTAACCTAACAATTATGTTTACTCCTGGCCTCTTTGTTGTTTAGGGGGAAGAAACACTTTCTTGGAAACATTTGGTAATTAAAGAGCATATTATATTATGTGCCTGTGATAGACAGGTGTCAGATAGGAAAGTTGAAGAAATAGTTAACTCTTTCTTGGGACTTATCTCATCCCAGGTCTTCCTGAGAGTCCTACAAAACCAATAACCCTCTTCAATATCTCCTTTTTCTGTCACAGCTCAAATACACCCTTTGTTCCATGAATGCTCCAACCTTTTGAATCCAGACTCTCATAGACTCTTTCCTCAAGGGCCAATGGTTTCTTCCCTTTATTCAAATTGCTTAGGGCATGACCCAAGGAGATCACGCAAAGCCTTTGGTTAGTTCAAGGAGGTAAACATGCTCTTCTGACACCCACCTCTTATTGCTTGATTCAATGAAAAAATATGCTCACCTAATCAAGCCATTAGAGCCTAATAGGGCAGATTCAACCTTACCTTTACACCAGGCACTGTTCTGGATGCTGAAAATACAAGTACAAATGTGAGCTACTCCTTGCTTTCAAGGAGTTTACATTGTCCTAGAGGACAGTCTGATGACAGGGCTTATGGATGAAATTTAAAGCTCCTCAGCTTTAAGAATTTAAAAACCAGAGAGGCAAAGAGACATATAGATCATTATACAACCTATCCTTATCATCATTTCAAGGAGTATCTCAACCAAAATGGCTAATAGAGTACTTTTATCGCAATTATATAAACTCTATCTCTTGTCTATTTTCTGACCAAAGGGTTTTTTTTTTTAATCAAAATGTTACTTCCCAAAATTTTGTCAGAAATATAATGTGACTACTTGAATTAACTAGATCAATATGCCTGTTCTGAAGAACTGAAATATCTACTGAAAGTACCTTATCAGCCTGCAGATCTCGGGGGAATTACTTCTCCCTATTTCTCTCTGGAAAATTTATTCCTTATGTTTAACATCCTAACTGAGCTCCCAAATGGCTTCTCTAGAGAGCAAGCCCCAGACATTAACTTCCTGCTGGGACTTTCTGTTCATGCTGGCTCTTCCTCTCTCGGGATATGCTCTTTTTAAACCTCTATATTCAATCTGGAAAAGTCACTATGTGTGGTCAGATTTCTGCAACCATTACTACAACTTCAATATCAGAATTTTTAGAACCAATCTTAACTTTTCACAAAACAATAAGCCATCATAGAGTTATGTTCTGACTGGCATTTAGTTCATAGGATCCCAGTATAGAAAAGTAGGAGAAGGGGCAGCTAGGTGGTGCAGTGGATAGAGCACCAGCCCTGGAGTCAGGAGTACCTGAGTTCAAATCTGGCCTCAAACATTTAACACTTACTAGCTGTGTGACCCTGGGAAAGTCACTTAACCCCAATTGCCTCACTAAAAAAAAAAATTAAAAAAAAAAGAAAAGTAGGAGAGATCTCACAGGCCATGTAGTCTAACCACTTTATTTTACAAAATGATAACTGAGTCCCCCAGAGAAGATAAGTGACTTGCCTAAGGTCACATGTATCTTAGGAGATAATTGGAACCCATATCCTCTGACTTCAGAGCCATCCCTCTCTACTATACTACCTCCCTTCTGTGAATCTACTGCTAATTTTGTCATGTACTAGAAACATAAGCAATGAGTTCAATGAGAAAGTTACATTTGGAATATTTTTGCAAATTCCTTTCAAAAACAGACTGATATTGATTTCTCTGCTAATGAGACTTTGCAATGGAATTGTTATAATACAACACAATATCTTAACACTTTCATGAACTGTCATTTAGTTCTTAGCCTTTTCCTTGCTACTACTCCAACTTCCAAACCAGATCTCAGGAAACCATGCCCAGAATTCGTTCTGAATTTCTTGGTCATTTTTTATCTTCTTCATCTCTCTCCCCACTGCCCCCATTTTCCACTTCTTTTTCTAAGAACTGTAATAAAATTAATACAAGCACTGCTTCCAGAATGGCCTTATGAATCAACTGCCATATAGTTCCATTCACCATTCCTGTGACTTCCTAGACCAGAGCATCTTCTCTGGCCACCATTTCCCAGATGTGTTGTCTCCCCCATTTGTAATGTTAATCCCTTGTGGACAGGGACTATCTCAATTTTGCATTTGTTTCCCCCTATTTTACTCATTCTTTGGCATTTAATCAGTATTTAATGCATCTTTTTATTCACTGACCTGTGTCACGAAAATTTCTAAGTCTGACAAAAAAAAAAAACAGAAATACGAAGTCTTCAAGCCATTTAAAGATAAGTTTATTGAGAGAGGGACCCTGTCTCACAATAAAGCCAGTCAGTCAGGGGTAGGACCTGAAAGACCCCAAGTAATACTGATCTCAGACTTTGTAGCACTATGTGGCTTAAATGCTTATATACCTTACTATTTTAAGACATTAACACTTCCCATTTCATCTACATCACAAAGTCAATGTTGTGGTTAACCACAATGTACCTTGGAACCAACGATGGAGAGGGAAATCAGTTAAAGTTTACAAGTTTACAAGAAATAAACTAAAGAATATATATATATATATATATATATATATATGCTCTGTACTATATTATTATTAACCTAAAAGATAAAATCGAAATTAAGTAAATCACCATTTGTAGTCTACAATACTGATTACTACCATAACTAAATCTCTTATACTTAAGGGGTGGGGAAAATATCACTCACACCTGGTCAAGTACACATGTTGGTATGTTGAAGCAGAAAGAACTCTGACCTCTTCAAGAGATATGAGTTTTGGTCCCAGATCTGTCCCTGCTTAGCCATTTGACAATGGACAATTGCCTTTGCTGCTCTGAGTCTCAGCTTCTATATCTGTAAAGACTTGCCCAACCTACAGCAGGGTTATTTTCACAAAGGTCAGTGAACAGATCAATCAGACAATGGGCATTTATTAGTCTTTGCCCTTCATTGTAGAAGATGACATCAATAGGGTGATGTGTTGAATTGCAAGTAATTTGGATTTAAGCAAGGCAGAGCAGTGTAAAGTCATCTTCCTTGCTCTTTCCTCCAGAGTCATCAGACTCCAGTGGCAAAACATAAGTCAAAATAACTGCTGATGGCCCATGATGATCATTTATTATGCACTTACTATCTGCCAGGCACTGTACTAAATAACAGGGACACAAGTAAGAAGAAAGACAGTTCCTGACTACAAGGTACTTATAGTGTAATGAGAGAAGAAAAATGGGGTGGATATGGTAGCAAAGTCCAGGAAAGGAAGGGTGGGTGATCTCTTCTCTTCCTCAAAATAGAAATTCAGGCAAGAACTTACCAATAGGGAAAAGACATTTCTAGAGAGAAAGGAAAAGACAACTGAGTTGCAGTGGTAAAGTCCAGAGAAAATACATTGAAAAGTTTAATAATATGAAATTAATGTGAGTTCAATAAAGGTGGAACTAGGCAACTAGAAACCAGTAGGCTTCAAGTCAGCATTTTGTAACACTTTGCAGAAGGTGTATTTTATTTATGATCAATGCACTCTATAAATTTGCATTAATCATAATATAGTCAGTGCTGTTTTAGCTTTATGTCCCTAGTGTTTTTATCCCTGCACAAAGTAGGTCCTTAATAAATATGTTTTGATTTGAATTGGAAGGAAACTGCCTATAGTTAACCTGATTCAGTCTCATGACTGAATAATCATAATATTAATAATAGTGATATTTCATCCATTTTATAGAGTGCAGGATAGCATTAAAAATGTCACATGGCTCAATAAATATCAATACACCACTTCAAATAATTGTGATACAGGTATCAAATACCAAAAGCAACTCTTTCCTTCAAATTTTTAATTTTACTACACTCTTATAATTTATTACACACACTCACTGTCCCCCAAATAAGCTATTCCCATATTCAGAAATACTAGAGATATCTGGCAGTAATAATCATGATAGTCTTACAGAGCCAGAAATGTCCTTTGTTGGCAATGGGAGATAGAGTTGGCTTATAGGAAAAGGGAAGTAAGGAAAAAGATATAAAGTCAGTATCTACCCAGAGGTTACCATTGATATATTTTCATTTTGCCAGACAGAAAGAAGGCATTTTAGTTCAAAACAAAAAATATAACTATATTTAATCAAATAGCATAGCAAATAAATTAACAAGAAAAAAATACCTCTCTTCCCATGTACATGTGGTACATTATCCCTATGATTATTATATCATCAGTGGGAAAGGAAACATATTTACATATTTAGACAATTTGTACAGCCATAAATAGACATATATAAAGGAACATGTAGCCAGGATACAAGAGTAAATAGTGCAATGAACACCTTTAATGTAAGGGTTTTACAGCTGTTGGATTATAGTATCTTTTAGTGATCTCATGATTCTGTTCTCTCATGGTGGGACATCTCTGCTCTTGGTTATATCTCTACTAGGAGGTTCATATCCACTTTAAACTGGTTTCATAGTCTCCAAGTTGCTGTCTCCTCCATCTTCTCAGCCACAACTTTTCAGGGACATCTGAGAAATTCTGCTACTCTCTACTCAGAAACAATGATTAGAAAGCTACCTTCTAGGTTGAGGCTCTTTTAGTATATAGCTAAAGGGATGAGCCTCCAAATTCAGCTAGGGAAGATTTAAAAAAAGAGAGCAGATCCTGTGCTTAGCCATGGCCTGAAATGAGGCCTGGCAAAGTTATGTCAAGGTAGAGCTGGCATACACAAATGATCAGTGATGTTGCCTTTGATCTCCTACAGCCATCACCAGTATGCCTTACAGCAAAAAATACCCCTGAGAGGCTCAGTCACCCCAAGCCATTGTCATCCCCACCAAAATACAACAGAACTACCACTAGGAGTAAGAAGCCACTGTCAACCAGCAGATCAACTTGGGACTCTACACCTCCTACATCAACCTATCCATGATTTATTAGTTTGACCAAGATGATATGGCATTGCAGAACTTTGCCAAATATATTCCATGCAAGCCCCAAAAAGAGAAGGAGCATAAAGATAAGTTGATGGAACTTCAAAACCAATGAAGTAGTGAAGTTTTCAACCAGGACATCAAGACACTAAAATAGCACAATTGAGAAAGTGACCTAAATACAATGAAGTATGCTTTCACTTGAGGGAAAGGGGAGTTTATTAGTCATTGTAGGAATTTCACAAGCTAGAAACTAGTAAAAAGATGACCCACATTTCTATGATTTTGAAACCCAATACCTGGATAAACAAGTTAAGTCCATAAAAGAACTGTAAACCATGACCAAAACAAAAGCTTAGACATCATCCTCCAAGAGATCGTGAGGGAAAATTTCCCTGATATTCTAGAAGCAGAAGCTAAAATAGAAATCAAAAGAATCCACTGATCACCTCCTGAAAGAGATCCCAAAAGGAAAACCTCCAGGAATATTATAGCCAAATTCCAGAACTCCCAGGTCAAGGAGAAAATATTGCAAGCAGCTAGAAAAAAGGAATTCAAATACTGTGGAGCTCCAATAAGGATAAAACAAGATCTAGCAGCTTCTACATTAAAGGACTGAAGGGCATGGAATATGATATTCCAGAGGGCAAAGGAACTAGGTCTACATCCCAAAATCACATACCCAGCAAAACTTAGCATAATCTTTCAGATTATGGGATTTCAATGGGAAAGAGGTCTTTCAGGCATTTGTGATGAAAAGACCTGAAGTAAATAGAAAATTTGACTTTCAGATGCAAGACCCTGGAGAAGCATAAAAAGGTAAACAGGAAAAAGACTTCATGAGGGATATTAAAAGATCAAACTGTTTACATTCCTATATGGGAAGATAATACTTCAAACTCATAAGAACTATCTCAGTAAGGAATTCACAGAAGACACGGGCCTGAACTGAATATGAAGGGATGATACCTGTAAAGCATTTATGTTTTGTTCTTTGTAAAGCAGAAAGGGTGGGGTTTCTTATGTCTGTGGCCAGATTGGGGCTTGGGGCCTCCTGGGTCCAGGGCTGGTGCTCTATCCGCTGTGCCATCTAACCCATGATGACATCTTTAAAATAGTGTTGAGGTTTAGGAGGCATAGACTGGGGGAGGAAGAAGGGGAGAGATGGTCTGGGGAAAGGTAGTTCACATGAAGGAAACAAGAAAAAAGCTTATCGAGGAGAGGAAAAGAGGGGAAGGAGTTGGGGAGTGAGTGAACCTTAATATCATCAAAATGGCTCAAAGAAGGACTAACATACATACTCAAGTAGGTATAGTAATATATTTTTGCCCTGAGGGAGGGGAGGGAAATAAGGGGGGGGGGAGGAGGGAAGGGCAGATTGGTGGAAAAGAACAGTAAAAAGCAAAACACTTTCAAGAAGATGAAGATGTTCTGCATTACTGCACAAGTATGACATATTAATTTGCTTTATCTCATAGGGAGGAAGAAAAATTTAGAACACAGAATTAGCTCAGGGACCTGGATCTCATCAGAGTGGGTTCATGGAGGGAATAGCATTCATACCCAATTGGGAGGAGTAATCTATTTAACTCTGCAGGGAAGTAGGAGGGGAGGAGGATAAGGAGGGAAGGGTGAAAAAAGGGGAGTGCAGAGCTGGGGAGAGTATAGTCAAAAGTAAACACTTTTGAGAAGGAATAGGTAAAAAGAAGATAGAGTAAATGTCATGGAAGGGAGTGGAATGGAGGGAAATAGTAATGGGGATTGATTATAATAGCAAAACATATGGTACCTACTTTGTTGCGCTATTATGAAGAAAATGCTCTGTCAAGCTTAAGGTACTATATACAGGTTATGATGAACAGATACTATCAGAAAAACCTGGAAAAACCTACATAAACTGAAGCAGAGTGAAATGTACTGTATACAAAATAACAGCAATAGTGTGGGATGACCTGCTGGGAAGCATGTGGTTATTTTCAGCAAGGCAATGATCCAGTAGAGAGTTTAAAATCAAATGAAAGCGAGGCCAGGCAGGCTGAAAAGAAGCTCAACCATCCCCCTGGGCCACGCTGTAGCTTGAACAGTGTGTCCTGGAAGCAGTGCCACACTTTAAGAAGGAGTGAAAAGCCAAAAAATAGTACTCCAATATAACCCTGAAGGACTTATAAAGATTGCAGCTCATCTCCAGAGAAAGAACTGATAGTGTCTGAAAACAGATGGAAACAATTTTTTTTCCTCTTTCACAATTCCTTAATCTGAAGTTTTGGGGGGTTTTGACTGTTTTCTCTCGCAACTAGCTAATATGGGAATGTTTTCCATGACTACTCATGTATAACTTATTTTGAATTGTTTGAGCTCTTGTGGGCGGGGGGGGGGTGGAAATGGAAGGAGGAAGAGAAGTTGGGAACACAAAGTTTTTAAAAATTGATGTTAAAATTTGATTTTACATATATTTTGGAAAATAAAATTCTATTCAAAACATAAAAAAGAATTATAAAACTATGTAACCTACCTTGGTAAAATGGGGACCCCATAATTCCACTATTGCCGAATAACTTTTTGACAAGCATGCCTTTGGAGACAATGACAATGAGAGATGAACTTCAATCTGGCTTCCCCCAAAACTGTGAAGTGTTCATTTCTGGGTGTAACATAGCCCACTGAAGAGTTACTCCCTTGTTTGCAGAGCACAGGGTCCCAGATATGGGGGTGATTCACTGCTGGTCTGTATCCCACAGATTTCACTTTCTACTAGTCTTGGATACCACCAAGTCAAGATATGGGTTCTGATATGGACTCCAGTTCCTGGAGTTCTGCCACCTCTTCTAAAATTTTTGAAGTATGGGGCAGCTAGGTGGCATAGTAGATAAAGCACCAGCCCTGAATTCAGGAGTACCTGAGTTCAAATCTGGCCTCAAACACTTGACACTTCCTAGTTGTGTGACCCTGGGCAAGCCACTTAACCATCATTGCCCCTCAAAAAAAAAAATTGGGGGGGATTCTAACAAGTGTGGTACTATCTTTCAAGTACTGGCATAATAGCAGTTTCCATTTTCCTAAATGACATAGTGGTATTTAATGAGAGACTTCTGGGTTGGATAGGAAGCAAGAGTTCCATGGGCCAAAAAAGTTTCTCATCAATTGAAGAATGGCTGAACAAGTTGTGTGGTATATGATTGTGATGGAATCCTTCTATGGTATAAGAAATTATAAGCATGGAGGCAGAAAGCTGGGAAACAATTTTTATAGCCAGGATTTCTGATAAAGCCCTCATTTCTAAAATATATGGAGAACTAAATCAAATTTATGAGAATGAAAGTCCATTCCCCAATTGAGAAATGGTCAAAGGATATGAACAGGCAGTTTTCTGATGAAGAAATCAAAGCTATCTATTGACACATTAAAAAAAATGCTCTAAATCACTATTGATTAGAGGAATACAAATTAAAACAACTCTTAGGTACCACTTCACACCCATCAGATTGGCTAATATGACTAAAAAGGAATAAATGTTGGAGAAGCTGTGGGAAAATTGGAACACTAATGCATTGTTGATGGAGCTGTGAACTGATCCAACCAATCTAGAGAGAAATTTGGAACTATGCCCAAAGGGCTATAAAGCTGTGCTTACCTTTTGATCCAGCAATGGCACTATTAGGTCTTTATCCCAAAAAGTTCATAAAAAAGGGGAAAGGATCCATATGTACAAAAATATTTATAGCTGCTCTTTTGTGGTGGCAAAGATTTGGAAATTATGGAGATGCCCATCAAACAAGTGATGGTATATGAATGTAATGGAATACTATTATGCTGTAAGAAATGATGAGAGGCAGATTTCAGAGAAACCTGGAAGGATTTACATGAACTGATGCTGAGTGAAATGACCAGAACCAGGAGAACATTGTACACAGTATCAACAGCATTGTGTGATGATTAACTGTGATAGACTTGGCTCTTCTCAGCAATACAATGGTCCATGATAATTCCAAAGGACTCATGATGGAAAATGCTCTCCACATCCAGAAAAAAGAACTGTGGAATGAGACAGCTAGGTATTACAGTGGATAGAGCACTGGCCCTGGAGTTAGGAAGACCTGAGTTCAAATCTGACCTCAGAAACTTGACACATACTAGCTGTGTGACCCTGGGCAAGTCACATAACCCCAATTACCTCACCCCTCAAAAAACAAAAACAAAAATAAACAAACAAAAAGAGCTGTGGAATCTAGATGCAGATTGAACCATACTGTTTCTATTTTTTTGTTTTTGTTTTTTTTCTTTTTTGAGGTTTTTTGCTTTTGTTCTGATTCTTCTTTCACAACATGACTAATGCAGAAATTATACATATATAACCTATACCAGATTACTTGCTGTCTTGGGGAGGTAGGAGGGAAGGAAGGGAGGGAGAAAAATTTGGAACTAGAAATCTTATAAAACAAATGTTGAAAACTATCTCTACATGTAGCTAGAAAATAATAAAATGCTTTTATGTTTAAAAAATTAAAAGAAATAAACAAAAGAAATGATGAGCTCAATGACCCTAGAAAAAACATGGAAACTGCGAGAAATTAATTATTAATAATGGGATTTGGGGTGGGGGATCCTTTCTCTTTACCCCTACTTTGGAAGGTTCAGTTCAGTAACTTTAGTTAATCTCTTTTTGGGACCAGTTTAAGGATAGGATAGAGGTGGAGAATAGACTCTTTGACTAGCTCAGTAAACTGATAGGATTAAGCCACACCTATCTGGACTTTGACTTTGCCTTTCAGGGGATCTCTTCCATTAGACCCTGATGTCATCACCTTTACAACTTATTTTAATATGGACCACCCTAAAGTCAGGTCAACCAAACGGAATTCAATGATGCTAGCCAATTAGCTTTGATCAGTGTGTAAGGAGCCAACTCTATGGAAAAGAAGAAAAAGATTGGATTAAAAGGGGCTTGGGGCTTGCTCTTTTTTCCCCTAGACTCTCTTTTACTCTCTATGCTCCCTCTTCTCCTTCCTCACTATGCTAGGTATGTAATTGTTTAGGCCTGTAAACCTGTGACTGGTAGGGAAGTTAGGGAGATACGGCTAATATTTTAATAATATGTGATATTAATTAATAATAAACAATTACTGCCAAAACTGGTGCAATAACCATTAATATATAATTTAGTAATATTTTAGAAAACCCAGGCTAGTCTCCCAACAATTTATATAAAACAAAAGACTTGCACAATATAATGAAGAGCAAAATGAACAGAACCAAGAGAATATTGTATATAGTAATATCAATATTGTTTTGAGCATGACTTTGAGTGAATAAGTTGTTATGATTATTATAAATATTCAAATTAACTATAAATGACATATGAAGAAAGATTCTATCTAAATCCAGAGAAAGAACAGATAAATAGATGTATAAAATAATATATATGTACATATGTATGTATGTATGTATGTATACAACTATTTGTGTCTAATGGTACCCATCTCTAGGGCAGTGAAAGTGGGGAGAGAGAGAAAAGGAAAAAAAGAAATTTACATGATAACTTTATTATATATGGTTTTTAAATAGCAAGTTGTACAGAATAGATATGCAGTTTCATGTCCCATCATTTTTATTATACTATGTTATGGGGAAAATGCTTCTTAAATTAAAAATTAAAATATGAAAAGAAAAATAATATTGGGAATACAGATTATTACTAATAATTGCTTTAATGTTTAAGAAGTGCTTTACAGGTGTAAAAAAAGCAGAAACACTAAATATATCATTTATAGACTATAAAGTAATAAAAATTAAAAGAAAATATTTCAGGAAAAACAAACAAAAATAGGCCTAAAAACTTTATAATTTAATCCTAAGTAATGAATGAGTTAAAGAACAAATCATAGACATAATTATTAATGTTGTGAAAGATAATAATGAGACAACATACCGAAATTTCTGGAATATAGTTAAGGAGTCTTAATTTGTTAATTAAGGAAAAATTATCTCCCTAAAGACATACATTAACAAAACAGGAGGGTAAATAGAAAGAACTGAATATATACTTATAAAAGCAAAAAAAAAAAAAAGAAACCCAACAAAAGCACAGGAAACTTTGAAAATTAGAGGAGAAACAGAGAAATTATAAACTCAAAATTACTATAACATTCATAAATAAAACTCAAATCCAATTATTTGAAAAAATAATTAACTTAAAAACCCTTTAATCAAACTTATTAAAAAGATGAGGAAAGAAAAAAATGAACAAAATTTTAAATGATCAAAATGAAATCATAACAGAACTAGAAAAAAACAAAAGAACTGTTACTATTGAAAGTTTAGGCCAACCTTTCATACCATATGCCAAAAGCTCTAACTGGATATATAATTTAGATATAAAATTTATTCAAGAAAAAACAAAATAAATACTTTTCACAACCATAGATAGGGGCAGCTTCATAACCAAAAAGGGATAGAAAATATCAAAGAACACATAATGAATACTTTTTGTTATATAAAATTAAAACACTTTTGTACCAGTACAACCATTGGAGTTAAAATCTCTGCAGCAATTTTCTCTAATAAAGTTATATAAGCAATGAATTCAAATTATCGAGCCAAATTAAGATCCATTCACCAATAGAAACAGAAGAAAAACACAAACATTTTATAGAGTTTGGGGAATAAAGTCCACTTCATTCAAAAAATCTTTGATTGATTTACAAACGAATAAAAGACCCAGTGAAATACCTGAGACATTCTTTCCTTTATTATGCACATAGAGCAACTGCAAAAGCTGACCTTCTTTGGTTTGGCTCTGTCCAACCTAAAATTGTCATGTCCTCATATATTCTCACTCAGTTAAAAATACTTAATAATCATAACTGTTGTTATGCTCAATTTTTCATCACCAACTCCTATGTATTCATGGTTTAAAAAAAAACAAACAGTATCAGAATAGTCTGTCTCTTCACATATTAAAGGTTGATGTATGCCTGGATTTGATAGACCTATATCTGGTAGTAAGAATTGTGAAATTCTAACAGAACCAGAAGTTTACTTTTTTGGCAATGGGAGACAGAATTGTCTCATAGGAAAAGGGAATTAAGGAAAAAGTTATAAAGTGAATCTCATGCAAAAAGGAGAACCAAAAGATCCCAATCCTTAAACATAAATATTAGCTAATCATATTAAGAAAGGGCAAAGGAGAGATTATGAAAAGGAATAGAAGTTGACAAGAAGATTCCCAATATGAGGATGTGGTAGGTTAAAACACACACACACACACACACACACACACACACAGAAGCAAAAACACTCCCCCATTGCCTAAATGCAATATGAGTTCCTCACTTTTAAAACATACTCACCACCACTAGGAAAGGAATAGTAAAAGTTACATGCATTATCATGAGAAAATTTATCACTAAAAAGGAAGTGTAGAGGCAGCTAGATGGCACAGTGGATAAAGCACCAGCCCTGGATTCAGGAGGACCTGAGTTCAAATCCAGCCTCAGACACTTGACACTAGCTGTGACCTTGGGCAAGTCACTTAACCCTCATTGTCCCACAAAAAATAAAATAAAAATAAAAAAGGAAGTGTAGGGAAATCTCAACCTGTAGCGAAGTGTAGGGAAATCTCAAGTCCTTTCCATAGTTAGGTTCAGAGCTTAAGATTACAATGCAAAATGTAACTAGAAAATATATTTTAAAATAACAGCTGAAATTTCTATAGAGCTTTGAGGTTAAAAAGTGATTTACCGAAATTGTCTCATTTTACCCTCATTGTCTCATCCTTTTTTAATTTTTTTTTTTACATTTTAAGTCCTAAACTGCCTCCTTCCCTTCCCACCCTGCACTAAAGAAGGCGACCATTCCACTCTACACACACACACATACATGTACGCATACATATATCACAGATACTATATGTAGATATACACACATATACATTTGCATTCACTTATGTGTACTTACATAGACATGCGTGCATACATATATACATATGCAGCAGATTGAACTTTTAAAACATGCCCTGACTTATGATAGTCTGGCCTCCTAGACAAAGGGAACAATCCAGGACCAGAGATAGGCTAGGTAATATCTCCCCTTCCCTACCCATGACTAGCACTCTGAAAGGGGATAAAGAGTAAGATAGGGAATAAAGGGTGTACATGTTAGACAAGTAAATTGAAATAGGACTGGGACCCAAACTTTTGGGTGATATTTGGACATTGTCCCATCCCAAGCTGCTTAAATTTCCCTAGGAGGAGTAGAGAATATAAAGAATTAATTGCTATTTGAGGTTTTTATGCCTCGGCACCCACTGGCCTGGGGCTCCGCAAACTGCAGGGTGTTCCACCCACTGGTTGTAGCTGTTGCCAGGCCTCTGGCCGATGCCTACATGGGCCTGGCAAAATTATAATGATTGGAAGCCTAGTGAGGGCAGTCATGTGACTGTCAGAATGGCCATTCCATTGGCTGGGGCAAATGACAATTAATTCTTTACAGGGATGAGCCTGGAGCCAAGGTATGCTTGGAAAAACCAAGGGGATCTCCTTTCCTACTTAGCTATTTATTCTGAGACATTAGACCCTGGGTTCTAAAATTGTGCATGGGGCACCTGAGCAAACTCACATTGACTCCAGGGGACATTTCACATTTTTCAGAGGAACACAATGACACTCAATATCTGTTGACCTCTGTTGAATACCATATGTGCCACAAAAAGGCCAAATTTCAACAACCCAGCTGAAACAGTGAGAATCAGGAGCCAGAGAACTACTCTAGTTTTTGCTCTTATGCTAACTCTGAGTCTTTCCTCCTCTAGAAAGAGGGATTTGAACAAGATGATCTCTAAGGTTCCTTCTATGCTGATATTCAATGAATCTATGAAATCTGAGTTCCATTTGACTACACCTCAGCTCAACCTTAGCTTCAGTAAGAGTAGGGTGAGGTTTCCCCTATGACCTTGGACATGTCATTTCTCTAATCTGGGGCTTCAGTTCCCTATTCTATAAAATAAAGGAGTTGGACTGAGTTCTGAGGTTCCTTCTTGCTCTGAAATGATCATTTGAGTGTTGCTGGGTGTTTTAAGCAGGGAGAGAGGGAATTAATTCCAAGCCCCTTTCATCCTGCTCCTCGAAGGTATTTATCAATTCTCTGTAAAGGTTATCATTCTACCTTCATCATCCCCTAGGGATCAGGCTTCTTAGATGAAAAGCAAAAAGAAATAACTAGTTATTCATAACTAGGTATTAAGGTCTGTTTAAATAGGAATCTCCCAAATAGGTCTCCTTTCAGGTGTCCTTAATCTTTTTTTTGTATCATAGACCCCATCCATGTCTAGTGACACTTGTGGATCTGTTCTAAGAATAATGTTTTTAAATATATAAAATAAATACATAGGATTAAAAAGAAAACCAAGGGGCAGCTAGGTGGTACAGTGGATAGAGCACCAGCCCTGGATTCAGGAGTACCTGAGTTCAAATCTGGCCTCAGACCCTTGACACTTACTAGCTGTGTGACCCTGGGCAAGTCATTTAACCCCAATTGCCTCACCAAAAAAAAAAAAAAAAAGAAAAAGAAAAAAGAAACCCAATTATATAAGAATGGAGTTATCAAAACTTTTTTTTTTTAAGTTCACATTCCGTAGGCTAAAAACCCTATTAGACAGAGGGTTACAGGTTGGGTAATCTCCTCCAATGACTCCTAGGTCTCTGTCTCACCCTGCACCAAGGAGTCCATGCCACCATCCAACTGAAAGTGCCTCTTGTTCCCTCTTGCCTTAAGTCCTTGCTCCAGGTTAAAAAAAAAAATAAGTTACAGCTTTTTTGGTTAAAAATAAATTGGGTTAATTCTGGAGAACAATTTGGAATTATGCCCAAAGGTCTATAAAGCTGTACATACCCTTTGACCCAGCAATACCTGTATTAGGTCTTTTCCCCAAAGAGATCATAAAAAAGGGAAAAGGACCCATATGTACAAAAATATTTATAGCTGATCTTTTTGTGGTGACAAGGAATTGGAAATTGAGGGGTTGCCCATCAATTGGGGAATGGCTAAACAGATTGTGGTATATGAATGTAATGGAATACTATTGTGCTGTAAGAAATGATGTGCACGCCAATTTCAGAGAAACCTGGAAGGACTTACATGAACTGATGCTGTGTGAGACATACAGAACTAGGAGAACATTATACACAATATCAACAACATTATGTCTTGATCAGCTGTGATAGACTTGATTCTTCTCAGCAATACAATGGTCCAAGATAGTTCCAAAGGACTCATAATGGAAAATGCTCTCCAAATTCAGAAAAATGAACTGTGGTATCTAGATGCAGATTGAACCATACTATTTCTATTGTTTTTGTTATTGTTGTTTTTCTTTTTTGAGGTTTTTCCTTTTTGCTCTGATTCTTCTTTCACAGCATGACTATTGCAGAAATATGTTTAATGTGATTGTACATATATAACCTATATCAGATTACTTGCTGTCTTCGGTCAGGTAGAGAGAGGGGAGGGAGAGAGAAAAATTTGGAACTAGAAATCTTATAAAAACAAATGTTGAAAACTATCTCTACATAAAACTGGAAAATAATAAAGTACTTTAATGGAAAAAAAAGTCAGGTTATTTTATAATAACAGCTTTAACTTATATTATAAATCCTTTGTTCTCCATTCAATAGAGTCCTGAACAAATATCTGAGCAACTTCTAGGGAGAAAATCATCTGTAAAGATTTAAGAATGAAGGATGTGTCAAAATGTGTCCTCTGGTCCCATGTTAAAAAAAAAATACTAGAGTGTGAATTTTGGCTGAATGTTTGTAAGAAAATCAAACATACCAAAGATATGTCCCCATAAATATCTTAAAAACTTTTATCTGTATCACATCTGTTGAGTGCTTCAAAATATCATTTTATTTATTTTTGTTTGTTTGTTTGCAGGGCAATGAGGGTTAAGTGACTTGCCCAGGGTCACACAGCTAGTAAGTGTCAAGTGTCTGAGGCTGAATTTGAACTCAGGTCCTCCTGAATCCAGGGCCGGTGCTTTATCCACTGCGCCACCTAGCTGCCCCCAAAATATCATTTTTTAAAAAACATTTTTGGTGAGGCAATTGGGGTTAATGACTTGCCCAGGGTCACACAGCTAGTAAGTGTTAAGTGTCTGAAGCTGGATTTGAACTCAGGTCCTCCTGACGCCAGGGCTGGTGCTCTATCCACTATGCCACCTAGCTGCCCACAAAATATCATTTTAAAAGAGCTAAAATACACAATCCACAGAAGAAAGGAAATCAAAATATGCTATGGGGCCTTTAAAAAGAAAGACTTAAAGGGTTATGTAATTTGATTTAGACTTAGAATAAGCATTCAAACCATTAACTCCAGTCCTGGGAAACTTAAAGAGACTTTATCCTTCCCACTATTACTAAATGACATTTTCTATTTTATAGAATTATTTCTTAATTGCAGGCAACATTTAGCAAAATAAGTTTTTGACTAAAATCCTGGGGTATACATGGGGTATGAAAATGCTTTGAACAATTTGTTATTTTAAGTTACAAGTTGTAGTCCAGTTTTGGATATAGTCCCAAAGGATGTTTCCATATGTTATGTTTAACAGTTCCAACATAAAGGAGGACAGCTAATTTTCCAAGAGTACTCAGACGCTAAGTGGAATATAATGATAATACTACTGCATCAAAAAGTTATTAAAAGGGTGATTATGTCAAAAACACTGTGCCAGGCATTATGAGACAAATGAGTTGTAGGATATGGTTCATTTCCTTAAGATTCTTAAAGTTTCCTTGAGCAAAGTTAAAATATGTAGCAAATAGCTATAGCTAAGGAATAATTAAGAGCTAAAATCATTTGAAGCATTGGTATAATAGATAGAGATATGACTTTGAAATTAAGGAGACTTCAGTTCAGGTTTTCCTGAATTAGAACCTGGGTACTTCTGTGTCTTTAGAAATATATTCCATTATGCCATATTCCATAATATATCTTATAAAGGTAGATAATCTTAATATTAAAGATCATACTATAAAAAAATTAGAAAAGAAGAAAATCATACACCTCCAGCAGCTAAGGATAAGAGATATATTCTTAACCAAAAAACAAGTGAGATAATTACAAAAGATAAAATAGAGAAATGATTATATGAAATTGAAAAACTTCTGCATAGATAAAATTAATTCACTTATGATAAGAAGGGAAGAAGGGGAATGGGAAAATGTCTATAAACAGAATTGCAAAATGAAAGTTAAAGTTAATGACAAATTATGCACAGTACTATATTGTGAAGTTAACAAAAGTGTGCAATATTTTGTCCCTTCCCCACCTATTGCACCTAGTTTTTATCACTGATGTTTGGCTGTATGAATTTTTTTTAATGGAGCTATCAGGAGATGTTTGGACAGGGCTCTTTTTTTTCAAATAGTAAACAATATTATCCACAAATAGTCTTTGAACTTTTAAAAATCTTGAAGTGTCTGGATCCATTCTTTCAATACAAGAAGAAAATTCAGCTGCAGGATATAAAATAAACGCACATAAATCATCAGCATTTCTAAACATGACCAACAAAGCTCAGCAGCATGTAGAAAGAAAAATCCCATTTAAAATAACTGTAGAAAATATAAAATATTTTGGAGTCTACCTGCCAAGGTAATTCAAGAACTATATGAACACAATTACACAACACTTTTCACACAGATAAAATCAGATCTAAATAAATGTAAAACTACTAATTGGTCATGGATAGGCCAAGCTAATATAATAAAATGACAATTCTACCTAAATTAATTTTAGGTACCTATACCATATCATACTAATCAGACTACCTAAGAATTATTTTATAAAGCTAGAAAAAATAATAACAAAATCCATCTGGAAGAACAAAAGGTCAAGAATATCAAGGGAACTAATGAAAAAAGGCATAGGAAGGTAGGTTAGCTGTACCAAATCTAAAGCTATACTATAAAGCAGCAATCATCAAAACTATTTGGTGCTGGCTAAGAAATAGAGTGGTGGATCAGAGGAATGGGTTGGGCACAGGAAACACAGTAGCAAATGAGTCTAATAATCTACTGTTTGATAAACCCAAAGACTCCATCTTCTGGGCTCTTTTGTGACTATTTGATACTATTTGACAAAAACTGCTGGGGAAAAAACTTGAAAGATAGTATGGCAGAAACTAGGCATAGATCAACATCTTGCACTGTATACCAAAATAAAGTCAAAATGGGTATATGGTTTACACATAAAGGGTGATACCATAGGCTAATTAGGAGAGGAAGGAATAGTTTACTTCTCAGATCTATGGAAAGGAGAAGGATTTATGACCAAACAAGAGCTAGAGGACATTATGAAATGCAAAATGGATCGTTTTGATTACATTAAATTAAAAAGGTTTCATACAAACAGAAGCAATGCAACCAAGATTAGATGGAAAGCAGAAAGCTGAGAAACAATTTTTACAGCCAGTGTTTCTGATAAAGGCCTCATTTCTAAAATATATAGGAAACTGTGAGAAAATAATTATTAATAATGAGTTTCTTGGGAGAACCCAGTTTCAGTCCCGTTCTCCTCATCCTCCCATCCCCACTCCAGAAAGTACAATTCTTGAAGAAGTTCTAATCTTATTTGGGGCAAGCCCAAGGGAACTAAAGGAATTAAGACTGGTTCTTTTGTTTAGCTAAATTGATTTGATGGGATTAAACTTCAACTAGACACTGGACTTGCCTTTGCCCAAGGGTCTCTCCCATTAGGTCATTATAGAGTTCATTTTAATTTGGACCACCCTCACGTTATGTCAACAAATGGAATTGAAAGATGCTAACCAATTAGCTTTGATCAATGTATAATGACTGGCCTCTATCAAAAGAGGGTAAAAATCTTGACCCCTCAAGGGTCACCATCTTGGCTGGATCTTGGCTCTCTTGGCTTCCTGGACCTAATCTCTTAGTTCAGTTTGCAGTCATTTGGTACATGCTATTCCTCTTAGGCCTTGAGACCATGTGCTTATCTCTCTGAGAGACAAGATGGGTCTGGGCTTTTCTCCTGCCTGTGCTCCTGCAATGTGGTCAATTCTTTACTAATATATATAATATTAATTAATAATAAATGCTTACTGCCAAAACAGGTGCAATAGTCATTAACATGTAAATAGCAATTAATTTCAGAAAACACAGTTTAGCACAAATAATTTTTAAAACACAGAACTAAATCAAATTTATATGAATGCAAGTCATTCCCCAATTGAGAAATGGTCAAAGAATATTCAGATGAAGAAATCAAAGTTATCTATTGCTATAATGAAAAATGCTCTAAATCACCATTGATTAGAGAAATGCAAATTAAAACAACTCAGAGGTGCCATGTCACACCTATCAGATTGGCTAATATGACAAAAAGGGAAAATAATAAATGTTGGAGAAGCTGTGGAAAAATTGGAACACTAAATGCATTGTTGGTGGAGTTGTGAACTGATCCAGTCATTCTGGAGAGCAATTTGTAACTATGCCTAAAGAAGTATGGGGCTCTGCATACCCTTTGACCCAGCAATACCACTGCTAGGTCTATATCCCAAAGAGATCATTACAAAAGAGAAAAGGACTCATATGTACAAAAATATTTATAGCAGCTCTCTTTGTGGTTGCAAAGAATTGGAAATCTAGGGGATGACCATCAACTGGGGAATGACTGAACAAGTTGTGGCATATGAATGTAATGGAATACCATTGTACTAGAAGAAATGATGAGCAGGCAGATTTCAGAAAAACCTGGAAAGACTTATGTGGACTGATGCTGAGTAAAGTGAGCAGAACCAGGAGAACATTGTACATAGTAACAGCAACATTGTGAGATGATCAACCATGATAGACTTAGCTCTTCTCAGCAATACAATGATCTAAGACAATTCTAAAGGACTTGTTTGGAGGGACTTATAACCTAGTTTGGGGGTCTAGCTCACCCAAAGAATTGGAGGCTCATCAAGATCCTTGTAAAATAAAAAGACATTTATTAGGAGAGGAAAATATGACCAGGGAACAGATCCACTGGAGTAAGAGAAGATTGTCTTTTGTATCTTTACAAAACAAAGAAAGGGAAGGCAATTACAAGGTAAAGGGAAATGCAAAGGCTGGGGCAAGATAACTAGGAAAGGACCTTTGATAACAGGGCATCAGTAGGATATGAAGCATCCAACCATATCCCGCATATCCTCTTGAAGACCTTAGTATTGCTTATCAGCATACTGGGGCCATGTCCTGCCACATCTCATACATGAGATGGGAGAGAGAACTGCATTTGTTCTGATTCATCTTCCACAACATGACTAATGTAGAAATATGTTTAATGTACATATAAAACCTATATCAGTGTGGTAAAAATTATTTGTGGTAAAGATTAATATTCCCGTTTTTACCTAACTCATTTGGGAAGGGCCACAGTTGGCCCATCCTGAGGTTACACTACTGAGCTCAGAAAGGCAGTTTTTGAAGGACCTCCCCTTTTGGGGGAGGAGAGGGTGGCAGACTTCTTCCGGAACTCAGTCTTTTTCCTTCTGGGCCCCTGCACTGGCGGCATGTGTTCGTGCACTGTCTCGGTGTGGCAACTGCTGACCTGGTGGCGTGTGTTGGTTCTTGGTCTGGTGGGCTGTTCAGGTGTTTGGTGAATTAATGACAGAAAACCCTAAATTCCTTTGAATTAGCTTAATAGAAAACAGTCTGAGGATTGCATAGGCTAAGTTTAGAGTTAAGAGCATTTATCTGTATTTCTTTTTTCCTATTTCCTTATCTTTGATTTTTATTAGTTTCACCTTTGTTGTTTAGTTAATTCCCAAGTAATAAAATCTGATCCTTTTGTGAACTACAGCTTAGAGGCTCCTTTCTTATTGGCCTAGGAGAAATATCTAAAAAGGGCAGTTCAGAGGAGAGGGTTAAACCTAAAAGGTTCCTCATATTTCTGGGACCCCAATATTAAGGCGAGTCACCCAAATAACACTCCATATATCAAATTTTGGCCCTCACATCAGATTGCTTTCTATATTGGGGAGTAGGGAGGGGAAGGATGAAGGAAGGAAATTTTGAAACTTGAAATCTTATAGAAGCAAATGTTTAAAACTATCTTTACTTGTCACTGGAAAAAAATATTATTAAGATTAAAAAAACTAAATAAATAAATGGTTGAATGAATGAATAAATAATAGATAAATAAGCAAATAAGCAGATAAATAAATAAATGGATGGATGGATGAATGAATGGATGAATGAATGAATGAGAAAATTCGCTCAAATGATGAGATGCTTCTGCCAAACTGTTTTATTGTGAACTTTTTGATGGGACATTTGGTTCCTAACCTTCCCTGTTTCTGCAAGCTGTTCAGTTAGCAGCTCCATCAGATCCTCATTCTACATTTCTTCTCCATGAAACTCAATCAACTCCTCCACATCATTCTCATCCCCTTCTAGCTCCAATTCTTATGCTAATTTTGCAATTTTGTTATTCACTTCATCAAATGTTTCATCTTTGTCAAATCCACAAAAATCAGAACAAACTGCTGGCAGGCTTTTTTTCCAATCCCTCTTTATACATGTTTCTGTTAAATCTTCCCATGCTTTAACAATATTCTGGATTGCATGGTAAATATTATAGGACTTCCAGAAGTCTCTCAATGTCAAGTCCTTATCTGCATCCAAAGCTGCAATTGCCTGAGTAAATGTACTGCATAAATAATCCACCTCGAAATATTAAATCACTCTGATCCAGAGGTTATAATAATGAGATAGTGTTAGGGGGAAGGTAGACTACTTTTACATTTTCATTAAAATAAGCCAGATGGGGAGGGTGACCAGGGGCATTATCCAAAATAAGTAGAATCTTGAAAAGAATTCCATTATCAATACGAAACTTCTACACTTTGGGAATGAAGCAGTGTATAAACCATTGTTCAAAGATGATAAGGGTTATCCACGCCTTAGGGTTAGCGAAATAATGCATGATGCATAGTAGTGTTGCCTTGCTGATTCCTTTCAATGCTCTGGGACTTTCTGAGTAAAGCATGAGAACAAATTTTAATTTGCAGGCCCCAGATGTATTCCCTCCAAACAGAAGAGTAACTATTTTTCAAAGCTTTATGCCTCAGCTAGTTTTTTCCTCCACTGAGATGTAGGTTTGAGATGACATTCTTTGATAAAATAAGGCAGTTTAGTCCACATTAAAGATTTGCTCTGGTAAGAAGAGACCTTCATCTATTATTTTTTGCAGGAATTCTGGGAACTTTTTTGTTGCTTCAATATCTGCACTAGCAGCTTTCCTGACACTTGTAAAGTATGAAATCCTGCATGATTTTTAAATTGGGCAAACCAACCACAGCTTGATGCAAATACCTGTGTTCCTTCATATACTTTACCTTTAAATATTCAAAGAGGCTTAGAGCTTTGGCTTGAATTGTCATCAAGCTTAAAGAAATATTCCTCTGAATCTGCTCTTCTTTGTACATAGTTAATAGTTTCTCCATCTCTAGAACAGCCCATTCTTTTTGTTTCCGCAGAGAAGTCACCTTCATGCAAGCCCTCCCTTTTGTAAGCTCCTTCATCAGGGCAGCATCCTTCACTATGGTGTTCACAGTTGACACTGCAAGATTAAGTTTATGTGCTATTAATGACAATTTTTGTCCTCCTTCATATTTTCTAATTATTTTCATTTTCCTCTCTAAGTCTATTAGCTTACACTTCCAAGAGGGTTCACTTTTCCTGTCAAGAGCACATTTGCCACCAGCCATGGTGAAAATAGAAGGATAACTATTGAGTATAGAGAGCCCACAGTTTCACTCACTGCCTTCAGACCTACAGGAACTAACTTAGAGATGCTTCTTAGCTTACCATAAACATCTTATCATACAGCATCTGCTTTGTGTAAGGAATTTCTGTAATTTTCTTTTTGGGGAATGAGGATTTTTTTCAGAATCCTTTACATAAAATCAAATGTGTGTATTGGAAATTTGCAAAAAATGAAGACCACATTCACAATGTCTACAACAATGTAAATGGAAAGGGCAATTGAACACAAAAGTCAAAAGTGAATTTAGGGGGCCGCTAAGGTGGCGGAGTGGATAAAGCACCTGCCCTGGATTCAGGAGGACCTGAGTTCAAAACCAACCTCAGACACTTGACACTTACCAGCTGTGTGACCCTGGGCAAGTCACTTAACCCTTATTGCCCTGCAGAAGAAGAAGAAGAAGAAGGAAAAGTGAATGTAGCAAAATTATAAAGATCAAGCATAATACAAATGAAGAACTAGGAGAAGACATCCCAAACCTATCCCTTTGGGGGGGTCCCCCCCCCCCCAAGGTTCACAGGTGTTACTCATTGCACATGTGTTTTGACTTTTTCAATGTATTGATTGGTTGTACTGATTCTTTTTCTTTCTTTTGTTGTCTTTAAAAAATAACATGTGTTATATGCAATGGCCATCTGGGAAGAGAAAGGATACTGGGGAAAACCATGATGATTTAAAAAACAGAAGACATCAATACAAACTTATCTGTAAAAAGAAGTACATACCACCCACATTACTGAGCATATAACTTAACCTCTGAGATCCTTGGGCAATTGTCTAAGACATTAAGTTACAAAAAAAATGTTGATTTGCTTGGGGGTGGGGGGAGTGCCAAGCAGTTGTTTGTTTGTTTTTTTTAATAAGGAGAGTAGAGAAAGAGATATATTCAGAAAGATCCAGAGATGAGAGGGACTTCTAAGAAAAGAATTGGCAGGTACTGAGATAAAGAATTTGAGTAGGAGGGGACCTCAGCAGCCATCTAGTCAAATCTATGACTGAAAGGAATTGTTGTTCAGTCCTGTCTGACTCTGTGATCCTGTTTGGGACTTTCTTGACAGAGATACTGGAGTGGTTTGCCATTTCCTTCTGCAATTCATTTTACAGATGAGGAAATTGAGTCAAACAGGGTTAAGCATCTTGCCCAGAGTCACACAGCTACTGTGTGAGACTAAATTTGAACTCAGGAATATGAGTCTTCCTGACTCTAGGCCAGCATTCTATCTACTGTGCCACCTAGCTGTTCCATGATCCTACATACTATGTTATTGTCACCTCATTATCCCTGAAAACTCTGCCTCTCTCAATGCAAGGCAGAAATCAGAGTAGTTTTTAATGGTGATCACAACATCACACTATTGACTCATATGGAGCTTGTACTTCATTAAAACCCCCAGATTGTTTTAGAACGAAATGTTGTCTCACCACCCACCCCACTCTAATACATGTGAATTTGGTTTTGTTTTGTGGTAGTTTGTTTGTTTGTTTGTTTGGTTTGGTTTGGTTTTCTGAAACTAAGTTTAAGGCTTTAAAAATATCCCCATTACATCTCAACTCAGGATCAGAGAACCAGAGCTGGAAGGAATCTCAGAGGCTGCTTATTCCAATCCCTCATTTTACAGATAAGGCAACTAAGATGCAGAAGACAAGTGACTTGCCCAAGATCACATAAAGATTAAGTGACAGAGTTAGATTTTGAATTCAGGTGCTCTTACACCAAGTTAAGAACTCTTGGCATTGAGCCGTTGTCCCTTGTCAAGAATTTTTAAAAGGATGATTCTGTCATCTAGAATATTAGTTCTTTTTCCCTGTTTTGTGTTATCTGAAATTCTGATGTGGGACAACTATACCTTTATTCAAATTACTGAGTAAAAAAAAGTTTTTATACAACACAGGGCCAAGCACCTAGGGGCACACCACTAGAGAGCTTGTCTGCTAAGTGGATACCAATGATGACCACTCTTTGATTCCTACCAACCAAACCCTTCTGAATCCATCCATTTAACTAGTATTGTGAAGCTCACACATAGCTCTCTATATTCTCAATAAGAATAGTATAAGCTTGGGGGCAGGTAGGTGGTGCAGTAGATAAAGCACTGGCCCTGCATTCAGGAAGACCTGAGTTCAAATCCAGCCTCAGACACTTGACACTCACTAGCTGTGCGACCCTGGGCAAGTGACAACCCTCATTGCCCTACCAAACAAACAAACAAAAAATAATAGTATAAGATCATTTTTAAAAAACGTTTTGCTAAAACTCTAAGCAAACCACATCTACAGACATCCTATGACCTATCACTTAGTTACTCTGTCAAAAGGGGAAATAAGATAGGTCCAGTATTACCTAGTCTCCATTAATCCATGCTGGCTTATTGCAATCATTGCTTCCCTTTCTAGATATTGATTAACTATCTCTTTAGTGACCCATTCTATAATTTTTCCAGGAACTGAAGTCAAATTTGCTGAACTATAATTTGAAAAATCTATTAGCTACCCTTTTTTGAAAATCAATATCATTTCAATTAAGCAATCATTATGGCACCTCTTATACTATCCACAATATTTCGTATATCACTTTCACCAACTTGAGTATTATATCTGACAGTTCTCAGACGTAGTTCATGAGAATTAGGAGAATTAAATCCATCAATGTGGGTGTTCTCCTATTACCTTATCTTGGATATCAACTTCCTGTTAGACATTTTTGAGTTTTCATTCCCAGAGGAAAGGTCATTCTCCTTGGTAGAGAAAACAGAAACTAAATCAAAATGGAGGTACTCTTTCCTCTCTCTTGTAGAAATATTTTGAATTGACTAGTGCCTAATTTGGGGGGCTAATTTGACTGGAGGACTAATCTGGGGACTTTTGACTATTTGGCTATCTGACTGCTATTAATTTAACATGGGCCGTTTATAAAGTTCCACCACACTGCTCCCAAATTGATAAGCTAAAGATTAAGAAGCCTCTTAATTAAATAATCAAAGCAGAGTTTATTTATGAGATACTATTTAAAATTATGAATACAGGGAAATAAAACGTACAACCTGACTGCATTGTGGTATGTCTCTTTCCACTGCGTCTCTTTCCCACCTGCTGTGCCTGGACCTTCTTTAATAAAAATAAGGGCCTTAGCCGCCTCTTGCCATAGGGCACTCAGGTCCTTTATTCTAACTCCAAGCCCCTTTCACTTTGTAAATACCCCTGCTTCTAACTTTCCTCTCCTTACTGCCACTGCTGAACCCCTGCGTTTCTCTCTCACCTACCTTCTGTCTGTCTGCTCCATCAGTCTACCCTTTGGCCTCTCTTTTCTCTGCTCCTAGTCCTTCTCATATTCTCCTGCGTCCTTGTGGCCTGCTGTCTGTCTTCTCCAACCTTTGCCGTCTCGTCAGCAGCCCCCAGTCTCTCTATCTCGTCCGTCCTTCCTGTCTAACTGCTAGGTCTATATATACCTTTTCTTCTCTCCACTCAAATCTCGGGACTTCCTGCACCTCCACAGACCAAGCTAATCCTCCAGCCAGGGCTGCGGCTGCTGGTGGGGGGGGGGGGGTGCACTCGAGCCTCACGGGCTACACCAGAGCCCAGCCTGGACAAGTCCAGGATCTCTTGGATACCTCCACTCAGGTCAGAGGGAGCTGAGGGCTTTTTCCCCCCAGCTGTCTGACCTGGCATCTTGTACAGCCCACAGGGCTTTTTGGCTCAGCTGAAGCAGAGGGGGAGGGGCACCAGCACCTCCCACACAGAAGAGACCCTGAGGGCCTAAGGCTTTCTAATGTCAGCCTAAAGGTAGGGTCCCCAAATCAAAATAAATTTCCACACTCCTTTGTCAATTATCACTAGCCTATCTATCCTAAACATGGTGCCAGTTTTTCTTTGCTCCTCTTCTTTATTCTATTGGAGGAATAAGGACTTGACTTACAATTTTACAAAGTAAACTCCCTGGTAAGAAAAATTCCTTCCACCAATGTAGAGTAGTACCTACTTTGCAGCATATAGTCTTAGAGAGCTACCTAGAGCAAAGGTGTGAAATTCAAGGCCCACCGGTTATACGCTGTAATTAGGAAATATTTAACAAAATAAAGAAAAGTACAACAAATATGATATTATTTGTGGTTTTCAACATTTCAATTTGAGTTTCACACCCCTGGCCTGAAACCCTGAAAGAGAAGGGAAAATAAGCATTTATTAATCATCTACTATGTGCAGGTATTGTGCTAAGCACTTTACAAATATTACTTCATATGATTCCGACAACAATCCTGTGAGGTAGGTATTACTATAATGATCTTCATTTTACAGTTGAAGAAACTGAGGGGGACGATGGTTTGATGACTGGCTCAGAGTCACACAGTAAATGTCTGAGGCCAGATTTGAACACACATCTTGCTCACTCCAAGCCTACTGTTCTATCCAGTGGGCTACCTAGAGCACAATTGACTTGACCACATGGTCACATAGAGGGAGGACTTGAACCCAGTACCTAAACCAGCTTTTTTTTTTAATTGTCCTTGGTTTTCCTGTACAGCATTATCTTATTCTGAGCTTTAGCACTCTTTTTTTTTCTTTTTTTGAGAGGCAATGGGGGTTAAGTGACTTGACCAGGGTCACACAGCTAGTAAGTGTCAAGTGTCTGAGGCAGGATTTGAACTCAGGTACTCCTGAATCCAGGACCGGTGCTTTATCCACTGTGCCACCTAGCTGCCCCTGAGCTTTAGCACTCTTGACAATATTGTTATGGGACAATTCTATTATCTTACATTCATCTTCTGTTAATTATTCTTTCTTCTATCTTCTTTTCATATTTTAATTTGTTTATTATTAAGTTTCCTACACATAGCATTAGTCTCTTCAGTCATCTCTCATTTCTCCTTGTCATTAGAATTATTTCCCTTTGTGTATTCATAATTTTGTTCTGCAGAGTGTTCCATGTCTTCTGGACTTACTTCCATTATAGAACTTTGGTTCGTGGATTTTCTCTTTCTTCTGACCCCTTTGAAATCTGCTTTCTGAAAATCTAGGTTACGTGTCAGACTATGCCCATTTTCTTCTCTTTCTCTACTGCAAATTCCAGGAGGGAACAATCACATCTCCCCATGGTTCTTACCATTTCTATCCCACCTAGCAATCCATTTTTCCCTGTTTGTGAGAATCCAAAGCTGAAGAGCTAACCAGAGACTAGTGCTATATTCCCTGGAAAAGAATACTGAGAAATTCCTCCAGAGAATGAGGAGATGCCAATGCTAGCAAAGGAAGAATATAGTAGTAGAGCAGGAAACAGGTTCTGTTCCATGCTTTTTGGATACAACAGAGGATCTCCTGGACCATGAGGGAACTAGAGCCAAAGAGCCTGGCCTAATACTGATATATTGTTATATTCAGAATTTGAACAGATGAAGGGCCCTTTTCCCCATTTGTAGACACCTAGACATCAGTCAACTTCTAAGGTTTTGATATGAAGCAAAAAGATAACCAGAGTCTCTCAAAATTAAACCTGATATCTATAAACCCAAAGTTCCAATTCTGGACCATAGAATAAATGTTTAGCTTTCAGATAAAGGCCATATTCATGTGATAAACTAATATTTTTTTTTAATTTACTGAAAATAAATGTTTTTAGAAATTTCATTTCTAAAGTGTAGAAATCATTTCCTTCTAACCATTATATTTATTCTGGTTATTAATCTCTGTATGATGAAATGCAACCAGCAAGGTATTTACATGAAAGTCCCCGTGGGTAGGAAAGTTTTGTTGGTTATGGCAGCCCACAGAATTCACAAATTGAACCTATTTTAATGTTATATAGCACACAACCATGCTAAGAAATCAATTCTATTCTATTTTATAAACATTTATTAAGTGCCTTCTATGTGACAGTCACTGTGCTAAGCACTGGGGATACAAAGAAGCAAAAAACAGTCCCTGCCCTTAGGGGGTTTACAGTCTAATGGGGAAGACAACATGCAAACGAATACATACAAAGTAAACTACATATAGGGAAACTTGAAACTTGTTTAGGTGAGAATCTCAGAATCAAAATACATGAATGAGGCCTGATATAAGATTTAGGAAATATGATATTTTCCTTTCTTACTGTCATTAGCTAGAAGTAAAACATATATAGAATTTCTAGGTTTAAGAGAGTTTTCAACTTGAGAAAACTGAAAACTAAAAAATTTGAAAATAACCAGAATAGGAACAGTATCATAGTGCTAAGCACTCTGCCTAGTATATATTAGGTACTTAATGTTTGCTAATTTATAATAAAAAAAACAAACAAAAATGCCTTAAAGATTAAATACTGGGGCACCTAGATGGCACAGTGGATAAAGCACCGGCCCTGGAGTCAGGAGTACATGAGTTCAAATCTGGCCTCACACACTTAATACTTAACTAGCTGTGTGACCCTGGGCAAGTCACAACCCCAATTGCCTCACTAAAAAAAAAAAATATTTCAAAATGCTTGCAAGACCTAAATATGTATTCATCACTTTTCTCAGTCATCATCTATCACTACAGATATTAGGAAACAATTGGTGGACACTAGCAAATTTGTCAGAAGTTTAACATCTGCTGGTATTTTATTTATTTTGAACCATAAATATTTGGTTTGAAGGGATCTGTGATTTCAGAAGAGGGAAATTCCTGGTTGAAGAAATTCTTTCTACCAATATAAGCCAGTGCTGAAGTGACTTACCCATAGCCATTATATGTTAAAGGTAGAATTTGAACCCAGATCTTCCTGGTCAGCAATCTATGCACTTTGCCACACTATCTCCATTTAAAGCAAGAAGAAAGGTACATCTAACAAATTCATACTTTCATTCTTCTCCCCTTGACCTTGCTATAAAATGTCTCCATTGCATTTCCTCTAACATAACTTCCTTTCAGTGGTAAGCAGATGAAAATCAGTATTGTGAAGTGGATGGCAGGAAAGATATAGGTTTGATGGTCACAGATCAGCTTTAGTTTCCTCATTTATAAAATAGGAATAAAAACACCTATAGTACATGTTTCATAGTACCGCTTTGAGGATTATACAACCTGATATATGGAAAACGCTGGAATCTTTGAAGTGCTATATTTATTAAGTCAAAGGGATATGACTATGGGCTATAGATTTGAACCTTAATTCATGTTCACATTTATTATGTTCTGTGTAGTTAAGCCTAATGACCTATAAAATTATGTTTTTCTGATCTTCCTTGAATCTCAAGGGAATTTCAGTAAGTTGGAAAACCTGCCACTTCCTACCTCTGGGATCTTTCACAAGTCACTTGGCCCCTGTAGGCTCAGTTTCCTGATGAACCCTTCCTAAGAGAAGAGGTTGAACTACATCATCTTTAAGTCCTATCCAGTGCTAAATCTTATGAAGTCCTAACTTGGGGTAGCTCTACCAATATTGATTTCCAACTTTACGGTGTAGAGCTCAATTCTTGTTTATATCTGTATATTTTATGGTATAGGTATTTATACTGAAAGTCCTTGTGGGTAGGAAAGTTTTGTTGGTTATCTCAGCCTATAGAATCTCCAAGTTTATGTTTATATATTTATTTCCTGAAATATCCAGATGCAATTTCAATTTTACTTACATTTAAAGGACTATCCAGTGACTGCAAGTCCATTTAGTCCATAATGGAGGGTTTTAAGCCAATTAAGCATGTCTGAGATCTTGTCCAAGAGAAAACACACAAGGCAAAGAAGTTGCCACATGTCTACATAAAATTGCTACCACACTGTTCCCTTCTGCATGATTACCATCTCATTAGCTTTTAAACCAATTTGGAAATAATTTGTTCAAGGTTTAGGCTTAATTAAACTTTATTTAGGGTCACTATAATACTGAGAGTTTATCTTATTTAAAACTTGATTTTCAAACTACATGAATATAAGACCAGCAGCATTTATTTTTCAAAAGAGAAGACAAACCTTTTGCACAACAGTAATTAAGATGACTATGAACTCAAAAAAACTCTTTATGATATTGATTGGAACCCCACCATTATTCTAGCTGAAGGTCTGTATCTTAGCACAGACAATCAACATGTTCATTTATATAAGAGGAAGTTTTATATTCTTCCCATCCTCCCCATTGCAGTACTAAGTTGTGGGTGGGTATAGATCTTTGGCTCCAGCAAGGAGACAGCTTGGTACAGAGGAAAGAATGTTGGATTGAGGTCAAAGGACCCTAGGTTCAAATCAGCTTCTGTGACCTTGGGCAAATCATGTAAATACCCTGGGCCTCTGTTTCCTCATGTGAAAATGACAGGTTGGACTATATGACCTCTAAGGTCCATTCAGCCCTAAAATTATGATCCTGTGACTATGAAATTTAGATGAGCAGCAAATTGAGGGCTAGGAAGAGACCTCTAAGGGGATTTTAATAGTTAACATCAGGTGTTCCAGTAGGTCAAAAAGTCAGCAGAGAGGAAATTTGACTAGCACAAGTGTTAGAACTCATGCCATGAATCAGCAACAGTGCAGGCAAGCTCCTAGTAGAGCAAGACATCAGAAAGACAAGGTAAGCAAAGAGCCAGCAGGGTAATTTGGATATCCAGAAATCATATGAGGCAGGGGTTCAGAAAAACCTCATTGCGGAGGGGAGAGAGATGGTGGAGGGAAAGAGAGGGAAAAGGGGAACCACAGTGTGGAGGGAGACAGAGAGACAGAGACAGAGAGAAACAGAGACAGACAGAGAGAGAAAGAAATGAGAGAGACAGAGACAGACAGACAGACAGACAGAAAGCAAATAAGAAGTAAACAGGGGAGTTCTCCAGTTCTAGCCTTCAAGTAGCTTTGATTTTGGGGAAGCTAGGTGGTTCAGTGGACAAAGTGCTGGGCCTGGAGTCAGGAAGACTTATTTTCATAAGTTTAAATCTAGCCTCAGACACTTGCTAGCTGCATGACCCTGGGCAAGTCACTTAACCCAGTTTTCCTCAGTTCCTCACTTGTAAAATGAGCTGGAGAATGAAATGGCAAACCACTCCACTATTTTTGGCAAGAAAACCCCAAATGGGGTTGCAAAGAGTCAGACACAACTAAAAATGACTAAACAATATATACATATATGTGTATGCATATATTCATAGTTACACACAAAAGATGTATACTATATATAAATATGTGTGTGGGGGCACAACTACACACAAACATACAACTTGGCCTATTGCTAGGCCCTGACTAATAGAAAGTGACTCCATGTTTAAGCACTAATTGATCCACCTATATACTAGGAAACAACTTACTAGGTTTAAAAATGTAAAGTTAGCAAACAATCAGCATGGCAAATTTCATGTAATCAGGTGTGAAAAGTTAAAGAAAAATGTACTAATCATAGCAACCTTGCTCTTGATAAGAGGGGAGTTGCAGTCCAGACCACCTCACTGGTTGACTGTTCCTAAGGATCCCCCTTCCACTTAGTCCCTGTGGATCTGCCCAGCAACAACAATCAGATATAAGGACATATACCCAAGAGTTGTGGATTCTTGATCAGTTTACAAGTCTCCTGTATGCCAGAGCCATGGTCAATGTATGCCCATAGGTCTGAAAGGTGAGAGAGTCATACACATTCACACACCTGTTAGTAATAAATTGCCTGACTTGTGATCTTTTGTGTTCTTATTTTCCTTCACCCACCCATGATTCTCTCTGTGTGTCTCTGTCTCTCTCCCTGTCTCTCTGACACACCCATGTATATGTATATATACATATATAGATAAATGAATTTATGATCCAATGTTAATGTTTAATAAGAAACTTAAAAATAACCATATTTTTTAGTTTTTCTTTAAAAGAATATTTTAATTTTTGAATTGTTTAATTACTAGGTACCAGCAATATAATGTTATAGATAAAGGGTCAGCCTTGGAATAAAGACCTGCTTTCAAGTCCTGAATTTGATTCTTGCTAGCTATGTGCCCATAGGAAAGTCCCTTATCTTTTCAATTCCCCCAGACAACTAAGTCAATGATTTGCTGATGTGCACTGGTGGAAAGAATTTCCACACCAACAATTCTGCGCCCTGATGAAATTACAGGTTGAGGTTGGGGGTAGAAATCACTAGTCACTTTCTTAATGAGGTAACAGATGTTAGTGTTCTTAGTTATCAGTTATAGCTTTTACCCCCACAGTTCTGAGGTGAAGAAGCTTCATTATCATCATTGTAATTACTACAGCAGCCACTGGTAATGCACCTGTGCTTAGTGTTATACAAAGTTAAGTAGACACTGTCCAGATAGTATTTGAGGTTATGCACACAGGAATAAATACCAAAAAGTAATGGTTAAATAATGTATAGGCATTTTGCAATTAATTTGTCATTAAAGTAGATGAAAAATATTTTTAAAAGGGTATTTAGAAATTTGAAGGCTGACTTCTAAGGGCATATTTTGATATGCTTCAAGGGCATATCAAATCACTGCCTAGAGTTGATAAGCCTATTTAGCATACATAATACTTTCTAGGAGCTACCTAAAAATTTTCAGCCTTTGTCTATGTTTACTCAGGATAGATCTTTTAATAGGATCATAGACTTAGAAATAGGAGCCTTAGAGGCCATCTTGGAAAGGGAACACTCATTTAGCATCTACTATGTGACTGGCTCAGTGCTAAGCACTTTACAAACATTCTCTCACTTGATCTTCACAGCAATGAAGAGAGATGGGTGCTATTATCCACATTTAACAGGTGAAAAAACTGTGACTTGACCATGGTTACACATAGAAAACATCTGAGACTAATGTAAAATCAGGTCTTACTGACTCCAGAGTCAGCACTTCTATCTCTGGTACCACCAACCTGCTTCTAATAAACTACAACTCCTTCATTTTACAAATGGGAAAAGTAAGGCCAGAGAAGCTATGTCATTTTCCCAAGGCCACCCAAGTAAAGTAAAAGAAGGCTCTCTGACTCTAAATCCAAAATTCTCTTTGTTGTACCAAGCTTCACCTTTCCAAGAGATTTCAGTAATAACAATAACTGATATTTCTCTGGGACATTCAAGTTTAAAAAAAAAAACATACATCATCTTAGCAGAGTCACACAACAACCTTCTGAGGTAAGTACTGCAAATATTATTATCTCCATTTTACAACCAGCATGGGTTCTAGACAGTGCCACCCCCTAAGTGGGGAAAAGAAGTTGCTAATGAGGAAAAGAAGAAAACCAAAGATGCGGAGAGTGCAAATGACCACAGGAGTATTGCAAATGTTCTTCCATCATGTCCTTGGATCCTTCAAACTCATCTGGAATTTAAAAAAGCTGAAGGAAGGCTATATGAGCCAATGTCAAGTTTACAAGTTTATCCTAAAAAGTTAAGTCCAAATATTTTTTACATTCCTCTTATAATCTTGCAAGTTTTTGCTTATTTACTATAACCAATACAATTATGTGTATAAAATGAATGTAATCCACAATCAAGTCTTTATGACTAGATATTATTTATAAGATAGTCTTATCATTTATCCTAGAAAGTGAATCACAAATATTCCTTTTTAATAACTACGCAAGTTTGTTATATATTTACTGCAATTAACCCTAACCAATACACATGAATTCCAACCAAAGTGGAAAGAAGGATCTCCATGTCTAGACAGAATGACATTGTAGGCATTTAACACACAGGGAGTAAACAATAGCACTGGGAGTTTAATGCTTTCCTCTACTATAATATGATGATTACCAGAGTGGCATTACACTGGAGCAGACCAGTCCTGGAAACAGGAAGACCTGGTTTTAAATCCTGCCTCTGATACATATTGACTTTGTGACTGAGGACAAGTCATTTGAACTCTCAGTGCCCTAGGCACCTCTCAAAGATGATTGTACAGACAAGTCCCCTATCGGCATCAGTGAATGGAATTTCCCTAATGAGTTATGCACAGCAATGAAATCACAAGACCAAAAATAAAATAAAATAAAATGGTGACTGCTAACTTTGTAGGGACTTGTGTTCTGCCTAAAGCAGTCATATTTTCCATACCAAAAATGAAAACACAAAGTTTTACAAAAGTATGATTTTTATAGATATAATGGGGAAAATATTTCTAACTGACCTGCAAGATTGGGTTCTTTATGTTTGAAATAGTACAGATAGATGCAAGGCGCAGAGATCAGTAGAAACACTCTAATGTTAGAGAAAGATGAACAGATAATTATCATAAATGAGATGATATATGGAAAGTGCTTTGTAAGCATTAAAGCTTACATAAATGTCATCCATAATACGTTAAATAGAGACCATCTAAGATTTTAAGTTTTAAAAAAGTACTGTTTTTGTGCAAGACTATAGGGGAAGTGGGGAATTAAATGGGAAACAAGCTTAACAAAGCAGGTTTTGGCAGAAACAAAGAAAAACAGAAAAGAAAAAAGGAAATATTCTGTTATTAATTTTAAACAAGACAAAAATAATAAGCTAAATGAAAAAGCTCAACTCAGGGAGTTTGGCAATCATCTTAGAATTATTTAAAAGTGAATGTCAAATGAGAATTCATCGACATATAAATCCAATTTGTTGAAATTCAAAAATTCAACCAGGGGTTGAAAGAGCTAGCTTGAACTGGGCTCCAGAGAGCCAATTGTTAAATTTTCAGTGTGAGCATTTATGAAATTGGCAATCCCTAGAAATGATGTCTTTATTTATTGTTTTGGTGATTATTTAGGTTTTTATGAAGTATTAATTCATATAAAATACATAAAAACTTATAACATTTTTCCCTGGGGATGGTTCAGTGTTAAAGATTTACCAGCATACCACCCCCGTCTTGTACTATAAGCATTGCCTGATTTCAGCAGAAATGCAACAGAAGGCTCAAGGAATGAAGTCATCACCAGATTGGAGGCCTAGTGACTATAGGCTAATAGTAGTAATAATAATTACCAGCATTTATATAGCACTTTAAGTTTTCCAATGTGCTTTACATCCATTTATCTTATTTGTACCACATAACACCCCTCTGAATTCAACTGAAATAAAAAGCTAACTCAAGCCAGAGAGGAATATATAAACATTTTAAATAATAATCTCTTATAAGGCACATATTATTTCAACATAGTTCTTATTTTGTAATACCTAATACAGATTCAGCTGTAATTAGGGTTATAGAGGAAGTATGTATATGTGTGTATTAGAATATATATATATTATATGTATGGATATATAGATATAGTCCTGAGACTCCTAGGAACATAAATCTTTAAAGAACCTTAGATACATCTAATCTACTCCCTTCTTTATACAATGCCAACCAAAGCCCAGAGAAGTTATTTGCCTAAGGTCACATAAGTTTCAGAACCTGTTCTAGAATTAAGGTGTTCTTACTTCAGGCCAGTGATTTTCCTCTGTTCTCTAATGTGATAGATACATTGAAACAACACATTGTTTTGTATTACTACAGTATATTTTATTACTACTAAATATTTGTTTGGTTGTTTTTAGTGATGTCTGATTCTGCGACCCCTTTTGGAGGTTTTCTTGGAAAAGCTCCTGGAGTAGTTTGCCATTTCCTTCTCTAACTCATTCTATAGATGAGGAAATTGAAGCAAACAGGCCTTAAGTGACTTAGTCAGGGTCACACAGCTAGTAAGTGTCTGAGTCCAAATTTGAACTCAGATCGTCCTGACTCCTGGCTCAGTGCTCTATCCACTGAGCCATCTAGTTGGCCTACTACTACATATATTTTTATATTATTACTACATGCATTACTACCATATGTTTATCACATGTCTGATAAATTATTATGCAATTTACTCCATGGGTCAAGAAGTTATCATCCTTTCATGGGGATAGTGTTGATCTGTTCAGTTATACTATGCCCATATCCCCACCCCTAGAAAATAAATTCTGCCATAAAAGGGTATTCTAATTATCCCATTAAGAGTTTGGCCTCTAAAAATATATAAGTAAGGCTTCATTTAGTTGAAAAGCTAAAGAAGGATTAAACAGATAACCAACATTTCAGAGATTGGAGATGATAGGTAATAAATCCATACCACAAGTGAACCTCAGGGATTATCAATTCAGATTAACACCTCAAAAACTAAAGAGCTCTTCTCTATCTACATACCTTTTAACCTTTCTTCTTCCTTTACATCCTCTGTGTTGTCTTTGCTTTCCTTTGTGTCTTTCCCATTCATAATCTGTTTCTCTCATTGTACCTATCAATTTCTCTCTCTTCAAGCTCTTTTTCTTGATATTTCTTCTCTCCCCTTCCATCTCCTTTTCCTTCCAAGTTAACTAATCATAATATTAAAGTTATATTTTTTTATACTTTAGTATTTATATAATGAAGTTTCACATCCTCTATTTCTAATTTTAAAAGTAGTTGACTTCCATGTTTTATATTTCTCTGTAAGAAAATTATTAATGATAGGGGTTTGGGGACTTCCTGGGGCCCCCCTCCTGAGAGAGCCTGGATGACCTTTCTTAAGGTCAACCCAGAGTCAGGAAGTTACCTCACTCAAAACCACACCTACCTTGAAAGCCTTGTTCCCACCAGAGGATCTGAACTCTGACCTTAGCACGTTCTACTCATGGACCACCCTCAAATCCAGTAAACCAATGGATTTGGGTGATACTGGTAAATATTCTATATTAGCTTGGAGCAGTGTGTAGGGACTGCCTCTCTTCCAGACCCACAGGTAGTTTCCATTCTGACAGGGACAGGAGCTTCCTCTTTTTTGTCCTGAGACTCAGAGGTGGTGGCAGCGCCTTGTGCTAGGTATGTAGGGCTTCTGAATTTTCTGAACTCCACGTGTTCCCTCTTTACTAATATTTAATATACTTTCATAAATGCTTAATGCCCCAAACTGGTACAGTAGCCTCTAATTTCTAAGTGACAAATATATGATAACCCACAGCTAAATTTTCTTACACTTGGGACAGAAATAGGGCTATATGTCACATCTCCAAGGAGAGCAAAAACTAAATTAATTTGCTTTCTTAATGTGTCACGATTTTTTTTCCCTACAGGCCTTCAAAAGAGAAAAGGTTTCCTATCCCCTATCTTAAATGAATGAGAGCATTACTGACATCCCCAGTTCTAGAGTATAAAATATAACATTCATCACAAAGAATATCTTTTCTATCCCTTTCCACTGTGGTCCACATCTAGTTGTAAATGAATCTTTAATTAATATATCTGAGCTAGTGTAAAATTTCACCCTGATTTAAGTTAATTCCTATTTTAATATCTATACCTGAGCTTTCAGATGTAAAATCAAACAAAGAAACACATTATATTAAACCCAAGTGTAGTTTAATTGGAAAATTACTTTAATTCCTTGTTTTGACAAGCCTCTTAATAATTGAATATTAAGAGTTCATATTGCATTCTTATATGGTCAGCTGGATATGCTATCAAGTGTAGCAAATACACTGTGACCTTCTTTTCCCAAAACTAGGCAGACAATATCTGCTTTTTGGAGTTCTAAGGCAGCCTGAGGGATTTGGGGGAATTTCTTTTCTGTCATGATCTTTAACCCCCACTATTGGTCTTCCCCTCACCCTATGGTTAGGATCCAATGACTACTGGTCTGACAGGTACTGTGTCATATAGCTCAGGGTTTTTGGTTTGTTTTTTTTTTAATAAAATTGAGAGCATTTTGACATTAGCAGAAAAAGATTTTGCGAGGCACTAGAGGCTGCTTTCTCAAGGAAATACATTTTCCAAAGAGTGAAATGGTTAATGGAATATAATATAATTTATGTAGAATCAGAAAAGGGAAATATATTATAGAGCTTTAACTAGAGTGGAGTGATAGGGGCTTTGATCCAAAGTATAGAAATTTAGAAATCTCTTCTAAAAGCAGAAGGTAAAAATAAAAATAATTCCAAATGACACTTCCCTACTCTTGGCTGCCCCCACCCCAAGTTGACCAGTGGCTGCATTCCTGATGAAGATCCCCATGACATCTCCATTCTTTTCTCCTGACCCCTGGTAGCAGTTGCTTTTCCAAAATGGCTTTGTAATGTACCACTGACATCTATGTAATTAAAGGGAATTGTGTCCTGGGAGCTTCACCTCCCCCGACACGGAATGTCTCTTTCCATGCAGCCTTGTCTTTCAAGGTCTCTCAGTGTCACCCTCTGTCCCCCCACCCCCTCCACCCCACTATTTATCTTAGAAACATTTGTAAGTGTTTGCCCCAGGTATAAGAATTGCTAACTATGCCTCTGCTATTGAGTCTTAGACTACCAAAAAATGATAGCCACTTTTATTAGACAGATTTTCATGAGTAAAAGTGAAAATGAGATAAAATTTTAAAATTTCTTTTCTAAATCCCTTTATTTTATTCCTCTATTAATTTAAGTTTGAGTATACTTCCCTTCTCAAAAACCTTCACCAACTCCATATTTTCTTTAAGATAAAATGGAAATTCCTTAGTATGACATTTAGGATGCTTCATAGACAACTTCAAGCTATTTTTCCAACTTCTTTCTTACCTCCAACTTCATTTCATATGACTCCCCTTCACACACTGTATATTCCAGACAGCCTGGATTCCTGACCATTCTCAAATCTCATCCATCATTTTCTACTTCCATGAATATATGCAGTACTAATTAAGGGCAGAGATTGCATCATTTTCGCAGCTTTGCATTGCCAGTGTAGCATAGGTATATAATAGGTGCTTAATAAGTGTTTCTTGAAGTAATATTGACTCATTTAATGATTTTGTGCAATGCTAAATTAATTCACTGAATACTGTGAAGAATTCTAGTCTAGAAGTCAACAAAGAGTTACAAATCTAACTACTAAATTCCTAAATGAACAAAAAATATTAGAGTCAAGAAAACACAACCATACTTTAAAGAACAAAAGAATCACTAGGCCAATCTATCAGGAAGGATCACTGTGGTAACATAATTCTAGCACTGGTGAATGCAAATCTACTTTCCATAAATTGCTTATTAGAGAACTAGTCCACATGTAAGCTGAATGCCACCTAATGGAATCAAGTATGAAATTTATACTATTTTCTCTCTCAATGACTGAATGAAATTAGAACAGATTTATTAGCATTTCAAGAAGAACCTATTAATTATTAATAACAATGGAATCACAAAATTTGAACTGTAATTCCAGTGGCTTAGGAAGACAAATTTGGGAAGAATGGCTGATCCAGACCAATAAACAAAGAGAAAATAAGTGCTATAGATAACAAAATCTTAAAACACTGAGAAAGACAAGATGCTCAAGGAAGAGAAAATATAAAAACAATAGAAAATAACCAAAGAATATTGTTACTCAAAAAAAAGGCAATCGAGAAGACACCAATAACTGTTGACTGATATCTACTTTCTCATTTATGAAACATTCTAAAATTATCTAAAAAAACATTTCTCAAATATATGACTCAACTTGTGATTTCATTAATGTAGATATTGCCTCCAGTGAAGATCATAATTCATCCACGCTTGCCTATACTGCCTAACTCTATTCCATGACCTTTCACAAGTTTTCCATAAGGAATTTATCTAACAAACAGTTGAGGGAGAAGGACATGAAGGAAGAAGGGGGTGAATATTCCTTGATTTCTCTTGGTATTAAAAAACACAAAAGAAGCACATGGACATCCATTTGTTACTCCTCGTTCTTGCCAAGAATAGCAAAAATCTTCTTTTTTTACTCCTGTGATGCTTTGATGGCATCATTCATATTATTATCTTTTTATAATTCCTTATTTGGTACATGTTGCAGCCTGCTCAAGACTATCTTATTGTCCTTTGGCTGATCCTTAATTTCAATTCTTCAGAGACAATAGTGTTACTTGCAGACATACAACAATATTGAGGATATTTTATAAAATTATGAGAAGGAGGGGCAGCTAGGTGGCACAGTAGATGGAGCACTGGCCCTGGAGTCAGGAGGGCCTGAGTTCAAATCCGCCCTCAGACACTTAACACTTACTAGCTATGTGACCCTGGGCAAGTCACTTGGCCCCAATTGCCTCACCAAATATATATATATATGTGTGTGTGTGTGTGTGTGTGTGTGTGTGTGTGTGTGTGTGTGTGTGTGTGTGTGTGTGTGTGTATGTGTGTGTATATATATGTGTGTGTGTGTATATATATGTGTGTGTGTATATATATATATGCATATATATATATATGAGAAGGAAACAAGCTTTCACAAACAATTTCATAGTTGATAACATCCTTAAAATCTCATAAATGACTTAAATGTATACCAAAAAGAAAGTTATCTTTAAAAATTGTGGGTTTTTTAAAAGTATTTGACTCAATAGAGAAAAAAGCCTAAAGTCCCTCCAACAGTCTTTTATGAATATATTATTATCATATAATGTTCCTTGATAAATACAATGTCAAAAATGACTACTGATTTACTCTCTTACCATTTAACATCAAACACGGCATTGAATATTGTATGCTTGTCTTTTGCCTTCTATCGTGGAAGACACACTATAACCCAGAGCCTCTTATTCCTGGGTGACTGTTCAAAAAAGTCCCAGTGTATTACAGGGGCTCATCAATTAGATCCACAACTCCCTCAAAAGAGGGAGGCAGAACAATTCATAGTCAAAAACAAATGAATGATAAAAATGACTATTGTTTATACCATGAAATGAAGTTGGATAGTCAAGACATTGAATTAATAAATTAGTACATCTGCCTAGAATAGCTAGCATAGATAAATAATGAATTTGGTCCAGAATTGGATAAAATGAAGATAGTGAAATAAATTGCTTTGGTGAAATTGTGAAGTATTTTAGTGATCTAAGATGCTCCTTGACTCTAAAATGCATTTTAATAGCAGTGACCTCTTAATGATATAATGTATGCAATTATACAGGCTATAAAATCTGTTTTATCATAACCCGTGAAGAATCAAAATTACAAGTGACTCAAAAGGCAATGGAAACATGTAAAGTAATTATGATTGTGGCATATTTCTGATGATATTTGTGCCAAATCATTTAGGAAATATATTATTCTGGAAAAGGAGACAGACATGTATAAGTAACGGATAATATGTGTATGGCCTAAGTATTGTGCTGGTATTCACAAAATGTGTAGAGGAAAACCTCCAGCATGTCCAGCTTTTTCTCTTGGAGGATATATGTAAGATAGGGACAAGAATTACACAGAATGACATAAATAGTTTATAGTCTGCAATTAAGGAAGGATCTCTACTCTCTCTACTCAGTCTTCTCTTGGCTCCCTATTACTTCCAGGATTAAATATCAACTTCTTTCTTTGGCATTTAAAGTCCCTTAGCTTAAAGCCCTCACCAGGTAGCAGTTATTTCTTCCACGTGCTACTTATGTGAAATACAGTACCATTTTTAGTTTGGTGGTCAACCCAAAACAAAGTCATTCTTTTTGTTTTGTTTTGTTTTGTTTTTTTTAGTGAGGCAATTGGGGTTAAGTGACTTGCCCAGGGTCACACAGCTAATAAGTGTTAAGTGTCTGAGGCCGGATCTGAACTCAGATACTCTTGACTCCAGGGCCGGTCCTCTATCCCCTGCGCCACCTAGCTGCCCCAGTCATTCTTTTTTTTTATTTAATTCCCCAATATCTTCTTTATACTTCTCTCTTCTCATCACTGGCAAGGATTCCCCTAACTTTGTGATATAAGTATGATTCATGACTATGACACTAATCTAATAGGGACTGACCAATTATCACTCACCAACATTCCTAGCTTTGTCATAAGTCCAATAACTTTTGGCTTCAGGGTCAAGTAAGTAATAAGTTAAATGAAGGAAATTCAAAGAATGAAAAGTACACCAGCAAAGAGTTTTAAAATAAAAGACAAAGATGGGTTTCCCTGACTTCACTGATTCCTCCATCTATCCTATTTTCCTCTTCCTCTTTTTCTCCTGAAATTTATTTCTTTTTTCTTTTTATAGCAGTACACTGGCTACATTGCTCTATGACTTCTCAATTATATTGTGTTTTTTATTCAGTGTTCTTTCTTTGTACTCAATTTTTCTTTTCTGCTGGGCTATGTTAGTCCACTATTTATTAAACCTGCTCTTGAGATGGTCTCTGCATGAAGTACAATTTGTATTTTTTCAAATGTTATATTTATTTCTTACCTCTAAAACATGTATTAAAAAGCTTTCCAGGAACCCACAATATCTTTCCTTGAAGCCCCCTGCTCTCTATTCATGCAACCACAATCCTAGTTCAAGTCCTTATTACCTCTTGACTATGCTACTACAAGTAGTATATATTTGAGAGTACCCTGGACAGCAGGGTAATTAAAAAAATTAATTCAAACTATTCATTGGAAGCTGAATACTGAAATACTAAACCTGAAACTTAAATACTTTGACCACATAAGACAAGACTCATTGGAAAAGACCCTGATTTGGGGAAAGATTGAAGGCAAAAGAAGAAAGGGACAGCAGAGGATGAGATGGGTAGATAGTATCATGGAAGCAAAGAACATGAGCTTAGACATACTTTAGAAGATAGTGGAAGATGAAGGGCTTGACAGTTATGGTCCATTGGAGTCACAGAGTCTGACACAACTGAATGACTGAACCACAACATATTACTACTACTATATAGTGCTCTAACTGATCTCTGTATCCCAAGTCTCTCCTAACTCCAATCTATACTCCATTCCACTGCCAAGGTGATTTTTCTAATGTGCATGTCTGACCATGTCAGCCCCACATCCCCTCTCAGTCTTCTGTTGGCTCCCTATGACATCCAGAATAAAATATGAACTTCTTTGTTTGGCATTTAAAGCCCTTCATAACTACTCAAAGCCCTTCCTACCTTTGAGTTCTTCTTATACTTCACTCTCTTGCACTCTGTTCCAACAATACTAGTCTACTTTCAGTTCCCTATACATAACACTTCATCTCCTGTCTCTTTGTCTTGGTAATCATTGTTCCTATTCACCTGGAATGCACTGGCCTCTCTCTTAGCCTCTCTGATTTCTTTCTTCTCGGTATCCCCAAATGCTCATGCCTTCCTCTCTAACCGTATACTCTTGTATCTACCTTATTGTTTACATGTTGCCTTTCCCATTGGAATGGAAGTTCTTTGAGAGCTGCAATTATGCTTTTGCCTGTCTTTATATCCCAAGTTATTAACACAGTGACTAACACATAGTAAATGCTTAATAAGTCTTTTTTGATTGACTAATGGTGACTGATTAATTTGGCCCCCATTACTTTTATGCTAACTGTAAATGATCTCCAGGAAATGATATCCTGCAAGAGGGATGGGGCTTATTATGACCAGAACCCAGAGAAATAAGAACAAAAATCTATATTTTATATATAGATATTCCATATAAATCTTTGATGTTACTCATCTTTTGAAGGCTTGAGGTAATTCTTAACTCTAATTTGTGGTGGTGGGTAAAATTGGTTTTTTCTCATGTTTTTTACTCTAGCTCTCAGGTTTTGCTGCTACCAAGGAACAACACATCCCTGCTATTTATCCCTGTGGCAACCTCAGGAACACATCACCTGATTTCTGAGATAAAATAAATAAGGACTCTGATATTAAAGTGTTCAAACAACAGATAACCAATTTGTTCATAAATACAAAATAAAATAGTAATTGTTTAAATTAAAAGGCATAAATTCCATTAAGGAATATACCAATTCAGTAAAAAAAAAAACCCTGATAATAGTATCCTGTTTTGAGATGACATCCCTTAGAAGCCAACATGCCAAATTTCTTATTTCAATTCCAACTGTCAGTCATAATCAAATCTGATGGTTCACTCAATATTCAGTGTTGCCAGCAACCCTCCCTTTTACCTAAAGTCTAGGCTCTCATTAATATAGCCCAGCTCAGAGGTCTGACTGTCTGAGGTAAAAATCCCCCTTCACTTAGCCAGCTCAGGGATATTTTCTCACCAGGTAACAGTCAATTCTGCCAAGTGTTACTTATTTAAAATAATGTGCCCTTTTTTTCCTTTTATGGTCAACCCAGAAAATAGTGATTCTTTTCTTACTAACCAACTGAGATAAAAATTCACCTTAGGTTAGCCAGCTCCAGTCACATGGTCATTTGTAGTCCTAGCCTCAAACTGTTAGCTATTTTCATTAGCACTTGTTCTTTGTTGCTCAAAGGCAAATTCATTAGTGAAACTAGTTGAAGCAGCATGTTATAATGGAATGAGCACACACAAAAAGCCAAAGGATCTCAGTGCCAATCTTAGCTCTCCCACTTAGTACCAATAAGACCTAGAGAAAGTCACTTACTATCCCTGGGGTCTCAGTTTCTTTACCTGTATGATAAGGGGACTAGACTAGATGATCTCAACTCTGTGGTCCTGTGATATATATTCTCTATGTAAAACCATACTATAGATCTTAGGGTTGATATTTCCCTGATTTGAACTGCTGATGATTCTTGGATTTACCTATCTGGCCCCAAATTCCCTTTCATTTCCAACTGCCTTTCAGACATCTCACACTAGAAGTCCTATGGACATCTTAAACTAAATATGTCTAAAACACAACTCTTACTTCTAGTGGCTTTCCTCTGTTAATTATTTCTTAATTATCCTGCATAGAGCTTGCTTTGTTATATGGGTGGTGGTTTTTTTTGGGGGGCGGGGTGTTGCATGTTGTTTCCCCCATTGGATTGCAAGCTCCTTGAGGGCAGGGACTGTCTTTTGCTTTTTTTGTATCCCCAGAGCTTAGCATACTGCCTGGCACATAGTAGGCATTTAATATGTCTAATTTATTAATGAATGAACTAAGACTTCTTTCATACTGACAGAATTGCTTATGGCAGTACCAGGACCATGACCCAGATCTCCTATCTACCAGAACATTTGTTCTTGCTATTCCATTCTATTGCACTACAACTTCCACAGTATGAACTCTATTATTTTAATCAGGTAAGGTGGGGAAGACGATGTCTTAGAGATACCATAGGGCAATATGTGATTATGGGCATACATTCAGTGGTATGCTGGTAAATGGTTAATAGCTGGCTCCCTGGAGGGAGAAGGGGGAATATATGCACAATACACTTTAAAGTTAAATTGCATTAGATCAAAGCATTGTTTCTCCTTTATTTTCTTGGTGTGTTTTTTTTAACATGCCTAATATAAAAATGTTTTGTATACCTTCAGATATGTAGTGGATATGATATTATTTGCCTTCTCAATGCATATGGGAGGCTTTGAAGAGAGGGAGAGAATTTGGAACTCAAAATAAAAAAGAATGTTAAAAATGCAGTTTTTAATAAGACAAACATTTTTAATCTGCATTATTATAATTTTCTCTATCACTTTCTTAAGCAACAAAACAATAAATCAAGCCCTGATTTGCCTTGTTTGCCAATTTCTGAAGCATGAATGCTCACACTTAAAATTTAGTAAATGAGCCAGTTCTAGCTGGCACATAACTGCACACACTTAGCCTGGATGTCTAGAGCTAAATTGAAGAGGAAAATCTAATTTGAGGGTCATGATAGTAATGGTATCCAACCCCAAAATGATCAAAGAAAGAGGGAAAGTACTTATCTGTACAAAATTGTTTAGAGCAGCTCTTTTTATGGTGACAAAAACTAGAAACTAAAGGGGTGTCTATCAATTAGGGAATGACATTCAATGAGATACAGCTATGTTATAAGAAATAATGAATAAAACTAGTTCAGAGAAATTTTGGAAGAATCATTTGAACTGATACAGTACAGTGAAAAGAACCAGCATAACAATTTGTACAATAATAACAGCATTGTAAAGAAAAGCATCTTTGAAGGACTTGAGAACTCTGGTGAACATACTGAGTAACTACAATTTCAGGGGACTGATAGCGAAGTATGCTATCTACTTCCTGACAGAGATGAAGAACTCAGGGTGAAAATGAGACATATATTTTTGGGATATGACCAATTTCAGAAATGTGTTCAGCTTTACTATGCATATTTGATATAAGGGTTTTGTTTTTCCTTTTCTTTTTTTCCAATTGGAGGGAAGTGGAAAAGAAAGAAAATATATTCTTGTGAATTGAAAAAAGAATTTAATTTAAAACTTTTGCAATGATACTATTTGCGATCTATGGAGGAAACAGGTAGGGTGTTATTCTCAGACATATCTCCTGGACAACTCTGTTACTTATTAAACCTCTCCTCTTGGCATTTGTTTATGTAAACACTCCAAGCTCCCCAAAATGTCTCATCTCACACCACAAACTATGTAGTCAATTTCAATAATGACATCATTTGAATCTGGGTGATCAAGCTAGACCCAGGAACAAGTAATGTAAACCTTTAAAAGATCCATACAGCTGTTTCCATCAGCTGCTCCACTGGGGTCCAGGTTACTGCTTCTTCTTAGACCTGACAAAGACCTGGGAAAGTGTATATCTGCCAACTGCTGAGAGGCTACCTTGAATATTTCCATGCAAATATCCTGCCTTTAAATATTCTAAGAATGAAGTATTCTGGCTTAAATAAACTTAGCAAAATTAAGAAAAAGCTATATTTGTCTCATTATTTAAGTATTTCAAAAAGAGCCCAGCTCAGTATTTGTGTTACTATTCTTGCCAAGGGCATAACAAAGGGTCACAAATTTTATTCTGAGTTGACTCTCTGTGAGCTTCTAACAAGTATGATCTAATAAAGATCATTGTCTTAGTGAGGCACATCTTAGGGAATCTTAATGTGATACTGAACAGGAGCTGTTCAAGGTGGCAGAAGCCACAGCAGAAGGATTAACCATGATTAAGTACCAAGACTTAACTAATCTAAGGGCAAAGAAGAAACCACATATTCCCCAGTGACTAAAATTCCTGAGGATGGTTTTAGAATGAAATTTCCATGATTATTCACAGGCTATGACTCAATAGTTGAAGCAGTAAACCTACCAGCAGTCAGGCCCTTCTGACTACCCTTTGAAAGGGATAACTGCTGAAAAGAAGATTATAATTTATCAAGGGGTCTGATTGATTTGTAGAAACTGCCTTTATTAGGTAAGGCCTTTTTTGGAAACATTTGCCCTTACTTCTTTATTCAAGATCTTTCACACTGGGATCCAGGAAAGGCAGTGATACAACATACACCTTGCCCTTCTCCCTTCCTTCCCAAATTTCTCCCTGCATAAGTGAACTGTCACATTCAAATAATTTTATTTCTATGAGATAATTTTCTTTTTAAAAATGCATTAACTTTATAATTGACTGGGTTCTATGACTTTTTTCCCATTCTTTGAAATTTTGTTGTCATATGCCTATCAGCCAAATGAGAATCTTACTTTCTACCTCCATGCTATTAAATCATAAAAAGTCCTAAAAGCTTAGTTATAATATCATTTACAGAAACATAAACCAAGAACTTTTAATTTAAGCATGTAGAAATGGCACAAGTCAAACCAACATTCCAGGATGTCAGTTTGTCAAGCTTCATAATAAAAATTAAAATCAAAAGTCATTTCTGAAGATAATCAGTGGATTCACATTAAAAATAAAGATTAAAATGAAATATATAGATTGAATTAAAAAGTGTGAATTGGGTTGCACTAAAAGAAATTGTCTGCTTTCATATGATAATGGAAACATTTGACAAGGTGATTACATTAAAATCTTTGTTAAAGTGTCACCAAAAAAAAAATAGAAAGAGTTATAGACCCTTAGGTGACAGGGTGTAATTCTTTCATATTAATTATGTTTTAGAACCTGACTGATGTTCTAACCTATTTAAATGATCTGCATTATGGGAATGAATCTTAATTTCACTTTCATATTTGAAGAGTGATCAAAATTCATATTCAGTGCTTGAGTCAATCTTGCTTTTGGAGTCATAAATGATATGTTGCTGATATATGTTTTAACTTGATGGGACCACATTATGTAATAAAAATTCATTCTATGTTGTCCAGTGCACAATTTCTTCACAGGAACATCAGATTCTAGATTTAGAGTTGGAAGAAAACTCAGAAGTTATAGCTGAGGAAACAGGCCTAGAGAGATTAAGTGCCTTCTTCAAGGTGACACAGGTCTTAAGTGGCAGAGCCAGATAATCTGACTCTAGCATTCTTTCCACTATAGCACATGGGACCATTGGGATAATCTTGAGCAAGAAAAGACAAACTTTGTATTGACTTTTTGGGTCTTAATTTTGATAGAGCTTTTTAATCATATTTGCATCATACCTTTAACAAAATCCTTTCTCTTGTGCTTTATTATAGCAGGAAGATGGTTCTAAAGTCTCAAAGACTAGACTAGTAAAGTTCTAGTAAGATCCTATAACAAGCTAGAAAAATGATTTGTGAATTCAGTAATAGATTACGTCTTGATCATCTGAGGGCTGGTTTAACTACATTTAAACAATGGTTCATCACCTAAAGACTTGCCATTATTTAGGGTCCACAATGATAAAATCACAAATTTCCCCATGAAGGAAAAAATTAATTATAGATAATAATAAAAAAATTGTAGATAATAGTAATATAAAATGCATAGTATATCAGAAAAACTTTTTTGAAAAACCTTTTTATCAGGACATTTGGCATCATGAAAACAAAAAAGAAGCACATATGTCTGATTCTTTTACATAGGTTAGATAGCTTCTCCAAACATATCATAAGACAAGCCCATAGCACCAATGAATGACAGAGGCAGAGCTGGAAGGGGCCTTAGATGCTATCTAGTCCAACTGCCCCACTTTACAGATGAGGGACACAAGGCACAAAGATATCAAAAGACTTGGTCAAGATCACACATGTACTAAGTGAAAAAGGTGGAAATTGAACCTAGGTTGTCTGATTCTAAACCTTGTGCTCTTTCCTCTGTACCATGCCTCTACTATATATCATGTGGTCCACTGTATCAAGTATCTCATTTCCTTGACTTGTTTTTTTTTTTAATTTTCTTCAGATTCTCATAACCTAACTCCCAATCCTGACCATCTCTTTGCCTTCTTGTCCTTAAAAATGATCCTCCATCTTCTGTCTTCATGCCTTTATAAGAATGCTCTCTCATGTCTGAATGCAATCCCTCCTCACCTCTAAGAACTCCTATTTTCCTTCAATACTCAATCCAAGCAACACCTTCTACCAGAATTTTTTTGCAGTCTCCCCAGATGTTAGCATCCTCCCCTCCAACATTGCCTCGCATTTATTTGGCATATAGTTTGTATATACCTATATAGGTGTATGACACATACCCCATTAGATTGTAAGCTCTTCTTTCATTTTTGTCTTTCTAACCCTAAAGTCTAGCACAGTGTCTCAAACATAGAAGGTACTTAATAACTGTGTTAATTGATTGTTCTGATCATCTATCTGACCATCTGATTCTATTCCAAAAAGACTCACTTTAAAATCAATCTCTTCAGTAAAGCCTTCCCTTAAAAAAAAAGCAAAAGATGAGGGGAAACAAATGGTCTTGCCCATATTCACATTCTGCAAAAATTCCCACTCTACCCTAGGGTTTTGATACCATGTATTTACTAACATCTCCATAAAAGTTAACTGAGAAAGGCAGTTAGCACACATATATAGACATTTTTAAATCACAATGGTTTCATAATAAAACTACTTGTCTGAAGTTGTATACTGAAATTTCGAACCAATTCCATCTCAGAAATAATTATGGGTTGTTCAAAAATGTATATAAGCTGTGAGATTTAAAATTGGATACTAGAGCATCAGTCTCCTCCCCGAAAGGGTGGTCCTTCAAAAACTGCCGTACTTTTTACCACAAAGCAAAGTAAAGAACCTGTGTGGGGTTGGAGTACATTTTACTTGAACAGAGTCCTCATAAAGGATATGTCATTTTTTAACTTGCACATTTTCATAACCTAAAATGTTTCTATGATGTAAATAATTTGTAAAAACAAATTAAATTTTTCATAGAGTATACCCTATTTTTGTCAGGAACTATTTTTGTTACAAACTTGAAATATAAATTTCAATAAATTTGCCTAGAGATTCTATGTAATGGACATTTCTGTCAAATTAATATTAAAGTTTAAATGAAAATCCATAGACTTTGTGAAGGCCCTATAGCTAACTATAAACATTAAGATCAATAGGATCTCAGGTATTTATAGGAATGATGTAAAACATTAAAATTTTATTATATTTTCCATTTTTTTTACAGGGCAATAAGGGTTAAATGACTTGCCCATGGTCACACAGTAAGTGTCAAGTGTCTGAGGCTGGATTTGAACTCAGGTCCTCTTGAATCCATGGCCAGTGCTTTTTCCACTGCGCCACCTCGCTGCCCCATATTTTCCATTTTTACCACTTTCTTGATAGCTATCTCATTTGGAAGGGGGAGAGGAGGGAAGGAAGCACCCCTGACCCCCTATGCCTCTAAAGCACAAGTTCTGATAGCCTTAAAGCTGGTAACACTTTGAGTACAATCCTAATAAGAACTATGCTTGTTTTCTGAAAGAAGATGAAGAAAATATGAGAAAATATTTTAAGTAATAAGAAACGTGAGTGGCATCATTAAAACAGACAATTTGATCAGAAAATATTATGTACAATCCTTTACTGAAGTTAAAATTTGACAGCCTAGTGGCAAAATGTCGGGGAAATTTTTAAGTCTAACAGAAGAACAAACACAACAAAATTTCCAGGCTGAAGCAAATAGGTTTATTGAGAGAGAGTTAGTCCCCCAACAAAGCCAATAGGTTTATTGAGAGAGTTTTAGTCTCCCAATAAAGCCAGTCATCCAGGCATTGGACCTGAAAGACCCAGAATTACAAATCCATGGGTTTATATACCCTTCCAAAAGTTACACTTATACAACATTTTATTAATCTTTATTAGTTGTGCTTCTAAAATTAGAACATATTCTTAGGAAATATGAGGAACTACCTAAATGACCATAAATGCCAGCATTATGATGACAATAGGATGGGTCATTGTCAGGCCAGTGGTCAGCAGCGTGAACTCTTTTAAGAAAAGTATGTCACTCGTGATTACTAAAATATAGCATTGCTGACTACTATATCTTGTGATATTACTTAATGCTTGACATCGGAAAGTTAGACAGAAGAGAGACTTAACCTTTTGACCTTATATAATTGTAACAAAATAATATCTAAATATAATCAATCACAATTTTTTAGTTAATATATTGATAATTATCTTAATCAAATCACATAACTATGGTGAATCTCTTATAAGTAAGGGATGGGGAAAATCTCACTCACAAAAACAAAATATTAGAACACAGAAAGTTTTAATGTATTTTCTTCCTGAGACTCAAATAAGGAAGAAAAAGCAAGGAATTATTCTTTTATTTAATTTTTTATTTTATTTTATTTGTGATATATAATTATATTTTATAGATATAATAAACACATACAGACATATGTGACATATATAATGTAATTTTCTACATCATTACATTTAGATATACCTAGATCTGTTCTAATACATGTAACTAAGTATTTTAAGTCCTTAAATAACTGTTTTACAAATAACATATACATATCAATTTATATAAATAATTTATATAAGTTTGTTCAAATATAATTACTATATAAATAAGACCTAAATATCTCATAAATGCACAACATATATATTTATGTGTGTGCATATATATATATACCTCCTGTACCCTTCCTAGCACACCCCTGCCCCACCTTTCCAGATTAAACATTTTTATTTATATTTTTTCTTCCAATCTCTATCTCTTCTTCCCTCCCTCTCCTCCCCCCTCCCTGAGGCAGAAAGCAATCTACATATATGATCATGCAAAACATTACCATATTTGTCACTTAATGAAAGAATGTGAAAATAGCATCCTTCAATTTGTTGCATCAATATCAGTTCTTTCCTTGGAAGTGGATAGTATGTTTCATCAATATTCTTTGTCTTGGATTGTCTTGAATCATTGAATTTTTGAGAATAGTCAAGCCATTCGCATTTCTTCATTGAACAATATTGATGTCTCTGTGTACACTGTTCTCTTGGTTCTATTCACTTCCCAATACATCACTTCATACATATCTTTCCAGGCTTTTTTGAAGCACTTATTTTTTCAGATAATTTATATAATATTGTGATAAATGTTCTTTAAAAGTTTGGTAGAATTCACTTGTGAATCCATCTGGTCCTGGAGATTTTTCAACTCATTCAGCTTCTCCTTCAAAGATTTAGATGCTATACCATTTGGTGCATATATGTTAATCATTTATATGACTTCATTGTCATTTCCTTATTTTTCTCTTTTAACTAGATCTATTTTTCCTTTTGCTTTGTTTGAAATCATAATTGCTATACCTGCTGTCTTTGCTGAAGCATAATAAATTTTGTTTCAACTCTTTACATTTACCCCATGTGTATCACTCATTGTGGGGCAATGAGTGTTAAGTGACTTGCCCAGGGTCACACAGCTAGTAAGTGTCAAGTGTCTGAGGCCATATTTGAACTCAAGTCCTCCTGAATCCAGGGCCAGCGCTTTATCCACTTTGCCACTAGCTGCCCCCTCACTCTGTTTTAAATGTGTTCACACTTATAGTTTTTATGACTGTCTATTTTTATCTATGCTATTTTTCACCTGTTTATCCTTCCCACTCTGACCCTCTACCTTCACCTTCTATACAACCATGGTACTCCCTCTTCTACATAATCTTTCAAGGATCATCAAGAACATCTACCAGTTGAACTCATAACTTAAAACAAAGGGCTCTCTCAAATTTTTATGTGTATCAAATCCTATAGTCCATTTTTGTTCTGTTATTTCTAGTCAGGGTGTCATGAGGCTCAGATGAGATAAGTGGTTCACACTTTGCAATGCTTAAAGCAGTGTAAAAATGCCAGTTATCATCATCACCATCATTGTCAACAACATCATCATCATTCTATGGTCACCAGGTCTCCAGTCTGATTTCTTTATTCCCTGAGCCTTTTCCTGGTCTTCTGATGAGCTCAAGCAATGTTTATAGAACAATATAGAGATATGCTGGTAAACAGTTAACTACTGGTCTCACTGAAGCATGGAGGAACTGATACACACAAATTTGTAAGTTTAATCTGCATTATTATTTTTTTTTTGCGAGGCAATGGGGGTTAAATGACTTGCCCAGAGTCACACAGCTAGTAAGTGTCAAGTGTCTGAGGCCGGATTTGAACTCAGGTACTCCTGAATCCAGGGCCGGTGCTTTATCCACTGCGCCACCTAGCCGCCCCCTAATCTGCATTATTAACACTTTGTTAAATCTAGGTAATCAGCAAAACAATAAATAAAGCCTTGATTTGTAGTGATTGCTGATTTCTGAGGCACAAATACTCACATTGTAAATTTCACAATGGGTTCTCAGAAGCTGACTGGAGTTGGTTTTCCAGCAAACCCTTGTTCCAAGAGATTGTCCTTCTTGGCAAAGAAAACAAACAAAATAATAACTGAATAGCTCTTTCTTGTTTTCTTCTTGTTATCCTGGTCCCATTCACTCCCTTTTTTTAGTGAGGCAACTGGGGTTAAGTGACTTGTCCAGGGTCACACAGCTAGTAAGTGTCAAGTGTCTGAGGCCAGATTTGAACTTAGGTCCTCCTGAATCCAGGGCCAGTGCTCTATCCATTGCACCACCTAGCTGCCCCACCATTCACTCTTAACACTGCATCTATCCCTTTTGTGATCATTCTGGTTTTTTTTCTAATATAGCAAAAATTAATAAATAAATCAATAAATCTTTCTTTTTTCTTCACTAACTTCAGTTTATTCAGAATCTAGAGCTGCAGATAGAATGCTTATAGGAACATGTCAAGCTTTTGTATTTGCCTCAAATTGCCTATAATTTCTTTCACTTTCTTCATATTTTTAAAAATCTAAGTTGATCCATAAATTCCTTATATTAAATGGTCAGGATAAATGATTCATGATTAATAGTTTGATGTCACATTAGAGGTTTTTAATGGAGTAACCCAGAGGTATGTGCTATTGAATCCACTTTATAAATGGCTTGGATAAAGGCATAGATGACATGCTTATAAAATGTTCAAGTGAAAGAAAACCAAGAGATATAACTAACATCTTGATGACAGGTTTAAAAGAAGTTACTGGCAGGCTAGAATATTAAGCTGAGTCTTAATAAAATGAAATTTAATAGGGATAAATAGTCTTACATATGTTCAGAAGTAGAAGATGGGTGAGGCATGACTCAAAAGCATCTCCTCCAAGAAAGATCTCAGGGCGTTTCTGGACTGTGTGTTCAACATGAGTCAATCAGTCAACAAGTGTTTATTAAGCCCTGTGCTCAGTGTGATATGGAAGCAAAGAGAGCTAATGCAAGAGAGAAACAGGGTCTAACAATAAGGAGATGATCATCCTGCTGCGCTCTGCCCTAGTCAGACCACATTAAGAATTTTGTGTTCAATTCCAAGTGATAACGTTTTAGAAAGGATATTTCTCAGATGGAGAGAGCCTAGACAGGCAATCAGGATGCCAAGGGCTTCAAGGTCATGAGATATGAATTTCAGTTGAAAGAAATGGGAAAAAATGAGCCAGGAGAAGAGAAGACTTGGGGTGAAGAGGGGAAGTGTTCTTAGCTATCATCAAGTATTTGAAGGGTTATCAGGTGTAAAAAGGGATTAAATTTAGTCTACTTAAAGTCAGTGGGCCAAGCTAGAAGTCATGGGTGGAAGTTGTGAAGAGTCAAATTTTGGCTTAGGCTAAAAAATAACTTCCCAATAATTACAACTCTCCAGAAGTATAAAGGTCTTTCCTAGGAAGGAAGCAGTGGTTTCTCCCTCACTAGAGATGTTGAAGCAAAAGTTAATTGTCCACTTTTCAGATTTTGTTGGGTAGATTCTTTCCAAGGTTCTTTCCAAAGCCATTATGCTATGATTCTGAAGTATTCTAAAATCAAAACTATCAATACAAAAGACAGGATTGTCAAGATATTGGGCCTGATTAATCACTATTGCTTTGAAAGTTATTTTTAAAATAAGCAATGCAGCAAATATTTCAGACTTCTAAAAAAACTTATTCTAGTGTCTGAGATATAAAATCAATTGAAAACCCAAATGTAATTAGCACATATATTTTTACCCCTGTGAGGAATGTATAATATAATGGGTCAATGAAAATATTATTACTGCAACACAGTATCAGAAAAGTTCATTTGGCAGAATTATCACATTTTTTAAAAAGAAACCCTCACTGTAAGTTCCAATTTGCAAGTTGTGCTGAGTAATATAGTAGATGACTAGACAATTTATATGCAGTACATGACCTCTCTTACCCAACATATGACATTACTTTGAAGGCTTCACAAGCCACATTATCTAAAAATATTCTTTTTTTATGTGTAAGATAATGAACACTTAAATCCATTGGCTCTTGAACAAAGGAAAATTATTAGAATTATATAGGTTTCCAAAGATATGTCCTGACCTTTTTAAAAAAGAAAAAAAACATTTTCATTTAATTGGTTCTTTTCCATTCACAAAAGAAAATTTATTTCCCTGCATGGTTTCAAGTGCTTAAGTAAATCATCCTTCAGGAGTCAATACTTATTTGATTTAATAATAGTGATTATCAAATTCTTCATTCTCAGGTATTTTTGCAACATGGACTTTTTCCTCTCATTTTAGAGCTAGATGATTTAATTTTCTTAATAAATTACTTTAATAAAAATTATACAAAGTATTTGCTATGTGGGAAGATTATGTTAGTACTTAATTCTGCTGCCTTCAGATATTTTGAAACAACTTAAAATGGTCTGATCATACATACTCCTAGATTCTGCTCTAGTTCTCTTATAGAATTTCCTCTCTAACAGAAGCTCTCTGAACTTATTCAGTTAATAGCCTATTTCCACAACAACTGTAAAGTCATCTTGTTTTGTCCACGGTGGTTTTTAAATGAAGTAATGGCATTGGGTTAAATCTGTCTTTTTTCCATCTCTAGAGATTCTTCTAAAGACAAATCTTTATTTTATTGCCCTATATGAGATTACACCTGCCAAATGATACTTCACTACCTTTATTTTATGTTATCAACTATTTTGTCTGTTAGTAACTAGATATGGTTCACAGTTGTCTGGAAGCAAAGCAGACAACTCAAAGCAAAACAGTAACTGTATTCTTTTTGCTGAGAGGGACTTCTTCCACAGTGTTGCTTTCACTCACATTTCCAGATATTGCACCTGATGAACTATAGAAGTAAGCTTTGATTCACACTAAATTATACCCTCACAGGCAGCGAGGTGATCCAGTGAATAAAGTACCGGACCTGGCCAGGGAGACTCATCTTCCTGAGTTCAAATCCGGCCCCTGACACTTACTGGTTGTGTGACCCTGGGCAAGTCACTTAACCTTGTTTGACTCAGTTTCCTCGTCTGTAAAATGAGCTAGAGAGGGAAATAGTAAACCACTACAGCATTTTATGCCAAGAAAACTCCAAATGGGGTCACAAAGAGTTGGACATGACTGAAAAATTACTAAACTGAACAAATTGTACCCTGGGTCTCATCTAAATCATTTGCCCAACTCCTTCCTTTCTCTCTTGCTCTACTCCCTCCTCCTAGAATCATTCCTCCTATTCCTCACCAAACCACTAGGGCCCCCAAACTTCAAGTGCCCTTTCAATTCAACAAAGTCAAACAGATTCTAATCTTTACTCATATTGTTCCTTCTTCCTTCTCCCTCACACTACTATTCTCTTCACAGATATCATTATGTAGAGCCTATGTTCTTTCCTGCAGTACACTGGTGGATCCAACTTTTCTCTGCACCAAGGCCTCTAGCATTAGCAATAAGTGTATTCAGTTAAATCCAACTTGGGTATTTTAAGCATCTAACAGTTGCTAGGCCTTAAAGATATGGACTGAAAAAAGTCCCTGCCTTAAAGGAGATTACAGTTTTCTGTTGGAGAATGTTTCTTAAATAACGTTTAGGAATAAATGACAGCTGGGGGAAGGGGGGAAGTGAGTGATTTACCTCCCACCCCGCCCCAATCCTCTAGCCCCCCCACCCCCAATGTATACAAATAAACACACTTTGCAATTCTTTTTCACTAGATTTTCCCACAAAGGTTAGAATTAGCTTGAAAAAGGACTGTTAGGAGTGATAGATAAAAAGATTGCTTTAAATCTAGCTAGAAAGAAGCTGGACAAAAGAGAAAGATAGAGGGATCTTCTTTCCTCCTGAAACTGTTCTAACCTTACCCTGTGAAGTGAGTAAAGAAAGAGGATTCTCAAGAAAAGACATTATTTTGAACTGAATTTTGGAACACTGATCATTCTGGGTGTGATCTTTCTCACAGAGAAAATATTGTATATATTTATTTGTCTTTGTATTATTGTTGATTATATTGTTAATAAATTGTATAGTCAGTAATTTCAATATTGAGTTAATCCTAGGAGATTGTGCTTTTGATATAGCAGTATGAACAACTATTTATTGAGAAAGTGATTTATCCAGTTTATTAAATAGTAGTAGTAGTAGTAGGCTTCCACCAGTCGTGGATGACCATAGATCAGTGCCTTGAAGAGCTACAGGCCACAGTGTGCAGTTTGATATGGGAGCCTCAGCTCCTGCCACAACGAGGACATTGGAAAACTGCGCTCTCTGTTGCCCGTGGGTTCCTGCGTCTCATTCGTTTTTCTTCCTCCCAAGCTTGAAGGCCCATCTCAGCTGCGCGCAAGCTGCTCCAGAGTACTGAACTCCATCAGGCGCGGTCCTTGGCCGTCTCCTCCCAGCTGCCAACGTCTATTCCCAGAGCCCTCAAGTCTTGCTTGCATATACCTCTGTAGCGAAACTGGGAGAGTCCAGCAGGTCTTTGGCCTGAGGTTAACTCGCCACAGAGTAGGTCTTTAGGAATGTGCCCGTCTTGCATGCGGTGCACATGACCGAGCCAGCACAGCCATCTTTGTTTCAGTTAATTAAATAACAGCTAATAAACTTGGGTGGGAGTTCCAAGCTAACTGATTAATTCGTAAGAATTTGTATTTGCATTAATTAATGAGAAAATAGTCACACATAACCCTGGATTACCACCACCACTATCCCAAACCCTGAACTCAGAGTCAAGTAGCAGGCTAAGGGATAACCTACAAGTGAAGTTCTGTCAATACCTTTGCAACCTGACTACCTGTCTAGGCCCAATCCCCTAGCCTTGTCATACAAGTAACTTCAGTCATTAATGCTCATTGTTCTGCTAGCTCTCTAAAGAAGGCATTCCCAATCAAAAGAACAGAATCTACCTATAAGTCTCAAAATCTCAATAAGTCATTAAGCCCCTATTCTGTTAGCCAGGATTCTCAGAAAGGAATAGAGTGAAGCCAATAAAACCATCTATTCCATATTTGGCTCAGGAGCTTTATTATCAGAAATATCAACCACGCTCAACAGTTTCACGTACAACATGATCTCAAAAGTTTGAAAAACTCATAAAATAAGATCATTGATTCTGAGAACTCTGAGTGGACTTAGCCATCACTTAGTCCAGTTCTTTATTTCTCAGATAAGAAAACAAACAAGATATTAAGTTTTGTTCGTATATTCAGAATAAGAACCAGTATCTGGGGATTCTTACTTCAGAGAAAACTTGTCAAACATCCGCCTAAGCTTCCCTAAAGTATTCCTTAAAGTCTATATGTAAGCAGAGGCACCAAGTACCCAGTGAATACAATACTGCAAATATTTGACTGATGCCTTTCTGACTTATTGACATACAAATTTACAACTCCTTTAAATGTGATTATTGCCCCAATGTACCTACACTCATCCTTGTCACTACTCATCCAGGGACCAGCATGCCCAGGACCACCAAGAATCTATTTTGCTTTAAGCATCTCCCCTAAATTAGGTTCTTGACCCTTCTAGGTGCCAATGTAACCTTCCTCTTCCTAGACAGAAGATGAAGGTGAAATGTGGAAGGGAGGCCTAAACACTTTCTATTTATGTATCTTTGAGTTAATTAAGTTCTTAAAATTCCTAGCTATCCCCTTCTATCAAAATTCCCTCTCCTACCTTCTACTGGGTCTTATCTCCTATAAAGACTATGAGATGCTAAGCTCATTTAAAATCAAAGGTAAAATAAACCAAATTCTAAGCCAACACTGTCTATAAAATTCCCTTTAAAATAATTATATATGTTCATTTTTATGCTGCTGTGTTGGATTCTTCAGTCTATGAAAAAATTATAATGTCATAATAATTTTATAGGTTTCTTATTACTTATATTATATTGGTTCAATTGGTTAAAACAGTGGAAATGAAGCCAAGCTAACTAACCTCAGAGCCATTAAATATATTTCTAAACCCCACTAGCTGTCTTACACATTTTCGTGCCATTAGTCCAAGACTAAGACAAGAATGGAGATGGTTCAGGGTAGCTTATATTAGAAAAATAGCTTAAAGCAGGTATCTTCTTGACAGTGAATATTATGTCTTTGTGTTTGTCACTGGGTAGTCAGCTGGTTCAATTGCAAACACAGTTTCATCATCACTTGCCTTACTAATGCCCTTCCCCCAAAACTATATTTATCTATCCATCTGTTTGTCTATCTATCTGTCTACCTATCTCACAGATTTGTTGTGAGGATCAAATGAGATAATATTTTTCAAGTTCTTAGCATTGTTTCTGGAACATAGTAGGTGCCATATAAATGCTTATTCTCTTCCTTTTACCTGTCTATCTGTCCATCTACCCACCTATTTCTCATACATAGATTAAAAGTTACTCAAGGCCTAGAGCTCTTTCCCTTTTATTTTTGAATCATCACCACCAAGGACAATAATTGACTTATAGCAAGTACTTGACAAATGTGTACTGGTTGGTTGATAATTCCTTCACTCATTGAGCATATACCATTGATTAGGGACTAAGAAATCTTCATGTATGAAAGAATTTTTTTAATTTAATTTCTCACTAAAATGCAATGCTCTTTTCACCCTAACTACAAAATACCGCCATTTTCTTTCTTTACCTACCATTCAGTGAATGTACTGAATGTACTGGTAATATTTAAGGGGTAGTTCTGGTAACTTAGTACAAAGAGGAAAGGGTTATCTATCCAGCTAACATGCAACAAGGACAAAGAGACATTGACAATACCATCCAAATACCATGGACAATCTCTGACGTCCCCATCAATAATTCTGCCCTATTTCTCCCTATTGCTGAAGGAGCAATAATCAGATATTACAGGAGTCTCCTCCCTATTTTTGTTTTATGACATCCAACTTGGAGAAGAAAAGTTTTCTGGAGTGTATAGTAGTGTTCATAGAAATACTTGGACAGTAAAATAAGATCCAAAACACCCTCAAAAGAGAAAGTCATATATTTACTATGTTTTTTAAAAAAAACTAACTCCTAGACCCTCAAGCCTATATGTACAGTCACAGAAGTGAGGCAATTATCCTAGTAACTTAGAAGAAATCAAAAGAAGAATATTTACTTCAAAAATCTGGCAAAAGTCATTGGGGTCTGTGCATGTATACATATAGGAAGGGGGAGATTCTAAACTGGCCATTTGGGGAAATAATATCATTATTATAGCATCATAGATGAAATCTAAGGAAGGGACTTCTAAGGCTATCCAGTTTACACTTTTTATATTATAGATGAGGAATCTGAGGCTTAGAGAGAAGCTATTTGCTTAAGGTCATAAAGGCAGTAAGCCTCAGTGGCAGGGTACATGGTACAGTGAATAGTGAGCCAAACACAGAGTCAGAAGAATTAGGTTCAAGCCTTGCCTCTGACACATACTGGTCACATACTTTAATCCTGGGCAAGTTATTTAACTCCTCAATGTTCTCTCTAAGACTGTAAGTTGTTGATAATATACTGCACCACAATGATAGTGGGAATTTGCTTATCTGAGAATTCCCTTTACCAATAATATTGGTCCCTTTCTGTATCATATTTGGGAGCCTAACACTATTCATACCTAGGAGCTTTCCAGCTTGAAGCTAATTTGGGGGGCAGAGCCAAGATGGTGGAGGAAAGGCAGTAACCTCTTGGAGCTCCCCACACGATCATGCAAAAAACGTCCAAATAATGCCATGACAATTCCTGGATCAGCAGAAACCACAAAAAGGACAGGGTGAGATCATTTTCCAGCCAAAGACAGCTTAGAAGGTTGGCAGGAAAGGTCTGTTGTACTGTGGTAGGAGTGGAACCTATCTCCATGACAGAGTGCAATTCTAGCCTCAGACAGGTCGCACCAGAGAAAAGGACCTCTGGAGTCTCTGAATCAATTGCAGTGGTGGCTGCTTCTAGAACCACGTTCATGATCTTGTGAGAAGATTAAGTAGTTGGCCGGGGGAGATTACAGGGGTCTCTGTTGGCACTGAGGCAAAACTCAGTTGTTTTACCCTTGCTGGGTAAAAGGAAGCAGTCCTGAGTTGTGGGCCCAGGTGGGGGAAGGGTAAAGGCCTACTGGAACTAGAAACCACAGCAAAAAATATTTTTGGCTTCTGGGTTAAAGAGCAAGTAAGCCTGGGGTTATTTACAGACCAGAGCACAGGCCAGGCAAGTGCAGAATGTAGTTCTCCTTAAATCTTAGCACCTGGAACCCCCTGACTCTTACCACAGTGCATCCTGGATGCACTGCCCCACATTAAGAAGGAGTTAAAAGTCAAGATAGAGGCTAGCAAAATGAACAGACAGAAAAAGATGCAGACCATAGAAAGGTTCTTTGGTGACAAGGAAGATCAAAATACACTCTCAGAAGTAGATAACAAATTCAAATCTCCTACATCCAAAGCTTACAAGAAAAATATGAATTGGTCTCAGGACATAGAAGCACTCAAAAAGTACTTTGAGCGGGGCAGCTAGGTGGTGTAGTGGATAAAGCACTGGCTCTGAATTTATGAGGACCTGAGTTCAAATCCTGCCTCAGACACTTGATACTTACTAGCTGAGTGACCCTGGGCAAGTCACTTAACCCTCATTGCCCCGCCAAAAAAAAAAAAAAGGACTTTGAAGATAAAGTAAGAGAAGTAGAGAGAAAAGTAAGAGAGGTAGAGGGAAAAAATGGAAAGAAAATGAGAGTTATGGAGGAAAGTCATGAGAAAAAAATCAACAGCTGGAAAAGCCAAATGGAAAAGTTCTCTGAAGAAAATAATTGCTTAAGAATTGGGATTGAATAAATAGAAGCTAAAGACTTTATGAGAAATTAAAACCCAACAAAGCAAATCCAAACGACTGAAAAAATAGAAGGCAATGTGAATTATCTCCTTGGAAAAATAGCTGACCTGGAAAATAGATCCAGGAGAGATAATTTGAAAATTATTGGACTACCTGAAAACCATGATCAAAAAAAGAACTTGGACATCATCTTCTAAGAGACTATCTGTGAAAATTTCCCTGATATTCTAGAAGCAGAAGGTAAAATAAAATTGAAAGAATTCACTGATCACCTCCTGAAAGAGATGCCAAAATGAAAACTTCCAGGAATATTATAGCCAAATTTCAGAGCTCCTAGGTCAAGGAGAAAATATTGCAAGCAGACAGAAAGAAACAATTCAAGTACTATGGAGCCACAGTCAGGATAACACAAGATCTGGCAGCTTCTACATTAAAGGATTAGAGGACATGAACTATGATATTCCAGCAAGCAAAGGAATTGGGATTATAACCAAGAATCACCTATGCAGCAAAACTGAGTATAATCTTTCAGAGGGAAAAATGGGACTTCAATGAGAAAGAGGACTTTCAGACATTTTTGTTGGAAAGACCTGAACTAAATAAAAAATTTGACTTTCAAATAGAAGACCCTGGAGAAACATAAAAAGGTAAAGAGAAAAAAGAAATTATGAGGGATGTTAAAAGGTTAAACTGTTTACATTCCTACATGGGAAGATGATACTTCTAACTCATAAGAACTCTCTCAATATTAGGGCAGCTGAAAGGAATAAATTTAGACAGAGGCCACAGGTAGGAATTGATTATGAAGTGATGATATCTGTAAAGAATTTATTTTTTGTTTATCTTTTTTTGTGGGGCACTCAAGGTAGGGTGACATGATCAGGGTCATGGAGTTCATGAGTGTCTTGTGTCTGAGGCCAGATTTGGACTTGGGTTCTCTTGGGTGCTTTGTCTACTTTGTCATCTGGCTGCCCCATGATGATATCTTTAAAGTAAAATTAAGTGGTGAAAGGATTGCACTGGGAGAAAGGGCAAGGGAGAGGTGGAATGAGGTAAAGTATCTCTCATAAAATAAGGGAGAAAAAGCTTAGGGAGTAGAGGGGAAGATGGGGGAGGAGTGGGGGAGTGAATGAGCCTTATTTTCATCAGAATTGGCTCAAAGAGGGAATAACATACACACCCAAGTGGATATAGTGCCCTGTTGGGAAGTGGAAGTAGAAGGGGATAAGGGGGGAGGGGTGAAGGAATGGACAGCATATTGGGGGAGGGGTAGTCAGAAGCAAAGCACTTTTGAGGAGGAAAAGGTACAAGAAGATAGAAAATAGAGTAAATATCGCAGGGAGTTAATAGGATGGAGGGAAACACAATACTAACTGGGGGGGAAATTTTGAAACAGAGATGAACAATGTAAGATGAGGATGGTGGTATTGGTACTTACTTTGCTGGGCTATTGTGAAGAAATTCTTTGTCAGGTATAAGGTGCTATATAAATGTTAGCTATTATTGTAGTTGCAATAAACAGCCTCCTGGATATTTTGTAAAGAAATCTCCCTTCAAAGTACTATATAAATGTAGTTTATGATAAAAAAATGATCACAATGCTATCAGAAAAACCTTGACTTATATGAGCTGGTGAAAAATGAAATGTACTGTATACAAAATAATAACAATATTCTAACAATATTCTGCTGTGAATGACAATTATTTTCAGTAATGAAAGGATCCAAGACAACTCTGAAGGACTTATGAAAAATGCAATCCATCTACAAACTGATGATATATGAATACAGATAGAAGTATAATTTTTTAAAAACTAATTTAGAGAAGTTCAAAAATCAGGGTTAGATCTTTCATACATGGACATAAAAACACAAATGATACTACAAAGTTCTGATTGTTCTTTTAGTCTCTGTAAAACTTACACTGTCTTTAGATCTTTAGGAGTGTGAACTATCTGTTTTATCCTAGACCATGTCTCTTATTTCAAAAACACTAATCTTCTGGTACCAACATGGATACTTCTGACCTGGATCCTGGCTCCAGTCTCTCAGATTAAGAATCCCAGATATTTGGTAAATAAGCCATGGCTTTTCATGCTCTGCCCAATGTTGCTAGCTTCTCCATGACCAGGGTTCTTCTTCCCACATTTTCCATGCTCTTTAATTCAAAAAGTCTCAGCTAGTTCCCTCAGAGACCTCTAACTCATGTTAGAAACTAGGGGTAATACTCAAAAATTCTTTGATCATTTTGTCAATTATTCATTTTGAGTTTATATACATACCCGGTACAGCACATGAGCTCTATTGTCAAGACTAATTAGTAAAAAATTAGGTAAGTTAATCTGAACTTCTTTATTACATTATAGTAATATTTTAAACACTTACAAAAGGGACCTGAGTTCTCAGGGAATTTTGCCACCTAGATGCTTTTGCATAAATGAAAACTGCCAATATTTAGTATAATTAGAGGACAAAGTAAAACTAGAAAGAATCCACTGACGACCTCCTGAAAGAAACTCCAAAATTCAAATTCCCAAGAACATAATAGCCAAAATTCAAGGATTACAGTTCAAAGGTAAAAAACATCAATCATCAAAAAAAAAAAAAAGACTTCGAGTATCAAGTAATCATATCCAATCTTACAAGATTTAGATGCTACCACCATAAGGGAGTGGGGTTTTAAATACATGATAGTCCAAAAGGCAAAGGATATAGGCTTTCAACCAAGATTAACTCACTCAGCAAAACTGCAGATAACTCCAGAGAGGAAAAATGTGTTGTTAATGAAACAGAGGACTTCTAAGCATTCTTTAGAAAGTACCAGGCAACTTAAAGATAACATCAAGCATGGATGATTTTTAAATTAATATAAAAATCCAGCAAATGTAGTCTTCTAGCAAAAAAAAAAAGAAGTTTAAAACACAATTAAATGGAAGTAAGGCAGGGAAGAGTAGGGACAATCCTTTGCTTCTATCTCATTTTCCCTCAGCACTCATGCTACTAGAATGAGAGGAATAAAACCCTCATAGTCATATACATGTCCACTTGTTCATACAAAGGTCACCTCTCAAGACTCCAAAAAAAGGTGTCCTGGTTACCAGCTTCCATGGTTACACTCAAGGCTGGTCTCATGTTAATTTCCTTTCTTCTTAAACTGGAGAGAATGATAAATCCTAACCTACTGCCTGCCCTGTGTGGTTACATATGCAATTACAATGCTTTTTCATTTTAGAGCCTCCTATGCTATTTTAATCATTTTCCCTTTTAAAATCTTTAGATTAGCAGTGATTTCTATATTTTCTTTGACCTTCTTGAATTCTACTTTCCGAAAATCTAGACTATTTGCCTGACCAATCATATCATTTCCTTTATCAGCTTTCACAAACTCTAAAGTGACACATCATCACTTTCTCTCAAAATTCTTGTTACTTCCACTGCATTATCACTTTTTCCTTCTTGGGCAAAGTTGTTTGGAGTAGCAGTTCCCTTCACTACTTCCTTTCTCAGCCTTTTAAAAGATTAAATTATCTGTAAAGCAAGCCAAGAATTTATCAGGAGTGCTGCTTTTAGCATATACTTAAAGCTCCTCAACAGTACTTTATTTTATCTCTCTGTCTGTATTACAATTAATATTAGGAAACCACTATACATGTTTTCCATTTGGCCATGGTATCCATAGCAGTCCCTCACAACATTATCATATCTATTTTTCATCTCTTTTTATTCTCATCCAAATATTTGTTACTATGTTCATTCCTTCAGTTTCTTTACTTTTGATGCACCTATATAGATAATAAGAAGTGCCAAATGTGATTGTAGAATGACTTGACATATAGTAGAATTGTTGCTCTACCCTTTAGATTAGGTCTACTTCTTTGGTACAAGATATGCCATCATTGAACAGAGAGCAAAAGCATGGCAAATGCAGAGACATTACAGGAAAGTAGACCAGTTTATGATCAGAATTCCCTGCAGTGCTAAATTATATCCTCCCAATGATGCTTTTAGTGGGATAAAAATTGAAATGACCCTAACTTAGGTTTAAGTCCCATCTCCATTAGTTACAAGTTATATGCTTTGAAATCATTTCTCCTCTCTAAACTTCATTGTCCTCATATATGTTTTTTGTTTGTTTGTTTTTTGGTGGGACAATGAGGGTTAAGTGACTAGCCCAGGGTCACACAGCTAGTAAGTGTCAAGTGTCTGAGGCCGGATTTGAACTCAGGTCTTCCTGACTCCAGGGCCAGTGCTCTAACCACTTTGCCACCTAGCTGCCCCATTTTCTTCATATATGAAATGAACTTAACTAGGATAATCTCTCAAGGTCTTTTACAGTTGATGCTATGGTCCCAACATTTTATCAGCCTTTAACCTATGCCATTAATCTAAAATATTTTTTCTTTTGTCAATTCCTATTTTATTCTTTTAAAAAATTGTTTTATTGGAACTAAAAGAAAACTATGGGATTTAGCATCTGAATTAAAAACTATAGAAGCTTTACTTATTTGATAATTATATCTCTATAACAGTTCAGAAGAACCAATTTTAAATGGTTTCAAAGAAAGTTTAAGCACATGATTAAATTTCTAATATATGAATCTCCTTTATTGTTCAAAGAGTATCTGATATGTTCACTAATTGTTCCTTATTCAAGCCATGAATTTCCACACAGCTTGAGATGAAAGTCTCCAGAAAAGACAAAAGCATGAGGCTTGGTTCCATTTTGAATGAATTAGTTAGATAGCAAAGATTGCTATTCTCCTTTTGTTCTTTTTAACTAACAGATTTTCTGCAACTTAAAAATATAAAGAATTACATATTCAGAAAAAGACAGCTAATTATATTAAGTATGCATTTGAAAAGTGAAATTCAGAGAGCACAAAAGCTTTTTCTACAACTTAGTGAGCAGGTTTGTTTTACTGCACTGATTCTTATCTCAAGGACTAGTTTTCCATGGTCAAAGTAAAATACAACAACTTTATAAAGAGGATCTTGAGTTAAATAATAACCAAAACTTCTCAAAAATGGTCGTGTACACTTATACTCTTTCCTTGATTTTATATTTCCATTTTCTAAGCCCTTACAGATTGAAAATTATGCCTTAGAGCTATGAAAAAAATTTTTTAACAAAAGGTTCTGTCTCATAACAAAAGCCTAAGTGTGTACAGAGATCTTTTGATACTGTTTCATCAATTCTTTTTATGATGGTAGCTCTGAAACTGTACTTTGGTTTCAAAATTGATATCTTTGGGGAGATTTTGAAAGGGATCTTCCTAGTGAATCAAAATGTCTTCTACCTGATCTTTATTTTGCCCTGGAGGTGGTCTGCCTCTGAGGCGAACTTGATTGTGATTTTCCCACAAATGTGGTCCCTTTTGCTAAGGACTCAGATCTTGACTATCGTCTAGAAGTAGAATTTCTTCTAGGGGATCATGATTTCCTTCCTGAGTTAAAATGCCTTGTTAATAAATTAAATTGAGGTTTAGATTTTAAAATTCTTCCTAAATGTAAAAAAAAAAAAGAAAAAGACAAAAACAAAATTATGCCTTACACCTCTCTGTATCCCTCTAAAGAATCCAGCAATGAACCTTGCATATAATAGGAACTCAAGGAATATTTGTCAACTGGATTCATTAATTTAACAAGAGTATGGTAATGATTATTTTCTGCTGAATTATTTAGATGAACACTTCTCTAAGAGGAGAGAAACCTAAATAAAGTTATGAATGTACCAAGTATCAAATATTATAGATACAGGCCATCAAATATTATTTTCACAATTAGTAATGAAGGAAAATAACAGCAGAAGTAGTCTTAAAAGAACACAACTCCAATAACTGTGTCAAGTATTTTCACCAAGTGATTATTCTTTAGATCATTTAGTTTAAAGAAATTATCTCAGAAATTTTATTGCCTATTTGATCAATTTTTATTTTTATTTGTTACTTATTTTTCCTTTATAAAAATTTTTCTCAGACTTTTTCTGGGCTTGATGAGTCTATACCCATTTCATTATTCCATTTTCCTATTGAGATTTTTTTTGGTTCAGACTTGTAATTCCATCACTATGGAGGACGCTGAGTATGGAAATTCCCTCAACTAATGCCAATCAGCAGCTCACAAATCCTTTATCATTTTAGAGAGTTACCCAGGACACTGAGACATTAAATGATTTGTTCATGGTCACATAACTACTTTGTGTCAGGGGCAGGATTTAAACTCAAGTCTTCCTGATCTTAAGGGTAGCCCTCTCAAGAAAAGAAAGAGTTATTTAAGTAGACCATGACCAAAATTGAACGGAGCTCAGTGACAGTGGATAAAGTGCCAGGCCTAGAGTCAAGAACACTCATCTTCCTGAGTTCAAATCTGGCTTCAGATACCTACTAACTTTGACCCTGGGCAAATCACTTAACCCTATTTGTCTCAGTTTCCTCATCTGTAAACTGAGCTGGAGAAGGATAATGGCAACTACTACAGTATTTTTACCAAGAAAATCCCAAATGGGGTCACAAAGAGTCAGACATGACTGAAAATAACTGAATAACAAAAATGACCAAAGTCACTGTAATATAGTATAGTGGAGAAAATATTCTTGGGGGAAAGAAGATCTCATTTCAAACCCCATTGCTGGCATTTCTCAGCTTATAGCTTATCAGTGACCATGGACAAATCACTTTATCTCTAGGAGCCTTGGGCAACTTTCTAACTGAAATTTTAGAGAGAAATATGGAATATAATATAGTTGCATAATGTCAGCACTCCCAAATGCAGTCATGGAAGCTTGAATATATTCTTCTACTTTAAATATGTATGTAGTTTGGCATATGTAATTATGATATTTTGTAATTATCATAGTTCTTTTTCACTCATAGAATCTTAGATTTAGAAAGGTAAGGAAACTTAAAGGTCTATGACTGTGTGCTTATGTGATTCTGTAAAACAGAGCTGAATAAGGAGACATTACTTTTTTACATTTCCTTCTTATTCACTACCAATATCCAACTACTTAAGTCCTGTGGATCTTATCTATGCAATATATTTTGTATTGCTGCCCTCCTTTTGACTTATAACATTTTGGGGCCTTCATGATTTTTCATCTGGACTATAATAATAGCTTTCCTACATGATCCCTGTCTCTAACTTCCACTCTTCTGCTCTTTCATTCACATCACTGACAAAATAATTTCCTTAATTCATCATAATGAAGTATATCTCTTCAGTGAACAGAAACCTTCAGTTGCTCCCCACTGCCCAAAGAACAAACAAAGCTTCTTAACATTGCATTTAAAGCCTTTCATAATCTGTCTCCAACCCAAATTTGTGGTCTTATTTCATACCATTCCCCTTAGTTTCCATCCCAGACAAATAACTACTAACACTCACCAGTTGTCTACTATTCTTTTCTGTGCCTATATGAAGTTGTACATAGAGTGAAGCCATGGTTAGTGTAAAAAATAGCAAGCATTTATATAGTTCTTTGAGGATTGCAAAGAATTTTATAAATACTAGCTAATTTATCCTCAAAACAACCTTGGGAAATAGGTGCAAATATTATCCCCATTTTATAGAAGGAGAAACTGATACAAATGGAGGCTAATTGAGTTGCTCAGCATCACATACCTAAATGAATTGCTCAGTGTCACATAGCTACCTCAGTGTCTGAGGTAGGTCTTCATGATTCCAAATCCAGTGCTCTATCCACTGCAATATTGAACTACCCCCAAATTAAAAGATTCCCTGTAATGGTCACATACACTATGCTCTAATTTGCACTTTTTAATTTTTTTAAATTTTGAATAATTTGAATTATTTAAAATGTGATGAGCAGTTCCAACTCAATGGAAATATGTGGTACAAATTTGAATAATGCTATTACTTCACAGGATTCATTATTCACACTAATTGGGACCTAGATGTGCTGACCCTCAATATCTGGTAGTGACTCCACCCACATCTCCACCTGAAATCCTTCCTTTCCTTCAAGTGCCACTTCCTTTGTAGTAAATTTCTTTCTTTTATGTCTGGATACTCTGACTTCATCAATGTGAGGAACTGTTAGCATAGCAACTCCCTCCAACAATGCAAATCCATGACTTATAGAATCTTAGCCAAATGGGGGAGCTGAGACTTTAAATGATTTGTCCATGGTCACACAGATGGTAAACACCTTAAACAGGATCTGAGCACAGGTCTTCTTGACTCCACTCAAACTATACCATGTTCCTGCTTGGAACTTAGGAGGTACTTTATAAATATGTTTTAAGTTTGAAGTTATTTTAACAGTTTAAACATCTAAGGACTATAATCATTCTTGAAAAGATCCCAATAAGCAAAGAGAAAGGAGAATCTATTAAAATCATCACTCATTATAGTTATAGTTGTTTGTTTCCATTCACTCCCTAATAAAGATCCAGAGATTTTCTGTTTTCTTTTTAAATGTTCAATACCTTTCTAACTCCATTGCAACTAAAGGTATCTTTCTCTCCTCAAAAGAATTACTGAGATCCTAGGTAATCCCATCCAATTTCAACTGTGCTCAATTGCCCAGAATTTTAATTGTTCCCAATTTCTCTGAGCCTATTCCTGTATGTTTATATTGTACTTAGTAAAATGGAAAGATACACTTTTCTGAAGTGTCTTTGAGATTGGTTTTCAGACCACAATAAGACTTCATACAAAAATCTGAAAATATCTTGTACAAATTTAAGGTGATGCCTTAGCCCTTGTGTTATCTATTTCTCCTGGGTAGCAGAATGGAAGTTCCAGGAGTCTGACACAGATAATGGCTTCTTCATATTAGCTTTACTAAGGTATTCCTGACATCCCTCCCAGTTTCAAAAGACTATAAAATCCTGTGGCTTACAGGCTTACATTTTGAACTTTCTCTGTTCCCAGGGTCTGTCAGTTATATTAAAGGGATATTATATTCTGTACATGAAATAGGAAGCTATCTTAAAATAGACCATAATATTGTAACTTATTAAAAAATACAAGTGCATTTTCTGTTAGCAACCATGACTTATGGTAATGACTGTTATCAATATGCAATTACTTCAGTTACCTTGGAACATATTGACATTCATTTATTTAAAGATAATGTGACACATTTGTATTCATTGAGGTAATCTGTGGGTATGATTAAACATGGCTGCCCATCTTATGAAAAAAATTGCAATCAGTCTCATAAATACTAAAAATAGGTCCCATTAAATTAAGAAAATCACATTATGACTTATTTCAAAAACAACTGCCAATGATAACAAGAAAACAAAGGACAACATGGTGGATTGATAAATTGGAACATTCATCTGGCTCGTGGGGGTGGAAAGAGGCATGGAGGAAGAAGTCCTCTCAAAAAAAAAATTTAAAGGGCTGCCAACATCTTGCTGACATAGCGCTTGCCTGTTCAAGACTGATGCCACATTCATCTCCATTACAGTATGTTGATCCTGAGATATGGTAAAGCAGTGCTTATAGTAAGTTATGGAAAAGAATGTAATTGGAGTCAGTGCCAGGTAATAAACTACTTACACATTAGCAAAGAGTTTATTTGGCAGAAGACTGGAAATAGGATTTAGGACCTAAAGAATTATAGTGTTCTTTTTTAATGTTAATCCACTAGTTCATAATTTAATCTACTGAAAAGAGATAAATCAGCAATTTTGAGGGATTCATAAGTAGAAATAAAAGGGGTTATAAAGTACAAAAAATATCCAGAAATGTACCATCTTAATCTGACATGGTTTCTACATAATCAGAAAATATAATCATATTGGGCTTCTAACCAAAAATATCCATCCATTAAAATATTAAAGCAAATATGGAAAAAGAGATTTTTAGTGGTTTTAATTCATGACATCCTTGACTTAGGAAGAAAATTCTGTTTTATTCTTTTCCATGTTTTAATTCTCTGCCTTCCATAACTCTAGTTGCTGGTGACAATATTAGCCTTTATCCCCAGAACAATGAGTATCCTCTGTTCCAAAGCTAATACCTTTTCCACGACTCAGAGGTGCACTCTGGCATATATAGTTGAGTGTCTTCCTTGGTAGATAAAACATGTTACTTTGAAAATGCTTTTAATTTAAAATTAAAACATAAAGTTTACTGAAGAGAACAAGAGGAAAGAAATTTGTGTCTGGATTAAATGTTCTAAAACTATATATGAATATGTGCATATATTTCAGGAGATAATATTTATTAACATATTCCTTTTTTCATTCTAAAATTAGAGTGAAGTAAAGGAAAGTCATATTCTCTGCTAAGTCTCTGTTTCCATCCTCTGAAAATATCATTGATCTTTAAAATCTTACCTCCTATTTTTTAAAGAATAGGAATTCATCCAGAATTATGCAACAAAGTAAATTAGATTATGGTTCTCCTGACATATCTTCCTTCATCATCTTTTCTGTTCTTAGCTAAAAGGCTAGTTTGAGATAAGCTCTGTGTTTTTAAGAGCAAGAAATAAAGAAAGGAATGTCTAAAAAGTTAGTCATTCTCCCAATTGATGACATAGTCAAAAATATGAACAATTTTTTAAAAGAATTACAACTTATAAATGATATCATTAAGCATATTCAAAATCACTAATAGCAAGAGAAATTAAAATTGAAAAATCTCTAAGATTTGACCTCAATACTCAAACTGGCAGAGATGAAAAATATGGGAAATTCAGTGGAATGGTGAAGGAACTGTGAGGAAATTATTGTTTGTGAAGTTATGAAAGCATCTAATAATTTTGGATTTCGATTTGAAATGAGGTTTTTAAAAAGGGGACAAAAATGTCCATGTCATTTTTTCCATGAATCCCATGACTGGGAAATACTCCCAAACAAGTAAAAAACAGAAACAAGTGGTCAATATATAACAAAATATTCATTGCAACTTCTTGTGCTGGTAGAGAAATAGAAATCAAATGGAAGTTAATCATTTGGAGAATGACTAAAAGGAATTTGAATTCTCAATAGTTTATAAAGCAATTGTGGTCCCAAGGAAGAGATAATGAAAGGTGTCTCATTACTCAAGGCAGAGAGGAAAAGGACTACTGGAATATAATACACAGTATAAGTAATACTTTGTATATGAAATTTTTTGTTTTTCTTATCATAGAGGATGGTCCCATCTGGAGGGAAGTGGGGAAAGGGTGTAATATAAGAATGTCTTAAATATATTTTTAAAAAGAAAACAAATATAAAGTGATTTTAAAAACTAAAAGTGATAAAAAGTGTGTCTTTTCTTTCAAATTACAATTTGTGATTTCATGTACCATTCATTGGATGTAGGAGAATGAGGACCATCTACATTGAAGCTCATTAATGCCTTTTCCTCATAGGTTAAGAGATGCATAGAAACCTTGAGGTTTAGAAGAGATAGATAAGTGGGCATGGTATGCTGAAAAGAATACTCCATTTAATGTCAGATGACTTGGGCTCAAAGTCAGCTGTACCATTTAACTATACTGTGTCACTTTGAAGAAGTCATTTAACCTCTGTGCCCTGATTTCCTCATATGTAAATCCTTTTTCAATTCATATTCATGCAAGCTGCCATCTGAAGCAAGAATAAATAAAAGTCCTTGAGGGATATCTTTACATTAAAAAGCTACAATAGGAAAATTTTATTCAGGGAAGATTTTCTTCTTTAAAAATAGGAAGGAAGAAACATGAGGACAATGAAAGGAGAAGCACATCCACATTATCTGATAAATATAAATATTATAGTTAATTTTCTTTTGATCTTTTCTTCTTTTTATTCCTAAGAATTAAGAGTACTGACCTTCTTTGTTACTTCACTGTAGAGTAGTCCAGCAGAAAAGGAATTAGATTTGGAGTCACAGGACCTAGATTTGAGTCCTAGCACTACTCTTTGTGTTGATATGGTAAGCCTTCCTAAAATCATTAATTAAAATTCTGAAATTGAAATTCTATAAATTGTTAACCTCTCTAAGATAGTTTGATCTCTAAAGTTCCTTGCAATAGCAAGATCCAGCAATCTAACCTAATGAACAGAGAAGATGACAAAGGCAACACCAGGACCTGGGACCTCCTAAGTCCTAGTCCAGGAATAACTTGTTGGCCAGATCCATCCAGTGGCCTAATTTTATGTAGCCCATAGAACAATAAAACGTCATATGTCCATATATATCTATACTTGTCCACATGCATACACACACACAGAAAAAGACATATCTTTAAAATTTTCTAGTTATAATATCCTATAAAAGAGAAAATATTATTTTACATTTCTTTCTCTGCCTGTGTATTTGTGTCTATCTCTCTCTCTGCCTTTGCCTGTCTCTTTGAGTATGTATACATATATGTATATTTAACTATTTATCTCTCTCTTTCATCTGCCTCATTTATTTTTCTCTTTTTTACTTTACACTGTATATCTTACCTTTAGCTGGTCATAATAGGGAATTCAAACAGTTTTGCTGTTTGTAGTATTTATGGAATGGAATTTTATGTTCCCTATTACTAAATTTGAAAGATTAGAAAAATGTTTGATATATCTTTCTTTGAAGAAACTAAATTTTATTGTTTTCTACTTAATTGATTCTCCCCCCTCCCCAACCTAGTGGACCAATGGTCCTTGATAAAGAAAAAATTGGCCACCCAGTCCTTCATGAAATCATGTTTTTTTTTTTTTTTTAGTGAGGCAATTAGGGTTAAGTGACTTGCCCAGGGTCACACAGCTAGTAAGTGTTAAGTGTCTGAGGCCAGATTTTAACTCAGGTACTCCTGACTCCAGGGCTGGTGCTCTATCCACTGCTCCACCTAGCTTCCTTGAAACCATGTTTTTCATCAGTGAAAAATTGTATTTTAATGGCATAAATTGTGCTCACATTGTAGCCCGATTTTCATTTACATTCTCTCCTAACTGAATTTACAACAAAAAAGTCCCTCTTACATACAAAGCAGGAAATTTCTATTGAATGTGCAGGAGCAAATTGCTTAACAATTGACTTTTTTCCATCAAGTCTCATTTTTGCCATATTAAAAACACACTGAGAAAAAAGACACCAAACTGTTAAAGGTGTGAATGTACATGCCAATATCAATGTGTGTAGAAATCCACTTTCTAAAACAATACATATGTAACTGCTTCCATGAATATAAAGCAGTCCACATTTCAAAATTTGATTGATAAATGGATGAGAATGCAACATCACAGGCTGGGCATGTGCCCACTAGGTAAATGTATGATGGATTCCTGAAGCAACTAATTAGTTGGCCTATAGAGCTTCTTAGTTCTTCTCTGGTTCTGTGGCTATCAGTTGCAGTTAGACTCTTAACATTGCTCCATTTTTACAATTCAGCTAGTATAGATGGTATGAAAAAAACATGAAAGACCGGGATTGTGACTTGCTTTAAGCATCTAAAATTATTTTTCACTTCAATATATTAAACAGTGGCACCTCACCTCTCATTGCTCAATAATTATTTGAGTCTACTGGCTTTGGTAGTATGCATCTATTTTTTTTGTTATTGAATGTATATATGATCTCAATGGAATGTATTTCCTTCAGTGATGTAAACAGCAATAAATTCATGCCTTCTCACCCTGTTATCCTTGCCAGTACCTTCCCATAATCCTTCCGTATAAAATATGCCCAATTCACTCAAAAATACACAACTGTCTAAGAAATGCATTTTCCTTTAAATAGGAGGCAACATAGAATAACTGAATCAAAAGATCTAGGTATGAATTCCAGGATTGCCACTTAACGGTCATGAGCTTACCACTTGATTTCTCTGAATCTCAGTTTCACTACCTATAATACTGGGATAATAATATTTGTACCACTTACTATTCAGATGTATTTTTTGTTTGTTTTGGGGGGGGTTAGGCAATTGGGGTTAAGTGACTTGCCCAGGGTCACACAGCTCATAAGTGTTAAGTGCCTGAGGCCAGATTTGAACTCAGGTCCTCCTGACTCCAGGGCTGGTGCTCTATCCACTGCACCACCTAGCTGCCCCCAGATGTATTTTTTAAACAATCAAATGAAATAGATACATGTAAAGCCTTCTATTTATCTGATAGCTTTTCAAGAAGGAATGGCTTTGAAATGTTCACCCATTCTAATGAGCCAAACTGAGTTACTGTATTGTATTACAATACAACTTGACTGAGGTTCACTCATCCTTTTTTCTTTTCCCAATTATGAAACAATTCAACTCTACACTTGCCTCCTCTCTTTAATTCCTACCCTCATTTATCATTTCACCAATTATACTCAGCCAAATGGTGGATAACTCCCACCATTCCCCATCTTCACTCCTATATATGTGGTGCTGAATGAAAGTGGAGAAAAATCAGCCAAGTGTGCTAAATGGATCTACTACAAATTTATGTTATGCAACTGAAACTAGGCTATCACTGCTGCTAGGCAATCCTTCTATACCTGTGTTATCAACTTTCTATCCCACTTTCCTCAGTAGCTCTTCCAAACTTTTTCATCCATCTTTAAATTTCCCATGCCTCCTCTAACACCTACCCTCTCATCTGAGAACCTTGACTCATATCTTACAGAAAAAAATTGGAATCATTCACCCTGAACTTTTTTCCCTTCTTACTCATCTTATATCACACATATGACTTCATCTACTCTTTCCTTCTTTACCCCTGTCTCACATGATGAGGTAAGTTTATTCCTTACTAAGGTTTACCCCTCTATCTGCTCAAGCAATCCCATTCCTTCCCATCTCCTCAAGCAGTTTGGTACCTCTATTGTTCACAATCTAGCACTTATTTTCAATCTATCCCTCTCTGCTAGATCATTCGCTATTGCCTAAAACATGCCTATATATCCCCCATCATCAAAAAACTCTCACTTGAATCTTTCTTCCATGATAATAATTAAAGTTCTATATCTCTTATGCTCTTTGTAACTAAACTGCATTTAAAATTTTTTTTCCTTCTGTTATTATATACACCATCTGTAATATGTATTGTCTGCAGAGGCCCTCCCTCTGTAGACACTGTCAAAGTGTGGGTCCATGAGCGACTGCCCCTCTGGACAAAATTTTCCCTTTCTCCCTTTCCTATATTGTTATTAGCATATTGTTTGTCAGCATAGTTTATTATATTCTATTATTTTTTACTGTTTCATCAAGGAAACACTCCATGTTTCTCAGTGAAATAAAGGGGGGGGATGTGATAGAATAATGGAATTTGGCAGACACCCAGGGGTCCCACCTGATTGATTTAGTATTGTTTGAAAAACTAAGTTTGGGATGATTAAATATTGGTCACATTTGGTCACCATGAGTGAGGTATACTGCTGAAGTCAGTAGGGGGATCACTCTCAGCCATCCAGTTTGAAGGACCTCCCTTTTGGGGGAGGGAAAAAAAGGTAGAAAAGAGAACACTGAGGGTGGTAGCTCTCTCCCTTTTCCTGTTGGTGAGCTTCTGAGAGTGGACTGGAGAGGGGCTGCACAGCTGACTCCTATAGAAACTACGGACCCCAGGTGGTGAGTTAATAGAAACAAGGCCAGCTTTTCGATTTAGCTGAGCTGGAAGCAAGTTTGGGGATTGAGTCAGTCTTTGCTAGAGCCAGGGAGTTTATGCATTTTTCTCTTCCCCTTTTCCCTTGTCACTGGATTTATTAACTTCACCTTTGCTGTACATTTTATTCCTATTAATAAAATCTGATTTGTTTGTGGAAAAGAGGCTGTTAATCTCATTTCTTATTGGCCTGGGAGAAATAACTTAAAAAGGCAGTTTGGAAGGGAGGGAACTTTGGACCTAGAGGGCCCTCATTATTTCCTGAACCCCAATATTTACTGCAAGCCACCCAATTAATTCTCATATTAAATTTGGCCTTTCATGATTTCTCCTCTTACTCTCTTCTTAATCCTTTACAATCTGGCTTCAAACATTATCATTGAACTGAAACTGCTCTTTCCTAAGTTACCAATGATTTCTTAGTTGTTAAATCCAATGACCTTTTCTCAGGTCTCACTTTCCTTGACTTCTCTAAAGCCTTTGAAACTGATCACTCTCCTCCTTGAAGCTCTCCTCTCTAGTCTTTCAGAACACTACTGTCTCCTGGTTTTTCTCCTACCTAACAGCTTCTTCTTGATTTCCTTTGCTGCATCCACATCCAGATCATGTTCTAACTATAAGCATCCCACAGGGTTCTGTCCTGGGCCCTCTTTTCTTCTCCTTCCATACTACTTTACTTGGTGATCTCATCAGCTCCTATGGATTTAATTACCATATCTATTCCAATAATTCTCAAATCTACTTACCCTGACCCAATGTTTCTATTAATGTCCTATTTTGCATCTCCGACCACTTTTGAACTATCTCAAGCTGAATGTAAAGTAGACGTATTAAACTCAACATGTCCAAAATCAAACTTCTTATCTTTCCCCCCAAAACTCTCCCTACTTCCCTATTACTGTAGAGCACAACATCTTCACAGTCCCTTAGGCTTACAATCCAGGAATCATCCTTGACTCCTCACTAGTTCTCAACCCCCATATCAACCTCCATAAGCTGTTCCAAAGCTTATTTATTGATTTCACCTTTGTAACTAACGTGTCTCAAAAAAAAAAATCCCCCCTTCTCTCCTCTGATACTGCCATCCCCAGGTACAAAATCTCATTACCTCGGGCCTATACTATTGCAATGTCCTGTGGATGGATCTGCCTGCCTCAAGTCTCTTCCCCACTCCAATCCATCCTTCATTCAGCCATTAAGGTGACTTTCCTAAAGCACAGGTCTGATCATATCACACACATACCCTCCCCGTCAACAAATTCTAGTAGCCTCCATTTCCTCCAGGATCAAATACAAAATCCTGTGCCTGGCATTGAAAGCCCTTTATAGTGTATCTCCCTTCTATTTTTCCAGACTTCTTACACTTTCTTCCCTGCCGCTTACTCTTCAATTCCGTGCCATTGGCCTCCTGGTTCTTCCACAAACAAAACAACTCTATCTCTGGGCCCTGGACATTTTCTCTGGCTGATCATCATGCCTAGGATATATTCTGTAACTTCCTTTAAGTATCAACTAAAATTCTATCTTTTAGAAGAGGCCTATCCCAACCCCTCTTAATTCTAGTGTACATTTGGCATTCAAACAATGTGGCCAGCCCATCAGAGTTACACTCTCTGCAGTAGGGTTTGAATGCTCATAAGTTTGGCTTAAGAAAGGACCTCAGAGTCTGATACCTTATCCTGCCAGATAATTGTCAAAATTTTCCTGAGGCAACTGGAAGCAATGCAGTTTCCTGGCATGGTACTGGTATACTGTCCAGGTTTCACAGGCATCCAACAGTGAGGTCAGCACAATGGCTCTGTTGACCCTCAGTTTGGTAGTCTTCTCTCCCGTACTTTCCTTCTGAGCCTCTAAAACACTGAGCCAGCTCTGTCAACGTGTGCATCAACCTCATTATTAATGTGTACATGCCTGGAAAATACACTGCCAAGGTAAGTGAATTTATCCACAATATTTAAAACTTCTCTGTTTGCTGTAACTGATGGTTCCATATGTGGATGGTGTGGTTCTCGCTGGTGGAGAACCTGTGTTTTCTTGGGGTAAGTTGTTAGGCCAAAATTAGCATAAGCAGCAGAGAATCAATCCATACTTTGTTGCACCTCAGCTTCAGAGGCTGCACTTGGTACATAACCTATTGAGGTGACCAGAGTCAAGTGGAAGCAACACTGACGGCTTCTAGACAATGGGGAGCCCTGGACAATGATTTGGAAACAAAGAAAGGAAGTTGCGAAAGAGGAATTAAAGGGGAAAACATTGCAGACTAACAGTAAATCATGGCAGGAAGCAAGCTAATTTTCTGTGGATTGATGATCAGGATGAAATATTTACTTGACAAGAATATAGGAGCTATGTAAATTGTAATGGGAAAAGAGAGTGGTAAGATATTATAAAAGGGGATTTCTATATTTCAGTATAAAGAATTTGGATTTATAATATTGGGCCACTGACAATCACTATAAGCTCTTACACAGTAAAATGCCAGCATTAAAAACAATATTTGAGGAAAAATATAATAATAACTATATGCCTTAGAGAATAGAAATAAAAGGAACAAGAGGATAAACTAGAAGGCTATTACTATAATCTAGGACTCTATTGAGAAGAACTTGGGCAAAATATGGTTCTGGAAATGAAAAGGTAGAGACAAATTCCAGAAATCTCATGGCAAAGGAACTGGAAAGACATGGTGATAGTCTGTGTTGTGGGGAGGAGGAGAAGAAGAAAGCAAATAAGGAATGAAGAAGTCAAAAAAGAAAAGGGATGCAAAAGGGGAATATGTTTTGCAGGCCAGAGGAGAAAGAAAATGATGGTGCCATATATAGTCATGGAGAAATTGAATAGAAGAGATTGTTTGGAAAGAAAGCAAATTATTTTACTTTTTTTGGTATTCTGTTGGAGGTAGGTCATCCAGTGTAAATGAACTTAAGATAGATATGTGAAAAAGTACAGAAATTGAGGTTGGCAGCATTGATTTGAGCATCATCAAGTCATGGATGAATGAATTCTATAAAAGAGAACAAAAAAGTAGAGGAATTAATGAATATGCTTTCACTTAATCAATAAAGGAAAGTGAATAGTGAAAGGAAAGAGTCAAAGAGATGAAGACAAAGTCACATGGAAATCAATGGAATTTTAAGAATGGAATAATCAAATATGTTAAAGGCAGAATCAAATGCCTATTTCAGTTATGACCTCTGTGAATGCTCAAAAAATAAATGTCTTGAAGTATCATTATTATACGGAGATAAAGAGAACCTAGGGAGTCAGGAGACCTGATTTCTACTGCCAATTCTGCCACTAACTATATTTCTCCAATTACTTAGGTTAGCTTGCATTTTAAAAACAATATTTTGAAGTTGCACTCACATTGTTCCTAGATTTCTTTTATATTGGCATGCATATAGTTACTAGATAATCTCTCATATATTTATACAGTCTATAAATATTTTAATAAAATTTCTTCTTATCTCTTCCTGATGGTTTTTGTTAATGAATAAGAATGTTAATGATATATTTAAATTTATTTTATATCCTGTCATTTTTCTGAATTTGTTTCAAATAACTTTAGTTGATTCTTTAGGGTCTTCTTAGTACATATCATCTTTGAAAAGCATTTCTTTTTTGCCTATGCTTACTCCCTTCATTTATCTTTCTTGTTTTATTAATAGAGTTAGCATTTCTAGTATCAGGTGTTATATGTATCTCAAAAGAAGAGAGGCCCTTAAATGTTGGTAGAATGGTCTAAAATCACCAATAAGTTTTTCCTCCCTTTCTTCTGACCCTTTATGGTCAGTGGATTTTTTGGGGGGAAATGGTATGCAGTGAAAAGAATTACAAAGAATATGTGTCTCTAGTCTAAACTTGTACCCAGTATAGGAATTCCTTCTAAAATAATTTGGTCATTAAGTCTCTGCTTGAGCCTTTCCAGTGAATAGGAGTTTACTACTAACAAGGCATCTTATTTTGCTTTTAGACAAATCATTGTTAAAGGACTCTGGCTTAGCTGAAATGTACTGTAACTTCCATTTATTTGTCCTTGGTTATGCCTTCTGAAGCTACACACACACACACACACACACACACACACACACGTTCATCCTAATCTAAGCCATTTTGTATGTGACAGCCCTTACACATATAATGACAGTGATCATTTACCCCCAAGTGCTTTCATTCACAGCCCAAAGCACCATGCTATAGTAAAAGCTGAACATTTTCATATATTATAAACATGATTTATCTCGAGCTGCATATCTTCTCCTGGCACTCTTTTTCTGCCAGAAATAAGTCTCTATGAATTTTAATTTTCAGTAGTGGTAGAGGATTCTATTACCTGCCATATACCTTTTACTTAAATATTCATCAGATCCTACAATCTACCTTAAGCTTCTATTTCACTTTTATAGATGTCAAACTCTCCTTCTTCTTCTTCTTCTCTCCTCTCGCTCCTTCCTTCATTGCTTCCTTCTTTTCCCTTCTTCTTCCCTCCTGAATTATTGGATCTATGACCTTATCGCTGTAGGAATTCACTTCAGTGATGCCATATGAAATCCACACATGTTCTCTTATCCTATGTGGCTCTTATGTCCATGCTCACTCAAAAATTCTCCTCAGAGAATCCACCTAAATCTGTCCACTGATTATTCCTGACCTTTTCTGAAACTCTTTTTACCATGGATCTGATGTTGGCATTTAGACCTTTCCTCCTATACAACTTTTTGGGCAATATCTTTACTGTAAGAAGATGTTGGTTTGACTCTATACCTATAACTGATTTGGAAATTACTTCCACATAAATAGCCAGTCATTTCTTGTCTGTTAAAGTAAATTTCATTTTTATGATGTTATTTCATGTTCATCAAGTCCAAAATCTCCTGATTCTCTCATTTTAAAAATATACATAATACATAGGCATGGGCCTTTTTAGTAACCTAGAAATATTTGTCCTCTTTTATTTCTTACTTCTAAACTATGTTTTCTAATTCTTTTCTAGCCTTCCCAATGCACACCATTACATTGATATCAACAAGTATCAAAAATGAGATTGATTTAATTTTGAGGGTCTTAGAATTTCGTATCTCACCCTTTACAAGAAAGGTTATATACATGAACTACAGTTAACACTTTAGCTTTCTCTTAGTATATGCAAATACAAGATGATCTAGTGTCCTATAAAATGATGTTTCCACTTGCCTAGAATGGAGAACACAATTCTCACTGCCAACTCTTATTTACCTCTCCAAGGAGGACCTTTGAACTATGCTTCCATTTGGCCACAATTTTGTCATTTGTTTTCATTCATAATAAGAATGTCAAGATAGATATGATTCATTTCTCTAGTGGTATATCTACTCACTTATCACTTGACAAGGCTCCCAAATTATAAGGGCCAATAGTTCATAATATTTATAGCCAGTCTAATGCCTTAGTGATTGTTTTTGCCCTATGCCCCCCTTTTCCACTACTCTGCCAAGATTACCACAGAAGCAGAGAAGCTCCCAAGACTAAAGAACACTTTCTTTTTATAGATGTGTTGTGGTTGTTATAGTCAAATAATTAATCCACAAGTGACCTGGCTACTGATTATGAGTGTGCAAAGACCCTCTAAATGTTTAGTCAAAATTCTTTAAATAAATATCTACTGAGGATCTGGTATATAGACAACACCGTGCTAGGAATTGTGAGGGCTATAATAATGCACAAGACATAATTTCTGAATTTGGCTCATAAGATTATATACTTACAGTTAAAAGGAACCACCATGTCGAACCCCCTCATTTTACAGAGGGAAACTGAGGCTAGAAAAACTTGTCCAAGGTCACACCGCTTGTTAGTATCTGAGATAGGATTTTAACTCACATCTTTACTATACTCTTTCCACAGAGCAACCTAGTTACTTTGAAGAAAGTGTAATCCAGTTGGGAAAGAAGATTCATTGAACATTAAGGGACAATCCAAAGCAGTATATAATTACACATCAATCCTGTAGAACAGACAAGTCTATACTACCTTCTAAACCAATTGCCTCTCCTTAGTCATTTGCTCCTCTCATTTTCCTTTATGCAAGTTTCCACAATGTCTCATGAACCTGAAATAATATCTCCTTCCTCATCTGCCATCCTACTCTACTCTCCTTATTGAATAGGACTCTCAAGCTCTACCTTTGACAGAGTCCACCCCTAACTCCTGATAGCAGTCTAACTGTTCTCAATATGTTAGATTGTTTAAATCAATCACACAGGGAAGTTTTGACACTTAATCATCATAGAAATTTTCTGTGGGATGAAATTTGGAAAATAAGGCCTCAACTGTGATAAGGAAAATACATTTTCATAAAGTACAAGAATCATATAAGCAGGAGCTACTTTTCTATTTGTTGACATTATATTATTGGATGTGAATTAGATATGTACATCTCTGGAATTATGGATTCCAAATAGGATAGCAAATAATGGGAACATCTTTGCAGAATTAAAGAGAATTTTTCCAATGTCTTCATGAACAAAGGTACTTAATTTCTGAAAACAAATTTCATAATGACTTTTAGCTTGCAAAGTTAGAGGCTCATTCTATCCCAATGCATATTGAATCTTATTAACATTAGAGGATAATGGAACTCCTGATATGCTCCCATGGAAGACAGCCAGGCTGAAATAACAGACCTTAATTGTTCTGTTGCCTTCAAAAGAACCAGCTCTAGCAGGTGTACAGTCCAGTGTTTTAAAATGTTCCTAATATCTTCCATCCAGTAACTAATAAAGCACATCTATACAAAATGCCCTGGAGCTCATCTTGAAGATACTTAGGGGACTGTGACGCTATGGTTATAGAAAGTTCAAGTACCACAATAAGATAAGGTCATGAATTTTGTCCCAAATGTAAAAAGATCTTTCCTTTCCTACCTAAGAATAAATGTTATTTGGGGTATTTTCCCTTACATTGGACTTGAGAAAGGAGAGTAGTAGTTGAAAGAAGATAAACTCTAGGGACATAGAAATAGGTTATTAAAAGTTGTTCTAAGGTATATTGCAAGTTGCACATCTCACTAAAGAAACCTTTTCTGCCTTTATTCATTCTAACTATATAGGTAGATCCTCATATGCCTATAGAAGCTGTATAAGCATCCAGAAATGTTGAAGCCTCTGGGCTCTGAACTTCATAATTCTGAGACTCAAAATGTATTCTTTATGAAGTACCAGGTTACATATGGACTCTATTGTAGGTGCTCTCACCTATATCTGCCCTCCAGTGATTTATAATCTCAGTTATGATTCCTCACTTCAGTTTTCCCATTTATTTTCTCTAGAATCTCCCTTTGACTATTAGCAGCAGCTCTGTTTATGTAGATGATGTGAAGATAGAAAATGCACTGAACAGTATTCTATACAGAACAGGTGTTCAATTGCTCATGTTGACTTTAATATTTTCCTAGCTCCTTTCAATGCTTAACTCATATACCATCTCCTATGAGTCCTTTCTCAATCCCTAATTCCCTCACTTCTATATTTATTTTGTATATTTTTACAGGTACTTATTTCTCTCTTACTTATCTGTGTTATATTCTGCCCCCAGAATAGAATGTAAGTTCCTTGATGGCAGAATATTTCATTTTCATCCCTTTTCCCCAGTGCCTAGTTCACTGCCTAACAGTAGGTATTTAACAGCTGTCGCGTTGAAATTTAAGAAATAGCTTTAGCATTAGTACATTGGTAAAGTGCGCATGTGATGAATTATACTCATAAATGGTCAATTTTGGAATTTAATCTATATAAAACTAAATTCACTTGGATGAGGACTAGAGTCTGAAAATATGTTATATGCATTATGCATCCCCAAAACAAGCATTTTATGGATACAAAAATTCAAATTTAAATGAGTCCTCATAGTCACGCAAGAGAACTGAATGTCCTAAATGCATGCTTACATAAACATCAATTTGCTTTTTTCATTTGTATACACAGCATGAAGCTGTTAGAAGAGAGATGTTTTATATATCATTAAATAATAATATTTTTCCTGCAGAGTTAAAATGTATTAATTGCAATACTCTTTTTTTTTCTTTGAAAGCACACGCAAAAAAAGTCCCCAAAGAGTTAAAATCATTTTGTGTTCAACTTGTTGGATACAAGTTCAAATGTAAGGAAAGCCAAAGTCATTTTCCCCGCTCTAGTTACACCAATTGTCCACTTCCCTACTTTGAAAAAGGAGGTTATAGTGACAGGTTAGCTTTAACTTTGTTTCTTATACTAAGTTTGATTGTAGGCTCCCTTGGCTCAACCTAATTTGGATGAAGGTCCTTTTAATTAGCTATTATGGAGACTGAACAATGAATCTTTGAAACATTATTTTCCCCTTTTCTAATGTATTTCTCTCTACTGATGCATGTCCTTGAAGAAATTACTTTCCAGGTGAGGAAGTACACCCAGAAAAGTACTAATCATTCATCATTTGGGGAATGTGGGGACATGGATTAACTAGTTCTATTTATACTGAAGAAAATTCCTAAATTACAAAGAAAATGCTAAGTTTTAGGATCTCTCATGATACACAGTTTCAATAAAGGATTTTCTTAGTTAAATTAAAAGTCATCAGGTTCTTTTAAAGGTGTACTAAAATGACAACAGAGAAGGGAACTTTAAAAGATGAGCCTCATTCATCCTTTGAAGTTCCTGGCTCTTTCTAAATCATGAAGAAGTCTGAAGTTAACATTTAATCCTAATGATAGAAAGGAAGGATAACCCACAGTATTTGGCAGGGCATACCTTCAAGTGTTTTAAATGCAAGTGTGGTTGAATTCATCACCACTCTCCAAAAGTATTTGTTAATCACTTAGATGTGAAGCTATACTAGAACTGTTTAGGGTGATCTAAACAGAATGCATCACTGTCCATAGTATTAAGTGCAGAGTCCAATAATCCAAAGATGCTAATACACCAAAAATTAAAAAAACTTCTTCATTTAAGCAGAGAGATTCCTAAGCCCAACAAAAAAGCCCCAATTAGTTATTGCTAAAATAATTTTAAAATAACACAATTCTGCTAATACCAAACAAAATATTCCTGAGCTATAAGATCATTACACTATAGAAGAATTATTTTCTAAAATTAAAAATGTTCTATTGTCTAGATAAGAGCATCTGCTCAGTATGCTTTCTCTAATAATATTTTGTCTGGACTTTCCATTTGCACTGACCTAAAAGGTTTCCTGTAAGTTACATATTATTTTAATAACTCAGAAGACATCAAGTTCCAGAATCACTTTCTATAACCCATTGGACCACTTCATGCAACCTTCATTTTTTGATGTGTCATGTAGAGGAAACAGCCAGATTGCAAAACAGTTACTTATACCAGTTTGGTTTATATGTCTTGATGAATAGAATTTGAATTATGCTGGCACTAGATAACTGAGATCTAATGCACCACAACCTGGGTACTTAACCATGAAATACTTGATTAGAACATGTGAAACCATCTCTACAGAAACCCCAAAACCTTGAGCAATGTAGAGAAATACATGAAGTTTGTCTTCTGGCACAGAACATACCCCTAGCCTTCCCTTTCCTATACCTTTAGTATTTTCCCCTTTCCTTTCCAATCCAATGCCTACCCAATCTCTATACCTTATTCTTCTCCTGCCCCTGCCGTGGGGCACTGGGGTTAAGTGACTTGCCTAGGGTCACACAGCTAGTAAGTGCCAAGTGTCTGAGGCCAGCCTTGAACTCAGGTACTCCTGAATCCAGGGCCAGTTCTTTATTCACTGCGCCACCTAGCTGCCCCTCTATACCTTATTCTTAACAATTATTAATCCTACTCTCAGGAAAGGATATGAATTAAAGAATTAAGAAATGAATGAATAAAAAAGTATTTATTAAGTGCTTACCATTTACCAAGCACTATGATAAGCTCTGAGCATACAAATGGGAAAAAATGAGACAATACCTGCTCTCAAGGATCTCACATTCTAATTAGGAAAGACAACACATTAAGAGTCCAACTGAGGTCAGATGGAAAGCTCAGAAGTCCTAAAGGTAATGTGATGATGCATATGGCAAGAGAAAGGATGACTTGGGAGGGGGGAATCAGATGCTGGTGCCCAGAGATCTAGAGACAATAGCATCATGAGAGAAGGTGAGGCCTGGCAGTGCTTCTTCTCATTGGAAAGAAGGACTGGTGATTCTTATACAATTCCCATGAAGAGTAGAGAAGCCAATATTGGACTTGCTCACTTCACTTCCAGCTCAACTCTCTCTGTACTGCTATACATCCTCAGCTGCAGCCTTGCTCACCTCTAGCTGACTCCACTGTGGATTCTACTCTCCTGACTTCTAAGTGCTTGGCCAGGATTGACATTTTGTGAGGGGCCCCATGCATGTTCACTTCATTTTCTGCACTCATGAAGCTCAACTCACTCTCTCTGACCTATTCTACCTGCTCATCTTGCTCTCCACCTCCTAACTTTCTATTTGGCATTTATGTTCTGTCTCTCCCTGTTAGAATGTAAGTTCCTTGATAGTAGGAGACATCTAGTTTTCTGCTATTTGTAGCCACAGTATATTACAGAGTGTTTGGCATATAGTAAGTACTTAATAAATTATCAATCTGTCTACTTAGAGATATAGCTATAGCTTAAGCTAAAGCTATATCATAGGCACAGGCATAAGTATGGGTATATCACTGGAGTATTTATAATAGTAAATGACTCCCAGGTAACCCAAGTGGTGCAACCAGCTACATAACTTTTGCCACCTAGACTGGGTGCCAAGGCATCTTTGAGAGAGGGACAAAGGAAAGTCAAGGGGGAATGGCACCTTCTTGTCCAGAAGTGCAGATTGTAATGGATGTAAGAGAAGGGCCAGTGGAAGACATGGGGGAAGGGTGTCCTCCTTTTGTCCACATGCACATAAAGGTGTAAGTAACAATGTGGTGGTTATACCTTGGAAAAACTAATTCAGAACAAAAAATTCATACAGCACGGTGTGGAAAAGGAATACATTGAATGTATAATCTGGTGTTGGGAATAAAATCTACAACCTTTTAAAATAGGTTATTCCAACATCAATTAGGTTTCCTCATTTGTTACCTTAGAGGATAGGTAGAGATTTTATGAACTTCAATAATATTTAACAGAAGAGCTAGCCTCAATCATTGACCTGAGGTTCTATCTAAGCCATGTGTACACCCAGCTATACCTAGCTTTAAAGAAATATCCTAGGGGCAGCTAGGTGGCGCAGCGGATAGAGCACTGGCCCTGGATTCAGGAGGACCTGAGTCCAAATCCAACCTCAGACACTTAACACTTACTAGCTGTGTGACCCTGGGTAAGTCACTTAACCCCAATTGCCTCACTAAAAAAATAAAATAAATTAAAAAATAAAAATAAAAAAAAAGAATATCACTTAAAAAAAGAAATATCCTAGATAAGTATGTTTAGGATCATAACCAAAAGGTTGACCACTTATAATGAATTATTTGTTCATGGAAACCCATTAAATAGATAAAAATATGAAGCATCCCTCATACTGGCATGGTCAATTCTACTTATACAGGAAACAAGGAAAGAAGGAAGGAAGGAAGGGAGGGAGGGAGGGAGGGAGGGAGGGAGGAGGTAAGGGAGAGAAGAAAAGAAGGGGGAAAAAAAGGAAGGACTTATGATGTTCCAGATACTATACTCAGAAGGTGCTAAGAATCTTACAGTTTTTAGACCATACAGAAACAGTGACTTAATTTAAATACTCTTATAAGTTACATTACAACAATTGGAGGGGTATTGATGAGATCATACCCACAAGATCAGGGATCCATGAATATCCATTCATTGTCTCTAATTCTTGCTACATGACCAGACAACCTCTTTTTATGGCTATTCCCACATAAACTATGTGCTATGGCTGGTAACTGGGTTAAACTGTGGATTGATTTGATTTATATAGTCAAGGTCAATGGTTTCATGCAAATTTGCAATTTTAATTAGATTCCAATGTAGGAACACAATATTATTTTAATCTTCAGTTAATGCAAGGTACTTGCATTCAAATTTTCTATGATGTACTGAAGCCAAACTGATGTCTGGTGATACTGTAAGACTACAAGCCAGGCAATATCACAATGTGATAGAAACTGAAGTTGCAAGGAATTGTAGAAGCAATAAAATAAGTAAGTAAGTAAGTAGTAGTAGTAGTAGTAGTAGTTTTATAAAGTTTTAAAGCTCTTTACAAATAGACTCATTTTATCTTCACAACAATCCTGAAAGGTGGGTGCTATTATTACACCCATTTTATAGATGATGAAGCTGAAACTGTTATAGGTTAATTGACTTACAAAGTGTCATATAGCTAAGAAGTGTCAGACTGTATTTGAATTAAGGTCTTCCTGATCTTAGAACCAAGTCTCTATATCCAATGTACCACCTATCTGTATCAAAAGAATGAATGGATTGTAGTGGGCAAATATGAGCTACAGTATATTACCAGTTATGAACTGTACATAAAAAGTAGTACAAAAAAGATCATAATATAAATGTACAACCATAATACACTGGTCAAGCAGCAAAATAAGAGACATCATAGACCTTTGACCCTATCAATGTGAGTATTAACTCTACTTACTCAGGTCACAAACCATCTAGAGTTTTTTCATCATGTACAATTCTTTTCCAAATTTTCTTATTAATCCTTCATAAATGTTCTACCTGCCATGCAAAAAGTCTTCATCTAAGCCTTCTTTGTATTTTGGGAGGAAAGCAATTGTAATGATTGGAATGACACCACCTGCTGGAGACTTACTGTAGTAAAGCTCTACCATGAGGTGAAGGTCTCTGAGGACAAAACCATGCATCTTTTTTTTTGGGCATCAGGAAGTGACGTTTGCATGTGGGAGGAAGAAGGGGGAGCCTGGCGCTCTGACTCTCTCTCTTTCCTGAGGACTCTGGTGGAGAAGGGAGCTAGAAATGCACTCTCCCTTTAATAGATAGAAGAATCTAGGCCTTTCTCTCTTCACCAAATTCTTATTCTCCTTAATAAATGCTTAAAAGTCTAACCCTTGCTAAAGCTTATAATTTATTGGCAACCACTCATTAGATATTTTAGACAGACTAGATAGAATTTTAGCCTTTACACAATGCAATATCCAAGCTATCTCTTGCTCTCAGAATATGATTAACCCACCTCATTTTACTGGTCATAGCTTTGTAACTTCCTTGGCAATAGCTCTTACTCTACTTCTTCCATGGAGATTACCACTGGAAATATGTTGCCATCTATTTGTGCTCACCATGTACTTCTACATTGCTCTTTGAGTCACCCTAAAACATTTTATTCTTTGGAGATTACAGTATTTCAAGATTTGCAACAATACCACATCACCAGAAGGGGACCATCTCCAGTAGTCCTGACCTATGTCCTGTCACTAGACCCAAATGGCTCTGGAGGAAAGAATGAGGCTGATGATGACTTTGTACAGCCCTGCCTCACTTAAATCCACTTCACTTGCAAGTCAAGACATTACCCTCCTCATGTCATTTGGTCCTCTTGAAGAAGGAAGGATAAATTACAATCTGTGTGAATAATAGCAGCTGCCCACTAGGGACCCAACTGGTCAGCTTCAGTTGGGCAATGCTGCTTCTTCCTTCCTTTCTTCCTTCCTTCCTTCTTTCCTTCCCTCCTTCCTCCCTCCCTTCCTTCTTTTCTTCTTTCTTTCCTTCCTTCCTTGCTCTCCCTCTGCCCACATTGGGAATCATACCTTTACATGTGGATGCTCTGCCCAAAGGAATATAAATTTTGATCACTTAAACCTCACAAGGTATCTTGGGGGTTAGAGGCTAGATTTTTTTCTCTTCTCTACTTATTTATTCTGTCATTTAAAAATAAACTGGGACAATTAACTCTGTTGTCACATGTAATTTCATTTACTATTTCTTGAATTAGAGCTCTGAAAATCTAGGCTATAATAAAAACCCATTGGGATTTAAATGGAGCTACTTAACTGTGCCTTAAATCCAAATTACTCTGGCTCTCACTGATTGGTCAATAATGGTCTTGGCCCAAGCTTCACTTGGTCTCTGTTTGGGTTTTGATGGCTCAGAGTGAATGTAAATAGCAATTGTTTCTGTTCTGGCCAGAAACCCTGAGGGTCTTCATCTCCCAGATTTTTTTTTTTTGAGTAGGCAAACTAGGCCATCATTTGCCTCATTTCTTACCTAGCCTTAAATCACTGAATAAGTGTTGCCTCAGACAAACTGAGACCCAGGAAAGATCTTAAATTTAAAAGGCCAAGATCTTCCACTGCATCTGGGGTCATCTTCCTTCATCCTGACCTATGTCTTTCCACTGGACTCAGGTGACTCTAAAGGAGAAAGTGAGGCTGATGACTTTACACAGCCCTGCCTCACTGAAATCTAATTTAATTGCAAGTCAAGACATTTCCCTGCTGATGTCATTGGTCATCTTCAAGAATGAAGGACAAATAACATCACCAGAAAAAAAAAACTTTTTTAAATTTAGGGTTTTGTGCTAGTAAGTAGCTTTGTATCATAAAATGACTACATAATTTTCCAAATTCAATCCATCTTATTTTCTTTCTCCTATTCATTTCTGGGCCTAACTTATTGTTCATCAGTAGAGCCTGCCATAGATAGATAGATAGATAGATAGATAGATAGATAGATAGATAGATAGATAGATAGATGATAGATAGATAGATAGACAGACAGACAGATAGACAGACAGATAGATAGATAGATAGATAGATAGATAGATAGATAGATAGATAGATAGATAGATAGATATAGATCAATAGATATTGATGTACTAATTCACTGGCATGGTCTTCCAACTACATATCATAGCTTACTATTTTTCATCTGTTTTTCCTACACAAGTTATTTGACTGATTTCATTGCCATCATGGAAGAAATTCTATAATGAAACTACAAAAACAAAGACAACTCACCTTTTGTAGGAGACTTTTCCCACCCCTCTCTTACTGCTATCATCTTCCCCTCTCAGATTACCTTCTAACTACTCTGTACATATCTTGTTTTCTCCCAATTACAATGTATTCTCCAAAGAACATGGACATTTTTGCCTTTCTTGGTATCCTCACTGCTTAGTTCCTGGCATATTAAAAGCATTTAATAAATGCTTATTAACTGACTGACTGAAGCAATCTATTCATTCAAGGAGCTTACATTCTAAGATCATAGCAATATATGATCATCTATTTAGAACTGGAAAAGAATTGAAAAGCCATCTAATCCAAACAATTTATAGATAAGGAAATGGAAGCCCAGGAGTTAAGTGATTTACCCCGTCACATAGGTAATTAGTAATAGAGGAGAGATTTGAACTCTATTCCTCTAACTCTAAATTCATTGCTCATTCCACTGTACTACACTGTGGCATATAAATAAAAATATTTAGATCTTTTTTTAAAAAGATTTTTGTTCAAAGAAAGTGCCCCTTAAGCCAATGCTTTAAAGAAGGAGTTCTTAACCTTTATAGGGGGAATTGGGGGAGGGAGACTGAGAAAGAGGAGAGTTTATTTCAGTATTTTTTTTTCTTTTTTAATCTTGTGTATTTCACTTTTTCAATTTAAAAACATTATTATGAGGATGGGTCCATAGACTTCATCAGACTGCAAAAGGAATCTATTACAGAAAAATCTTTAAGAAACCTTAATTTAAAGTGCCATTTTGGAATCACCACAGTAATAATGCTTTGTGTCTTAGAGAATTTAATAGTTTTCAAAGCATTTTCATGTATATTAACTTATTTAATCCCCATGAGAGGTAGGTATAATCCATACTTTATAGATAAAATTTAGACTCTCAGAGGTTCGATAAATTGTCCAAGATCCCACAACTACTAAATCCTAGAGATGGAACTAGAACTCAGATTTTATGATTCCTACCACTTTCTACTATAATCATATTGCCTCCCTTAAATTGTTTGGTTACTCAATTAAGCCACATTGCTCTTGGAGTACTTTATACATGTGAAACATCAGTCTCATTATACTTGTGCCTTTTTTCTTAAGATTATATAATTTTCCTTCCTCAAACCTTATTGTAATGCAAAACTAGAATATTTCAATAATGAATAATAATCTAATAATTTGTTTGCTGCCTTTTATTACTATATTAATGCATTTACTACAATTTGAGAGATGTAAAATTTAACTAAACTAAACAGGAAAAAAATTAAACTACTACACAAGTGAACTCAGTAGTAAATTGGTGTCTTGAAAAAGTTAATTCCCCTACTGCCTGATTCCTTGGGTGCTGCTTACTTACTAAAATAATTTTCTATATTACCTTTCAATTTAAATAACTAATTTCAATAATATATAAAGGGGGGGAGCCAAGATGGAGGAGAGTAGCCAGCAAATCGCCTAAGCTCTCCTTCTATTCCCTCAAAAAGAACATTAAATCAAGTTTCTAGACATAGTCTGAAACTACAGAACCTGCAAAGAGACAGAGAGACACAGTCTTCTGACCAAAGATAAATTAGAAGATTTCAAGAAAGGTCGGTCTCACTGGGGCAAAAGGGAGGCACAGTGCACGGCAGCAGCACAGCGCTGAGGGGGTCGGGACAAGTCAGCAGGAAGCTGTGGGCCACAGCCGAGCAACTGAAGCCCCTAGATCCTGGCTCAACAAGCTGGTGACACAGAAGGGCAGTGGCAAAACCCACCTGCACCAGCCAGGAGGGCAGGTTGCCAGCTGCACAGCCACCCATAGGACAGGCGTGACCAGGCCTACTGATCCCAGTGCACAGCCAGCAAGGCTAGGGTGGTGAGAAATCCACAAGCCATAGAGGCCTCAGTTTAGAAAGCCAGTGACACAGCCCCTATACCCCAGCACAAGAAGCTTGAAACAGGGAACCTGGTGCCCCCAGAGCAGACCTCAACTTAAAAAAAAAAAAAAGCTGCAGAATGAGTAAGAAACGAAAAAGAGTTCTCACCATTGAGAGCATCTATATTGACAGGGAAGAGGTAAACACAAACTCAGATTAGGACAATACTCCCAAATTGCCTACATGTGAAGCATCAAGAGGGAAGGCGAACTGGTCCCAAGAACAAAAAGCCTTCTTGGAAGACCTCAAAAAGGATTTTAAAAATCAATTGAGAGAAATGAGGAGAGAAATGAAAGCAACACAAAAAAATTATGAAAAAAAAATTGGGGGCAGCTAGGTGGTACAGTGGATAAAGCACCAGCCCGGGATTCGGGAGGACCTGAGTTCAAATCCGGCCTCAGACACTTGACACTTACTAGCTGTGTGACCTTAGGCAAGTCACTTAACCCTCATTGCCCCACCAAAAAAAAAAAAAAAGAATTGGCAGCTTGGAAAAGGAAGCACAAAGATTGACTGAAGAAAACAATTCCTTAAAAAATTCATCTGGCCAAATGGAAAAAAAGGTGCATAATCTCACTGAAGAAAACAATGCCTTAAAAAATTCATTGAGCCAAATGGAAAAAAGGGTGCATATTCTCATTGAAAAAAACAATGCCTTAAAAATTAAAATTGGACAGTTTGAAGATAACAAATCCATGAGACACCAGGAATCAGTCAAGCAGAATCAAAAGAATGAAAAAATAGAAGAAAATGTGAAATACCTCACTGGAAAGACAACTGATCTGGAAAACAGATCCAGGAGAGACAATCTGAGAATCATTGGACTGCCTGAAAGCCATGACCAGAAAAAGAATCTAGACACCATATTCCAGGAAATTATTAAGGAGAACTGCCATGATACTATAGAATCAGAGGATAAAATTGTCATTGAAAGAATCCACAGACCACCTCCTGGAAGAGATCCCAAAAGGAAAACTCCAAGGAATATTGTAGCCAAATTCCAGAATTATCAGGTGAAGGAGAAAATACTCCAAGCAGCCAGAAAGAAGCAATTTAAATATCATGGAGCCACAGTCAGGATTGCTCAGGACCTGGCAGCTTCAACATTAAAGGATCAAAAGGCTTGGGATATGATATTCTGGAAGGCAAAGGAGCTTGGATTGCAGTCAAGAATCTATTACCCCACAAAACTGAACATTCTCTTTCAGGGGAAAAGATAGACATTCAATGACACTGGGGACTTTCAAGGTTTCCTGATGAAAAGACCAGATCTGAATAGAAAATTTGATCTTAACATACAAGACTCAAGAAAAGTTTAAAAAGGTAAATATGGGGGGGGGAAGTTACTCAATAAGGTTAAACTGTTTAGATCCCTACATGGGAAGATAATACTTATTACTCTTGAGAACTGTATATGTATTTAGACAGACAGAAGGATTATACACAGAGGGTATAAATAAAAACTGTCTTTGATGTGATGATATCAAGAAAATTAAGGGGTTAAAAAGGGAGTTTATGGGGAGAAGAGGAAAGGGGAGGTGGAATGGGGTGAATTACATCATATGTAGAGGTGAAAAAACCTATTACAATAGAGGGAAAGAAGGGAGGGGTGAACATTCTTTCAACCCTACTCTCACTAGATTTGATTCAAAGAGGGAATAACATATATATTCATTTGGATAAAGAAACTTAGCTTATTCTTTAGGGAAGTAAAAGGGTAAGGGGAAAGGGGGAGGGACTGACAGAAGGGAGGGAAAAAGCAAGGGAGAAAAGGGTAAAAAAGGGAGGAGGGTAAGAAAAAGGGAGGGCAGATTGGGGAGGCAGGGTAAGAAGCAAAACGTTGAGGAGGAACAAGGCGAAAGAAGCGGGGGAAAGTACAAACATAGTAAATAGAATGGAGGGGAATAGACAGTCGGTAATAGTAACTGTGAACGTGAATGGGATGAACTCTGCCATAAAACAGAAGCAAATAGCAGAGTGGATTAAAAACCAGAATCCTACAATATGCTGTTTACAAGAAACACATTTGAATCAGAGAGATATACACAGAGTAAAGGTAAAAGGCTGGAGCAGAATATATTATGCTTCAGGTAAAGTCAAAAAAGCAGGGGTAGCAATCCTTATCTCAGACAAAGCAAAGGCAAAAATAGATCTAATTAAAAGAGATAAGGGGGGCAGCTAGGTGGTGCAGTGGATAGAGCACTGGCCCTGGAGTTAGGAGTACCTGGGTTCAAATCTGGCCTCGGACACAACACTTTCTAGCTGTGTGACCCTGGGCAAGTCACTTAACCTCAATTGCCTCACTAAAAAAAAAAAAAAAAAGAAGAAGAAAAAAAAGAGATAAGGAAGGAAACTACATCTTGCTAAAAGGTACTATAGATAATGAAGTAATATCAATATTAAATATGTATGCACCAAGTGGTATAGCATCCAAATTCTACGAGGAGAAGTTAAGTGAGTTACAAGAGGAAATAGACAGTAACACTATACTAGTGGGCGATCTGAATCTTCCCCTCTCAGAATTAGATAAATCTAGCCAAAAAATAAATAAGAAAGAAGTGAAAGAGGTGAATACAAAACTAGAAAAGTTAGGCGTGATAGATGTCTGAAGAAAACAGAATGGGGATAGAAAGGAATATACCTTTTTCTTAGCAGTACATGGCACATATTCAAAAATTGACCATGTATTAGGACACAAAAACATCATAGTCAAATGTAGAAAGGCAGAAATAGTAAATGCATCCTTCTCAGATCATGATGCAATAAAAATTACATGTAATAAAGAGCCATGGAAAGTGTGGCAGTGAGATGGACTTTAGGCCTGACAGTAAAGGAACAGTCCCCAAAGTCCATCAATAAAAGCTCTAACTAGAGACCAGAGGCTTCTTCCATTTACTAGTCTGGGAGATAAATAAGGGAAAGGTTAAAAAGGGGAGGTTAATGCTCTAGTATCCAATTTTAAATCTCAGAAAAGGTAGGGTGAAAATCAATTGGAAACTAAATAATTTCATTCTAAAGAATAAGTGGGTCAAACAACAAATCATAGAAACAATCAATAACTTTATCCAAGAGAATGACAATAATGAGACAACATACCAAAATCTATGGGATGCAGCCAAAACAGTGCTTAGGGGAAAATTTATAGCTCTAAATGCTTACATGAATAAAAAAGAGAAAGAGGAAATTAATGAATTGGGCATGCAACTTAAAAAGCTAGAAAAAGAACAAATTAAAAATCCCCAATTAAATACTAAATTAGAAATTCTGAAAATTAAATGAGAAATTAATTAAATTGAAAGCAAGAAAACTATAGAATTAATCAATAAAAATAAGAGCTGGTTTTATGAAAAAACAGTAAAATAGATACGCCACTGGTTAATTGGTTAGAAAAAAGAAAGAAGAAAACCAAATTACCAGTATCAAAAATGAAAGGGGTTATTTTGCCCAACTGTATGCCAATAAATTCGACAGTCTAAATTAAATGGATAAATATTTACAAAAACACAAACTGCCCAAGTTAACTGAAGAGGAAATAAAATCCTTAAATAAGCCCATATTAGAAAAAGCAATTGAACAAGCCATTAATGAACTCCCTAAAAAAACAAACAAACAAACAAACAAACAAAAAACAGGGCCAGATGGGTTTACAGGTGAATTCTACCAAACATTTAAAGAACAATTAATTCCAATATTATACAAATTATTTGGAAAAATAGGTGAAGAAGAAGTTCTACCAAATTCATTTTATGACACAAATATGGTGGTGATACCAAAACCAGGCAGAGCAAAAACAGAGAACAAAAATTATAGACCATTTTCCCTAATGAATATTGATGCTAAAATCTTAAATAAAATATTAGCAAGGAGATTACAGCAAGTGATCACCAGGATAATACACTATGACGAGGTCGGATTTAGACCAGGAATGCAGGGCTGGTTCAGCATTAGGAAAACTATTAACATAATCAACCACATCAATAAGAAAACTAACCAAAATCATATGATTACCTCAATAGATGCAGAGAAAGCTGTTGACTAAATATAGTACCCATTCCTAATAAAAACACTAGAATGCTTAGGAATAGGTGGAGTTTTCCTCAAAATAGTAAGCAGTATCTACCTAAAACCATCAGCAACATCATATGTAATGGAGATAAGTTACAGGTATTCCCAATAAGATTGGGGTGAAACAGGGATGTCCATTATCACCTCTATTATTTAATATTGTACTAGAAATGTTAGCTTTAGCAATTAGAGAAGAGAAAGGAATTAAAGGAATTAGAAGAGGCAAGGAAGAAACAAAACTATCACTCTTTGCAGATGATATGATGCTATACTTAAGGAATCCTAGAGAATCAACTCAAAAATTTCTTGAAACAATTAACAACTTTAGCAAAGTAGCAGGATATAAAACAAATCCACATAAATCATCAGCATTTCTATACATGACCAACAAAGTCCAGCAGCAAGAGATAGAAAGAGAAATTTCATTTAAAGTAACAGTAGATAATATAAAATACTTCAGAGTCTACTTGCCAAGACAAACCCAGGAACTCTATGAACACAATTACAAAACACTTTTCACACAAATCAAATCAGATCTAAATAATCGGAAAGATATCAATTGCTCATGGATAGGCAGAGCTAATATAATAAAAATGACAATTGTACCTAAATTAATTTACTTATTCAGTGCCATACCAAACACACTACCTGAAAATTATTTTATAGAGCTAGAAAAAATAACAAAATTCATCTGAAAAACAAAAAGTCAAGAATATCAAAGGGAAATAATGGAAAAATGCACAGGAAGGTGGGTTAGCTGTACTAAATCTGAAACTCTACTATAAAACAACAGTCATCAAAACTATCTGGTACTGGCTAAGAAATAGAGAGGAGGATCAATGGAATAGGCTAGGCACAGGAGACACAGTAGTAAATGACATTAGCAATGTACTGTTTGATAAACCCAAAGACTCTACCTTCTGGGATAGGAACTCAGTATTTGACAAAATCTGCTGGGAAAACTGGAAGATAGTATGGTAGAAATTATGCATAGACCAACATCTTACACCTTATACTAAAATAAGGTCAAAATGGGTACATGATTTAGACATAAGAGTTGATACCATAGGTAAATTAGGAAAAGAAGGAATAGTCTACCTTTCAGATCTTTGGAAAGGAGAACAGTTTATGACCAAACAAGAGATAGACAATATTATGAAATGCAAAATGGATGATTTTGATTACATCAAATTAAAAAGGTTTTGTACAAATAGAAGCAATGCATCCAAAATTAGAAGGAATGCAGAAAGCTGGGAAACAATTTTTATGGCCAGTACTTCTGATAAAGGCCTCATTTCTAAAATATATCTGGAACTAAATCAAATTTATAAGAATCCAAGTCATTCCCCAATTGAAAAATGTTCAAAGGATATGAACAGGCAGTTTTCTGATGAAGAAATCAAAGCTATCTATTCACATATGAAAAAATGCTCTAAATCACTAATGATTAGACAGATGCCAATTAAAACAACTCTGAGGTACGACCTGACACCTACCAGATTGACTAATATGACAAAAAAAGAAAATAATAAATGTTGCAGAAGCTGTGGAAAAATTGGAACACTAATGCATTGTTGGTGGAGCTGTGAAGTGATTCAACCATTCTGGAGAGCAATTTGGAATTATGCCCAAAGGGCTACAAAGCTCTGCATACCCTTTGACCCAGCAATACCACTTTTGGGTCTTTTTCCCAAAGAGATCATGGAAAAGGGAGAAGGATCCACGTGTACAAAAATACTTATAGCTGCTCTTCTTGTGGTGGCAAGGAATTGGAAATTGAGGGGATGCCCATCAAATGGGAAATGGCTGAACAAGTTATGGTATATGTTTATTTGTTTGTTTGTTTTGCAGGGCAATGGGAGTTAAGTGACTTGCCCAGGGTCACACAGCTAGTAAGTGTCAAGTGTCTGAGGCTGGATTTGAACTCAGGTACTCCTGAATCCAGGGCCGGTGCTCTATCCACTGCACCACCTAGCCGCCCCCCAAGTTATGGTATATGAATATAATGGGATTCTATTATGCTGTAAGAAATGATGAGCAGGCAGATTTCAGAGAAACCTGGAAGGACTTGCATGAACTGATAATGAGTGAGATGAGCAGAACCAGAAGAGCATTATATGCTGAGTGTACCATACTATTTCTTTTGTTTTTGGTGCTATTGTTTTTCTTTTTTGAGGTTTTTCCTTTTTACTTTGATTCTTCTCTTATAACATGACTAATGCATAAATATGTTTAGTGTTTATGTATATATAAATATATAAATATAAATAACCTATATCAGATTACCTGCTGTCTGGGGGAGGGGAGATGGAGGAGGGCGGGAGAAAAATTTGAAATTAGAAATCTTATCTAAATAAATGTTGAAAACTAAAATTAATTAATTAATTAAGATTTAAAATAATAATAATAATAATATATAAAGGATATGTCATGCCAAAATGATATATGATATATATTCCTCTTAAAGAACATTTTCATCAACCTCATAGAATCATAAAGAATTATATATGTATATAAATATATGTGATAAAGTTGATCATTTTATCAGAGTTTATAGTTGGAATAATTAAACTCAAATCAAGGCAGAGTGTGGACAAAAGTGTGATGTTGTCAAAGATGGATTATTGTACCTTCCTCCTTTAATTTCAGAACACCCTATCCTCTCTTCTTATACTCCAATTTCTCTTAATACAATTAGGATATGGCACATTCCATTCTTAAAAGAACTTCTCTAAGCTAGCTACCACAGTTGGGGGGTAGGGGGGAAGTGAGCTGACAAATGAATTCCTGATAAGGCATTACCCCCTCCCAATAGGGATTTGTGTTTTAATAAGAGATTCTTATAAACAGTGAAGTCTTTAAGCCTCAGTGTAATGAAACTTTAATAGTGGTATTTTAGGCATCTTGACAAATATGTTTAGATTGGTAAGCTTTTCTGAAATACATCAATTCAAAGGAGCCATGCACTTAATTCATCATCAATTCATTCATAAGACAAGTCCTAATCATTATCCTTATCATTGTAATCATTGAGCTTTTATTGAGTATAGGTAAGATCCATTATAAGCTCTAGAGGCCATCAACTGAAAGGAATGAGCAAAAATATTCACATAAACTCTCAATTACCTCTGAGTTATGGCTCTGTATATAAGATCCAAAATGTATACTGATGAGGAAGAAAATGTGGTAAGCCTATTGCACATAAGAAAATTCAGTACAGTCTTCTTTTGTGCTTCTTCATACCTTTTAAGCTATAATGAATTACACAAAATTTTAAAAAGAGAGAGAAGAATGTGTTCTCCTTAAATCTCTGTGTTTGTAATGTGCTGTTGTTCATCTTGCTAACAACTTAAACCCAGGGTTAAATTCTGAGATTTTTCATGTATTAGACAAATATATCCAAAAGTAATTAGATCAGTACAGAGATGAATAGGACTGCTTTGGCACACCATTAGCATCATTTTCTGAATAGAAAGAAGGCAAAATAACTTAAAGAGTAAAATTATTTTCAAATCATTTAAGCCAAATAACTTGGAATTCCAATGCTTCGATTATGTCTAATCCTGCTGAAAGGCTGAATTGTAATAAGCCTAAGATATATTACATTGCAATGCTGTGTCACCAGTGCATAACAGAGTTATATTTTCCATTAATTCATTCTTTTATGGAAATATAAACACTCTATATGCTTAATATCATACATACATAAAATTATATCACATCTTAAAATGATCTATTAATGAATATTTTACTTAGATCAAAAAGTGAACAACACCAGAATCAATCTTTGGAATCATTTTAACTTACTTTTTTGCAATATTGAAAATGTCAAGCAATCAAAAAAAAAAAAGGTATCAGTCACAATTCTGCCTTCCAAAATCAGTTGTATATCCTATGTATACAGTGTCTTTTGAACATAGCTAGTGTATCACATCTCTTTCCTGTTTTTTAATTAGGATCAGTCAGAATAAAAGGGAGAAAACTGGATAGAATAAAATTAGTGACCCAAAAGGAACCTCTAAACTACCATAATGAAGAAGTCCTTGTAGAGATGACCCAGAGTGAGCATGCCCCACCAATTGTTGTTCTGATAATGATGTTTAAGTAATCATAGAATATTATAATTGAAAGAGACTTCAAAGGACATCAAGTCTAACATATACTTTAACATGACTCCTTTCTGTGATGTCCCTGACTAGCTTTTGCTCAAAGATTGCTAAGGCAGATGGACCCACAACTTCCTAATACAACCAATTACCCTTTAGAAAGATCTAATTATTAGGAAGTGTTTTCCTTACATAGAGCCAAAATCTATCATTCTGTACTTCTACCTATAGTTCCTACTTCTTTCCTCCATAGTCCAGCAAAATAAGACTAATCTCACTTCAACATAATGCTCTTCAAATAATTGAAGACAGATACATTGTCTCTACAAAGTCTTTTGTAAAGGATAACTAACTCTTCTTTCTTCAACCAATTCTCATATGGCTTGGTTTTTTATGATTATTATCTTTCTGGGTCAGCAATTATTCAAAATTACAGCTCATGAGCTCCCATCTGTTGTTTTCCTTTTACCAAACCAAGCCAGAGGACATATTAACTCAAATAAAAAGGTAATTAACTAGTAACAAAGAAAATAAGAAGGAAGTATCTTCTCCTTCACCCATACAAAACAAGGAACAATCTTTTCATAGATTCTTGAGAAACAAAACACTTATACTCAAGATAACTCTTGCTCCCAGGGTATAGTCAACTGAGTTTTCTGCCTCCAGAGCTGCTGCTTCCAACTTTCCTGAAGAACTACTGTTGTCATGTGCTGTGTTGTTTTCTCTTCTAAACTGCCATCTGCTACTTTACTGCTGGACTGTTTCCATCATTTCTGCTTCTCTGCTGAATTGCTGCTAGAATGGTTTTTTGCTGAGAGTATTTTTAGCTTTTTTGTGACCAAGCACATACACAGCCTTAGGGATATATCAACTCTTTTGTGAGTCAGCCAGCACCCACACCCTGCCAAAGAGTCCCTCAAATCTAACGCAAATCTAGTCTATTTTTTTTCTTAGCATTCTGCTTGTTCTCAGTAGAAGAACAAGCTCACTTCTTGGTATTTGTGATGGTTGAGTAAATTACCTTGATCTCCAATCAGATCTCTGGCTTTCTAGTATTAGAGTCATGCAAATTATTCTGGTACTTCATTTAAACACACTGGAGGGATAAGGTGGAATAGGTAACTCTCCCCACCCTTCCCCCCACATTCATACTGTTAGATCTAAATCACTATTCCTTCTACATCAAAATTTGTCTGGAACTAAAAATCATATTCTAGATATGGTCTGACAAGGACAGAAAACAAGAAGGATGTACTGACAACATTCTGTCTAAGCAAGAAAACAAGCAAAACAACCAGAGATATTAAAATTTTCTACATCTAGATAGTCATAAGCATTAGCAATATTATTTCCTAACTTTTCTACCCAGAAGAAAATAGACATAAGCCAGCACAAACTAGGGCTTCTCAAACTTCCAAAAGTACTCAATATTGATAGGGGAAAAAATGTTTTTAAAAAATCCAGCAGCCAACTCCCTACTCCACCAGCAAAATCTACCATATAGTCTCTAAACCAGTCATTTCATTGTCCTGCACAAATATACAGAGAGAATAAAGACAGATTAGAAAAACAAAAATTGACAGCTCATCTTTTATTTTTTATCACAAAGTTCTCAAGGAAAACCTGTAGGGGACAGAGAGGACAATTTCAAAACCTTCAAAAGATAATAATAGTAATGATTATATCTATTTTCATTACTTGTGTGAGAAACCTCTGTCCTTAAACTCTCCAGATCTGAATGGGCTGATCAATAGCAGTCCTTTTAGTGTCAAATACACAAGAGTTCAGTTCAAAAAGTTTCTGACCAAAGTGGAGCTTTTATATATATTCGGACAGGCCTAGGTATAGAGGGAGAGAGCCCAATGAAGACAGAGGAAGGTTTCCTAAAAAAAGAAAGAAATGAAAAGAAAAGGAAAAAAGGAAAAGGAGAGGAGACGAGAGGAGAGGAGGGGTGGGGGGGGAAGGGGAGGAGAGGAGAGGAGAGGAGAGGAGAGGAGAGGAGAGGAGAGGAGAGGAGAGGAGAGGAGAGGAGAGGAGAGGAGAGGAGAGGAGAGGAGAGGAGAGGAGAGGAGAGGAGAGGAGAGGAGAGGAGAGGAGAGGAGAGGAGAGGAGAGGAGAGGAGAGGAGAGGAGAGGAGAGGAGAGGAGAGGAGAGGAGAGGAGAGGAGAGGAGAGGAGAGGAGAGGAGAGGAGAAAAAAGAATGTTATTTCTAGGCACTCAAAGTGCAAATAGCACCATTTCCAAAGTAATCTGGTTTATCCTGTCAACCATCCAGACTAAAGAATTCGTGTGCCCAAATTTCACAGGTATTTAAAAGATTCAAATTGCCTTGATTTGCTGTTAGAAGCCAGGAACCATTTCTGGCTGACATACTGACAACATATGGTTCTATTTAAAAAAAAATAGGTGGCTACATTCTGCACCAGGTGAAATTTCTGGCTGGTCTTCCTAGGTAGCCCCCAAGTAAAACATGTAATAATGTTGTAATAATCCCATCTCCCTTGGGGCATTTCACCCTCTGCCTCAGCCAGCACATTTCACTTTACAGCATCATCTGTTTCCCCAGCATCTCAATTTTCCTCTCCATGGGCCCATGAGATTTAATCACACATGTAGAAAAAGCCTTATGTTCCATTTCCTCTTTTTCTAGGACTGCAATTTTGGCATCTGTGCTGCCTGCCCGCACTTCCAGATTTAATTTACTTGTCTAACCCATCAAATTTTGCAAACATATTTTCTTCCTTCTTCCTCACTGATTCCAATGAGTTTTTAGCATCTCCTCTACCCTTAGCCATGCAACAGGTAGAGAAAGGTTTTGATAAAATTGCTGAAGTAGGTGATCGTTTGTCTGACCTCTATCAACACACTTGCATTATTAGCATTCTTTTCATTTGTGTGTGCTTGAGAAATTCTGTTACTCCAAGTATTTCCATTTAATTACCCTATAGTTACTCCAGTTAAGTTTGGACACCAATTTACTTACTAATAAGGTTACTGAAAACAAGTTAACCAGTTGGGAGTCCTGAAAACGGAAATATTCCCCATGCACATGGCAGTCTACTCTCCATCTAATCCTTATATGTACAATTTTAAATTGTCTAATTGACTCTTCCTTGGCAGTAAGACAGTATGCTTCAACCCAGGCCTTGGTGGAGAATCACTCAGCTTGAACTGACACCCACTTTTTTTTTCAAAGAGTAACTCTGGAAGGCAAGGAGAAAGGGGAGAGGGGAAATGTTCTCCATCATTCCAGAACCTGCACTGTCATAATATCTGCAATATCTTAATACTTACCGTTTTCCATTTATGGAACTTTACTTTTGAGAAATACAAGTTGAGTAGAAAGTAGAGAATATATGGGATTCCCAATAATAGTATTCACAGGCAAAATAAATGTTTAATGCCTGAAGTAAGTAATCCATGTCTTTGTTTTCAACCTGGAATTACATGATATACCCAACTATAAAATAATGTACCTGAGTTAGATGTGTTTGCGATGTAATTGCAATCAAGTAGGTCCCTCTATCCATTGCTTACTACCAACAATCCATAGAACCTTGAAATGTTTCTTCATGACCCTCATCTAAAAAAAATTGTCATTCCATGTAGATTTGTACTACACATTTTCTGTAAACACTTGAGAAAGCTACTCACACAGAAAGGTCATCAAGAATTTTAAAGGATCCAACATTACTTTTGCATACAATGGCTTGTTGTCAATATAAAACCTAGATAATTGAGAGCATCATACACCATGAAAAAAATGGGACCCTTGACCAATATTAATGTCAATACCTGTCTTTCATTCTAGAGTTCAAAGATGTTCCATTCATTTGAGATTTGCCCATGCAAATAGCAAAATATGTAGAAGATATTTGCATTTCTTCTCTCACAGGTGCTAAAATGATTTGTTCAATTAAGTTAATTTTTAAGTTAAGTTAATGATAATGGATACCTCTTATTTGACTCAGGGAGCCAAAAAAAAAAACAAAGCAGCAGACAATATTTTGCAACTTATTCACCAAATCATCCTGGTCTTCTAGAGTTTTCATAAAAAAGAAAAAAGTTATTGAAACTGTTCTCTCAAAAGTTATCTATGTTATTTTCATCAATAAATAAAATAATTAAAGACCAAAGTATTTTTAGTAATAATAACTGACATTCATATGGCAAAGGGCCTTGCATATAATATTTTTCATGAACCTCTCAACAACCCTGTGAGGTAAGTATAATGTGAATTATTATCTCCCTTTTACAAAATAAAAACAACTTCAGAAAACTGAAATGACTTGTGTATGGTTACACAGCTAATAAGCATAGGAAAAATACAAATCCAGGCCTTTCTAACCATAGGTACAACACTCTATACACTATGGCAGCACTTGACACTGTTAACCATCTTTTCTACAAAGAAACATATGTAGAAACATATGCCTTCCTCCCTTGACTTCCAAGAAACTACATTTTAATGAGTCTTCTTCTACCTCTCTTTCACTGGCTCCCTCCTGAACCCTTAATGGAGGTACTCCAGTGAGTTCTCATACTTCTCTATTCTCTACCCTCTTTCATGTCAACTACATTTTCTCCCATGGTTTCAACTATCACCTCTAGGAAGATGAATCTCTAACTTTTTTATCTCCAACTTTGACCTTTCTCCCAAGTTATTGTTTAAACCAGAGATTGGCACACTATGGCCTGATGCTCAAATCCAGCCTCTCTTCTGGTTTTGTATTCTAGGAGCTAAGAGTGGATAATTTAAGAACCATTCTTAGCTCATAAAGTACAAAAACAGAGGACAGGCTGGATATGATCTTTGTTGATCCTTGGTTTAAACCAACATCTCTTTATTACTGGCTTTTGAAGCTCTTCATCTAGATATTCCACCATCACCTAAAATTGCATTGCGAAACAAAATTAACCATCCCTTCCTTTACTTTTGTCAATAATTATACCCAGTCACCCGCATTTAAATTCTTGCTTATCTTTGATTTTTCCTCTCCCTCCACTTTCATATTCAATCAAATGTCAAAACCTGCTATATATTTCCCACACAATACCCTTCAAATATGCCCACTCTTTTCTTTTGCTGCGACCACTCTAGGCTGACTTTAATTTTTGTTTTAATTTTGTATCTGGACCTATAATTTCATCAGTGCTATTCGACAATATGTAATTTATTTTATTAGGAAATTGTCTAAGTGACTGAATTTGAACTCAGGTCTTCCTGTTCCATCTACCCATTCAACCAGTATACTAAATCTTCCTAGATTCTCTCATACATTCAACAGGTATCTTTTAAGCATCTACTGTGTCAGGCATTGTTCTAGGTACTAAGAACACAGACAAAAATGAAATAGCTATTTCTCTGAAAGAGTTTATATTCTATGGTGGGAAATATGTAGACAGAATAGAACATATAAAATAAATACCAAGTAGGTATTAAGGCTTTTCTGAGGAAGAGGACTTTCATGACTAAGCAAATCAAGAAGTGTTTCTTCTAGAAGGTGGTACCTAAGCTAAGACTAGAAGGTGTAAGGGCCAAATTTTAATTGGGGACTATTAGTTAGGCAGCTTGCCATAATATTGGGGTAAGGAAGGAGATTAACAGCCTCTTTCAAAAAAAAATGAAACAGGGTTTATTAACAAGAATAAATTTAAAACACATGTAAGATTAGTAGAACTAGGGAAAAGGGAAAAAGAGAATGGGGTAAGGAAAATAATACGACCTGAATCACATGAACTGGACTCAGTTGTTTCCAAAGAGCAAAACAGCTGTGCCCCGTCTCTCTCCCTCTCACACTCCAGAATGGAGTATGGTGAATTTCTTCCCTTCTCCTTCCCAGAAAACCCCGGGCCATCCACACACAGCCCCAAGCTAATTGGCTGGCAGCCCTGATATACATTCACATGACTGCCCTCACTGGGCTTCCAGTCATTATAATTTGGCCAGGCCAATGCAGGTTTCAGTGCATGGTGATGACATGAACTGCCCTCACCATGGAGACAGCTACAGCCAATGGGTGGAGCACCATGCTGGCACAGAGGCCACCACGCCAGCCATAGTTTACCTCAGGGCTTCCAATTTTATCCAAAGATGGGGTCATAGAAACTTCAACTCACAATTAATTCTTTACATTCCCCACTTTGTTTTGTCAAAAAACACAGGATGTTTCCTTCATGAAACAATAAACAATAAATAAAAAATAACAGAATATCATAACCTATGCCAACAATATACTAATAACAATATAGGAAAGGGAGAAAGGGAAAATTTTGTCCAGAGGGGCAGTCTCTCATGGACTCACACTTTGACAGTGTCTGTAGACGGAAAGCCTCTGCAGAAAATACATATTACAGATGATATATATAGTAACAGAAGGGAAAAAAAACCAAAAATGTTCATTTAAAGTCCTTGAAATCTTGTCTTCGTTGAGTGTTAAGATGCCATCAGGGGGACTGGATTCTGGTCCAGATTTTGGTTATCTCAGTATACTTTTACTTTTTTAGCTGTTGAACTGCTGGATTTCCACTAATCTTTAGTATAGCATTGTCAATGATCAAATTAAGCAGTGAGAGTTCTTCAAAATATAACTCATATACAACAAATTTAAACTTGATACATACAGCATATTACAAAGGAAGAAAGGATTCTACAAGACAGAGGTGAAGAAGGAGTCCTTTATAGTATAGAGGGTAGCCTTGACAAGTCAGAAATGAGAAAAGGAGTGCCATTTACAGCATTATGGAAGTAGGGCAGTTTGACAAGAATGTAGAATAAGGGAGAGTAATGAGAAATAAACCTGGAATGGGATACATAAGACATAAGATAGAGATGGACATTAAAAGCCAAACAAAGGCATTTATAATTTATTTTTGCAAACAAAAGAGAGCCAGTGAAGCTTCTTGATGGAATATTATAAAATAATAAAAAGTCATATAAAATAATAAATAATAAAAATACCTGTGATTTTGGAATATACATTTATCAGGTTTATGAAAGAGACTAAAAAGCAAAGAGAATAATGATGACACTATTGCAATAATCAACATAATAGGTGATAAGTGTGAACTAGTGTGCTAGGTATGAGTAAAGAGAAGGAAATGGATGAAAGTGACATTTTGGAAGTAGAATCAATGTGATTTGACAATTGATTGAGCAAGAAGAAGGGAAAGGTAAATGTCAGAATGATTCCAGGGTTACACACCTGTGTGACTTGGAGAATAGTGATGTCTTCAGTAGAAATTGAGAAATTACAAAAAGTAGTGGGTTTTATAAGAAAGATGATAAGTTCTGTTTCTTATGTGTTGATTTTGGGATGCCTTGAGACATTCAGTTAGAAATGTCCAAAAAGCAGTTATCAGTGAAGTTCTATTAAAGAGAGAGAAAGACTATGGCTAGATATAGAGATCCAGGAATTGTCTGAATAAAAATGATCTTTTAACTAATGGGAAGTGATAAGATCAACAAGAGTATAGAAAGAAAACATAAGAGGACTCAATAAGAAGCCTTGGGCTACATCCATGTGTATGGGGAGGGGGAGCTAGGTGTCACAGTGGATAGAGTACCAGGCCTGGATTCAGGATGACTCACCATTTTGAGTTCAAATCTAGCCTCAGACACTTACTAGGTATGTGACCCTGGGCAAGGCACTTAACCCAATGTCATGGGGAAAGAGGTGGTGGGGGTTCCTTAGGTACTCCTCTTTAAAGAATTAGACTCTTGTATACTATCCCATTAGAATAAAATAGTCATTTATTTGAGTGCTTAGAGAAAGTGACCAAGAAGGAAGTTAAAGACTTCAACTTGAGGGGAGAAAATAGATTGGAGATGACATGATTCTCTAAGACACACTTCTCCAACAGAAGAAGGGCAAAAGCTTTTATAGACCATGGATTGGGTGACCACCTGACAACGGAAAGTTCCCTTTGGGGGTGGGGTGGAGAATGATTCCTGAGGAGTATGGGGTTCTTTTGGACTGATAGTCATGACCTCAGGTGTTATCTCTGTCTCATAACTCAAGTAGTAGCTACCCCTAACTGACTTTCTTGCTATAGAATTTAATCTCCCCCTACTTCTTAGGTGTGTCCATTCTGATAACTAGTTGGTCAATTTAAACTTTAATAGTTCCAACCCCCATGTCACCAGTTTGCCTCAGTTTCCTCATCTGTAAATGAACTGGAGAAGGAAATGGCAAACCACTCCAGTACCTTTACCAACAAAACCCCAAATGGGGTCACAAAGAGTTGGACATGTCTGAAATGACTGAATAACAGGAAGTAGTGGGTGTTGAAAATTAAAGATAGTTTTTTATCTCCCTGTCTCCTACAAAAATATAATAATAAACTGATCAGAGAAATTAATTTTATAATGTCATCTACAAAAATTAATAGTAAACAGAGGCATGTCTCCCATAAAACAAAACCAGATCAGAGAACATAATGTCTCCTACAGGATAAACCAGATCAGAGACAGACAACAAAACATAATACCAATTTAATTTTGTCCCAAGAAGGAATATAACATGATCATGCTGGAGACCCTTCCAAAGAAGGGAACTCAAAGATTCCCTCTTTCTAAGGATTTTTAAGGTTTCTTTGTTCACAGGTTACAGAATAACTTCATTAGCATGATACCCATTAACCTAAAGCAAATACTATAACAGGCAGCTTAAAGACACAGGAAGAGTTTACCAAGGACCAGGATGCCTAGATATTTGCTAAAGAGAACAATAAGATCTATTTACTCTCTTGGGGCAAGAAGATAGTGAATGGGGACTTATTAATTGAAGTTTAGTCAAAAGGGGCATTTTGATTTGTTTACTCTCTTGGGGAAAGAAGTTAGTAAATAGGGACTTATATTCTAGCTATATAGTTTCAGCCTGTAGTTTTAGTCAAAGAGCATTTTCCAAGGTCTCATAAAATCCATTTGGATAATAAGGCAGCTCCATCAAATCCAGGTGATCCATACATTCATATTATCATGGGTAATCCATGAGCAATGTTCAAAGAAAAGAGGCTGAGGAATAGCCAGAGAAAGGACAGAGAATTCCCAAAAGGTGATAGGAGAAAGAGATAGTATCATAGAGAAACAAATGTACAAGAGTGCCAAATGTTGCAAAGAGCTCAAGAAGGATTAGGACTAAGAAAAGGTCACTGGATTATGGAAATTAAGAGATCATTGGTAAATTTATAGAAAGGAGTTTCAGTTGAGTGATCAGAAGTCGGAAAGCAGGGAATTAAGAAGTGCAGAAGTAGGGGCAGCTAGGTGGCACAGTGAATAGAGCACCGGTCCTGGAGTCAGGAGGACCTGAGTTCAAATCCAGCCTCAGAAACTTGACACTTACTAGCTGTGTGACCCTGGGCAAGTCACTCAAACCCAATTGCCTCACACAAAGAAGAAGAAGAAGAAGGAGGAGGAGGAGGAGGAGGAGGAAGAGGAAGAAGAAGAAGAAGAAGGAGGAGGAGGAAGAGGAAGAAGAAGAAGAAGAAGAAGAAGAAGAAGAAGTAGTAGTTCAGAGGCTTATAATGGTAAGATGGATAGAGCAGGCCTGGAGTCAGGAAGACCTGAGTTCAAATCTGGTCTCAGACACTAACAATATAAGCCAGGGTAAGTCACTTAACCTTGTTTGCCTCAGTTTCCACATCTGTAAAATGAGGTGAAGGAAATAGCAAATGACTCCAGTATGAGCAGCTAGGTGTCACAGAGGATAGAATTCTGGGCCTGGAGTCAGGTGTAGTGGAACCCCAAGAAATCCAAAAGATTCAAACTCCTTAGGCCAAGGGAAAAAAAGCTCTCTCTCCCACTTCAGGTATGAGATATGGCAGGATATGACCCCAGTACACTGATAAGCAATACTAAGGTCTACAAGAGTGTCATGGGGTACAGAGCACCCCAGAAATTCTCTGGGGCACATCAAGGAATCTTCTCCTTGAGAAACTAAACCAGAGCACAGATACGCCTAGAGAGATAAGTAGAACCAAATCAGACTGAGCTAGCTTTGATCTCCACCCTTCATTCTGGTCTCCCTTAACCCTGGGGAAATAAATTTGGGTGTGGCTGTGGCCTTTGTGTCCTGAAGAGAGATGGGTAGCCACCCCTCACCCAATTCCTCCAGTCACTGCCAGTGGGGGATGGTCCTCCCTCACTAAAGGAACTTTCCACAGGCAGATGGTCCACTCCCATCAGTCCTCTATAAAAGTACCTACCAGCCTTCTGCTCCAGGAGATTGGTACCTCTGAGCCACGTGCTTTGTGCCTGTCTCCCCATGAAAAGTCCAAGGATTTCTTTCATTGTTTCCCTTCCCCACGCCCTTCCCTTCACTTGCCCCTAAATAAACTACCACCTTATTCTAGTTTTGTGTGCAAGAGGGTGTAATTCTTTAAAGAGGAATTCCTAAGAACCCCAACCCCTAACCAACCCCATACCCCATTTCCCCCCATTACAAGAGAATATGCAGGATATGGATGGATGCTACATATCCTACTGATACCCCATTATCAAAGATCCCCTCTTGGTTATCTGGTCCCAGTTTTTGCATTTCCCCTTGTTTTGTAATTCCCTTCCCTTTCTTTGTTTTGTAAAAATACAAAAGACCAGGTCTTCTCTTACTCTGGTGGGACAGTCACCCTGGTGATCTGTTCCATGGCCATATATTCTTCTCTCCTAATAAATCTCTTTTTATTTTATAAGATTCACGGTGAGCCTCCAATTCTTTGGCTGAGCTAGCCCCCCCACCCCAAATCCAGCTCATAAGTCCCCCCCCCCAACACAGGAAGAGTATCTGCCTGAGTTCAAATCTGGTCTCAAACACTTACTAGTTGTGTGACCCTGGGCAAGTCATTTCATCCTTATTGCCTCAATAAAATCCGTAAAATGAGCTGGAGAAAGATGCGGCAAACGACTCCCAGGAAATTTGTCAAGAAAACCCCAAATGGTGTCACAAAGAGTCAGACATAGCTGAAAAATACTGAACTAGAGAAGAAGTGAATGTGAGGTGAGAAAGAAGTGAGCCCTGGATCCATTAAATCATACTTCACTTCTACCAATTGAATGTCCTCTTAACTCCTCCTCCCATTTCACTCTCCCTTCTTCTTCAATGGGATCAAAGCTCACAACTACCTACCAAATGAAGTTCAAGTCCATTATCCTGGTATTCAATTTCCTCCACAATCTGACATCGTATCTTTCCAGCTTTTTCTCATATTCTCCTCTATATGAATGAAGCTCATTCACACCTATACACATTATTTATCATGCTGTTTTCTTTGCCTGGAATGCCCTCCCATTCCTTCAACTATTTTAATACTACACTCCTGTTAGAGCTCAAATGCCATCTTTTCCCTGAGCTTCCCATGATACCTTCCACTCAGAAATTATCTTCTGCATCCCTGGCCTCCAACCTAAACTAGTGCTTACTTGTCCTCTATTGAACTTACAATGTGTAATCATGCACTGTGGCCTTTGGGGTCTGTCTCATGCTCCCATTGTAGGTTTTGAGCTCCATAACAGTAAGTCTTATTTAATCCTTTTTTCTTCCATGGTTTCTAAACATAGTGGGGATCTTTTAAATATTTGTCAAAAGTGGGGCAGCTAGGTGGCACAGTGGATAAAGCACTGGCCCTTGATTCATGAGGACCTGAATTCAAGTCCGGCCTCAGACACCTGACACTTACTAGTTGTGTGACCCTGGGCAAGTCACTTAACCCCCATTACCCCACAAAAAAAAAAATTTGTCGAAAGTTAAAGAAATTCTAACCTATTTCCAGAATAACTTGAATTGCTAAAAAATCTAGCATTAAATAATGCACCCATTCTCCTCCCTAAATGTCTCTGCTTAAGTGTAGGTCCCCCAAGACACAGGATGCATCTGTCTCTAAAAGCATCTTGAATCAAAAGGAGGACATTTTGTCTACAGCAGCATCCCTTTCAGGGATTTTGAAGTACTTGAATTAAAGGAAGTCTCCCCTCCTCATCAACCCCCCACCACCCAATTTGTTTATTTCTTTTTGACATTCAAAATTCAACCAAATTTATATGTGGATGGTGTTTGAAAATGCTTAGCAATTGGCTAGGTGCTTTTAAGTAAAAGATGAATCCACATGAATAAGAAAACATGCACCATCCCCTTCCCAAGAGTTAAGAAGAAAGTCCCCATATAGACTCCCATTTCTTCTAGAGAAGAATGACTTTTCCACTTATGCAGAAAGTTGGTGATTTGCATGCCCTGGGGGAGTCAGCACTTTTCCATACTACTGGAAAATCAGGTAGCAGATTGTTAAGGACTGTGAAAATAATATTGATCCTTTGGACCTGCCTATTTAATATTCTTGTGTTTCCTATTGCAGCCTGTTTCGTATTCGTACATCTCTATTTTAGTATTTGTCTATTTTCAATTTTCTTCAGAGACCTTCAATAAAAATAAAAATATGACCTTTCTTGACTTCAGCAGACCACAAGCACTTATCCCAGTAGATTCATCTTTCACTTAAAAGCACCCAGAGAATTGCAAAGCCTTTTTGAACTTTAGTAGCCTATTAGTTTGGGCAAATGTTAAATGGCAAAAAAGAGGAATTTTTTTTAATCCAAGGGTTTCTAAATTGCCAAAAGGCAGGTCACTGTAGACATGACAAAAAGACTGCCTTTGGGTTCAAGATGCTTTAAGAATACAGATGCATCCTTGGACTTAAGGGCCTATGCGCCAGCAGAACCACTTATGGGTTCCAAGATTCAAAACAAATATATTGTGATTATTTCCAGTAAGTATATGATGCAATCACATTAGCAGGAAATAGTGTTCTTAATAAACAATGGATATACATGTTTGGATATTGGAAGTATGACACAGACAATAAATGCCCCAGTACCAAGACAATTATAAACTGTTAGGATCACAATGACTTCTAAAAGAGTCAGATCTTGATTTTTTCCCAAAAAATGGTTAATAATTATGTTTAAATATTAATAAAACCCACAACTTACTTAAAACTATGTTTTAATAAATAAATTTTAACACATGTCCATAATTTGTCAGTTACTGAGTTCCTTTAAGTTTCCTTGTTTGGACATTTTTCACCCTACACTTTTCTTGATCTCTAGTTGGAGTTATTGTAGACAGGTTCTTTTTTCTTCAGTAACTATACAATAAATATCTTTTCAGGTTTATTTCTATTGTGTATAATTAATAAAGTCAGATCTTGCCTTATAATATTAGAGTCCAGGCTTTCATATGACTTTGGGGATTTGATAGCTGCTTCCCATACCTTTCCAACTCTCTTTTATGTGTTCTTTTCTTGCATTAAAATGTAAGTTCCTTCATGGAAGGGACTGTCTTGTTTGCTTCTGTTTGTATCCCCAGAGCTTAACACAGTATCTGACAAACATTTAATACACTAGTTACCCAGCCATAATTATCAATCAGGCATTGGCTTTTTTTTACAATTAATTGAGACTTTAAAAGTAAAATACTGGAAAGTGGAAATACTGGTAGATAAATGCAGAGATAGAGTGAAAAAAAAACAAATTAGAAGAATTTCCTAAAAATTGGTAGAATCAAGCATAAAACACCTCAGGCAGTGTACCAATAAGCAAACCCACCTAGCCTTCCAACTCCTTCCAGTAATAAATAAGATGACAAAGTTATTTCATCACTGGTATTGGCCTGACAACAACACTACTTCAGGACCATATACATTACAATTCATCTGCCACTTACTACTATCCTTTGGGTCAACAAACTCCCACCACCTCAATCACCCACCATAGAGAAGCAAAGTATCACTAATTTGACTGCATTCTCTCATCCCACATCCTCCTGAAACCTATCCATCCAAAGCCCATTCAAAATCAATCCATCCCTTCCATTGTGCCCTCTGAAATTCCCATTCCACTGAGAAAAAACTCCCCTTCAGTCTGGACCTTAGCATCATTCTCCTTCCATATGGTTGTTCTCATTGAGACTTGACTTTCCCTAGAAGATACTCTATTCCTAGTCATCCTCTTCATTATGGTTGTACCTTTAATGACAAGCCCCACCAATACACACACACACACACACACACACACACACACACACACAGTGTGTGTGTGTATATATATATATATATATATATATATACACATACACACAGAGTGTGTATATATATACAAACATACACACATATACACATACATTATTTATATACACACACAAACACACACACACATCATCCTGAAAAAGGAGTTGGAAAACTCCTTTCTTCACAATGATACTTCCAGACTCTCCTTTTGCCATCTTCACTTAAACAACCTCTTATCTTTTAAAGTTTAGGCTATAAAAATTCTGATTTCACTTTTCTCCATTCCCAAATTCAAGTAAACCTATAGGTAACCAATAATTTCATGCACACTATCCTCTTCTATGAAAACATTGGCTCCTTTGCTCTACTTAGGTTCATCCCTTGTAAAAAAATAAAACAAAACAAAACAAAATCTCCCATCATCTGGTTCCTCTACTTCTATTTACCTGCTGCTGAACAAAGCTGGAGGAAGTCACACAACCAAAGGTATACCATAAATTCCTGATATTCAATTCCAAGTGGGTCCTCACTTTCCCAAGGAAGGCTAACATTGTATCCCTCCTTAATTGTTTCTCTATCTCATCCCCAATAGAAGCAAGCCTTCAGTTCTTTCTTCAAGCTTTCCATCCCCTCCCCTCTCCCTACCTTTTCATGTGAGGACCTCAACTCTTACTTTGAGGAGAAAATCAAGGCCTCTCTTTTCCCTTTTTCTTCATCTCAAAATTCCTTCCCATCATGACCCACTCTCTATCCTTCCTATATCCAGTCTCCTCCTCCTCCTCGTGAAGACCATTCTTTCAACCTGTATTCTTGGACCCATCCCCTCACATCTCAAGCAGAATGTCCACTCAAAAATCATTCTCTTGGTGGATAGTTGAGAGAGAGATTATATCTGTATACACACATACCACATATATATATATATATATGTGTGTGTGTGTGTGTGTGTGTGTGTGTGTACATATATTCCCTATCTACTACTTCCTTCTTCACTGCTTTAAACATGTCAAAGTCTTCCCCAACCTTGAAAAAACCTTCACTAGTCATAACAGTCCCTCAAACTATCATCCTATATCTCTTCCTTATCTTTGCTGAATTCAGGTTGGGGGAGAGATACCTATATTTGTTCCTTTGGCTTCCTCATCTTTCACTCATTCCCCAGCCTTTGTCATCTGGCTTTTAACTTCATCATCCAACTGAAAATACTCTCTTCAGAATTATCAACAATTTTTCATAATTTCAAAATCTAAAGTTCTTTTTTAGTTCTCATTCTTTCTTGACCTTTCTGTTTTCACTCTTGACCATTCTGTCATCCTGGATGTTTTCTCCACTAAAGTTTCCATAACACTGCTTTCTCCTGATAATCCTCCTACCTGTTTGGTCATTCTTTTTAGTGTTCTTTATATCTTTATAATTTATATCACCCTACCTTTGAGTATACTCCAAGTTTCAGTCTTGAGTTCTCTTTTCTTCTCTCTCTACACTATCCCTCTGTGACCTCATCAGTTCCCATGTGTTTAATTATATTCTCTATGCAAATGACTCACACATCTGTAGACCCGACCCCATTCTCTCACCTGAGCTCCAGTCCTGCTTCACCAAGCTGTCTATTGGATGTTGCAAACTATTTGGCCCAGAGACATCTCAAATTCACATGTCTAAAACAGAACTCATTCTCCTCTCCCTATCTCAAACCACCCCCAAAACTGAATGTCTTTATTTCTGTAAAAGATACCACCATTATTCCAATCTCCTAGGTTCATAACTTCATTGTTATCCTCTACTTTTCATTCTCATGCCCACATATCTAATCAATTGCCAGATCTTGTCTATTTGCCCTCTATCTTTCACATCTGAGCCTTTCTATTTACATAGATACCTCCTTGTAAATGGCAGGCGAAGGTTATCAGAGTCAAGGTTTTAATGCCTATAATCAAGCCTCTTTTTCCTCTGATTTTTATAGCTTCTTCCATTCTCCAGACAAGTGTTTTCTTTGTATCTGTCCCAGACTCTGTTTTAAAATTCCCAGCATTTCTCAGACTATCATGAATCTTGATAGTCTCAGTCCCTACCAGGGTGGGAAGGAATTGCCATCTGTCTGTGACTATAATTCCCCAAATTAACAGTTAGGTTTCAGAACATTTCAGTCTTTCCCAGAACATGTTTTTAAAAAAGCAACTTGTCTCTTTAAGACATAAACTTTTGCTTTCCTCTAGGAACAAAGGAAGGAGTATGACCTGACCCATAGGCTTCATCTTTCACATGTATTCTCTTTGGCAGGGGAGTAGTACCTGGGTGGTATGCAGTGTGCACATGAACGAATTCATTCAGTTATGTATTTGTTCAATCAACAACCCTTTATTAAGTTCCTACTATATGTTATGTTCTAAAGAAGATACAAAAACAAATAAAATTCCTGCTTTTAACTGTATTATATTTGAGTACACCAAGTAGGGTAGTTTGGAAGCTGAGTTTTTTATTGAATTTCCTGATTACTCAATGTTACAGCACTCAGAAAAGTGATGGTATTTGATGAAGGCGTCCTAGTTGAGTCATTTAATTTCTCTTGCTTATTACATCTCAGGTTTCAATTCAATTTAACAAGAATTTATTAAGCATTGTGTGCCAGATCAATTGAGCTATATGCTGGGAAGATGAAGACAAAAAATGAAATTAGCCTCTGCCTTCAAGATTATTTTCTACTGGAATTTTACTGTGATTCCTCATTGTAGTTCATCCTGGATTCTCAAAGATTTATGCCTGGGGATATAAGCTTTGGCATATCCCACCAAACTGGAAGAGATTCCAGTATAAGCACAGTATAAGCAAATTGAATTTCTGTCGTGCAAGGACTAGGCTAGCCAAGTTTAGAAAAGTATAGTACCAGATAATTGACCACCAAGTGATAGGTTTATGGTGGGGGATATTGCAGCAGCCAGGGCAACTCATGAGGATTGTCTACTACCATGTGATAGAGTTGTAATAGGAAGAATACTCATGTTCCCCACCCCCCCAAAAAAATCATGAATCTTTTGGATTTAGCCTGCAACTTGTCATCATTGGAAACATTTTTGTGCCTTACCTCACTCATATAACAAAAACTTTCCTTTTTGTTTAAAGAAATTTGCATGCAAATTGTTTTTATGACACTTTTGTGAAAAGAAAGATTTAATTTAACCTTTCTATTTGACTTTTATTTCCAATGATTTCATGAGAATCCATATAGTTCAGGAAGTAAATTAAGTCCCTTGTCCCCAAACCTACTTAATTCTCATCATATTCAATGACAAAATGGGGGACTGGAAAATTAGGACAGTGAATTCTGATAAATCAAAAGTTATAGCCACTAATCAGGACTATTGGTTTGGCTACAAAGGGATTGGTCCACTGATATATAAGGCTATTTTTTTCTTCCTCATTTATATGCCCCATGTAACTACAATCTTACATGGCCACAACTCTCAAGTGAAGTCTAGGTGCTGAGTGTCTCCAACAAGCATTTTCTGGCCCACCTGTAAGTTAGAAACACAATTCATTTCCCAGGAAAGGAACAAAAAACAATGGACCTGATTCTATTGACTTTTTTCTAGACCTAGAAAAATTAAAACTGTTTTCATTATTCTTTAAATATTAATGGATATAAATCTTTTCTTCATCTGTTAGGCCAAAAGAAATGACAAACTTTTCTTCTCCTTAAATTGTAATACATTTTAAAATGCTGGCTGTGTACTGAGCTATTCATTTTCAAGCTGCATTGGAGTTCTTACCTTTTTATAGACTCATTTAAGTTCTGCATTTAAAAACCAGATGGTTGGCTCTTGAACTGTAAGACAGAATATATTAGCCTTTCACACAGACACATGCTCACTGTGCAGTTGGTTAGTACTATATTTATTCTGTATGACCTTGATGATAAAGTACAGCAACTTGATTTCCTAATGTTTACTAGGAATTCATGTTTGTGAGTTGCTGAACCATCTGATTTGGTGCTCTATAATGTAGAAGTCAGAAATAAATTGGCATTTGCTAAGGCCCTGTGGATAAAAGAGTTGCCACACACTATATAATCTAAAGTTGTAAAGAAGCAATTTGAATTATTGTATATGTGGGCTGACAAGTGAGCTTTACGTGGGCTTTAGTTGGTAAAACAAAGATATAGTCAAGCTGTGAAATGCATTCAAGAGTAAATAGCAATAAATGACAAGAGGTCTGTTTTGTTAGATATGTTTTAGACTGTTGTTTGGTTTCTGATTACAGGCACAAGGACATGTTTGAAATTGCTGGGTGCTGCCCCTTCCTTAATTGGGATGGATTGGTTTGGCTACATAAGAGAACTAACAGAAAACTTTATTTTGAACTCAGGAATCATCAGTTTCTCCTTTTTAAAAATACATCATATAGATTTGTTGGGGGGAGGTTATTCTGTTTATCTGGTTTCATTCAATCCTTTTAAATTCAACTTTGTCTTGGGACTCATTTAAAAGCATGAAATATGCTGGATTTGCTGGTTTTCTGTGAGATTTCTAATATTATAAAAAATCAAATGAGTAGAATTATAATGAATTTCTTGGGGTGAAATTCTCTAAAATGTTGTTGAGCTTTATCCATTATAGATATTTCATAAATTGATGTTGAGTGTTACAGAATCACAAGATCTTAGAGTTGGAAGAGATCAAAGATTTCATTTGTACACAACATACTTGATCAAGTTCTTCTGCAATGTCCCCAACAAGAGAAAAGAAGTACATGAAGACATCAAGTACAATGTAGCCCATTACCTGTGGAAGCAACCCATTATACTTTTAAATAGCTCTACAACTCTAATTTCTGGAAGGTTTTTTGTTTGTTTTCATTTTTTTTGTTTTATTTTACATAAAGTCAACAACTGCCTTTCTGTAAATACCACAAATTGGTTTTAGTTCTTCCCTCTTGGTCCAAACTGGGCATCTAGGTGATGCAATGGATAGAGCTCCAGGCATAGAGTCAGGAAGACCTGAATTCAAATCCAGCCTCAGATATTTGCTAGCTATGTGACTTTGAGCAAGTCACTTAACCCTATTTACCTCAGTTATCTGTAAAATGAGCTAGAAAAGGAAATAGCAAACCACTCCAGTATCTTTGCCAAGAAAACCCCAAATGGAGTCATGGAGAGTTGGACACCATTGAAAAATGACAACAACAATAACTTGATCCAAACAGAATAAGTGAATCCATCTTTAACCTGACAACCTTCAAAAACCTGAAAACTTCAGTACCAGTCCTTTTTCCAAGTCTTTTCCTTTCCAGGATAAAGATCCCTAGTTCCTTCACCTAATTCTCATAAGGTAGGAGGACAGCTAAGTGGCACAGTGGATAGAGCAATGGCCCTGAAGTTGGTAGGATCTGAGTTCAAATCTTACCTCAGACACTTACTAGCTGTGTGACCCTGGACAAGTCATTTAACCCCAATTGTCTTAAACATTTGGGGCCATTTCCAGTCATACTGATATATATCTTACCACAAGACCCAGATGGCTCTGGAGGAGAGAGTGAGGTAGGAGACTTTGCACAGCCCTCCCTCAAAATCCAATTCACTTTGAATCATATCATCACCCTGATGTCATGGTCCTCTTCAAGAATGAAGGACAGGGGCAGTTAGGTGGTGCAGTGGATAGAGGACTGGCCCTGGATTCAGGAAAACCTCAGATCAAATCCAGACTCAGACACTTGACACTTACTAGCTGTGTGACCCAGGGCAAGTCACTTAACCCTAATTGCCACAAACACACACACACACACACACACACACACACACACAGAATGAAGGACAAACAATAACAACATAAAACAGGATCTCAAAATATAGAGATTCTTAAAAAGGCAAATTTATGAGAAATTGCTCAATTACAAGAGTGGAAAAATCAAAACATATGTGTACTAGTACTGTGAAAGTATAAGGCAAAAGAAAGATTATGGTGAAGATATTATTTTCCTCAACAGTTTAAAAACTACTTTCTTTTTGTTGTTGTTGTTGTTGTTTTTTTGTTTTTTTTCAGGGCAATGGGGGTTAAGTGACTTGCCTAGGGTCACACAGCTAGTAAGTGTCAAGTGTCTGAGGCCAGATTTGAACTCAGGTACTCCTGAATTCAGGCCCGGTGCTTTATCCACTGCGCCACCTAGCTGCCCCCAAAAACTACTTTCTTTTATGAAAAATTGGTATGTCTTGCTGTTGAAACCTCAAAGAGTTAACTCTAATTTCTAACTAAAGTCAAAATATGTTTCCAAAAGGTACTGAGGCCAATTAACTCACTGGGAATTTTGTCCTGAGATGTACATTTTGCTCTTACTCTGTAGTTTCTACAGTTAAAGTGAATTTCTGATGACTTAGTTACTTGGTATTCAATGTTCCTTTTGACCTCTAACATCACAACTTTAGATGGCATCATCTAGATTTTTAAGATATTCAGTATATCATATAAATAATATTTTTGTCTACCTTTCAATTTTAGTGAAAGAAATTGGTTATAGATTCTAATTCTGATATTGTCTATGATTACTTTAATGTTTGTTGGAACTCAAACTTAATGATCTAAGCTAATTATCAGCAAAGTTTGCTTATTTTAGTGATTTTTACTTTTTCTAATTAAGGTCCTGAAACAAACCAAAATATGATGTCTTTGGAGACAAACATCTTTTTTTTTTCTTGTTGGCTCAAATGGGACTAAAAAGTGTACTTTTATTGGTAAATGGTATATATGCCACCATTGTCTGCTGATTGTTAGCTAGCTATGCATGAAACTTATTTATGCAAGTAGTAAGTCCACTTGGTATTATAAGCCATTTATAATGTCATTATAAAACAATTTGGTATTTATAAAACAATTTTCATCCAGTAAATTATTGGTGCTCACGAAATATTAACTAGAAACCTGAAATATTAAATTAAATTTGGGTGTTATTTAGGTTGTATTATAAATCTGATATCTGTTATCTATGTATTCTTATATAACAGGATATCAAAGCACAAGTATTAATATTTGTATGCCCTAAAGGAAACAAGATTAAAATTCTTGATATCTATTACATTTAGCTTAACTAACGTGTGACTAAGCTGGCAATCCTAGTACATTTTACACTCTCCAAGTCATGTTTTAGGTAGACTGTGATTCTTAATTTGGGATGGATAAAAATAATCTCATGAAAGTAAACAGAAAAATAAGCTGTCCAAATCCTAGTGAATTGGCCTTTATTTTCTTTTCTTGCTCTACTTTTTTTTTAATCCAAAATAGTATACATGATTTTGAAGTATCCTAGAATCTTTGGTTGGAACCATCTTTAAAGGTCCTGAATAAGATTCTTGTCTACCACATACCCAGCAAATGGTCATCCCATCTGCGCTTGGAAATCTCAAATGAGAGGGAACACATTATTATCATTAAGACCTTCAGCAAGAGCAAATCCATTTCATCTTTCCATAGCTCTAACTAGTAAGTTTTAACTGATGTAAAATTTCTACCTGTTTCTTTTGGGGATAAGGAGAATAAGAATGATCCCTCTTCCAAATGACAATACAAAATAACAAAAAATAAGATAAATTGTCAACTAATTTTCTGGAGTGAGGCACCTTATATAGATTTTCAAACAATCAATGAACAATTCTTAAGTACCTGTTATCTGTCAGGCACTGTGGTAGGTCCAAAGATGAAATGTAAAACAATCTCTGGAGCTATATAAGTATATATAGAATAAATATAAAGAGAATAATTACAAATAAATACAAGTTATTTAAATGTAAGATCAATAGTGAGAAAAGGCAATAGCATTTGGAGGAAAGCTTAGGAAATTCTTTTTGTAATAAATGATGCTTGAGTTGGTTCTTGAAGGAAAAGAGGGGCTTTTGCAGCAGATATGAGGACAAAGTGCATTATAAGTAAATGGGGCAACCAGTACAAAGTCATGAAAATGAGAGATGGAGTATTCAGTATGAGGAACATAGAGAAGATCAATTTAAATGAAGCATAAAATGTAGGAGGAGGAGAAGTATACAATAAAATTGTAAAGACCACTGAGGTCAGGTGATAAAGGAATTTAAAATAAAACAGGAGGAAGTAACATTTTATCCTAGGAATCCACTGGAATGTATTGAGTAAAGGAACAACATAGTCAGATAAATGATTAAGGAAAACCACTTTGGCAAGTAGTGGAGGATATATTGAATTGGAGGGAAACTTGAGGTAAGGAGACCAATAAGAAGACAATTTTGATTAACCCTATAATTGTGATAAGGACCTGAACTAAAGTGGTGGCTGTATAAATAGAAAAATGGTGTCAGATATAAAGGAAATTGGGGAGGAAGAAATAGCAGGATTTGATCATAGTGGGGTGAAAGTGAATGAGTAGTAGGGGATGAAATTGAGGGTATGAACCTGGGAAATGGGAAGAATGATGATGCTCTTAATAGAAATAGGGTAAGTTCAGTATAGGTGTTATTGGGAGGGGGGATAATGAGTTCCCTTTTGTATATGTTGAATTTAATGTTTTTGGGACATCCAGTTTCAAATGTCCAGTAGGTAATAGCTCTTCATTTACAAGGAAATATCTTTAAAGGAAACTGGGGTTTCATCTGCAAGATAATGATATGGTTGGACTTACTTTTGGAGACCTAAGCATACAATGAATAAACGAATAAATATCACTCTTTCTTTTATCATTAATCAGATCAAGACTGCTTGGAACAATACAATAAGAATAATTATGGAGATTCTATATTCTTATAAAATTCATAAAATACACTGGGCTTTGAGAAAATACAAAACCTTCTCAGATTACTTCATTTAGAAGGCAATCAGCCATCATAGCTGCAAGGAAGCTAGAGATTCCCAAAACAAAAATATCTTCCCTACAGGAGCCAGACAAATGCCAACTGATTATGACAGTAGAGACCTTTAAATCTGGCAAAAAGGTAGACATGAAAAGTTTCATTTCCAAAAGATATAAAATTAAAATGGACAAAAAAAATAGAAAAAAAAATAACCAGTCCTCCTATGTTGAAGAGTGTGGGTCCACTGTTTTATTTCCAGGTGCTCAAATACTCTGACACTGTTGAAGATTGTCCAGTCACTTTCATTACCCATTTACAAAAAGGGGAAATTTTTAATGAATTATTTCTATTTCACTGTCAAGCAAAGGTTTAAATCTATATTTTCTGATTCCCCAAAATGATATGACAGAATTGTAATATCTAATGTTTCATTTACCTCAACAGCATCATTTCCTGAAGTGCAAGCATGTGGCATAACTGATCTAATCAGACATGAAGAGTCAGCACCCATCTGTTTAAAATTTTATTTTCCCTTGGTCTTATCTGTACTTAAGCAAATTGATTTTTTAAAGGGAAATTTCTTAAGTAAAAAGTAAGCTGTAAGTGGCTCTTCCAGGACTAAAAGTGCCTCCACTTTATAGGAACCTAAAATAGTAATATTGATTTCTTACCCTTATGCAACTTCTTTTCCCAAGTCATATAATATGGTCCTATAAGACCATACAAAGAAATAAAGTTCTTCCTAGAAACAGAATTTCATCTACTGCCTAACATCATCATCAAAATAACTAATATTTATATCATGCTTTTTGAGATTGTTATTTCATTTGGTCCTCACATATGTGAGAATCAGAGCTCCACCCTGAGGAAAAGCATGTGAGTTGTTGACCACATAGAGGAAAACTGAACCTCGATCTTCTGATCTTCTGGTTGGGTAAGAACTTTTCCACTAGCCTGTCCCTTTAAATTCCAAAGTACTGCTAAGTATTGGTATTGGCTGGTTTCCCTTTAAATTTTAAATGGATTTTTTAAACTTCCTAAGTACTCCTTTTCTAACTTTAGCTTGACTAATCAGAGAAGTGGAAAAGGTCATGTTGATGCAAGCATCAGTTTGAATTTAATGAATATTTTTTATTCCTATTTTTAGTTTTGCCCAGCTTTGTTATGTGGTATGGAAAGTTCTGCATGTCATGGAGGAGATTAGAATGAGTATTATTCCCCAGGATTCCCCATTAGGAAAGCTACTCATGGATTGGGATAAGGGAAAACTTATAGCAAAAACAACCATGACCAAGGGAAAGCTTACTGAACTGTGTTTTATGTGATATAAAGCATTATAGGAAGAATGGCTCAAACATATGTCATTTAATCCCCAAACATTGAGGCATTTGCAAAGAATCCTATGCTAATGTCCACCTGAACATTCACTTTATTGGAAAATTTGGGTCAGAGCAAGCAGGGATTATGATACTGGGGATATAGGACAAGGAAAATCCAGGCCCCAGTTTAAATCTGAGCCTGTTTCTCAGACTGAAACAACAAATGATCCAACTAAATCCAAGCCCAAGCTTAAATGCAAGGCCTCTCAGACTGAAACTCCAAACGACCCAACTCCTATTCCCTCTCCCTCTATTTCCTCCATGCCAACCTAACAAATAAATAAGAAAATAAATTATTCACCTGTAGAGGAGACAGAGAAGATCAAAATTTTTTCTCTGTCAGGAGATCCTCACCCCTGGACAAAAAAGTGCTATACAAAACTTCAGATGATATATACCTTTTGTGCCCAAAGATTTGATTTCAAGGAAACAAAATACTCTTAAATGTGATGAGGATCCCACAGCAGTTATCAGCCAGTTTAGGGCAATTTTTAGAGGATGTCAGCCCACCTGGAATGATGTTACTGATCTCATAGAAATAATATTATCCCCAGGGGAAAGAGCTGATATAATAGAGGCAGTGAACTCCTTAGAAACATCAGGAAAAGTTGCTATTGGATGGCTTTTAGAAGACTCTGACTGGTACCTCAACATCCCTGAGCATTTTTTTTTTTTAGTGAGGCAATTGGGGTTAAGTGACTTGCCCAGGGTCACACAGCTAGTAAGTGTTAGGTGTCTGAGGCCGGATTTGAACTCAGGTACTCCTGATTCCAGGACCGGTGCTCTATCCACTGCGCCACCTAGCTGCCCCAGTCCCTGAGCATTTTGATAAGTTGCAGGAAGCAAGGGAAATTTTGTTGAAGGCAATGGAATCCTGTGCTAGAAAGACTGATAACTGGCAAAAAATTTTAGATACAGTTCCAGAACCTAATGAAAGACCTAATAGCTATTTTATGCATCATTTTGCACATTTTACAAACTGAGATAAATGGAGATTAAGTGACTTTCCCAGGATTGCATAGCTAATAAGTGACTGAGGCTGGATTTGAATTCAGGTATTCCTGACACAGATGAAGATATAGTAAAAGGTAACTGACAGGTGGGAAGAGAACCAGGAAGGAGCATTATAATAAAATCTACAGAGAAAGTCAGAGATGCTGGTGTGACTCTATAATCTCAGCTATTAGAACAGTTGGTGGATCAATGGAGCTCTGGAATTGTAAGCCTCAGTGTACTAAGCCAGTTAGGTTTCTGCAGCACTAAATCAGGCACTGAAGTAGAAAGGGAGGGAGAGGGAAAGACAAGGCAGCCTAAGGACAAGGACGGACATTCTGCTCAGGTCAGAAATGAAGGAGGTCAAAGCTTCCATTCCTATCGGTATTAGAATCCAGCCGCTGAATAATCATTGAACTTCCAGCCTAAGAGAGATAAGGAGACCCAGTCTCAAAAAGAAAAGAAAATGGAGGGAGAGAGGAGAAAGTATCCAGAGGAGAGTGATTAACAGTGTGAATGCAGAAGAGAAGTAAAAAAAATGAGGATTGAATAAAGGCCATTAGATTTGGCAATTAAGAGGTCATTGGTGACTTTGGAGAGAGCAATTTCAGTTGATTGATGAGGTCAGAAGCCAGAATGCAGTTCTGAACTTCTTAATGAGATTAGCCAAGAAGGGGAGAAAAGATAAAGAACTAGCAGGAATGATAAACTCATTCAGTACTTGGTTAACTGGGTTCTCTTCTCCCCAACTTCTACCTAATACTAGGTAACTTGACCATCCATATCAATGCTCCTTCAAATGTTGTAACCTTATAGTTTCTCAATTTCAAATCCCATGACCTATTCCTCCAGTCCATCTAAGCCATGCAGAGACAGTAATGTTGTGTTTCTCACCATTATCCATACATATTCTACTTTTCTGATCAAAAACTACAACATTATTCTGTCTAACCATAACATCATCCTGTCTTTCCCTATGCTTCAACCTCCCTAAAACTATTCTTTTTCTTCATCTTAACCTCTAATTCTCTCTACCCCTCAGTATTTTCTAAGCCATCATCCCTTTTCTAAATCATATCCATCCCTCCCAATCTCTACCCTCTAAGTAACCAATTCAACTCCACACTGTCATCTAATCTCAAATCCTTCAATATATGTTTTATCTGAGCTCATTGACTAATCAAGCCACAAGTCTGGATTACTTGCACCATTTGCAGTTCTCTGATCCTACTTTGTTGTTTTTGTTTGTTTGTTTTTTGTTTTTTGTTTTTTCCGGGCAATAGGGGTTAAGTGACTTGCCCAGGGTCACACAGCTAGCAAGTGTCAAGTGTCTGAGGCCGGATTTGAACTCAGGTACTCCTGAATCCAGGGCCGGTGCTTTATCCACTGCGCCCTCTAGCTGCCCCGATCCTACTTTGTTTTACTGAACAAAGCTAGAGGAAGTCATGCAACCAATGTGACTACAAATTTTGTTTGTCTAATCACAACCAGACATCAAGCCTTTTACAATTTCCTAGTTGATTTACTATCTGATTCTCAACAGAAGATATTCCAAGTCTTTTCTCCTCTCCTTGGGCTTCTCCTTTCTCTTCCTTACAATCTCAGTTTAGGATTTCACCTCTTATTACGAAAATCAAGGACATTGATCATGAGTTCATTCTTCTCTGTTATATTTCATCTCAAAAACAACTGACTTTATGGACATGAGAAAAATTTAGAACCAAAGAAGGTATAAGGAGCACTGCAAATTGTAAAATAGATAATTATGATCATATAAAATTAAAAGACTTTTATACAAACAAAATCAATACAGCCACAATTATAAGGAAAGCAGAAAACTGGGAAATATATATATATATATATATATATATATATATTTTTTTTTTTTTACAGGGCAATGGGGTTAAGTGACTTGCCCAGGGTCACACAGCTAGTAAGTGTTAAGTGTCTGAGGCCGGATTTGAACTTAGGAACTCCTGAATCCAGGGCCGGTGCTTTATCCACTGTGCCACCTAGCCGCCCCGGGAAATAATTTTTATAACAAGTATCTCTGATAAAAGCCTCATTTCTGAAATATATAGAGAACTTAGTCAAATTTATAAGAATACAAGTCATTCCCCAATTGAGAAATGGCCAATGGATATAAGCAGACAGTTTTCAGACAAATAAATCAAAGCTATCTATAGTCATATGAAAAAAAAAGCTCTAAATCACTAATGATCAGAGAAATGCAAATTAAAACAACTCTGAGGTATCACCTCACACCCATCAGAGTGGCTAATATGGCAAAAAGGGTAAATGTTGGATGTTAGAGAAGATATGGGAAAACTGGAATGCTAATCCACTGTTGATGGAGTTGTGAACTGATCCAACTATTCTGGAGGGCATATTAGAACTATGTCCAATGGACTATGAAACTGTGCATACCCTTTGATCCAGTAATACCACTGCTAGGTTTATATCCCAAAGACATCCAAAAAAGAAAAAAGGACCTATTTGTACAAAAATATTTATAGCAGCTCTTTTTGTTGTGGCCAAGAATTGGAAATCAAAGGGATGCCATCAATTGGGAAATGGCTAAACAAACTGGTACATGACTATAATAGAATATTATTGTGCTATAAGAAATGACAAGCAGGATGATTTCAGAAAAACTTGGAAAGACTTACATGAACTGATGTATAGTGAAATGAACAGAATTAGGAGAATGTTGTACACAGTAACAGCAATATTGTTTGATGAAGAACTATGAATGACTTAGATATCCTCAGCAATATAATGATCTAAGACAATTCCAAAAAACAAATGATAGATCCAAGACAATTCCAAAGGACTCATGATGGAAAATGATCTCCACATTCAGAAAAATAACTGTGGAAACTAAATGCAGAATGAACCATAAAATTTTTATACTTTTTATCATTTTTTTTCTTTCTTGAGGTTTTTCCCTCTTGTTCTGATTCTTCTTTCATAACATGACTAATGTGAAAATATGTTTAATGTGATTGTACATATTTAACCTATATCAGATTGCTTACCATCTTGGGGAGGTGCAGGAGAAGGAAGGAAGGAAGAAAAATTTGGAACTCAAAATCTTATAAAAATGAATGTTGAAAACTAACTTTACATGTAACTGGAAGAAAATAAACTATTATTAAGATTTTTTTCAAAAATACTAATGATGGAGCATATTATCTGCCTCCAAAGAAAGAACTATTAATTGAACACAAAATGAAGAATGCTGTTTTTCCCTTTCTTTCATTTTTTTCTTTTATTCAAGTCTTCTTATACAAAATGACAAATATGGAAATGTTCTATATAATTGTACATGCATAACCTATATATGATTGCTTATCACCTCAGGGAGGGGGCAGGGAAGGTAAGGAAAGTGGGATGGATAGAATTTGAAACTCAAAACTTTAAATAAAAAATGTAAATTGAAAAAACTACAATTGATCTCAATTTTCTCCTCTTTCTAGTTCCCTCCAACTTTGAATTAGCTCTTTTTTGTCAGAACCATCTGATCTACATGTGCACTTGATTCCATTACCTTATGTTCTCTTCCAAATTGTTCCCTCAATCATCCGCTCTCACTCTAATCTTCAACCTTTTCCTATGTACTTGTCCCTTTCATGGTATTTATAAACATACCAACATCAAGAAAAAAGATACCATTAGACTCTACTAAATTCTCAAGTTAATCATTTTACATTTCTCCTCCCTTTCTCAGCCACATTCCTAGGAAAATCTTTCTGTATCTATTGCCTCCACATCATCTCTTCTCACTTCTAAATCCTCAACAATTTGTCTTCTAATCTCTTCATCCAACTGAAACTGCTCTTTTAAAGTTACCATTGAACTCTTTTTTATTTATTTCATTCTAAACTTAAGAAATAAAACAAATATTTCCATAGCACAGTAGAATAGAAGAAAAAAGATTATTGTAGATGAAACTGAAAATTTATTATATACAATTTGATATTCCTTTTTCATATATAATAAAGTTATCATTTCATTTTTTCTACCCTCCACACCCTGCCCTAGATATGGCTATCATTAGACACAAATATGCATATATTTAAAATAATTCTATATATACTTCTATTTATCAGTTCTTCCACTGGATGCAAACAGCATCTTCCTTTTTATAGGAGCTTCATAGTTAATCTGGGTATTTATAATTTATAAGTGAAAATTACTTAGTCACTCAAAGTTGTGCTTAAAACAATATAGCTATTATTGTATACAATATTCTCTTGATTCTGTTCATTTTACTCTTCATTTATTTCATGCAAGTCTATCCATGTTTTTCCAAGATTAATGAGCTCATCATTCCTTATAGCACAGTAATATTCCATCATGATCATATACCACAACTTGTTCAGCTATTCCCCAATGAACAGGCATCCCTGCAATTTCCAGTTCTTTGCCACCACAAAGAGAGAAACTATAAATGTTTTACAATATATTGGTTCTTTTCCTTTTCTCCTAATCATCTCTGGGAAAAGACCTAGTAGTGGTATTACTGGGTCAAAGGATATAGTACGTTTAAAAAATTCTGGAGCATAATTCCAGATTCCTTGCCAAAATGGTTGGATCACCATTGAACTCTTGATTGCCAAATATGAAAATCTTTTCTCAGTCTTTATCCTTTTGTATTTGATACTGTCAACCACTCTTTCCTAAATACTGTCTTCTGCCTAGCTTTCCAGGATATTGCTTTCCACCTCCATAAAGAAAGGTAATTGACTCAAAGTGTTTGGGGGTGGGGGAGAGATTTATTTTACATTGCCTTTGCAGGATTTTGTTTTGGTTGATCATACATGTTTGTAACAGGTTTTGTTTTTCTTGATATCTCAATGTAGAGAGAGGGAGGGATGAAGCAAAAGGAAGTGGAAAGGAAAGAATTCAAACCTGAAAATGTGATAAAAATTGAATTTTAAAAAGTAAAAATAGACTGTCAACAAATACTTTAAAGTGTTCAAATTTGCTAAGCAAAGAAATCAGAGAAATCGTTATGAAGGCCCTAAAATTTAGCCTTATAACCTGAAAAGCCTTATAAGCTTTCAAACTGAAAAAGATAGTATAAGATTATAAAATTCAATATTATAGAGTCTGTGAAAAATTGGCAGGCTAATACACTACAGATGGAACTATGAATTAGTTCAATCATTTCAGAAAGCAATATGGATTTGCACAATAAGAATGAAAAAAATGTTTGCACCCTGGAACATAGATGTCCCATTTCTAAGGTGATACCCTAAGGAAGCTATTGAGGGAAAAAAATTACTATTTGTACAATGTTAATATCAAAAGACTGGGAAAAAATTACATGGCCAACACATTTAGGAATGAATGGTTGAATAAATTGTGCATAAAGATTAGGGTACATTTTTAGAGATAAATTAAGCCATTTAGTGATGAAATGGACAGAAATAGATTTATTTTGTCAAAGGATATAAGATATTGCCACTATTATAGATGAACATTTTGATATTTAAAAGGAGTTGGAAAAGAACTTTTTGTTTTAATATATATTGCTAACATTTGTGTTTGAAGAAATAAAACTTTGATATGAGATGATCTATGGTATAGATGTAAAGATGGATTTCTTTACATGTGGAGTGATACATCATTTATATGGGAACAGTTTTTAAGTCATAAAGAAGAAGAACATGATTTTTATTTATTTTTAAAACCGGATAAATATTTGCATTTTAAAAAATCAGTTTCAAGGGCACAAAAGAGATGGGAAAATGTGTTTAAGCCTTCAGAGCTACAAAGTATGATGGAATGTACACCAAGTTGCATAAACTTGTTAAAAAAATTTTTAAAAAGAGAAATCACAAACATTTGAAAACTGGGGTATGGTTTTAAAGAACTTTTGATTTGATGTGGAAAATTTAGGGAGCTGTGGCTTTTTCAGACAAAAGCATCACCAAGAGTAAGGTTGGCTCTCGTTTTTTAAATTTATTTTACTTGTAGTTTTTGGTTCCAATCTCCATCCCTCCTTTTTCTCCCCAGCCCCACTCCCCCCAAAGGCAGCAAACCATTTGATATGGGTTATATATGTATGATCATGCAAAACATCATCATATTTGTCACTTTTTATGGGCACATTAAATCATAAGAAATGTTTTTTTAAAGTTTAGGAATGTGAAAAATAGCTTGCTTTAGTCTGTTCCATGAATATCACTTCTTTCTTTGGAGGTGGATAGTATGTTTCTTCAACAGTCCTTTGGGAAAGCCTTGGATCACTGTATTGCTGAGAATAGTCAAGACATTCACAGTTCTTCATCAAACAATATTGCTGTCTCTGTGTACAATGTTCTCTTGGTTCTACTCACTTCACAATACATCATTTCATACATGACTTTCCAAGCTTTTCTAAAGTCATCCTACTTATCATTTTTTTAAGTGAGGCAATTGGGGTTAAGTGACTTGCCCAGGGTCACACAGCTAGTAAGTGTTAAGTGTCTGAGGCCGGATTTGAACTCAGGTACTCCTGACTCCAGGGCCAGTGCTCTATCCACTGCACCACGTAGCTGCCCTTATCTTTTCTTATTGCATAATAATATTCCATCACCATCATATATCACAGCTTGTTTAGCCATTCCCCAATTGATGGGCATTCCTTTGATTTCCAATTCTTAGCCATCACAAAAAGAGCTGCTATAAATATTTTTGTACAAATAGGTCTTTTTCTCTTTATTGACTCTATTTAACTGACTTTCAGTTAAGCCATTGAGAAGAGAACAGGAATCCAGTATAGCAAACTAAGGAGGAGTGACACAGAAGGAAAAACTACTCTGTCAGAAAAATGGCAATTAGAAGTAAACCATCTGATAGGAAGTTTCATCTTAATGGTTCCTTACTAGAGGAAGAGAACTAACTTCATTTTCCAAGAACCCTAATGACAGCTATTGCCCCTCAGTGGTACTTCGGGCTGGAGAGAAAGCTTATTGCTCTCTGTAGCCACCTCTGGCATGAGAAGAAAAAGTACAGGGGACTTTGCATCTGAATGATAGCCTGATGAGTTGGCTTAGAGTCAAACTAAGGTGAATTGCTGTAAATTCTATTTTGATTAGACAGCACAGCATCTGGGAAAAAGATGACAATTTTCCCAACTGAAAAGTGGTGAATCTCAACAGTCAAGCAATGAGCAGAGAAGCAGTTTCATGTGGTAGAGATGTTCCTGAATAGGACAACACTGTTGAAGGGTGCAGTCCAGAATTATGAGTTACACTAACCTAAACACATGAGCTTTCTTCCTTCATGTGCTTTCCTGCCATGTCTATGAGTATATCCCCAATCTTCACTATAGTTGTTTGGTGTACTGATAGGAGAGTGTGACCTAAGCTTATATATGTATTGTGGCAATTTTATTACTTATTCATTTGTTTTAATATATTAATATCTATGATATTATTGTTTCTTTTGCCTCAATGTTAAATAAATCATTGTGACTATGATCTAAAAGTGTGATTATTGGTGCTGGTTACACCAGGTAGAAAAGGTATGAAATGAGAGCTCAATAGCAAGAATGCTAAGTAGAAGTTTATTTCTCTTCCAGGGGGTTATCCCTAGGATTCTGGGAGTTTGAATATAAATGTTTAGTAGTGCTCTATCTCTGGGAACTTAGACCTGCCAGTTTTAGAGCAAGTGGGGTGAAAGAGACAAGCCCAGAGAGAAGTAGAATATCTAACATGCTTAGGTGAAAATTTTAAGGCTCCTACACCATATAAATTATGACAGTATCTACTAACTATCCCAGATAAGTCCCCAAATATAAGATCTTAAGGATAATAGACATAAATAAAAGATATTTATCTGTTACCTTATAATATTAAACATTAAATTGTCACTAGACAAGTGTGGCATCACTACACATCATTGATTAAAAGAATTGTGTTTGCATCTATACCACACATTTTTTTCTAAAGCTGTCCAGATCCAATCTCAAGGTTGTATATTTTCTTAAACATTTATTAATTGTATAAATTAAAACAAAGTTTTTTTCAATTCCTATTATCATGATGTTCATCTATAATGAAAGCAATATCTTATGTTCTTCGACAATTAACTTGTCTCTTCTTGTATATAAAAAACCTTTTTCAGTCTCTTTCATCATGAAACTGCTCCATTTATCTTAATGGGATAATAAATCTTAAAACATAATTCAGGAAATGTAATGGATAGAATACTAGACTGGAAGTCAGAAAGCACTGGGTTCAAATCCCAACTCTAACACTTACTAGCTTAAGTAACCATGAACAATGACTAAATTCTCTGAGCCTTAAAGAACTCTCTGAAACTATATATCATAATCTTAGAATGTGACCTGCATCTGTGGGAAGACTTTGGTATAATAGAAAGGGGCCTTTAAACAGTTTATTTTTACATATTACCATTCTTTTTCACCCTTAACTTTAGCAAGGTTTCCATGCACGGTAATAAAACCATAGCATACCCGATACATTAACTTTGTTTATTCATACTTGTCACTGTTGGGGGCGGCTAGGTGGCACAGTAGATAAAGCACCAGCCTTGGATTCAGGAGTACCTGAGTTCAAATCCAGCCTCAGACACTTGACACTAGCTGTGTGACCCTGGGCAAGTCACTTAACCCTCATTGCCCTGCAAAAACAAAAAAACAAACAAATATACTTGTCACTGTAGCTATATTTGCAATAAACATCTATTAAGTACCTACTATGTTCTATGCACTGTGCTAAGTGTTGGGGATACAATTAATAAAAAGGAAGTCATCACTGCCCTCAAGAACCTTACAATCTGAAAAGACAACTCATAAAGATAGGAAAGGGGATGAAAGAAAAGAATCTTGGTCTGTGGAGTTGAAATCATGCAGAGTAGCAAATACAAAGTGGAGTAAAGAACTGAGTCCAATTTCTGCACTCTATAAAGGAAGGCTTTGGGAAGTTTGGCATGCCACTCTCTAACCCTCCAGACGGTAAAGGAGGCTGAGGGAGGTGGTCTCAATAAGGCTTGAATTAGCAGCATGGTGGGGAGTTTAGAAGTAGTGAGCTTCTCTTGGGGGGACTGGGGATGCAGATAGTTATGTGGAGTTGAAACCAGGCATGGAAACAAATGCAAAGTGGAGGAAAGAGATAGTAAGAGAAGTGATCTTTAAAGCCATGGGAATGAATAAGATAGCCAAAAGAAAACAGTGTAGGAGGAGTAGAAGAGATAGAAAAACTAAGATTTTGAGCAGGAAAGGCCCTAAGAGGTTATCTGCTCCAACCACCTCATTTAACAGATGAGGAATTGAGGTTCAAATAACTGAAGTTAAGAAAAACAGATTAAGATAACTTGCCCAATGTCACACAAGTGGCAAGTGGCAAAGTTATGATTCAAAAAGTGCTTTCTGATTTCAAATCCAGCTGCCTCATGCTGTGTCTTTGATAATATAATGAGGAAGAGAATCTGCAAAAAGAAGCCATGAAGAAGAGTTCAGAAAAGTAGTAAGTGAACCAGGAGAGTACAATGTCTCAGAAGGTTAGAGAAGAAATTCTTTAATACAAGAAAAAGATGTTCACTGATATCAAATTCTTCAGAATTCAAAAAGGATGGAAAGTGATCAAATATCATGGGTTTTGTCAATTAGAATGTCACTGGTGACCTTGGAAGGAAGTGTGTCAGTCGAGAAGTAGAAAAGTTCTCCTGATTAGAAAGAGCCAAGCAAGGAGTGAGGAGTAAAGAACTGAGTCATTTAATATAGATTTTTCTTTCAAGAACTTAATAGACAAGGACAATAGATAGAACAAGACTTCAGTGAGAGAGTAGAATCTTTTGATTGTGGAGATCTGAGCATTTTGGAGAATAATGGGTAAGAGATGATAGAGAGGGTGAATATGAGGATAAAATGGGATCTAGGATTCAAGTGAGAAGTTTAAACTTAGATAATTACAATTATTTGTCATCTTTCTACCTCCCAAGTTTGCAGCACAAATCAGGGTTAGGAAATTTATCATAGCTTGTGAAAGATAGCTAGTCAGCATGAAAATCTCACCGATATTATACATTTGCTATTAGAGAGAAGAACCTTGGCAATCCAAAATTTGTGTCATTCTCTCAAGTCTTATGGTCAGTGTTCTCTTTTTCTCTTTTTCTAAGAATGAAATATGCACAGCACATCCTGGAACTGTGAAGTGAATGATAGTAGATTTAGGTGAATTCAAACTGGTCAAACAATTAGTTTCAAAGTGTAGTGATTAAGGGATTGGTGTCAACCTGGAAGGGTCTCTTGTTGAACTCTGTCTCTGAACTCTACCCTTGGTCATGCTGTATTTAACATTTGTATTAATAATGCAGATAAAAACATATAAGGCATGTTTATCTAATATGCATTTGGGAGAGTGAGTGCATTGGGTGAAATTATTGGAATCCAAAAATACCTTATCAATATGAAGGAATTTGGATGATCTGCTTAATCTGGTCCTTGTAATCCCACCCAATACCCTAAGAACTCTTAAGAAAAACTTTATAAAACTTAGAATTGTTGAGAAACGCAATGAGCTGCCCTAGTAAGTGATGAATTCTCTGCATCTAGGTGTCTTCAAGAACACAAAAACTTGGCAGTGTTGTAGAAGGCATCACTGTTGGGCACAAAATTACTTCTGAATTCTCTCTCCAACCTCTAAAATTCTATGCATTTACTCTTAGTCCATGAATGAACAAGTTGCTGAAAAATAGCTTCCATTTAGTATCTTTATGCTCATACAATATTCCTGGTATCCCTGCAGTGGGTCACCAGGAACAGTGGCAGCAGCAAGGTAGAGAATATGCTTGTCATTCACTCTAATAGATTCACAACTATGATGAAGGTTCTAAAAAATTACAGTAAAATGTTTCTATTAGAGAGAGCATTCCCTTTTTTAACTTAATCCACCTAAGGGCACTAAAAGACAGGCAGGTAAGTGATTTGACCAGCCAAGGGATATTCAGCAAGCTAATTACAGGGTCATGCCTACAATACTTAGTCAAAGTTCTCATTTAGTAGCTAAGCCATGGATCATTATTATTATAACTTAGGATTTAGGTCCAGAAATATGATTACAGTTCAAATGTCTTTGAAGTAGTTCTCTTTCCTCCCAAATATTCTATCCTCTAAAGTCCCAATGGCCTGCACAATTATTCCTCCCTTTTTCTGTGATGCTGTTCTCTCAAAAGCTCTCATAAAAGTACAGGTTAGTCAGAACTCTATAGGGATTTTCAGATCAGATGGAGGAGTGATTTCTTACCTAAAAACAAACCATTACATTGGTTTCCTAAAGCCCTAGAGCACTAATCATCCTTAGAGTTCTAATCCCATAAGAATGTCTACTTTTCTCTGATGCTAGTTCCTAACATTATTCTTAAGATAATACTTTTGGATGTTTTCATTTATAATTTTGGGACACTATCACATCTTTTCTTGTACTATGAGAAATTATTTCTATAACAGCAGTTGTCCAATTAATCCTATCAGTTTCTTTTCTCCTTCAGAAATATTCCTCACTTCCTTCTAAGAAAGTAATGCAATTTTAAAAACAAAAGAAAATAGGAAAAACAGTTTAATATGATTTTGCAAGAAGGACAATCATTTGCAAGTCTTCATACCAATGTGTCATAGCATATCAAACAGAGAATCATAAATCAAAGGGACCCAAAAAGATTGTGAGAGGTCACATGATCCAACTTTACTGTCTTCAGTTATCAACACACATAAACCATCTTACACAGATAAGCATTTCCTCAATTCTTAATAACCTCCAGAAAAAAAGAAAAGATTTAGTTCTAATATTTAACAACCCTCTAGACAAGAAAACCCTTCCTTGTATCTAACCTAAAGCTTTCAAACTGCAGTGCCCATAGGGGAATATTTTGTGTCATGAATATTTCAGAAATAATTTAGAAAAATTATCCATATCTTTTATACCCACATCCATGGAAGTAAAATTGCTCATATGTTTAATATCTTAACATAATTAAAGTACTAAACCTTGCCTCTAAAGAGCACAAATAAAGTAATTAGAAAATTCCCAGATAAGCTGAACTAAGCATTGCAACATGTCTTTTTTGGACTGGACCTATGATTTCATTGTCATAAGAAATTCCTTGGAAAGTTCCTACTCAGTAACTTAGAGCCATAGAATGTCATGAGGTAGAACTGTGAGGTCAAAGAGTGACTTTCCCAGGATCATACAGTCAATATATCACACACAATATATAGACTGTAGGATATATCAGTAGCATGACTTGAACCCTTGACTTTCTGATTCATCGATTGGCTCTTTATGTACCATAAACTCTCTTTTCCTCACCTCCCCCCAACCTCACATGCTAGTATTAAATATAAATCTAACTTAAGAAATCCTGAAGGCAACTTTCTCTCAGTAATATTTGTATTTTGTGGTAGAAGAGAAATTTGAATTTCATTTGAATAAGATACAATAATAAATGAGTAAAGAGTAATTGTCTCACCATCATTTAAGACTAGAACAAGTTTGTTGCTAAGAAATGAATTGCTCACCTTCTAAAAATATTATGCTTCCAGAAAAGCTTATTATGTATAGAGATGTACATTGAAATAGGTAATTATTTAAACCCCATTCTTCCCTAACTTTAAATCAACCTGGATGTCTATTACCTTTTTTTCTGAAATTTGAAACAATGGAGAATAAGTCTAACAAAGCAGTGAATTACAGAGTCATTACTGGTTTTTCAAAAAGTAGAATAATTTTCATGACTAATGACATAAAGGGAAAATAGAAAACTTCTTTGACATTCCCTGTGTGACTTCCTAACAATTCATCCAGTTACCAGTCTCTGATAAGTTCATAATCTCTACCCTCTGTCAAATTGTCCTGATCAGAGACAGGTTATTTGACAAGTCATGTTGTGTCTCTGATGATAGGCACAGCTTTCAAGGCAAAAATCATCTTAAGGTTCATAAGGCTACATTTTTAAAATGACACAGACAGTAATCCTGAATGAGAGGGAGGGGAAAACAGCTTCCAAGGCTAGAAAACACAGAGACAGTTCATTGGGCAACAGCAGAACTCATGCTCTCTAACTCACGAGTTCTTAACCTTTTGTGTTATAGAGCCCTTTGGTCATCTAGGGAAGGGAAGGGAAGAGAAAGGAGAAGAATAAGCATTTATATTGTGTCTATTAAGTGCTATGCATTTTTACAATTATTATCTCATTCAATCCTCACAATAACCCTTATTATTTTTATCCCCCTTTTAAAGTTAAGGAAACTGAGGAGAATAGAGGTTAAGTGACTGCCTAGTGTCACACAGCTAATAAGTATCTGACCCTGGATTAGAATGCAGGTCTTTCTTACTCCTTGATTAGTGCTTTGTCCACTGTACCACCCACTGCCTCTAGTAAAACCTATGGACCTTTTCTCAGAAAAATTTTAAATGCATAAAATGAAACCCTTAGATTATGAAGGAAATTGATTATATTGAAACACATTTCTATAAATATTTAGGGGTTAAAAAAAAGTTCACAGATTCAAGATTAAGAACTCCTGCTCTAGGTACTCTTGTATATTGTAGGCAGACTTGGTGAAGATAGCTAACTACAAGAGAGTAGGGAAGGGTGAAACTCACAAACCCCCACAAATGTATTTAATGTGACTAATCAGTGAGAGAAGACAATCAATTCAAAACAAGAATATTTACTGAAATAGCTGAGTGAGAATATTTCCTCATCTCCCTGTCCCCAAGGAAATCCACCAGAAGCAGAGTATGGAACAGTGGATAGAGAACTAGCTTTGGAGACAGGAAAACCTTGGTTCAAGTCTTTGTCTCCAACTTATACTGACTGCATGATCCCAGACAAGTCATTTAATGACTGCATGCCACAGATAACTCTTGAAGATTATAAGTTCCAGAGAAGATGTTCATATGCATTGTTAGAAGAAGTCCCTACACCAATGAAATCTAGTCTTCAAAGTGGAAAAACACAACAAAATTTAAAAACACGTGTATTTGTAGAACATAAGTGACCATGATACATATGTGCCTCCATTGCCTAACACAGTGTCTAGGACATAGTAAGCACTTAATAAATGTTTATTGATTGATTGATGTGTGAAAAGCAACCAAAACCTGTGAAACTAAGGAATCACTCATATCTTCTGGAGATAACCTATGATACTCCTGCTGAGACTGATTCCCATGGTTCTCATATGGTATGTAGTCTCTAATAGACATTCCTCCCTAATGATCTTACATGATGATCTATTAGTCTCATGGATATAGGTCTCTGTTAGTTTCATGACATATAAACTTTGCTCTACTGCTAACTTATGAGTTTTATCACTTCAGGGAACCTGTTGGCTCCTATCTGCTAGGGCATTGCAGGAAGAAAGTCTCTCTGTAATAATGACACTCAAATAGATCTTTAGTCATAGCTTAGTCAAAATTGTGGATAATGACATAAATGAAAAATATAAGATTTCCTTTGCATAGTACAACCAAAGACTAAAAGTCTAGCAGAATGCTTCCACAGTAAAATTAAGTTAAATGTTTATAGTTATTTCTTGCTTAAGAAAATACATATTCTTATCCCAAATCTCAATCTGACTTATGATTAGAAAATCCTCATAACTCTCAATTAATTCACTTAGGGGGATCTTGTGTCTAAACCCCATTTTTGGTTGCTATACCAAAGTAACCTCAAGGAAGCATGAGTATGTCTGAGTTACTATTATTTTTCCCTAGGCCTCACACACACACACACACACACACACACACACACACACACACACACACAAATTTATCTGTCAAATTCCATTTTGATAAGCAAATATAACTGAGAAAGTACAAAAACTAAGGGGGCATATTCTTGCCCTCATTATGTACAAATGGCTGGCAGCAATCCTACTAGGCTTCAAACCACCATAAATCTACGTCTTTGTAGCATATGAAGAAACAGTCTTAGACTTATTTTGGTTATTCTTTCTAAGATAATGAGGAGGGGTAGTTAGATGACTACTGAAGAAACTTGATCTTTTCAATTCCTTGTCTATCTTTATCAGATTTTCTATAGTTTTGGAGGGGAAATACATGAAAATCTCCAAGGTTATGAAAACCTCCAAGGATAACTTGGTTTATTGAAAGTGTAGCAGGGGTAAGAAGAAGAAACAATTTCCCTGAATTGTTACTTACTGAGTCTGACCTCAGATACTAATATTGACTGGCTTTTTTTCCCTCTTTTTAAATGTTCTTTTATCTTTGTCATGAATTTGACAGGTGTGAACATTTCTGCATTCAAAGAATAGAAAAAACTATACTTGACACCACAAATTTCTATTATATGCAACTGTTTTAAAGTATATGGAAATCTATTTTGCATGACTGCACATGTATAATCTATATCAAATTTCTTGCATTCTCAATAATGGGAGAGGGAGGAAGGGAGAGAATTTGGAACACAAAAATTTTTAAAAGAATGTTTAAAATTTTCTACATGTGATTGGAGAAATTTTAAAAATCAAAAACGTATATGTTAAATTTAACACAATATTTCTAACATAATTCTGCTTATCTGTGTTCCCTTCTGAACATCCTTTTACTCTCTTATGTTATTTTCTTTGTTCTATCATCATTACCTCCTTACTCCCTTATAAATCCCCCCTCTAAAAAAAAGGAAAGAAAAGAAAACCCCTTATAACAAATCAGTACAGTCAAGCAAAACAAATTCACATATTGGCCATGTCTGCAAACATTTGTCTCATTCTGGATCTTTAATACATCATATCTCTGACAAGAAGTGAAGAGCATAAATAGTTATCACTCTTCTGTCATAGTGGTTGGTCATTGTGTTGATCACCATCCTTAAGACTTGCATAGCTGTTTTCCTTTACAATGTTGTTGTCATATAAATGTTCTACTAGTTCCATTCCCATCAGTCTGTTGTGTGCCCTTTTGACACTGGCTTTCACTTTCATTCCACATGAATGAGGCTGAAAAGTAACTTCCAAAAATGACCACATAAGCACCAATCCATGCATAAGAGATTTTATGAAGAAAAGATTCCTTACTATAATTACTTTTTTCCAGTCTTACACCCTGGCTGCCTTTTGGGGCAAGTGGGTTTGCCCAAAAAATTACATGTCACTCAATCAATAATGTCATCGCTATTATCTGGGAGCAATACCAAGCATCAAATGTCAAGATAGATCCATCAATGATCCAGTCCTGGGGCACAGCCAATTCAGAGCTATGCTTCTTACAACTCAGCACTACTGGGGACAATAAGTTACTAGAGGATGGATGCGAGCTGGCTAGCCCCAAGACATGGTGTGGATGATTTAAACAAGTTAATAAGCCAAGAAAATGTTAGAAAGACATATGAACACACTGCCAAGTAACATGACATTGACACTGACCTAATGGAAACAACCCAAGGTACAATAATTGTTTGTGATGAGAGCTTCTGTAAAATACATGAGAGGAACAACTAGAATATGTCCAAATACTAACCAAAATGGCGAATGATTTATTGGGCATTCTACAAAAGACAGTAGGCTGTAGAGTCAGTCACATATGGATAGCAAACCACTGGCATTATCCAATGCAAAGCACAATTGATGGACAAAGATTTCATATCATTCATAGTGTGCAAAACTTGTATGATTTTATTATTTCAAAAGATTTGGGACCAAAGACATAGTGAACATAGGAATAGACATTGTAGTTACACAAGAAAGTATGTAAACATAGGACTAGGCATATGGTAGATCAGGAGTTCAAATGTTTTTCATTTCATGGACACCTTTTACAATCTGATAAAGCCCATGGACCCTTCTCAAAATGATATTTGAAATGCATAAAATAAAATACCTAGCATTACAAAGGGAACCAATTATATTGGAATACAGTTATCAAAATATTTCTTCTAAAAAAAGTTCTTTAACAAAATCCCCATGGGGCAGCTAGGTGGCACAGTGGATAAAGCACTGGCCCTAGATTCAGGAGGACCTGAGTTCAAATCCGGCCTCAGACATTTGACACTTCCTAGCTGTGTGACCCTGGGCAAGTCACTTAACCCCCATTGCCCCCACACACACACACACAAAAAAAAAAAAACAACAACAAAACAAAACAAAATCCCCAAACTTGAGAACTTCTATTAACAATGCTAAATATACAGTACCCAGTGACTCTAGCTCTATATGGCCTTAAGTACTGGGATGTGTACAACTAAAGTCACTGAGCAAGATGAAGAACTACTTAGTCTTTGGAAAGTGTGATGAATTCCAAGGTCCAGCAAAACACTTCCAATTCAATTCAGTTCATTCAATTCAACAAGGATTTATCAAATGCCTACAATATGCTAGGCACTATTTGACATGCTGGGCTTAAAAAAATAAAAATGAAACAGTACCTGCCATCAAGGAGTTTACATACTACCAGGAGTAAAAATGAATACTCACATGAAGATATATAAAATAAATACAAAGTAATTATAGGAGTTGGGAAGGACTAATAATTCGAGGGATCAGGAAAGATTTTAAATATGTGACAATTGATCTGATCCTTGAAGGGACCAAAGGATTACAAGAGTTGGACTTGAGGAAAGAGGTCATTACAGATATATGTGAGACCAGATGAGTAAAACAAAAACATTTATTAAGGACCTACTGTATGCAGAGCAGTCTTTTTATTATTGAAGAAGTATAAAGTTTAGAATAGAAATAGGACAATGAATCTTACAGTCTAGTGGGGGTAAAGGGAGGATGACAAGAAGACAAATATAAAATACAAAATGATAAATAATTTCATTGGAGACATGGAGAAGAAAGTGCTATGTAAGATCCACAAGAAAAGGTCTCCAGTCTCCCCCAAGTACTGGCTCTTGTTTGCCTCAGTTGCCTCAGACTACAGATGTTTTCTCCTTGGCCTATATCCTTCCTTCTTTCCTCCAACACTTTGCGCTTTTAGAGTGAAACTTTCATTAATTAAAGTTTCATGGAAGAGAGGACATTTCAAACAGGCTTTAAAGGATAGGTAAGAAGCTAATAGGTGAGGATGGGAAAGAGGCTATTCTACACATAAGTGCAATCATGCCAGCAAAAGCACAGAGATGGGATAGCACAACTTATAGCTAATGGATGGAGGTTATTCAGTTTGGCTCCAGGAGAGAAGAAATGATGTACAGTAATATATGGAAGGAAATATGGTAAGAAATGCAAGGTGACACAAATTATGGAGGGGCATTCATGCCTGACCAAAGAATTTGAACTCTACTTAATAGTCAATAGGTATCCATTGAAGAATTCTGAGCAGAGGAGAGATAAAATGAGGTCCATGAATAAGGAAGATTTGTCTAGCAAAAGTTGGAAGTATAGTTAAAAGGAAAGGGAGAGATAGGAAGGCATTTTAGGAACCTATTGTAATAATCTAGCAATAAAGTCGTAATAGTGAAAATAGTAAGTGCAAGACAGATTTGAGAGATATCACAGTAGGGGAATCAGCTGGATTTGGCAGATAACGAGATACAAAAGGTGATGGAGAAGCAGGAATCAAAGATAATACAAAATGTTGGGTCATGGGTCAAGCATGAAGGGATATTTTAAATAGTTTTAGATGCAAGTGGGCACTAAATAAATACTTAAAGGAATAAATGATGAATGAATAAATAAATTATTTTAATTATTTGGCATTCTACAGATAGGTAGAAGTATAGGTCTGGACCTTGGCATGGAGATCAGAGCCAGAATTATGGATCTGGGAGCGACTGATAGAGACCCAACAGGGGAGGAGGAGGCAGCTAATGACATAGCCAAGTAAGAAAGTATAAGGAGAAAAGAGAGAAGAGGAGAAGTCTTTGAAAGACTCCAATTTGAAGGATCAGGAAAGGTTAAGGATCTGGAAAATAAGCCAGAAAAGGAGATTTCAGAGAAGTAGGAGAAAAGCCAGGTGATGTCTGTGAAGCCAGGGTAGTATTCAAGAAAAAAAGTAGCACCCAACAGCACTGAATGCTACAGGGAGATTAAGAGGGAAGGCATTTTTTATTTGGTTATTAGAAAGTAACCTATGTGAGATCATTTTAAGGAAGGAGAGGGGGAAAGAAAACAAATTATAAGGAATGAAAGACAGTGTGGGTGGTGAGAAAGTGAAGACACTGAGTATAGACAGCTTTTCCAAGAAGTTTAGTAGTGAAACTGGATAAGGCATAAGAAAAAGACAGAGGCACCAGCTCTGGATTCAGGAGGAGCTGAGTTCAAATCCAGCCTAAACACTTGACACTTACTAGCTATGTGACCCTAGGCAAGTTACTTAACCCTCATTGCCCCACCAAAAAAAAAAAAAAGATGGAGGAAAAACTAAAATGAGATAATATTTATAAAGTGTTTTATAAACCTCAAAGCACTATATAAATGCTAGTTATTATTATTATTATTATTATTATTATTAAAAATGATTTTAAAATCTAAACATCTTTGTAGATAAGAAGACAAGGAGAGAGATGGAAAAGGAAACAAAAGAGAGGGATGGACTAAAGAGGAATAGTAAAGAGGAAGCTATGTATTGGGAAAAGATCCTATTAGATTAGAATGAAGGAAGAATGTGATTAAGGGAAATAGAGCAATTAGCTTTAGCAAGAATTAAGAATACTTCTTCCTCTGTGACTAGAGAGGAGAAAATAGGTGATAAGTCTAAGACATTCTGAGAACTGATTAAGGATAACTGAGGAAACTTTCACCAGATGGCTGCCTATCCATTCAGTTACTAAGTCTTTACTGATTATACATCCACAATAATGCTAGCATCCATATTTTTCTTCTCTCTCCAATGTCTTTTATGTCTTCATCACTTTACACCTAAGCTATTATAATGGTCTCAAAAAAAAAAGCTCCCCTTAAATCTTTCTGCTCTCTAATCTACCCTTCATACAGCTATGAAAATAAGCTTCCTCATGCCCTGATTAAAACCTTTCCATGGCTTCCTACTGCCTATAGAATAAATTCAGCTGGACCTTTAAGGTATTCCACAGTCTGATTCTAATTAGCTGTTAACAGAAACCCCAAAGCCCCCAAAAAGGACCCTAAATGAAATAAAATCTGATTGCAGATTACAAAAGTGTTTATTGTCTGAGAAGAACTTACAAAGGAGAGAACTTCCAAAGGAGCGGAGAGAGATTTTTCAGCAGCTCAAAGAGGAGTGAAAAAAGGGTGAGATGATGTGGTTTCTAGAGACTTTGGGGCAGTGATCAGGGGTTAAAGGGAGAAAACATCTGTAGACACAATAAGCCAGAGAGCAGAATGTTTAGAAAGTTCTGAGCAAGGTCTCAAGTCTGCAGTTACTGCTCAAGGTTGTTCTTGAGTTGGTCAAGGTTGGTTCTGTAGTTTCTGGCAGCTACAGGAAAATTTAAATTTTGCTAGAGTTCATTCACAAAGGATCACTGATATGTCGAGCATCTCTAAGTTTCAGAAGACTTTCTGAGTGGCTAATTCTGACAGGCCAGTATAATCATTACAAAGCCCATGTTAACACTACCTATCCAGCCTCATTTAACAGCTCTCTTTCTGCTCTAACTAGACTACCTAGCTCTTCCTTCATCTCTTCCTGCATTTTCCTACTTGAGTTCAATTCTGTAAGTTATCCCCATTATTTTATACACATTCCCTCATTATCTCCACCTGAAAAACATCCATGCCTTCAATGTACTACACACACACACACACACACACACACACACACAACAACAACAACAACAACAACAACAACCTGCATATGTGTCACCTCTTCAACAGAGTTTTCCCTGATTCACCCCCAGATAAAAGAAATCACTTCTTGTTCAAATTCCCCTTGAGGAAATTACCCCTATCATACACCACTTTTTATCAGAAGGTTGGCTATCAGCAGTTCATTAAATCATCTACTAGAGTACTAAAGTCATATACCAGTCATCTACTAAAGAAGTCATTTATTAAAGAGCTTTTGACATGTCACTGAAGGGAATACTCACATTAGTAAATTCATAAATCTTTGGAAGCATCGAAGCAAATGTATTTGGCGATAAAATACAATCCTGCTTGGCCTGTTTGTTGATAATAAGCTTTATATCCATTAAGGTGATGATAATGGGATCTTAAGAAAGTTGGACAGCTGAAAGGTTGTTTTTTTATGCAAACAAGTTTTTATTTCAAAATCAACCTCCCATAGGTGTACCATCTGATCACTTGTTATTTTCAATGCCTATATTCTCTGGCTGTGAGCAGTGTGTTGTGTTTGTTCTTCTGGAATCACAGTGTAAGGTGACAGCACATTCAGAAATTCTTCCAGGGACAGAATACTACTGGGAATTCTTTCATCACTTGTTTCTCACCCTTGTAAGAAACTCACACTAACCTAACCTTGTACTTCTGATGTTGGCAGAGTTCCATAACCAGCTCTTTAGAGGACCTACTTAGGGTTAAAAAAAAAATCCCCAGTCTTATTAACATGGGCATGAGGTACAGTTTTTTTGGTATTTTTGGTATTTCTGGGCCCACTGCTTCTAGCATGTTGTTCTGAAGGGTGTATAAAATGGGACCAAATGCCATCTGAAGACCATCCCTGTCTCTCCTCCCCAGGATACAGAGTGCTATATCAATACCTATCTGCTCAGTCATCTGTATGAATTTCTTTAGAATGGGGTTTCTGAGAAGCTTGTGAATCAGCTCTGCTTATCCACTGTTTATACCTTTCTGAATCCTCTGAGATTCTAGGCTGCAAAGATGTTGTCAGTCTCCTGACCCTGACCATGTCTCTATTTAGGTAATTTGGGTACAAGATTTTCAAGATGGGGAATAGCCAAACAATGTGATTTTCATATGAAATGCTACCTGTTAGCAATTGAATACAATTTCTACTCTAAAATCTGAGTAAACTCTGCCCTTTAATTGGATGCTTTGGAGAAAATTGAAGGGTATAGCATCAATCAGTCAGCATCCTAAAATTCTTATATAAATTAATTCTCATTCTAACTTGAAACAACCAAAGTGGAGGGCCCTAAATAGAAATTTACCCTGTCCTGTGAGTTCGATACTTCAAAATACCATAGTAAAATCCTTAATGGCCCATATAAACTCAAAGGCTTACAGAATCACTCAAACCATAATTTTTATCAACACCATCAATAAGTTAAATTGATAAGAGAGGGGCAAACAATTACCACAAACAAGACACTCCAAATTTTCCCCTCCCCTATAACTTGTCCAAATATTCCCAATTCCTTTTTGCTTAGTTGTATTTTCACCAAGTGACAATTCCTGGCTTTCCGTTCTCTGCTGTCCTTTCCTGAACCCTGCCTCACTCCTTGATGGAATTTCAAAATAATGACTCCACTTTGAATACTGACAGTATGTTTATTCAAGGTTCCCAACTGCAGTGTTTGCACTATTCTAGTCAGCATATAACACATAATGTTTTGTATGTTGAGTTTATGATAAAGTGCCTGATGGTGCCTGTTGAATAAAGCAATTTTGACAAGCACTAGCCAGTAAAGTTATAACTATACATGTATCTTTGTGACAAAAACTAAAAGAATAAATTCTAATAAGATTATTATAAAGACAGAGAAATCTTGATAATAATGTCAACAGAACTCAGAAAATTAGTGCTTCCCAACTATAAATCAGTTTAGATAAACCAACTCGTGCTCAGGGTATGGAAGATAGCATGGACAGTTTACAGATTTAAGGATACTGAGTGAAGATTTTAAAGAGGGACTGCATTCAGCAATAACACTGCTAGGTTTATATCCCAAAGACATCTCCTAAAAGAGAAAAAGACCTATTTGTACAAAAATATTTATAGCAGCTCTTTTTGTGGTGACTAAGAATTGACATCAAAGGAATGCCCATCAATTACGGAATGGCTAAACAAATTGTGGTATATGATGATGATGGAATATTATTGTGCTATAAGAAATGACAAGCAGGATGACTTCAGAAAGGCCTGGAAATACATGTATGAAACGATATATGGTGAAGTGAGCAGAATCAGAAGAACATTGTGCACCCAGACAGCAATATTGTTTGATGAAGAATTATGAAAGGCTTAACTATTCTCAACAATGCAATGATCCAAAATAATCCCAAAGGACTATTGAGGAAATATACAAAGAAAGAACTGATATTGATGGAACAGACTGAAACATGCTATTTTTCACTTTCATTTTTTTTCTTTTACTCAAGTTTTCTTATACAAAATGACTGATACAGTAATATTTTACATAATCATACATGTACAACCTATATCTGATTGTTTACTGCCTCAGGGAGAGGAGGAGGAGAAGGAGGGAAGGAAGGATAAAAATTGGAACCCAAAATTATTAATAAAAATCTTTATTACTTTAAAAAAAGAAAGGTATGGAATCTCTAAACAAGAAAAAAAGGTTCTGCCTCAAGGGATTAAGATATTCAAAATTCATCAAAAGGAAAACCAAGAACTGTCACCACAGTTCACATAACCTGGCAGTAGGTGATCTTGAATATACACAGTAGGAAATCCCTAAAGCTGTATCATATTCACAAAGTCAATGTCAGGATGTCCCAGAATACTGTAGTTAGCACTATACTGTAGTTAATATTTGTAAATAAATGCAAGGAAGAAGTCAGCTCTTATTACATCAATAATTGGTTGACATGCTTTCAAAGATATTTTCTCACAAATCTATGGATAGGATTGAGTTCATCACTCATTGGTAAATAAAGTATCATGGCACATAAGAAAAAATATAAACAATATCACACATATCTAGGCAACATACATACATACATGTGTGTCCACATACCCAGGAAGCCTGTGGAATCTGTCTTTATGAAAAGAAGAGGAAAACATCATGTGCAGGTGTGAAAACCACCTTCTATGTGACCTTCATTCACGTGTCTCTTCCATGAAAACCAATTACTAGCTAATGAGTAAAAATTCAGACTGCAAATCTTCACTAGTGATCTATTCATCTGTTTATCCACCCCAAATCTGTCTCTTGATTCCCCATCTCACATCTCCAACTGCCTATTGAACATCTCAAACTCAACATGTACAAAATTGAACTCACTATTTTTCCCAAAAATCTCTCCCCTCCTCATAAAGTGTGATTGAATGACACTTCTTGCTGTTCCCCACACTCTATTATCTTTTTTTTTTTTTGGTTTTGGTTTTTTTTGGTGAGGCAATTGGGGTTAAGTGACTTGCCCAGGGTCACACAGCTAGTAAGTATCAAGTGTCTGAGGCCGGATTTGAACTTAGGTCCTCCTGACTTCAGGGCCAGTGCTCTATCCACTGTGCCACCCAGCTGCCCCATTAGAATGTAAGCTCCTTGAGGGATTGTTTTTGCCCTTCTTTGGATCCCCAGTGCTTAAAACAGTTATTAGCACATAGTAGGTTTTTAATAAATGCTTATTATTTTTATGTGACTTGACTAGGGCTTGCATTTTGGAATGTACTGGTAAATCCATGTTTCTGGAATTTACTCCCTTCTTATCTGTGCCTCTCAGAATCCTTAGCTTCCTTGAAAGCATAACTCAGATGCCACCTCACTTCCTGATACCACCAGTTGTTAGGACTCCCCATCTTGAAATTACTTTGGTTTTTTTTGGGGGGGGGGGTTGGTTTTTTTTAGTTAGGCAATTGAGGTTAAGTGACTTGCCCAGGGTCACACAGCTAGTAAGTGTTAAATGTCTGAGGCCGGATTTGAACTCAGGTACTCCTGAATCCAGGGCCGGTGCTCTATCCACTGCAACACCTAGCTGCTCCTTGAAATTACTTTGAATAATTTTGTTACATACTTTGTATTTATTTGTCTGTGGACCTGTTATATCTTCCCAATAGAATGTAAGCTCTTTAAGGCCAGAAATAAAAAATTCAAACAATATTTGTACACAGTGGCCCCAAATAAATGTTTGCTGAATTGGATTAGATTGAAGGGGAGAGACATGGAACAGCAGCACAAATACTTCTTGATCCCTATCACGTTCACTCGAAGATGGAAATACAAGGATCCTACTGTCACCACCACTGCCATCCACAGTTAGCCAGGATTTGCTTTGTTAAAATAAATGGCATGGAATTGAATTGGATTGGATTGGATTGGATTAGATTCCTAATTATGTTTGTGCTTTTGTGTGCTTTTTCTGAGGTCATGTTTTGGCTTAATCCAAAACAAATTGCTCATTCTGTGTATCTGTGTGTGTGTGTGTGTGTGTGTGTGTGTATGTGTGTGTGTGTGTGAGAGAGAGAAAGAGAGAGAGAGAGAGAGAGAGATACTGACTATGACTGAGACTGTGTGTGTCTATCTTTGAAGTATAGGTTTACTAGTAGAGGCAATTGGGTTCGTGTTCATTTGCAAAGACAGGTGAAGAAAATTGGCTTTGGATTCTGATAGGCGGTTTCTAAAGCTCCCTTTGCATTATCTATCTCATACCATGCTGTCTGTCATTCAATCAGTTGGCTAGCATTTATTACCTACTATGTGCTAAGCACTGTGCTCAGTTCTAGAGATACAAAGAAAGACAAATGACAGTCTATGCTCTCAAAGAGCTTACAGTACACAGGGGGGAGACAATATGGAAACAACTATCCACAAACTAGATAAATACAGGATAAATTGGAGATAATTGGCACAGAGAAGACAATAGCATTAAAAGGGATGAGGAAGGGGCAGCTAGGTGGTGTAGTGGATAAAACACTGGCCTTGGATTCAGGAGTACCTGAGTGCAAATCCGGCCTCAGACACTTGACACTTACTAGCTGTGTGACCCTGGGCAAGTCACTTAACCCCCACTGCCCGCAAAAAAAAAAAAAAAAAGGATGAGGAAAGGCTTTTTGTGGAAGGTAGAATTGTAACTGGGACTTGAATGAAGCTATGGAAGCTAGGAGGCAAAAATGAGGAAGGAGAAAATTACAGAAATGAGGGCAAGCCAGTAAAAACATTCAGAGTTAGGAGATGGAGTATCTTCATGAGGAACAATAAGGATGGGAGAGCACTAAATCTAAGAATATATGATTGTGCATTCTGTGAACTATGTTGGGAATATACAGTATCAAATACAGGAGCTCCTTGCTATGGCAATCAGCCCTATGCTAGTTATTTGCAACTCAAACTTCCTGAAACTATCATTGTTAACAATGAACCTACATTTATATAGTTGAATATAAGGACTTGGTGGCCAAAAGCCTATCAAAGCTATCACCAATGTACCCCTTTATCCTGAAAATCAAATGATCAGGCTGAAAGGACAGTGAAGGTCACTAATTATGGCATTAAGTGGATTATTTCAGGAAATTCGCTGATAAGGCTTGTCAAATTTCTTGGTAAGAAAAAAAATTATTCAAGTCAGGAAAACTGACTGCAAATCCCAACTCTGGGATTCACTAGCTGGTGTGTGACCATGAAAATTTCACTCTGTTTCTTTATCTAAGAAATATTTATACCACCTACCTCACAGGGTTGTTTTTTGTGAAAGCTAAGAACAATTCATTATTTCATCATCACCACTATCACCACCACCACCACTACTACTACTACTACTCTACCACCACCACCACTACTACTACTACTACTACTACTACCACCCAAAATGTCATTCCATATTCAACAACAGGAGTCAGTCATGCAACATCTCTAAATGTGCTTTGGCAGTTTCCATTCAGATATGTTGGAGGAATTCCAAAACAAGCAAATACATCTATAGCTATACTTTAACTGGTTTTATTTTTTTTTATGACTAGTAAATCATCAACAAACATTAACATTTCTAATTCACAGTAGAGGCCAGAACATGGAATTTGTGAAACCACAAAACCACTGTGTAAAGCTTGTTCCTTTTAATATACATTCAATATAATGTTGTAGTGCCCACATGGCCCTGCTTTATAGTGTCCCCTTCTGAACCTTCCTCCAATGTCCTCTGTATACCTTTTAAATGTTTCACTGACAAATTTTTATTTCCTCTCTTCCTTTTTTGTTTTTTGGTGTACTATGTCTCCATGCTACCCACAATGTTCCTCTCCCAAAAAAATATAGTAAAGCAAAATAAATGTGTATTATGATAATTATGTCTGGAAATGTATGTTTCATTCTGTTCCTACAGTCCATCACCTCTCCATTGAGAGTGAAAATGATGCTTTATCATCACTATTCTGGAGTCATGATTTGTCATTGCATTGTTCCTGGAACTTAAGTCTTTCAAAGTTATCTTCCTTTACAGTGTTATGGGCACAATATTAAAGAATATTTTTTTATTACAAGGTGAAAAACAAAGCAAAAATCCTTGAGTGAATAACCTCTAATTCAAAAGATATTGACATCTGTGCTAAATTCTGTGGGGCATGACACAGTTGTGTAAGAAGCAAGTTGTAGAGGAAGAGACACAAGGGCCAGCAATAACAGTGCAACTCCCTACTGAGGAAGTGGGAGAAAGCAGTGCTAAATTCATTGAGAATATTCTTTGTGCTGCTACTAGTAGCACAACCTAACCAGAAGTCTTTGCCTGGACAAGAAACCAAAGACTGAGAAGAGCACCTGATGTGGAGCCTGTCCTCCAGATTCTTCCTGGATTTTAAATCCATTCCATGTGTTTAGTGCCAGGACTAGAGATCCTCCACTCTCTACCTATTCATCAAGGGATGGATGAGTGGCCATCATCACCATTTACTACTGCTTTAAGGTTTGCAAAACACTTGACAAATAACTCATTTGATTAACAACACTCTGAAAGCAGGTGCTGTTATTTTGCCTGCTTTACAGATAAGGAAACTGAGATAGACAATTTCAAGTAAGTGACTTGCCTGGGGTCATACAGCTAATAAGTGCCTAAGATTCCTTGGCCATTCCACAGGGTAATCCCAGCTCTGTCTACCAGATGCTCAAATGAGTGTCATTTTTCTGTACCAGCTTCATCAACCATGATAACAGCAAAAGCATCCAGATCCAACCTTTTCTTTGTGGCAACCACTGTTCCTTCCGCGGGCTCTTCCTTTCCCTCTCTTCTCTCATCTCCCTCAGTTACTAATCTTAACATTATGCATAACTTGAGGCAAACCTGTTTTTCTTCTCTTGGTTAAATGAGAACTATGGGGGGGGGTAAAAGCACTGAGTGATGGGAGGGAGAAAGAACAGAAAGAAGAGGACAATGCAGGAACAAAAGAAACTGGAGAAGCTGCCTGCACTACTCTCCTACTTTCCCTTCATTTTCTGTGGCTTCAGCTTCAAGTTCCAAATGTCCGAGAAAAACCTTGAGGTAATTGGCCCCAAACAATTGTAACAAGATTTTCATGTGCTTCAAAACTATCAGAGTCAACTCCCAATTGTGTGAAATTGGCGTTGACATGCTGATAGCCTTTATTGGAGAGCAGAATGCTACCTAAGGACCTTTATTGTGAATGAGAATGACAGCACTTCAGGAAGACCTGATGTCAATTCCATGACAGGTTATATAGTCACATACAAAAGTACTCATGCTGCTGTCACACATCATCACTTTAAAATAAAATGTCAAGTCTGTATTACATTGAAGGAAATACTGTTCAGAAACTTCTAGTGCAGGATATATGTGAAAATTCACCATCAACAACAATTCCATTGTCTTTATTCCTCAATCAAAAAAATGATCTAGGAAAATAACCATAAAGTGTTCATGACCAAAATTCCTGGTTCTCGTATTTGCAACTTTAAAAATTAGTATGAATTGATTTATTTGGCAATGCAAAACATTGGCCATTTACTTTTAGGTTTCTTCTAACTAAAACTAGTAAACAACATTAAACATTAAATGCTGAAGAGAACCATAGGTGATTTGAAAGTTTTAGAAATTATTTTTAGGAATAAATGAAGAAGAATGCTGTAACTCTCAGTCTAGCGGGTTCCCCTAAAGCTCTCATACCATATCTCCTCTCTCTTTCTTGGCTAAACTCCTAGAAAGAGTAGGTTATAACCACTGCCTCCTTTTTTTTCCACCACCCACTCACTTCTCAACAGCTTGCAATATGGCTTTTAAATTCATCCCTCTACTGAAACTGCTCTCTCAAAGGTCAACAGTAACTTGTGACTACTAAATCTGAATGGTGGCCCTGGAGCCAGAAAACCAGGGCTTAAAAATTGGCTCATCCACTTACTACCTGAGTGACCTTAAGAAAGACACCCAATTTCTGTGGATCTATTTCTTATCCGCAAAATGAAAGAGTGGAAACCAATGTCCCAAGAGGGACTTCAAGCTCCGTTCCTATTCCAAATCTATGTTCTAATGATCCTCCTCCTAAATACATTTTCTCCCTGAGCTTCCTTCAAATTATTCTTTCCTGAATATCCTCCTACCTGTCTGACCTTTACATTTGTCAGTTTTATTGATTTGTCCTCCTCCTATTGCCCCCTAAGTGTTAGTGTCCCCAAAGGTTCCATTTTAAGCCCCCTTCTCTTCTGCCTCCTTTCTCTAAGTAATTTCATCTGATGCCACATGTACAGTTCAATTATTGCCTCTGGGAAATAATCACCAAATCTTTATAGCCACATATATAACCTATATCAAATTGCTTTATGTCTTAGGGAGGGTAAAAGTGAAAGAAGAGAAGAGAAAAATTTGGAACTCCAAAAAAATTTTTAAATAAATGTTAAAAATTGTCTTTATGTATAACTTGAAAAATAAAATACTATTAAAAAAAGAAAAGAATGTTAAAAATAAACAAATAATTTGTGTATTAAAAAATAAACCTATAAGCCCTAGCATACTAGAAAGAAAAAAAATCTTTATAGCTACCCCCTGAACCCCTGTTCCTCAGATTTGACTACCTATCATACATGCCACCTAGATTTACCACTAGCTCCTCAAAATTGGTCCCTAAAAGTTAGCTCATTCTTTCCTGCCCTAAACCTTACCCTTCTCCCAATTTTCCTATTTCAATTGATGGCAACATCACCCTCCTGGTCACACAAGCTCATACCTTCATTGTCATTGTTGATTCTTCCCTCTCATTCATCCCATTTCCCCCAAGTCTAGTAACTTTCTGAATCCTAACAATTCTACCTCTATAACACTTCTCACATTCATCCTTCTCTATCTCCTTACTTGGCCATCATTTTAGTTCATACCCTTATCACTTTGACTATTATAATACCCTCCTATCTTTCTTCTTTGGGTCTTCTCTCCAATTCATCTTTCACACAGATGCCAAATTAACCTTCCTAATGCATGTTGTTTGTCCTTCATTCTTGAAGAGGACTATGACATCTGGAGGTGATGCCATGACTTGCAGTGAATTGGAGTGAGGGAGGGCTGTTCAAAGTCACCAACCTCACTCTCTCCTTCAGAATTATCTGGGTCCAGTGGCAAGATATCTATGAGGATGACTGGCGATGACCCCGGATGTTTAAGGCAAATGTTGTTAAGTGACTTGCCCAGGATCACACAACTAGTAAGTGTCGAGTCTGAAGTCACATTTGAACTCAGCTCCTCCTGACTCCAGGGCCAGTGTTCTATTCATTGCATCACCTAGCTGTCCTAATACATAAGTGAAACCACCCCAGATGCAGTGATTGGCAAAGACAACAGTACTCTGAATCCTCTAACTTTAGAATCAAAAGGCTAGGGTTTAAATCCTAAATCTATTCTACTTGTGTGACCTTATAAAATGGATAGGATACTGGACCTAGAGTCAAGAACCCTTGCCTCAGACATTTACAAGCTGTGTGACCCCCAAATAAGTGATTTGAAATTTCTCAGCCACAGTTTCCTCATCTATAAAATGGGAATAATGATAATACCTAACTCATAGCTTGTTGTCCCACTAACAGTGTGAGCTAACAAAAATCTCATTTGATTTTCCTGGACCCCGACTTTTTCATTTTCAAAAATGAGATGATTAAACCAGATAATGTCTATTGTATATGTGTGCCTATTATATAGTACACACATAGGGGCAGCTAGGTAGTGTGGTGGATAGAGCACTGGCCCTGGAGTCAAGAGGACCTGAATTCAAATCTCGCCTCAGACACTAGCTGTGTGACCCTGGGCAAGTCACTTAACCCCAACTGCCTTAAACAACTGGGGCCATCTCCAGTCATCCTGACGTTTATCTTGACACAGGACCCAAATGGCTCTGAAGGAGATAGTGAGGTTGGTGACCTTGAACAGACCTCCTGTTACAGGCTCAAATTCTAGCTAGTCTGTCTAAAATATCCAATAAGTGGTCACCAATAAATTATAAGCTTTAGCAAGAGTTAGACTTTTAAGCGTTTATTAAGGAGAATAAGAATTTGGTAAAGAGAGAAAGGCCTAGATTCCTATCTATTAAAGGGAGGGCACATTTCTAGCTCCCTTCTCCACCAGCATCCTCAGGAAAGAGAGCGAGACAGAGCGCTAGTCCCTTCCTTCTTCCTCTCACTAGCCAACGTCACTTCCTGACGCCAAAGGAAAGACTTCTGGTCTTGCCCTCAAAGACCTGCGCTTCATGGACGGAACTCTTCTACAGTAAGTCTCCAGCAGGTAGCATCATTCCAATCATTACACTCCCTCACTTAAATCCAATTCACTATAAATAATGACCACTCTGATGTCATGGTCTTCTTCAAGAACAACAACAAACAACAACTATAATACACATAGAATTGTTTGCCTCATGTCAAATCATGGAATGTAGGCTTCAGAATACATGGGACAACTCTAAAAAGAAAAAAAGATTATTTCCCTTGTCTGCTTATTCAATAGGACCCTATCATAACATAGTTCATTATTATTTGAATTATAACTTATTATCAAACCATATACCTCAGAACATAACGAGTATATACAGGAAACAGAGTTGGAACCAGGGGGTAAGCAAAGCAGCAAGCCACCTTGGGTGTAACATAAGAGAGACAGTGAGAGACACTTCTTAATATAACTTTTTATAAATGCATGTATTTTGATCCCAGAAAATTCTACTCTTTATAAAGCATTTAAACTTTTATTTAGTGATAGGGCAAGTTCCATATCTTAACAGTGAGGGCTCAGATGTTCAATGGACAATAATAATATGCAATTTTTAAGCATAGCTCAAGGTATATAAATGCCTTGTCCTTGCTCTGACAATGCAAAGCTGAAGGCAGGATGACTGGGCAGGAGGCTATTGCAATAGCCTAGATGAATGGTAATAAGGACTTAAATTAGAAGAGAAGTTGCATGTGGAGATAAGAGTACAAATGCAAGAGATGTTGGGCAAACCAATTATTGGAAGATTTATGACCACAAAGTGACTAAAATATAGAATCTACTTTAAACAAAATAAGAAAAAAGCAAAGTATACCTTCCTACCTCCCTTTCTACATCCTTCACCCACATTGTGCCACTACATTTCCTTTGCTCCTAGGTTGTTTAGTGCCTCCAAGGTGCTCTCTGGCTATTCAGAGCCATTCACTTAAGTTCCTCATTGATATTTTGTTCTCCTACAGAGCATCCCATGTTCCTCTCATACTCTATGCAAAATTTTCTTCTTTCATGGAAACTCATCTCTGATGATAATAGAAAACCATCCGTATTAAGTAAGCAATACTGAAATATAAATGACTCCTAGGCTTAAAGTATCAACCCATTCAGAAATATTCACATTTTCAAACATTAACTTATTAACCTAAAGAAATGAGTCTCTGTCAGTGCTGTAGTTTAAATAAAAAGTCTTACTGATGTCTCTCAAACCACCTTACACAGGTATCCAGTCACCCTGTCTTCAAAAGCCTGACCCTGAGTACTTTTGTATCCCATTTCTATTCCATTCATGCTTAAGAATCATTCAATGTTCACTCAATACAGTAAGGAGCTGAAAAGAGAACATTTCAGCCAGTCAAGTGATTGCTCTGTCTACATGTACCAAACAGGTAATTTGAGTGACTTTCACTAAACTGACAATCTCCTGATTGTTTTTGCATCATACAAGGCCAAGTAATTTGGTCTCTCATCTCTATTTGAAGCAGTATCATTGAAACAAGTGGTTTCTTCACAGCATCCTACTAGTATGAAAAGGTGTCTGCTTTGAATTATGTTAAAATGTCTAAAGACCTTATCCTGCATTGCATGATTTCTTCCAGTGAACAGATCATTTATATATATTATATATATATGTGTGTGTGTATGTATGTATATATGTGTATATATCGTATGTAAATATATATAGTGTGTAAGTATATATGTATGTATATGTGTAGCTATATGATATATGTGATATATCATATGTACATATATATATATATATAATAGTTGTTATTGTTGTTCGGTCATTTGAGTCATGTCTGACTCTTCACGACCCCAAATTGGAGTTTACTTGGCAGAAATAATGTAGTGATTTGCCATTCCCTTCTCTAGCTCATTTTACAGATAAAGAACTGGGGCAAATAAAGTTCAGTAACTTGCTCAAGGTCACACAGCTAGGAAATGTCTGAGGCCAGATTTGAATTCAGGAAGATGAGTCTTCCTGACTTTGAGCCTGGCACTTTATCCACTGTGTCACATAGCTCTCCTATGTAATGTATAGTATGCAAACATATCTATATATGTATATATAAAGAGAGATATATTTTTAAACCTTGGATTTTCCAAATTGTTTCCAGCCCATTCTCAACATATACACATGCATATGTGCACATACACATACACACATACACACACACCCCTCACATAGTCAACCTAATCTCAAGTCCTAAGAATACAGAAATGCATATGCATAAATATATACCAAAATAATTTTCTCTTTTTTTAAGTCAATGCTTGTGTCCTTTACTAAGTGTGTAGAACATCCAGAAATATTTGAGGACTTGATAAAGGTCAAATTCCAACAACAAAAATCTTCACTTCCAAATACCCTGAGACAGCTTTTCAAGAGAGATTTTCGTTCTATGATCATTTGGCTCTGACATTGCTCTCTACTCAGGAGCACCTTCTCCTGGATCCAACATAATTCAAAGTTGAGAACAAACTTCTTGTTAGCCTCGGATCAATTTAGCTGAACCTATCTTCTTAAGTTGAATAAAAAAGTAATAATAGTTTCCAGTGTCTGAATACTATATTGCAGTTTAAATTCTAAAATCCAGCTTCTATGGAAACTAAACTTGTTTGTTACTTTCAACCCCAGCAGTTTCATTGTTTTGTTCTCATGCAAAATAAGTTTCCACAGAGTTTTACAGAGTTCAAAGTGAGCATGTTACTGTCTTGTTCTCTGTAAAATGAGGGGGTTGGACGAGATGACCTTTAAAGCCTTATCCAGCTCCAAATCTATGATCCCCTGAACCTACAACTCCAAAGACAGCTGAAAAGACTGACCTCTCTGCAGGCACTCTCATACACAAAACAAATGCTTTTTAAAAGGTTTTCATAAAAGCTTTCGTTGTCGATTAAATGACATGAATGCTATTACCATTGCTCTTGGAAAAATCTTGTTTCTCAGTCTCTAAATCTAGGTCCAAAAGAGAGATGACAGAGTATTGTTTTTGTTTTGTTTTTTTTTAGGAATATAAGCTTCTACATGGTTTTCATCTAGAAAAATCCTCACCAAAATAATATTTCTTTCTCTGACTCCCAAAATCATCTGAAAATGCATCCTTTGGAATGGGTAAATTGCTAATAGACCCAGTACTCGGGCATGTTATTAATATGGTTTGGGGAGTGTTTATGGGAGTAATCATTTAAAGTGCTAAGAATTGGTGAGTAGAATATGGCTATTCAACCAGGGAATTTAGGTTGCTATGTTGATTACTTTGGTCTTTGATTAATTGCTCAGATAAATGGATAAATATGCAATTACCATAAGCTAAGGGAAAGGTTGCAAGGGGGATCCTTTTAAGCACCTGATTGAGAACAATGAGTCAGTCTCCTTGCTCCCCAAGGCTGCTGTTTATTCACAGCCAAGGGGATGCTTTTGAGTACAGCACAGGCTATTTTTTCAGGAGCAGAGCTTGAGAGGTTTTTGGTGAGCATGAATTTTTCTAGCATTTCATTTTACTGAAAGGGGGGAAGTAAAATGTCAGTTTTAGGATACCCTAACTGCAGCTGAGCTTCTTGGCCATTATTGTTAAATTCATATTACCATGTAATTAGTAAGACACCTGAGATGGACTAGAAAGAGTGGCCTAAGACAAGTTCTTGAGCTCCTAGAGTCTCGGTTTCCTCAGTGGTGACATAATGGATAGATTTTGAAGTCCCTCCCAACTTTACAACAATGGTCTAAGAATTTTCTGACTGACAGATTGAAACATTTCTGGGGAAAAGGTTTATTTACATATCCTTCTTTCCCCATTAGACTGTAAGCACCTGGAAAGCCGAGCCTTTGTCATGCTTTTGTATCCCAGTGCCTCGCATTTAGGAGGATCTTTAAAAGAAGATTGTTCAACTACACAATTATAACATCAAATGATCTGAAGACATGATAAGAAAATGTAGCTCCCTTGTTACTTTACTCAGGTGAGGTTCTATGAGTGTGGAAGCTTGTTTCCCAGAAAGATACAAGAAAATCCACCTTGACTAACTCTTTTGGGGATCCATGGCTGTGGAACACTGCCTATACTGTCAGATGGTTGATTTGTTAGCTAGTTTTGCCAAAAATGTTTTCATATATGTGTGTGTGTGTGTGTGTATGTATATTTAAACCTTTTATTACAAGGATTAGTTTAGTGGGTAGTTTGAGGGGGTAGCATATTTGGAAATGGAGGTGGTAGAAAAATAAAAGCTATAAATACTATTTTAATTGAATCTGTTTTGTTAATATGAATGTATGGAACACCTGGATTTGATGGAGGTACCTTATTATCCAAAAGTATTTTTATGAAACCCTGGGTTAATAGGAGCAAAACGTCCTTCAACTCAACTCCAAATTGAACCCAGATAGCTAACAGATAAAAGTCCCTACCAGGTGACTTCTTTCCTCAGGATAGAAAGTCCCTATCTTATGGAGACATCTGGGAATCCTCATCCTTGCCAAACTCCTTTTTGGAATGCTTCTATATTTCCTCCATACTCATTATAACTGAAATTGTAAAACTGCTTTGCATTACATCCATTTTTGTTATAATATTTACTTTGGGGTTGAATTGTATCATGCTAATGAAACTGACAATGCCCTATAACCAATGAACAAAATAACCTTATATACCCTCAGAAAGAAGGAATCCCTGGGCTCCCTTCTTAGGAAAGGGTCTCTGCATGATTCATGATGTTTCTCCTCAGGACAAATAAACTGGTACTACGTTTTTCTGTCTGTCTCTGATCTGGGTTTTCTTGTAGGACATTATGTTCTCTGATCTTTTTTTGGTAGTAGGACAGGTATGGAATCAAACTATAGGAGACATTAAGAATTAATTTCTCTGATCTGTTTATTTTTGTAGGAAACAGGCAAATAAAAATTATATTTAATTTTCAACAGTTTCAATAATGCTTCTCACCCTGAGATTCAGGCTCTCTAAGAAGTTCAACTTCACTTTTGCAAATAGGAAAGCTGAGTCACCCAAAAGTAAAATGATATGCCCAGGTTTACACAAAAATTATATTACATAGTTACTACATTTAAACATTTCACCTATTCTGGGGATTTCAGTGACCCCTCTCCATCCCATGAAGATGAATGGTGTAAATTTGCCACTGGCCACAGGCACTGAGCCAAAAATATAGCTCCCGAGAAGGACAATCTTGAGATGTTTGAGATGAAGCTCCTGGTGTCCCAGGATACCTTAGAGCTTTCCTAGATGGTCTTCAACACACATGGTCAACCATCTTTGGATAGAGGAAGACCTGTATTCAAATTCTGCCTCTTATACACATTTGCTGTTGTTTCTCCTTTTTTTTACAAGAGAACCAATGACATCATGGGATGACATCCTGTCTCGTGCATGAATTGGATGCAAGTGAAACAGAGTTGCCAAAGTCATCCAACAGCCTTTCTCTTCCAGAGTCATCAAAGTCCAGTGGTAAGGAAAAAGTCAGAATGACTGGCTGTGGCCCTGAATGAAATGCCTAGCCTTGGCATCTTTGATATCTAACCACGCTCTAAGCACTCCATAGCACCTGCTTCAGCTGCCTTCATGGCTGTTGGAACAAATTTTTATCATCCATCCATTCTGCTACATGCTTGGGGTAGACACCCCCCATCTCACTGACAGGTTTGAGACCTTTCAGTTACCCTAAACCTGGTTTAACATATCTATCAAGATGGTTTACCCAGGTTCAGCTGCTATGCATGCTATAGTTTCTTGGAGCCACAGGTGATAGATGAGCACAAGATAGGCACCAAAGGTGGAAGGCAGATTGTGTTTCAAATCACTTAACCTCTTGGAGTTCCTGGCAACTTTCTAAGACTCTAAGTTAAATCTATCTAATTAAATCAGAGAAAGTTCCCATTAGAAGTTTCCTACATTCCTACACCAATGAAATCATTGATTTAGACAAAAAACTTATACATAACTGACTACTCTAGAATATTTTAGGGAATCTAGAGGTAGGCAAAGAAACTTTTTCTCATTTATTTCCACAAGGAAACAGTTGATGCCTCCTTGGTAATGTAAGGGGAATTTAATTTTGTAATAATAACAATAATAATTAGAATTTACATTTATACAGCATTTTTATTGCCATCATTTCATTTGATCATCACAAAACCCTGCAAGGATTATTTTGCCCATTTTACACATGAAGAGACTAAGGATTAGAGAGTTGAAAGAACATAAGATTTATTAGTAGAAAAGCTCAACTCAAAACCAAGTTTCAGGTCCTTGCTTTGCCTCCTCTACCACACTGTCTCTCAGCCAACAAAGTGAAGGGATAATGAATAGTAAGCATGGGATTAAGCCATGCATTTAGCACCTAAACTCAATCAATGAAAGATGTGATGTGGTAATGTTTAAACTACTTTCTCTGCATGGGTAATCATATACCTTGAGCAGACTCTTGTTTCAAGCACACATGAACCACATTGATAGGTAGGTGCATTAGACATATTAAGTAAGCAATACTTAAAGATAAATAAGTATGTATTGATATCACACTCTGGCACTATTCATTTAAGGTCTAAATGACATGAATTCTCCCTGAAAGGTTAAACTCAGAAGAACTGGCAGCCTCTCCAATCAAGCTATGCATAACAGACACTATGTAAATAGCTGTTGTCAGAAGGCACAGAGACAAGCGTCAATTATGTTCAATTTGACTGTGACTGTGTGGGAGTCTTCTTATGCAGACTCACCAAGAGTTTCAGAATCAGATATGAATGCAAAACTCAACCTTTTGTTTATCATTAGCCTCAGCAAACATTCCCTACTTCTTTTTTGTTATTCGTAGCTATGAGAGGCAGCTTGTAACAGTGGAGAGAAAGCTGACCTCAGCCAGAAAGACCTGGGTTCAAGTCTCACTTCAAACTGTAAGCCTGGGCAAGTCACTTAAACTCTCAGTGCTATAAATAACTCTAAAATTCTAAACTGCTGGGAGAGTGACAATCAGCCTTGGTAGAGGGAGTTTCCTACATGAGAGTTCTCTACAAGAATGAATCACAGGTCTCATTAAAAAAAAAAGAAAGAAAGAAAACATAGTTATGCACATGTATTGATAATTGAAGTTGTACATGGTTGCATACATTGGCTAAGAACCTAAAAAACTACACATTTGCTGCATTCTATGAATAACAGGACAGCTAGGGAGCACAGTGGAAAGTGCCTGGAGTCAGGAAGACCTAAGTTCAAATCCAGCCTCAGACACTAACTAGCTTATGACTCTGGGCAAGTCACTTAACTCTACCTCAGTTTCTTCATTTGTAAAATGAGTGGGAGAAGGAATAACAAACCACTTTAACCTAGAAAACCCCAAAAAGGGTCACAAAGAGTTGGAAATGACTGAACAACAACAATGTGAATATGACAAAAATAAGTAGAATCACTACCCAGTCTAAAAATTATTGCCCAGATTCCAAATGTTTGTGCTTTTTACTCACTCATCATGGATTAGTAAAGAGGTAGCCTAACAAAGGTCAATGGAAAACTATTTTTAAAGGCACAGATGACTCTGATCAAACCTTACTTCTCTTACACTAGCTGGAGTATCCTGAGCAAGGCACTGAACATCTCAATTCTCCCATGACAAATTACAGACAAGATGCAGATCAGCATTAGTAAAGAGAATTTCCATATTGGGAGCTCTCTACACTGATAAAAATAATTTGTGGGGGGCGGCTAGGTTGCACAGTGGATAGAGCACCGGCCTTAGATTCAGGAGGACCTGAGTTCAAATCCAGCCTCAGACACTTAACACTTACTAGCTGTGTGACCCTGGGCAAGTCACTTAACCCCAATTGCCTCACCGAAAAAATTTTTTAATTTTTAAAAATTTTGTGATTGTTCAATTATTATCAGTAGTGTCTGACTGTTTGGGACATCCCCCCCACCCCCACCACTTTGGAGGTTTCCTTGGCACAAATACTGGAATGGTTTGCCATTTCCTTCTCCATGTCATTTTACAGATGAGGAAGTTGAGGCAAGGAGGTGTGACAAGTAAAATCTAATGTGTGTGGTCGCCTTTTTCCGCCCACAGTGTGTACGTGTATGGGGGGGGGAAGGGGGAACTAGCTAGGATTTACTTATAAATTAGATGCTTCAGCAACAGTTTAGGTATTAAGTATTTATTAAAGTACATTAGGGTTTAGTAAAGAGAGAACATGTGGAGTTCAGAAAGATAGCAAAGCCTATCTACCCTAGGGTTCAGAATGAATTCCTTCTTCTTTCCTCAGCCACCAACCTGAGGTTCTGGAACTAAAGAGACAGAGCCAGGGAGCCAGCCTCACTTCCTACTTCCTGTCTCCCTCCCCCAGAAGGGGAGGTCCCTCAAGCTGATTGGCTGAGGGTAGTCTCATGTTGATGTCATAGTCCACAGCCTCTGAGAACACTCCCTCTTGGGAGTCAGGCAGGTATGGTTTTAATTTAATTAACTTTAAGTAAACTAATCAGGAAACTCAATCGCTCTCAGTCAGTCTCAGTTAATTCAATCAGTCTAGATTAATCTCCTCTGGTTGGGGCCTTTGGGCATTGACAAAAAGCCCATTATATCTTACACAGGTTTAAGTGACTTTCCCAGAGTCACACAGCTAATAAATATCTGAGGCTGGATTTGAACTCAGATCTTCTTACTTTCAGGCCTGACACCTAATTGCCTAATGAAATCATAGATGTAAACAAAAATAAATAAATCCATGATATTTATGATCTTCAAAAAGAGATTGAGGAGAATACTGGGGTTTGTTTTTATTTGTTTTTGTTTTGTTTTGTTTGTATCATTATCTAGATGATCCAAGCTAGCCCCCAGTCAAAGAAAGAGAATCTGCTTAAAGTCCTATTTGTACTTATAGTACCTCCCACAATACAGGCCACATAATAGGTGCTCAGTCAATGTTTATTAACCTAATAGCTTGATTTTCTACCTCAAAAGGATATGTGATGTATCCAGGTCAATATTTCTCAGGAAATATCTAGAATAATAAAAATGACAAGGGAAATCAAAGAGAGTGGGAAAATATGTCTACTATAGTTCAGTTCAAGAAGAATTTTTTAAAAGTTAACAAGGGAGCTGTCTTTCTAGTGAAAATAAGATTGACAAATTTTGGCACTTTGCTAATAGACTGACTTACCCACAAGAGGACTGGAATTTAATGTCATAGCTAGAAACAATCTTTCTCTTGGGAAAGGAGATTACAGAAAGAATTTAGATCAAGCCAGAATAAGCTATTAAGGCATTAAACTGACTCAAGAAAATCTCAACTGAATCACTGATATAAGTGGGGAAATATAAAAAGGACTCCAATCACTAGAAAAATATTGTAGTGAATAAGACCCATCTTTAAAGGCTAAAATTGTGAGAATGATCAAAAAACAAAACATCTAAATTAGCAGAGATAGATGATTTGTTTTATTCTATTCATGGTTTATTTTTTTCTAGTTGGAGTTTTTTTATAAAGATTCTACCAATTCAAAAAGATAAAAGGTTCTTTTTTTAAAAGAATAATTTTTTAAAGCAACAATTCAATAACTTGTTTTCATGCCTTTACTTTGGGGAACCACTTTTCCTTTACCATTATTCCCACACTCCCCTCTGTACCTCAAGCCAATATTCAGCATCTCTCTTGAGATTCCACAACAAACTGCTTTAGTCAATCATTGTTTCAGAATTGGTGCAGAATTACTGCATCTTTATCCTAACCTAACATGTACACCAATTATCTTCATTTCATCCGAACCTCTAATTCCCAAAGCTGGTAGACTGCCAAACAAATCCACTTCAACATTCTTCCTTTTTAATTTAATAACAAACTTCTTGTTATTCATATTCCAATACTCTGAATTTCTATTATCATTATGTGTCCTACATGGGTGATCACAACTGACTCCTAGTCACAGGTGTAATAATGCCAGAGCCTGCACTTTCTAAAGCTAATGAATGCTTTAAAATGACTGTTTGTGGCTCACAGTCTTAATCCTTTTCAAAACAACCACATTCTCAAATGCAGCTATCTTTTCTTACAAAATCCCTTGCTGCTACAAGTTGCTTTTTTCCTCCTCAGATGTTATCTTGTCTTTTCCACTAAAGCTCAGAGCAGTGGAACCCTTTCTCTCAGTCCACAGAGATTTCCCTTGCCTTGAAGGGGAAAAAAAAGAATGAAAATGGAAAAAAAGAATCAACAAATATGCCATTATTTGGGCATATGGTGAATAACATAAACAAAGTAAGAAGAAACAGAGCTGTTAACAAGCTTCCTGAGACCAACAATAACAAGAATTATGGTCTCTTTACTAGAGATTTGTTTTTATTTTTCCTCCTTTATTCTTATTTTTTTTCTTACCAATGAATTTATTGCTACAAGGATACATTGTGGTAGATACTATGCTACTTTCAAGAAGAGTGAAGATAAAAACAGGTTCAACCTGTGGCCTAGTGGGAAGGGTAGCATGGACCAGGGTGACTTTCAGCAAAGAGGCTCAAATTCTGGAATCACATAGACCCTAGAATAATCCTCAGGAGAGTCTCACCCCCATCAAGAGGGGTCAAGCTTCTCTCCCACTCTTTGGTTTGGTATGCCCCTCACCCAGAAACAGAACTCCAGGAAAAAAAATTTTAAAAACAAAGTTTTGGTATGACTAACATCTATAATCTCTCAAAAAGGGATTCACAGGGTCCCTTCTAGAAAAGTACCCAATGAACAAAATAGCTGTCAAGTATAGGACAGCTACTTATTTCCTCTGTCACAAAGAAATGTAAAACACACATGCCATCTTGGAACTAACTTACTTTTGGTCTGGACCTGCAGTTGGTTGGTGAGCACTCTCCTCATTAGGGGGCAGAGCCAAGATGGTGGAGAAAAGGCAGTAAACACTCAGAATTCCTGACACAATTACTCCAAAAAAACTCTAAACACCTCCAGAAAACAACTCCTGGAGCAGCAGAACCCACAAAAAGATAGCTGAGATTATTTTCCAGCCAAAGATGGCTTGGAAGTTCAGCAGGAGAGGGATCCTAGCTGGGAGAGGAGTCCAGCCCTGTGATTGTGCCAACACAGATCCAGCCCCAGGCAGGCTGTGCAAAAGAAACTTACCCCAAGCCTCCAAATCAGCTGCAGTGTCTGCATCTTCTGGAACTAAGATCATGGACTGGTAAGAGGCCTTAATGGCTGACTGGGCATGGGGGTGGGAGGGGAGGCTACGGGGGTAGATGCAGAAGCTAAGGGGGGATTTGTATATCCTACCCCAGCAGAGAATCAGGAAGAAACCTTGAGTGGTGGCATCCCAGGTTGGGGAGGACTGCAGGCTTGTCAGAGCTAACAACCAACAGCACACAAAGTTTTGCTAGCTGATAAATTAGCAGTTTGGCCTGGGGTTATATACAGACCAGAGAAAAGGCCATTTTAGTGAATAAACTGCCCTTCATTAATTCATAACACCTGGGACCCCCTGAATCTTGGGACAGTATAACCTGGAAGCAGGACCCCACACTAAGAAGGAGTTAAAAGTCAAGTAGCAGACAGACAAGATGAGCAAGAAGAAAAAGTTGTAAACCATAGAAAGCTTCTTTAGTGACAAGGAAGATCAAGATGCAACCTCAGAAGAAGATAGCAATGTCAGGACCCCTACATCTAAAGCTTCCAAGAAAAATATGAATTGTTTTCAGGCCATAGAGGTCCTCAAAAAGGACTTGGAAGACAAAGTTAGAGAGGTAGAGGAAAAAATGGAAAGAGAAATGAGGGTGATGCAGGAAAATCATGAGAAAAAAGTCAACAACTTGAAAAGCCAAATGGAAAAGGAGATAAAAAAGCTCTCTGATAAAAATAATTGCCTAAGAATTAGGATAGAACAAATGGAAGCTAGTGACTTTATAAGAAACCAAGACACAATAAAGCAAATCCAAATGAATAAAAAAATAGAGGACAATGTGAAATATTTTCTTGGAAAAACTGCTAACCTGGAAAGTAGATCTAGGAAAGATAATTTTTAAATTATTGGTCTACCTGAAAACCATAATCAAAATAAGAGCTTAGACATTATCTTCCAAGAGATTGTCAGGGAAAATTTCCCTGATATTCTAGATATAGAAGGTAGGGGGCAGCTAGGTGGTACAGTGGATAGAGCACCAGCCCTGGATTCAGGAGGACCTGAGTTCAAAATTGGCCTCAGACTTAAAACTCAACTGTGTGACTCTGGGCAAGTCATTTAACCCCAATTGCCTTGAAAGGAAGGAAGGAAGGAAGGAAGGAAGGAAGGAAGGAAGGAAGGAAGGAAGGAAGGAAGGAAGGAAGGAAGGAAGGAAGGAAGGAAGGAAGAAAGGAAGAAAGGAAGAAAGGAAGAAAGGAAGAAAGGAAGAAAGGAAGAAAGGAAGAAAGGAAGAAAGGAAGAAAGGAAGAAAGAAAGAAAGAAAGAAAGAAAGAAAGAAAGAAAGAAAGAAAGAAAGAAAGAAAGAAAGAAAGAAAGAAAGAAAGAAAGAAAGAAAGAAAGAAAGAAAGAAAGAAAGAGAAGGTAAAATAGAAATTGAAAAAATCTACCAATCACCTCCTGAAAGAGATCCCAAAGGGAAAACTTCCAGGAATATTATAGCCAAATTCCAGAGCTCCTAGGTCAAGGAGAAAATATTGCAAGCAACCAGAAAGAAGCAATTCAAATTCTGTGGAGCCACTGTAAGGAAAACACAAGATCTAGAAGCTTCTACATTAAAGCATCAGAGGGCATGGAATATGATATTCCAGAGGGCAAAGGAATTGGGTTTACAACCAAAAATCACCTACCCAGCAAAATGGAGTATGATATTTCAGGGGGAAAAATGGGACTTCAATGAAAAAGAGAACTTTCAGGCATTCTTGATGAAAAGACCTGAACTGAATAGAAAATTTGACTTTCAAATGCAAGACCCTAGAGAAGCATAAAAAGATAAACAGGAAAAAGAAATCAGGAGTTATGTTAAAAGGTTAAACTGTTTACATTCCTACATGGGAAGATAATATGTCTAAATCATAAAAGCCTTCTGAGTATTAGGGCAGATGACAGGGATAAATTTAGACAGAGGGCACAGGTGGGAACTGATTATGAAGGGATGATACTTGTAAAGCATTTATTTTTTGTTTCTTTGGGGGCGGGGTGATGGGGGTTGATGAGTGTCTTATGTCTGAGGGCAGATTTGGACTTGCATCCTCCTGGGTCCAGGGTGGGTGCTTTATACACTGTGTCACCTAGCTGCCCCATGATGGTATCTTTGGGGTAAAATTGGAAGGGGGAGGAATACACTGGGGGAGGGGATAAGGGAGTGGTAAAATGGGGTGAAATCTCACATGAAAGAAGCAGGAAAGGGCTTATGGAGTGAAGGGAGAGGTTGGGAAGAGTAGGGAAGTGAAGGAGCTTTACACACATCAGAATTGGCTCTAAGACCTTAATTTTATCAGAGTTGGTTCAAGGAGGGAATAACATATACACCCAATTGGGTATAATAATCTATCTAACCCTGCAAGAAAGTAGGAGGGGAAGGGAATAAGGAGGGAAGGATGAAAGAAGGAAGGGCAGAGCAGGGGAGGGGGCAGTCAGAAGCAAACCACTTTTGAGGAGGAATAGGGTAAAAGAAGATATAAAATAGGGTAAATATCATGGGAAGGGAATAGGATGGAGGGAAACAGTTATGATGATTGATTGATGATGGCAAAACGTATGGTACTTTGCTGGGCTATTGTGAAGAAAATTCTTTGTCAAGTTTAAGGTACTATATAAAAGTCATCTATTACTGTTGCAATAATCAACTTCATGGATTTATTGTAAGGAAATCTCTCTTTAAAGTACTATATCGGGGCAGCTAGATGGCGCAGTGGTAAAGCACCAGCCCTGGATTCAGGAGTACCTAAGTTCAAATCTGGCCTCAGATACTTGACACTTAACTAGCTGTGTGACCCTGGGCAAGTCACTTAACCCTCATTGCCCTGCAAAAAAACAAAAACAAAAACAAATAAAGTACTATATAATTGTAGCTTACTATAAAAAAAATGATGAGCAGGATACTATTAGAAAGACCTAGAGGGGCCTACATGAGCTGATGCAAAGTGAAATCTACTGTATACAAAAGAACAGTATTACTGTGAGATGATCTGCTGTGATTAACTTTGTTGTTTTCATCAATTCAATGATCCAAGACAACTCCAAAGGTCTTATGAAAAATGCAATCCATGTACAGAGAGAGAACTGATGATATTTGAACACAGATTGAAATATAATTCTTTTTTGTTAATTAGTTCATAGGAAACAAAAAAAAAATATGATGAGCAGGATGCTATCAGAAAAACCTGGAAAGACCTACATGAACTGAAGCAGCGTGAAATGTATTGTATACAAAATAACAGCAATAGTGTAAAATGATCTGCTGTGAAGGACTCAGTTATTTTCAGCACTGCAATGATCCAATATAACTCTGAAGGACTTATGAAAATTGTGATCCATCTACAGAGAAAAAATTGATGGCATCTAAAAACAGATTGAAGCATAATTTTTTTGATAGCTCCTTAATCTGAAGTTTTGTTTTTGTCTATTTTTTTTCACAACCTGGCTAATGTGGAGATGTTTTTCATTACTACTCATGTATAACCTATGTTGAATTGCTTGAGTTCTCGGGGGCGGGGGGGGGAGGCAGGAGAGGAAGAGAAGTTGGAACACAAAGTTTTTAAAAATTGATGTCAAAATTTGTTTTTATATGTAATTTGGAAAATAAATTTCTAAACCAAAAAAAAGAAAAAAAGGGAAAAAAGAAATGTAAAACACAATAGACTCATAGCATCTTAAATATTTAAAACATAAGACAATAACCCATCATTATCATGATCATGTCCCTGAAAGATAGAGGTACTTTACATATATGCTGAACTGACATTTCACTTTTACTTCTATCATGCTGTCTCAGTAATACACAAGGTCTACTGGCCAGTCAAGAAGCGGTCATTAGTCCTATTAGATTCATGATGAGAAGAGCTGCAATTGCAGAAAACACCTGCTGCTGAGCAGCAGGCATCAAATCAAGAACCCAAGAACTCTCAAACTCACAAAGTAGCCACCAATATTGAAAATATCCATCTCAGAATCACTGGTTGCTGGTCATGGTTTTGTTTCCAAGGAGGGAACACAAAGGTAGAAGACTGAACTGTGTTTAAGGTATGATCTCAAGTTCACCCTAACCAAGCACGTTTTTATCATTTTTATATATGTATTTGTAGCCATCATTCCTGCTGGGGATGAGAGGGTGGAAGGGAGAGGGAGAGAAATTCCCTATCTCCGCTCACTAGAAGTCCAAGGGAGAGTAGGTAAAGACGCAAAATGAAGTGCTCAGAAAGAGAGAAGGACATTGCCTTTCTTTGGTCCAGCTAGCTTTCTTAGAGGATGACTCTTCCTTCTTGCCTTAGTCATCAACCATCTCTGACATCATAACTCAGTCATGGGGTCCAATTAGGTGTTACTGTGTCAACCTAGAACTTATTTTCATCAGGAAGATGCCAGAACACATGTTTCACAGAAAGGTCAAAGTATATTCCCAGCTCCACATATGTAAGATTGAGCACTTCCAAAGAAAGTGCCTTAATCCTACAGGTACTTATATACAAATAAGAAGAAAGATAGTAAGCGAAGCACAGGACCTTGCTTAACAAAGAAAACAAGCAGACCATACAAGCACTGCCTATATAGCTAGTTTCATCTGACAGCAAAACAAGTAATGTGAATCAAAGGGGAACTATTAAAGTCTCTCTTCTTAAAAAATTACAAACATGCTACCCTGCATATGCTTTTAAAAAATCATACCTTTACCAATGTAACTTGGAGTCCTCCATTATATAAATTTGTTCTTTTTGGATAAGGAACACTATTCAACTCTCCAAGTGTACTTTTAAGACATAAATACTTCTGGAATAAGCCACTATCAAATGACTAGATTTATTCTATTAAATTGCCAGAGTCCTGGGTACCTTCTGAGAAAGGACAGAGAAAAGAGAGATGGGATAAAAGACACAAGATAGAGAGACTAGGGCACTTAAGACAAATTTCATCTTCTTGACAATTTCATCTAAAGATCCATGAGACACCTGCTTTAAGTTGTATTCTCTTTTTTTAATCACTTGAGGTGGCTAAGAATATATACTATGGCCTTCTCTGCAGAAAAGTAATTAGTGTATTCATGGCTCTGACAAGTGGTTTCTTAATAATACAGTAATCATATTTTACCCACTTTCATAATTATATGCCAGCTGTAAACATAAGTCTTCATTTTTGCCACCAGTTAACCAAAAGTAGAATCTAGTGATCTACTTAATGCACCGTTTAGCCCAGTATACTCCAATTTAAACTATAGTGTGCATTGATAAAACTCTTAAATCCCCAACATTGGACTAAGTACTTTACCCTCCACAGCTTTATTTCTCAGAGTCTCAAGGGACCTATTTAGGAGCCAGGAAAAAGAAGGAGCAAAATAGGGGAAAAGGTAAAAAAGAAAGCAGAGACAGATTTTTACCTTCTTAAATTTTAAGATGCAAGGACCTTGGTAAGTAAAAGCTTTAGAACCAGGAAAATAATACTCACAATGGCTACAACAATATAAATGGAAAGAGCAACAAAACAACGGGAAAAGTAAATGATGCCAAATTATAAGGGCTGAGTTTGGCCTGAAAACAGAAACATGAGTAGGTACCTCCTTCCACCCCTTTGCAGAGGTGAATAAGTCTTTTAAGTACAGAATGTTTCATATAATGTTAGATTTTTTTAAAGTGTGTTTATTGGGTCTGTTTAATTTTTTTCTCTTCTTTTAAAAAAAATCTTTGTTATAAATCATAATCCTCTGGGAACTGCACAGGGAGGGAATGTAAGTGATGAAATAATAAAAGGGATCATTTTTTTTTCTTTTAAGTGAAAGAGGGTTGGTAAAAATTTGCCACTGACTTTACCAGTATGTGAGTCAGCACCTAGGAAACTGCGTACATAATGTTTTCCTTATATCACTTTCTTAAAGGCTATTTTGAAAACCAAACTTTAGCTGATCTATTTTTTGTCCTGCTGCTATGTATCAACACACACACACACACACACACACACATGATCCAAATATGCTGCTATATGCCTGTAATCCTTGCTAGAGAGGAGGCTGAGACTGATGGATTGCTTGAGTTTAGAAGTTCTGAGTAGAGTGTGCTAAGCTGATCAGGTATCTGAACTAAGTTAAGCACCAGTATGGTAAGCCTGTGGAAATGGCAGATTCCCCAGGCTGCTTAACAAGGAGTGAAGTGGCCCAGATCAGGAAAAGAACAGATCAAATTTCCCAAGCTGATCAGTAATGGGATCAGCTAATATGTAGCTATTGCACTTCCAGTCTGAGAAAGACAAGGAAATGAAGGAGGAGGGAATGAATGGGGGAAGAGAGGGAAGAAGAGGAAAAGGAGGAGGAGGAGGAAAAGGAGAAAGAAGGAGGAGGAAAGCAGAAGAGGAAGTAGGAAAGTGATGGGAAAGGGAAAAGAGATAAGGAAGGGGAGGGGGAAAGTGATAGGGAAGAGGAAGGGAAAAGAGAAAAAGGATAAGGAAGAAAAGGGGAAGAAAAAGGGAAAGGGGGAAAAGGATGGGAGGGAAGGAGCAAAGGAATGGAGAAAGGAAGTTGTTGTCATTCTGGATTTCACATATTCTCAATTATATCTCATCAAATGGAGACAGCTATTGGGGGGGTGGAGAGGGGAATGGGGGGAGGTAAGCATTGCCCTCAACAGAACAAGAGTTTGCAGGATGCCATTTTCATTTAGATGCATTAAGTGCCCAATTGCATTTTCTACCTGAGCCTACACAACATAAATTTTCAATTTTGAATCTGATCAGGGGCCATTTAGTTATAAGACAGGGGGAGAGTCATATTGCTTTCCTAGGCCCTCCTGAACTAAGAGCAGCTTTCATTTCTGAAAGGACAACATTATTTTATGTCAGCCACTTGTTCCAAATCAAAGATTTGTTTTCAATTGAGCCCTAAAAAAGAAAATTTAAAAGCTTCAACTTTTTATGCTATTTTGAGTTTATATAGATTTAAAAAAAAATATGTTCTCCTTTCTTGTTCCAAGTTAGGCATAGTTCTGACTTATAGTGAAACTGATCATTTAATGTGCTTGTGACTGGGCACCCTTCAGCAGTTCATAGTGTTACCATAAATTTATTCATTTTTTTGACAGCACTATGAACTTAACTACAATGTCAAACCTTTTTTTCTGACCTTTTAGTTATTATCAGTTTCTTCATGGCCTCTGCTGAAATCAGACTTCAAAAGCAATAGATATTCAAAACTACAAAAATATCTCATCCTCATCAACCTTTGAAAGTATTAAATGCCTGCCCTCTTCCTTCCCCCAAATGTTCCTCTGTACTCTTAACAGGATAATTTTTTAATGAAATAATTTCCTGAAAACACTGAATATAGAGTAATAGGAATCTGTTAACTGAGTAATGCTCTTGTTAAAAGGAAAACTCCATGTACACACAGCTCAAGAACCTACACAAAAGTGCCAAAAGATCAGCCAAGTCAGCCAATATAACCCAAATGAAGAAAGAAATATTCTAATAGCAAGAACACCCATGTCTCCTCGGCAGGTTGTCATCCTCTGATCTCAAATTGATTTAATCAACATTTCTAGAATGAGAGTCACAGACTAAAAGAGAAAGAAAAGGTGATGGTGACAAAAGATTTTGTAAGAGAAGAAAGAGCTCACAGAGAATGACTTGTTTTCTCAATAAAGTAAGTTCAATTCTATAGGAGTCCCTTCCCCATCTCCCCTGCTGTAAGCACTTTCTCTCTGAGATGACCTTCCATTTACTCAATATGTATCTTGTATATACATAGTTGTTTAAATGTTGTCTCCCCCATTAGAATATGAGCTCCTTGAGGACAGGGTAAGGATTTTTACCTTTCTTTGCATCCTCAGTGGTTAGCACAGTAACCAGCAGATATAAGCACTTAATTAATACTTGGTCACTGACTGTGAGAGCAGCTGAAAGCATTGAAGAAGGGAGTAACTTGATCCATCATCCAATAAACATTTATTAAGTACCTAATGTATGCCAGGCATTGTGCTAAGTTCACTGAATACTTAAGGTAGAGGGAAGAAAATTTAAAACTGTCTTTGTGAGGAATGAGATATATTATCAGTTAAGGGACAGTAAGAGGATTGCCTTGCTATTTAGCAAGGGCCCAGGTGGGATTAAATAACATAACTTGATAGTGGAGCTAGTTTACATGGTTATATGACTCTCTCCAGCTCTATCTATCAGCATGTGTGTAGAAGCAGAGGAGGTAGATAATTGGAATAATATGGGGTTGGAGTGTGGCAAGGCCTAAGTCTGAGAAATACTGAGAAAAGGGATACATGCAGTAAATCATTAGATCCTTTTTCTAATGAACTTGAAAAGGCAAAGGTTGACACAACAAGCAAATAATGGAGAATGCTGGTCAGAAACCAGGATATTGTATTAAACTAAGCAATGTCCGTACATATGCTAATATTTTATAGACAGAGTCACGACATCTACTCTCAACCACTTTAGTGATTAAGCAACTGAACATAACACAAAGTAAGATTTTCCTCTACTTTAGCTAATATCATAAAATAGATAAGGTTTGTCTTCAATGCTCTAGTCTCCCCATCCTGTACCTTTTTATTATCTCCTTACTTCCAACCAATCCTCTGACAAGACATGAGCCATAATAGAACAGGGGGCTAGAGATTTGAGAGTAGGGGATAATATAATTATAAAATAATTAACTATAGAGTCAAAATGGGGGGGGAACTACAGCAGGGGTGATATTTTTAAAAGAATGACAGAAAGAGAAACTGGAGGTCATAGTGTTAGATTGAAGAATATTTTAGGAAATGAAAGAATAAGGAGAGGTGAAATTATGAAATGGTGATTAAATAAAAGAGTTTCAGAATTCATCATGGAAGTAGAATGCTTGTGGGTGATGAGGGAGATCAAAGGCTTAACCCATGAATGTAAGTTGAGTAAGGGGCTAGTAGGTTTTGTTTTTTGTTTTTTGTTTTTACATTTGTTAGAAATATCAGCTTCAGTTAGCCTGGGGAAGAGGAAAAAAATCACAGTCTGAATATACAGATCCAACCTTGATTTACCAAGTACTAACTTAGGGTCCTCAAAGGGTATATATAATACCTTGCCTCATTAAATTAATTGGTTCCTTGAAAATGTGTCAAAACCATGTTTCCAGAGGAAATGGAGTTGGAACATTATTGATGGTAAAGCACTAGCTAAGATCAATGTTGGTTGTCTCTTTTGTATCTTGGGCCATTGACCAAAATGACATGACAATAGAGTACCCAACATTTATGGTGAACTCTGGTTATGATATATTGGTGAGCTGGTGAATCTGAGACACTGGCTACTGTAATGATATTTGGAATATGACTATATCTTGGGGTGGAAGGGTTGGGAATGACACAACAGAGAATATGATGTCTTTGTGGCAAATGCAGTTTGTGGCTTAAAAGTATAAATCCTGGCATGGAAAAGAGGAACAGTTGGGGGAGCCACAAAGAGGTTTAAAGGCCCATTGAGAATAATAGTGTTGTCAAGGAAGTGCTAGATTTGAAAATGAAAGTTTCCCTCCAGAACTTTTCAGGTTCCCTGTCTCTCAAGCCCAACAAAATTACAAAATTGAAGAGAAGAGGAGGGTAGATAAAATGTTATCCTCCACTCTCTGAGTTCTTCTTTTATGAAATAATTACCATTCGTGATGGCAATGTTCTTTCATAACAACAAATTACATACAATGACCAAATATTACATGTATAGAATTTACATTTATGAATAAATTAATATTACTCAGTTTGTTTCATAAAATCGGCAAAAATGTCCAGCATCCTAAGGTCTACAAGAAGAGCAGAGTAGTGTCAATTCATTTCCAGTTTTCCTGGACATTTGAATTTTTTGTTTGCTTTTTTTTTTAAACAAATGAATAAACTAACTTCATATCCTCAAAAACAACCAAGATGTAAAGTGGGATGCAGGATTCTAATATAGCTGTGCATGTGCATTGAATAGACACAAAATTAAAGGATCTTTTGTAGTAAATTTTGTAGAATTTTTGTAAATATTATATATGATATTTTGTGGAATTTATATATATATATATTTTATCCTAGACCAGAGAATGTGATCAGTCAGGTTTGACTATACCACTCATGCATCTTTATACTGTGAGCTAGTCAAAGTCTCTTTTTTAAAACAAATGTAATGTTTTTATTAATGCCTTCTATTTTTTACATCATCATAGTTTCCCCAGTGCCCCTCTCCCTTCTCCTTCCAAAGAACTATCCTATAAAATAGAATATTTTAAAAGACTAATAAAGACAAAAGGAAGAAATCAGTACAACTGACCCATACTTTGAACAATCTTGAAAATATATGCAATATGCAACACCTGCAGATTTCCCACTCCATGGAGGGTCATAGGTTGGAAGCATTCTCTCATATCTCTTCTTTTGAGTTGTCCTTAATCTTTATAATTTTGTTAAATTCACTTTTGATTTCTTGTGTGTAGTTGTATTTTACATTTTTATCATCATTGTGTATATTGTTTTTGTGGCTCTGCTTATTTCATTCTACATCAGTTCATGTAGATATTTCCATGCTTCATTGTATTTATCACACACATTTCTTTCAGCACAGTAATATTCCATTAAGCTAATGAGCCACAATTTACTTAGTCATTCCTAAATCATTGGGCATCTACTTTTTCCTTAAAGGTAGCTGGTGGTACAGTGGATAGAGCATTGAACCTAGAATCAGGAAAGCCCAAGCTCAGATTCAGAGAAATACTAACTGCGTAACCCTGGGCAAATTACTCAAACCTCTGTTTGCCTTAGTTTCCTTAACTATAAAATGGGAATATTAATGGCATCTACCTCACTGAGTTTTTGTGAGGATCAAATGAGATATTTGTAAAATGAACTTAGCACAGTGCCTGACACATAGTAGGCACTATATAAAAGCTTATTTCCTGCCCTTTCCTCTTCCCCTCCCTTGAAGCATAAACCCAATAATGGAGTCTCTAGTTCAAAAAAATATGGACATTTGGGTCATTTAATTTGCATTATTCCAAATTGCTTTCCAAAAATGGTTGTACCATTTCACAGATCCATCAATGATATGTTAGTATGCCTATCATCCCATAACCCTTCCAACATTGACTATTGTCACTCCTTTTCATATTTGCCAATGTGCAGGGTGTGAGGTGAAATCTTAGAGTTGTATTGATTTCATTTCTGCTATTATTATTTGCAGCATTCTTGCATGTGATTGTGAATACTTTGTAATTCCTCTTTTGAGAACTGTTTGTGCATATCCTTTAACTTCTTTGTATCTCTATCATTGGAGAATGGCTATTCATCTTAAGTATATTTATTAATTATTTATATATGTTGGATACCAAATCCTTGTCAGGGAAATTGATACATTTTTTCCATTCAAGTACTTCCCTTATCATAGGTATATTAGTTTTGTCTGTTTAAAAACTTTTGTTTCATATAATTAAACTTATCTATTGTTTTGTAATTGTCTCTGTCTCCTGTTTTGTTAAGAATATTTCTCCTATGCATAGCTCTGAGAAGAATAGGATCTGCTTCTTTTTCTAATTTTTTTAGAGTGTGATTTTAATATTTTTATTGTATTTTTATTTTTTTGGTTAAATCCTTCCCAACTACATTTTTGTTTAGAATTTTATTTGCCAAATTACATGTAAAAGCAATTTTTTTCTGTTTTTTTTCTTTTTAGGCAATTGGGGTTAAGTGACTTGCCCAGGGTCACACAGCTAGTAAGTATCAATTATCTGAGGCCAGATTTTGAACTCAGGTACTCCTGAATCCAGGGCCAGTGCTTTATCCACTGTGCCACCTAGCTGCCCCTAAAAGCAAGTTTTGACATCAATTTTTTAAACCTTTGTATTCCAATTTCTCTTCCTCCCTCCCTTCCCACCCCCTACCCCAAGAACTCAAGCAATTCAATGCAAGTTATACATAAGTCATCATGGAAAACATCTTTACATTAGCTAGGTTGTGAGAGAAAACAGATAAAAACAGGACTTCAGATTAAGTTGTTCAAAAAAAGACTGTTTTCAGATACCATCAGTTCTTTCTCTGTAGGTGTATTGCAATTTTCATAAGTCCTTTAGAGTTATATTGGATCATTGCCTTGCTGAAAATAACCACGTGCTTCCCAGCAGATCATCTCACACTATTGCTTTTATTTTGTATACAGTACATTTCTCTCTGCCTCAGTTCATGTGAGTCTTCCCAGGTTTTTCTGATATCATCCTGTTCATCATAACTTTTATATAGTACCTTAAATTTGATAAAGAATTTTCTTCACAAGAGCCCAGCCGAGTAGGTACCATATATTTTGCCATTGTACTCAATCATCATAACTACTTCCCTCCATCCTATTCCCTTCCAATGATATTTACTCTATTTTCTATCTTATTTTGGCCTATTCCTCCTCAAAAGTGTTTTGTTACTGATTTCCCCCTACTTTGCTATACCTTCCCTTCATTCAGCCTTCCCTCCTTATCCTCTTCCCCCCCTACTTTACTGTAGAGTTAAATAGATTACTCCTTCCAATTGAGTGTGTATGCTATTCCCTCCTTGAGCCCACTCTGATGAGGTTAAGGTCTTTGAGCTATGTCTGTTTTCTTAAATTTTTCTTCCTCCCTCCCTCAACTCTTCCTATGAAATCAAGCAATTCAATATATGTCATACATGTGCTGTTGTGCAGAACATCTTCAACTTCATCGAAAGCATTTGGCTTTTTACAGCTCCCTCCCCCAAGCTTCCCTCCTTCCCCTCTTCTCCCACCCCCCCTCTTAACTCCTTCCCCACCCACTTTTCCACAAGGTAAAAATATATTACCATAGCCACTTCAGTGTGTATGTTATTCCCTCTTTGAGCCAAATCTGATGATAGTAAGGTTCACTCACTGCCCTATTCCTTCCTGCTCTTCCCCTCCCCATCATAAGCATTTTTCTTGTTTCCTTCATGTGAGCTACCTCTCCCCATTCCACTTCTCCCCTTCCCCCTTACCCAGTCTATTCCTTCTACCCCTCAACCCTATTTTAAAGATGTCATCATGGGTTAGCTAGGTGGCACAGTAGACAAAGCACCACCCTGGACCCAGGAGGCCTCAAGCCCAAATCTGGCCCGGCATAACACAACCCACCCTGTCTGCCCCACAAAGAACAAAACATAAATGCTTTACAGATATCATCCCTTCATATTCAGTTCAGACCTGTGTCCTCTGTGTATTCCTTACTGAAAAAGTTCTTATGAGTTGGAAGTATTATCTTCTCATGTAAGAATGTAAACCGTTTAACCTTTTAATGTCCCTCATGGTTTCTTTTTCCTTTTTACCTTTTTATGCTTCTCCAGGGTCTTGTATTTGAAAGTCAAATTTTCTATTCAGTTCAGGTCTTTTCATCACAAATGTCTGAAAGTCCTCTTTTTCATTGAAATACCATTTGTTCCTCTGAAAGATTATACTGTTTTGTGGGGTACGTTATTCTTGGCTATAGGGCCAGTTCCTTTGCCCTCTGGAATATCATATTCCATGCCCTCCAGTCCTTTAATGTAGATGCTATGAGATCTTGTGTTATCCTTATTATAGCTCCACAGTATTTGAATTCCTTTTTTCTAGCTGCCTGGAATAATTTCTCCTTGACCTGAGAACTCTGGAATTTGGCTATAATATTCCTGGAGGTTTTCCTTTTGGGATCTCTTTCAGGAGGTGATCAGTGGATTATTTCGATTTCTATCTTACTTTGGCTTCTAGAATATCAGGGCAATTTTCCCTGACAATTTCTTAGAAGATGATGCAAAGGCCCTTATTTTGGTCCTGGTTTTCAGGTAGTCCAATCATGTTCAAATTATCTCTACTTGATTTATTTTTCAGGTCAGCTGTTTTTCTAAGGAGATATTCCACATTGCCCTCTATTTTTTCATTCAATTAGATTTGCTTTACTGTGTCTTGATTTCTCATAAGGTCACTAGCTTCCATTTATTCAATTCTAATTCTTAGGCAATTATTTTCTTCAGACAGCTTTTTTTTGTGAGGCAATTAGGGTTAAGTGACTTGCCTAGGGTCACACATCTAGTAAGTGTCAAGTGTCTGAGGCCAGATTTGAACTCAGGTACTTCTGAATCCAGGGTAGGTGCTTTATCCACTGCTCCACCTAGCTGCCCCAGACAGCTTTTTTATCTCCTTTTCCATTTGACTTTTCAAACTATTGACTTTTTTCTCATGATTTCCCTGCATCACTCTCATTTCTCTTTCCATTCTTTCCTCTTTCTCTCTCTCTCTCTCTATCTTCCTTCTATCTCTCTTACTTTCTCTTCAAAGTCCATTTTGAGAGCTTCCATGTCCTGAGTCCAGTTCATATTTTTCTTGGAAGCTTTGGATGTAGGGGCCCTGAGGTTATCTTCTTCTGAGGGTGCACCTTGATCTTCCTTGTTGCTGAAGAAACTTTCTATAGTTCTCAACTTTCTTTGCTTGCTCATCTTGCCCTCTTTTACTTGACTTTTTAACTCCCCACTGGGGGTCCCTGCTTCTAGGCTACACTACTGTCCCCAGCTTCAGAGAGTCCCAGGTGTTTTGGTTTGAGGGAGGGCAAGTTTTTCTCTTGCCTGGCCTGTTCTCTGGTCTGAAGATAACCTCAAGCCTACTTACTAAACAACCAATCAGCAAAGCTTTCTGTGGTGTGGTTCTTAGCTTCGATAAGCCTGCACCCCTCCCCCACCTAAGGCTCCTGCCACTCAGGATCTCTTCCTGGTTCCCCACTGGGGAGGGACAGCTGAATTCCTTCCTAGGTCCCACTGACACCCCTATACTTCCCACACACACACACCCCGGCCAGTCATTCAGCCCTCTCAACTGAACGCAAGCTCAGTTCCAGAAGAAGCTGGTGCTGAAGCTGATTCAGAGGCTCAGGGGTTAAGTTCCTTTGGTGTAGTGTGCCTGGGGTCTCTGTTGGCACGATCGCAGAGTTGGACTTTACCTGGCTCAGCACGCCACCCCTTTAATCTGTATACGGCTGGAAAATAATTACAGCCCATATTTTTGTGGGCTTTTCTGCTCCAGGGGTTCTTTTATTGCTGTTTTGGGGGTAATTGTATCAGGAGATCTGTGTGTTTAATGTCTTTCCTCCCCCATCTTGACTCTGCCCCTGCTGTGAGTGTATAAGTAGGGGCAGCTAGGTGGCACAGTGGATAAAGCACTGGCCTTGGATTCAGGAGGATCTGAGTTCAAATCTCTCCTCAGACACTTGACACTTATTAGCTGTGTGATCCTGGGCAAGTCACTTAACCCCCATTGCCCCACAAAAAAAAATAAGAGTGTATATTCAGAAAGTATTGTGGAAAATGGTGCAAGTTATTGGTTTATAATTTCTACTTTTCCCATAAGCTTTCATCAGAGAGTTCTTTCTTAGGTAATGTATGAAACATTGTGTTATTGAGTTGCACTGTTTCTGATTTTCCCACATCTAGTCTATTCCATTGATCCACCAATTTTTTAGCCAATACCATATAGTTTTGATGACTGTTAATTTATAATATAATTGTCTCATTTAGTATCTTTGCTAATTCCATAGGATTTTCCAAATATACCATCATATCATGAGCAAATAGTGATAGTTTTATCTCCTCTTTATCTATCTTTATACATTTAATATTTTTTCTCTTGCATTACTATTATTAGTATTTCTAGAATTATTACAAAATAATAATGGGGAGAGTAAGCATCCTTGCTTTACTCTCATACTTCATGGAAAAGGTTCTAATATATCTCCATTGCAAATGATGCTTGTTTTTTATGATCAAAGTTGTTACTAATTGGTGCTTCACAAGTCTCCACTGGGAAATACAACATATAAATGGCTTTTTTTATTGTTCCTCTTGCCATTAACATAATAACTATTACTCATTACCTTCTACAAAGGATAAAATTTCAATAAGACAAATACTTTTCTTATCATCTACTAGATTAAAATAATTTCCAATCATCTTTTAATTAGCTACAAGCAATAATATCAGCTGTCATGCTTAAAATATGAATTTCCATTTAGATACTATAGAGCAATAACATTCTATTTCATGCTTTAACTTCAAGGATACATAATTTTGTGCTCTTTCTACCCACATAGATGACAACCCAGATAAATCTTAATCTTTCAGAGTTTCTGTTGCTCTAAAATTCATCACCCTGAAGGTAAATTCTCCAAACTTAACTAGCCTGATCATTGGCAGGGGCATCAAGGGGAATACATACAGTCTTCAACTAGATCACTGCTTGAATCCTTTCCAAGTTTGGGCCTTCAAAAATTGTACCCTACTGACAGGACTTTTGAGAATAAGGTATCACCTCTATACCACAATGAGTAATTATAATAGAATTTTAGTGGATTATCCCATATCAGAAATTATTTCAATCAGATAATGAAGCTCTGATAGAAAAGTAAATGAAAAGCTGATTTTCAGAAACTAGAAGACCTAAATTTCAATCTGGCTTCTGACACTTACTGACTTTGTGAACATGGTCAAATTATTTAATCTCTCTAAGACTATGAGATTCTGGGAAGTTCAATCTGCATTGGTAAAAGAATTTTCCTCTAAATTGATTCTCTATACCAATAAAATCACAGATATAATCCAAATACAAATAGATAGGTAAATAGATAGATAGATGTATGTGTGTGTGTGTGAGAGAGAGAGAGAGAGAGAGAGAGAGAGAGAGAGAGAGAGAGAGAGAGAGAGAGAGAGAGGTCAGAGCTTCCAAGGCTCTGTTCTGGTCCCTATTGCCTTCTCTCTCCATACTATTTCACTAGGTAATTGCCTAACTTCCTTTGTATTCAATTAAGATATCTATGCTGAGAGGGCAGAGCCAATATGGTGGAGAAAAGGATGTAACTTTCTGAGTTATCCACATACCTCCAAATAATGCCATAAGACAATTCCTGGAGCAGCAGAACTCACAAAAGAACAGAGTGAGATCATTTTCCAGCCAAAGATGGCATAAAAGGGCAGCAGAAAAGGTCTGTTGTACCAGGGTGAGAGGGGACCACAGCCATGCCATGTAGATCCAGTCCCAGGCAGGCTGCACCTAGAGCCTTGGAATCATCAGCATCAGTGGCTACTTCTGGAACTCAGCTCACAGACCAATGAGGGGGTCCAGTGGTTGGCTGGGGTGGGGGGGAGATAGCAGGGGTCTCTGATGAAACTGAGGCCAAGCACTGTCATGTTGCCCATGTTCAGAACCAGAAAGAAGACTTGAGTGGCAGCAGCCTCATGGGAGAGGGGCACAGGAACACAAGGCTTGCAACCAAAGTGAATCAGAATTCTGCTTCTGGATTAAAGATCAAGCAGGCCCATGGTTACTTACAGACCACAGCACAGGCCAGGCAAGCTGAGAAAATGCCTCTCCTTAAATCATACCACCTAGGACCCCCTGAAACTTGGTACAGTGTGCCCTGGAAACAGTGCTCCACTTTAAGGAGTTAAAAGCCAAGAAATATGCTTTGATAATGAGTAGGCAAAAACCATGTAGACCATTGAAAGTGTCATTGGTGACAAAGAAGATCAAAATACACCATCAGAAGAAAACAACAAAGTTCCTACATCCAAACCTTCCAAGAAAAATATGAATTGGTCCAGGCCATAAAAGAACTCAAAAAATACTTTGAGGATAAAGTAAGAAAGGTAGAAGGAAAAGTAAGAGAGGTAGAGGAAAAAATGGAAAGAGAAATGAGAGTGATACAGAAGGGTATTGAAAAAAAAAAGTTAATAGATTGAAAAACCAAATTGGCCAAATGGAAAAGGAGGTACAAAAGCTCTCTGAAGAAAATGATTGCTTAAAAATTAGGATTAAACAAATTGAAGCTAATGACTTTATGAGAAATAGAGACAAAATAAGGAAAATCCAAATGAATGAAAAAATAGAGGGCAATGTGAAATATCTCCTTGGAAAAACAGCTGACCTGGAAAATAGATCCAGGAGAGATAATTTGAAAATTATTGGACTACTTGAAAACCATGATCAAAATAAGAGTTTGGACATTATCTTCCAAGAAATTGTCAGGGAAAATTGCCCTGATATTATAGAAGCAGAAGGTAAAATAGAAATTGAAAGAATCCACTGATCACCTCCTGAAAGATATCCCAAAAGGAAAACTTCCAGCAATATTATAGCTAAATTCCAGAGATCCCAGGTCAAGGAGCAAATCTTGTAAGCAGCTAGAAAGAAATAATTCAAGTACTGTGGATCCACAGTAAAGATAACATAAGATCTAGCAGCTTCTACATTAAAGGAGGGGTAGGCAAGGAATATGATAATCCAGAGGGCAAAGGAATTAGGATTACAACCAAGAATCACCTGCCCAGCAAAACTGCATACAATCTTTCAGAGGAAGAAATGGGATTTCAATGAAAAAGAGGACTTTCAGGTATTTGTGATGAAAAGACCTGAACTGAATAGAAAATTTGACTTTCAAATACAAGGTCCTAGAGGAGCATAAAAAGGTAAACAGGAAAAAGAAATCAGGAAGGATATTAGAAGATTAAACTGTTTACATTCCTACATGGGAAGATAATACTTCTAACTCATAAGAACTTTCTCAGTATTAGGGCAGCTCAAAGGAATATACTTAGAGGGTACAGGTGTGAATTGAATATGAAGGGATGAATCTGTAAAGCAATTATTTTTTTGTTTATCCTTTCTTTTTCTGGGGTAGGCAGGGTGGGGTAGCTTATGTCTTGGGCCAGATTTGGGCTTGGGGCCTCCTGGGTCCAGGTGCTTTGTCCATTTTTCCACCTAGCTGATTCATGATGGCATCTTTAAAATAAAGTTGAGGGGTAAGAGTAATGCACTGTAAGAAAGGGAAAGGAAGAGGAGAAAGGGGGTAAAGTAGCTCAAATAAAAGAAACAAGAAAAAGCTTATGGAGTAGAGGGGAAGGTGGGGAAGGAGTGGGGGAATGAGTGAGCCTCACTCTCATCATAATTGGCTCAAAGATGGAATAACATACACACTCAAGTGGGTATAGTAATATATCTTGCCCTGAGGGGAAGGTGATAAGGAGGGAGAGGTGAAGGAATGGAGGGCAGATTGGGGGAGGGGGCAATAAGAAGCAAAACACTTTTGAGGAGGCTTAGGGTGAAAAATGATAGAAAATAGGGTAAATAGCAAGGGGAGGAAATAAGATGGAGGATAATACAGTTGGCAATAGTAACTGTGAGAGAAATGATGAGCAGGATGCTACCAGAAGGACTTATGAAAAATGCAACCATCTAAAGAGAAAGAACTGATGGTATGTGAATACAGATTGAAGTATAATTTTTTTGTTAGTTCCTCTTTTGAAAGTTATTTTCTCCGTTTTCTTTCACAACCTGACTAATGTGGAGTTGTTTTGCATGACTGCACATGTATAATTTATATTAAATTGCTTGATTTCTTAAGGAGGGGTGGGGAGGGAGGGTGGAAGAAAATTTGGAACACAAAGTTTTAAAAACTCAATGTGAAAATTTGTTTTTACATGTAACTTAGGGAAAATTCTAGATAAATTAATTTTTTAATTTTTTAAAAGATATCTTTGCTGATGATTATGAGATCTATTTATCCAGCCCTAACCTTCTTCCTAATCTCTAATCTAATATCTCAAGATGCGTATTGGACATCAAAAACTGGATACAGATGTCCTGCAGATATCTTAAATGCAACATAGCTAGAAATGAATTCATTATCTTTCCCTGCCTAAGCCTTTCCCTTTTCTTAATTTCTATATTACTATTGAATATATCACTATTCTCCTAGTTACCCAAGCTCACAACTTGTGTGATGCTCCATCCTCTCACCCTCTTACATCCAAAGAGTTATCAAGTTCTATCTTTTCTATTTTCATAACATTTCTTATATATGCCCCCTTCTCTACTGGTATAAGCCCCTGTGCTATTGCAGTAGTATTCTGGTTAATTCCCCTACCTCAAATCTCTCTCTACTCCAGTCTATCTTCTACTCAGTTGTCAAATTGATCTTCCTTGACCTCTTTCAAGTTTCAGCTGAGATCTCACCTTCTGCAAGAATATTTTCCTGATCTTCCTTAATGCTAGTGTCTGCTTTTTGTTAATTATCTCCATTTATCTTGTATATATCTTGTTTTTATATTAGTTCTTATCTTGTGAGAGGAACAGCAAAGAAGCCAATGTCCCTGGATCACAGAAAATGTGGGAAGAGGAAGATGGAAAACGTTTGCAAGTGTAGGTGGGACACAGGTTATGAAGGGCTTTGAACTTCAAACAGAGGTTTTTATATTTGGTCCTAGAGGTGATAGGGAGCCACTCACAGTTATTGAATAGGATAGAGGAGTAGTGACATGGTTAAACCTGTGTTCTAGATAGATTAATTTGATGGCTGAATGAAAGATGAACTGGAGTAGGAAAAAACTTGAGGCAGGGAGACTAACCAGGCTATTGCAATAATCCATGAATGACATGATGAAGTCCTGTACAAGGGTATTGTCAGTATGAAAGGAGAGAAGGTGACATACATGAGGGATGTTATAAAGGTAAAATTGACAGGACTTGGTAACTGATTGGTTATAGGAGTGAGAGAATGAAGAGTTGAGGATGTTGAGTAGGCAGTGAGCCAGGGTGAACGGGAGAATAGTAGTGTTCAGGTGGCTTGGGGGGAAACATAATGAGTTCTGACAGTTGGAGATGAGAGACTAAAGGTTAGGAGATAGATTAGGGCGGTATGGATCTGAGACTCATTAGCAGAGAGATAATATTTTAATGCAAAGGAGGTGATGAGATGTTTGCAGATGCTGAATTTGCCTTAAGGCAGTCTCTAACCCTACAATGCAACCCCTACACTATTTTCTCTATTACCCTTTATTCCTTGACTTAGAGCTATTTTCCATAGTTATCTCTGGATATTTCCCTTACTCTCTTCATGTACATTCTAGGTTTTTCTGTATTTTAATGTTGTTAATTCCTCTTAAAAAATACAAATAAAAATACAGGCTATCAAAAACAGTAGAAATTGTTCATGTTCATTAACAGAGAAAGATATCTTCTCATCTTTCAAATCCAGTTAAATTCTAGCAGCCACAATTACCCCCTGCTCCCTATTTTCCACCTTTTCCCTTTTCTGTAATTGATTGATTGCTCAAATGACTAAAATTAATGGGAGTAATCAACTCTATTCCTTCCTGTGAGATGTAGAACTGACTACCAGGCCTTACCATCAACCTTGCCTCCATACAATCCTGACTCTCCCTAATATAATCTGACCTACTGAGTTGACCTAAGGGAATCCTGGGTCTTTCCATCAGTCCTGCAGTGGAGCTTTCTTCTATGCTATTTGTTTGTCCTGTTTAGAGCTGAAATTAAGATCAAGGACTATCTTATTTTTCAACTTTCTATTGCCTCAACTTAGCATAGTTCTTGGCACCTAGTAAGCTTAATAACTGTTCTTTCATTCTTTTTTTTTTCTTTTTCTGATAGGTCAGTATTTTTATTATTTTTCAGTTACATATAAGGATACTTTCCAACATTTCTTTTCACAAGATTTTTAGTTCCAAATTTTCCTCCCACCTTCCCTTCCCTCTCTCCTCCCCAAGAAAGAAAGCAATCTAATATAGGTTATATATGTACAATCACATTAAACATATTTCTGCATTAGTCATATTGTGAAAGAAGAGTCAGAGCACAAGGGGAAAACCTCAAAAAAGAAGGAAAAAAACAGCCCAAAAGTAAAAACAGTATGGTTCAATCTGCAGTCATAAACCACAGTAATTTTTTCTGGATGTTGAGAACATTTTCTATCATGAAGTTCTTTTAAATTGTTTTGGACCATTGCATTGCTGAAAAGAGTCAAGTCTATCACCATTGTTCATCACACAATGTTGCTGTTACTGTGTACAATTTTCTCCTGGTTCTGCTCCTATCAGTCAAGATCAGTTCATGTAAGTGCTTCCAGGTTTCTCTGAACTCCTCCTGCTCATCATTACTTTTCACACTTTTAAAAACTTTGTGTTCTAAATTTTCTTCTTCCCTCCCTCCTCATCCCTCCCTATGAAATCCAGCAATTCAATATAAGTTATAAATGTACAGTGATGCAAAACATCTTCTCATTAGTCAGGTTGTGAAAGAAAATGGACAAAATACCTGTAGAAAGAATTATACTTCAATATAAAATTATACTTCAATCTGTATTCAGATAACATCAGTTCTTTCTCTGTTGATGGTTTGCACTTTTCATACATCCTTCTGATATCATCCTGCTCATCATTTCTTTCACAGTTACTATTGCTAACTGTATTACCCTCCATCTTATTCCCTCCCATTTATATTTGCTCTATTTTCTATCTTCTTTCACCCTATCCCTCCTTGAAAGTGGTTTGCTTTTTACTGCTCCCTCACCTAATCTGCCCTTCCTTTGCCTCTTTCCCCCCCACACACACATACACCATTTCCTTCCCCTCCCACTTTTCCCTCAGGGCAAAATATATTACTATACCCACTTGAGTGTGTATGTTATTCCCTGTTTGAGCCAATTCTGATGAGAGTGAGGTTCACTCACTCCACCTCTCCTTCCCCATCTTCCCCTCTACTCCATATGCTATTTCTTGTTCCTTCTATGTGAGCTACTTTACCCCATTCCACCTCTCCCTTTCCCTTTCTTCCAATGCATTTCTTTAACCCCTTAACATTATTTTGAAGATGTCATCATGGGTCAGCTAGGTGACACAGTGACAAAGCACCAGCCTTGGAACCAGGAGGCCCCAAGCCCATATCTGGCCCAAGAACAAAGACACCATGCCTTGCCTGCCCCACAAAAAAAAAAAACAAGGATAAACAAAAAATAAATGCTTTAGAGATATCATCCCTTCATATTCAATTCACACCTGTGCCCTCTGTCTAAGTATATTCCTTTCAGCTGCCCTAATACTGAGAAAGTTCTTATGAGTTAGAAATATTATCTTCCCATGTAGGAATGCAAACAGTTTAATCTTTTAATATCCCTCCTGATTTCTTTTTCTTGTTTACCTTTCTATGTTTCTCTAGGGTCTTGTATTTGAAAGTCAAATTTTCAGTTCAGGTCTTTTCCTCAAGAATGCCTGAAAGTCCTCTTTTTCATTGAAGTCCCATTTTTCCCCTGAAAGATTATACACAGTTTTGCTGGGTAGGTGATTTTTGGTTGTAGTTCCAGGTCCTATGCTCTCCAGAATATCATATTCCATGTCCTCTGGTTCTTTAATGTAGATGCTGCTAAATCTTGTTTTATCCTTATTGTAACTCCACAGTATTTGAATTCCTTTATTCTAGCTGCTTCCAATATTTTCTCCTTGACCTGGGATCTCTGGAATTTGGCTATAATATTCCTGTAGGTTTTCCTTTCAAAATCTCTTTCACGAGATGATCAGTGGATTCATTCAATTTCTATTTTACCTTCTGCTTCTAGAATAAAGAGACAATTTTCCCTGACAATTTCTTGAAAGATGGTGTCTAAACACTTATTTTGGTCATGGTTTTCAGGTAGTCCAATGATTTTCAAATTATCTCTCCTGATCTATTTTTCAGGTCATGGATTCAGGAGGACCTGAGTTCAAATCCAGCCTCAGACACTTGACACTTACTAGCTGTGTGTCCCTGGGCAAGTCACTTAACCCTTATTGCCCTGCAAAAAAAAAGATGACTAAGAAATAAACTCAAAAAATTTTTTGAAAATAAAATTAATTTAATTTAAAAATTAAAAAAAATTTTAGGTCAACTGTTTTTCCAAGGAGATATTTCATATTGCCTTCTATTTTTTTATTCAATTGGATTTGCTTTCCTGTGTCTTTGTCTCTCATAAAGTCACTAGTTTCCATTTGTTCAATCCTAATTCTTAGGCAATTATTTTCTTCTGAGAGCTTTTGTATCTCATTTTCCATTTGGCTTTTCAAGCTGTTGACTTTTTTCTCATGACTCTCCTGCATTGCTCTCATTTCTCTTTCCATTCTTTCCTCCAAATCTCTAAATCTTCCTTCTATCTCTCCTACTTTCTCTTCAAAGTCCCTTTTTAGCACTTCCATGGCCTGAGACCAATTCATATTTTTCTTGGAAACTGGATGTTGGATCTTTGACTTTGTTCTTATCTTCTTCTAATGGTGTATTCTGGTCTTACTTTCCCCAAAGAAGCTGTCTATTGTCCACTGTTTTCTTTGCCTACTCATCTCAACCCAGAAGCAGATGTCTGATTGAAATCTGATTCTCTATGGTCAGAAGCTTGATGTGCCTGTGTTCCTCCCCCAAGTACTGACACCACTCAGTTCAGCCCACTGGCTCAGAATCAGGGTGCTTCGCCCCAACTCCAGAAGAGACTGCAGCCACTTTACCCCAGCCAACCACCAAGCCACCTCACCAGTCCACAAGGTGCACATCAGAAGAAGCTGCTGGTGCCTAAGTCTCAAAGGCACTGGAGGCATTGTCTGTTCCTGACTGGGTCCAGAATGGGTGCACTGAACTCCTCTCTTAGCCCAAACAGCAGGTGATCCCAGTTGTTGTCTTTGGCTGGAAAATACTCTCACTCTGTTCTTATGTGAGTTTGACTGCTCTGGGTTTTTTATGGCATTATTTGGGAGTGAATGGAAGGGTTTATGGGGATCTTGTGGGAATCACAGCCTCTCCTCTACCATCTTCCATTCATTCATTTTAATCTAGAAGGGCAACTACATCTCAACCACTCCAGATCCTAAAAATAGCTTTTAAAATGCAGTAGGAAAAGTTTGGGAGGTTATATGAAATTTCATGAAGTTTTTTTTTACAAATCAAACTTTTATTAAATTGCTTTCAAAGAACCTAACTTGTCCATATACGCATCACAGACATATATCCTCTAATATTCTTTTAAATGGTAGAATAGCAACCATATATTCCTATGTGCTCTTTGAATCATGAACTAAGCTATGTGGACTAGAATTGCCTGTTACCTTCAATGCTGAGCCTCTATCACACTGGTAGTTTGAGCTATATTTATGGCAGTAAGAAAAATGATAATTGCTCACTCTCTTTTCTCTGGCTGTCAGATATTTCTATAGAAAGCAAAGCAAAAAAAAAAAATTGTGCTAGCTTTCTGGTTGGACACTGTCATTTACAAATACCACCCATCCCAGCAATTGACAATGTAATGAGAGAAAAAGGTTTTGGTTTGGGGTTTGGGGGTTTTTTTGTTTTCTTTTGTTTTACAAATTTTCTCCTATAAGAAAAAAAGCCAACAAAATAAAGGGAAAAAATCAAAAATGAGACTGATAGCTATGGAAAGTCTTTAAAGTCTCCCACGCACTAATATGTCATCAAGTGGAGCACATCATCAGAGTGGATTAGATTCAGTGGTTTAAATGTCATATCTGAAGCATACATGCTTCCTTGGATTTTACTATTGCATCCCCCTAGATTTTCCTAGACCCCAGAAATTCAAAAGCCTTTCAAGAGAAACTTTAGAGAGTTTCTGAGCCCACTACTTTAGATACTATTTTGTGCAAATATATCTCAGAAACTCAAAGGAAACATTAACCACAAGCTTGATCACCTTGTTAATGATCCCTTAAAAGAATTTTACATGGTGTTGTTACACTCCTTATTGACAGACTTTGACAGCTTAATAACATTCTTGATGAATCTGAATCAATTTATTCATAAGAACTAGCACTGCCTTATGTAGCTAATGAAGCAATTAATGCCAATTCTAGTGCAAGAGGAAGGTTTACAAGGGGCATCACTGATTGTTTATTATGCCACACTTGTGATCCACAAGAACAATCTCTATATGACGCTAACTCTGAGACCAGAATCTTGGTTGTGTTTCTAATAAATAAATAAATAGAAATATAGTCATTCATGAGAACATTCATTATCTGAGCAACAATAACTGTGATTATCTGCCTTAAGGCTTCATTTTTGAATTGATTTATTCCATCTAATCCTAATATGTGTACATGTAACTGTTGAAAGAAAAACACAGAAACATCGATGATTTCATAAATGAGATCATTGGCTACAGAAGGCTTTAAGGAATATTGATCTCATTTATTGACCTCTGAATGGTAAGTTCATTTGCCATGTGACCTGCACTCCCTGGAGCTTTCCCCACAGTCATCTACAGACATAAAACTTAACAATAAGTTATTTTAGAATTCATTATTTAATGATCCTCTTTGAAAAATGCTTCCAATACAAGATGGCCTAGAAATAGTGTTGCTTTGAAATAAAACCACTTGATTTTCAATCCAACTATAAATAATAGTAACATTAAATCTCATAATAGTGTGAAAAGACATAATATGTGTATATGTACACATATTATACAACTATACATGGAGAGTTGAATAGAAATATAAATATTGTGAGGAGAATGAGAGAGAATCTAACATGGTTAATTGGTTCCATAATCACCACGGTTTTAAGGGAAACAGCATTACAGGGAAAAGTAATCTCCATCAGAATGGTGTTTATGCACATGTAGGACACTAGGTAATCTTAATCGTTTTTTTGCTTTTTGGACCCCCTTTGGCAGTCTGGTAAGCCTATGGACCCCTTCTCAGAACAATGTTTTTAATACATAAAATAAAATACTTGGAGTACAAAAGAACCAGTCATATTAAAATACAATTTATTCTGTATTTTTTTAAAAATCAAGTTTATAGACTACAGGTTAAGAAGTTCTGAAGATAAACAATATAGTGACAGTAAATAGGGGAGTTAGTGACAATGGGCTCAAGCACTAGCTTGCATTGTCATCCACCATACAACTGCATCTTTCTCTAAAGCAATCTGAAGAGTTTCTCCATGTTACCATGGATATTTCTTTTTTTATTAACAGTATTGTGAAGTAAAATTTGTAAGGGCAATATTATCCAGAGTTTGCCATATTTTAAGAATGTATGTGTTTATATGTGTAGAGAGCTAGATAAGTGAATTAGTTCAATTTATATTTCAAATAACAGAAATGCCATCACACAGCTCAAATCTTACTACAAATTTATTGATAATATACAAAATATAAATGGTGCTACAAAATGATGCAAGGACATAAATTTTAATAAGCCACACTTGCCATCTATTTCTTCAGCTATCTATTCTGTCCCCAGAAAAGGATAGCAATCCACATGATAATTCTAGACCAAAATTAATCCTATTAAAAATTATAAACCAGTTCTGAGTGGCAGCAGTGATAGGGAATAGTGCTATTCTATATTCAGGAGGATTAAGAAGCCCAGAGACTTTTTCAAATATACCAACAAATCCCAGGTAGTTTCCCAATGTACTAGTCATAAATAAGCTAAAAAAGTAAGATAAGGATACATACCATGGTTGATAGAGTTCCATTGGTAGGGCTGTACTCATGGACCTATCAATCATTCCATCTGTTTTGTTCCCTTCTGTGGGGAAATCTGGCCCAGACCATCTCCCTAGTGCAGTCTTGGTCAGCCTGCATCAAAGATAATAGATGAAAGAAAGAGAGAAATGAGAAGGGGGAGGGAGGGAGGGTGGGAGAGCAAAAGGAAGGAAGGAAGGAAGGAAGGAAGGAAGGAAGGAAGGAAGGAAGGAAGGAAGGAAGGAAGGAAGGAAGGAAGGAAGGAAGGAAGGGAAGGAGGAAGGAAGGAAGGAAGGAAGGAAGGAAGGAAGGAAGGAAGGAAGGAGGGTGTAGAGAACACCCTGGACTCAGTCCAGTAATTGAAACTCCATGGGTTAAGTTCCCCTACCCCTTTACTCAGCTAAGCAAGCAGTACTTGGAACAACTTATCACAGGAGAACCTCTGCTAACATGCATTTCCAAAACAAAGACTAGGTAAACATGGACAGCTGAGCCTGGGAAGGAGAAAAACATCAGTGTTCCCAGGAGAATGGGTTTTGCCTTCTTGTTTTTTGGCACGATGTGCTTGCGGTTTGGGGGGTATATAAGGTGTGTGAGAAAGAGCTTAGAGAGCTTGCCTGCCTCACGGCCTGCTACTGAGTTACAATATAATGCATAGGTTCAAGGGCTGTCTTTATGCCCTCTACTGATATGAAAAGCCTGTTATTGAACTGTTCCTGTTTGAGTTCTGTCTCATTCACTCTCACCCAGAGAAAATTTGCGACAAGAGGGAATTGTGCTAAGGGAGATTAAAAAGAAAAACCTTCCAGGACTTTTCCATTTTGAGTACACATAATCAAGTAAGATTCCCCTACCCAAGTGGTTGGGTGACTGTCATATACCCAGACGTTAGTCATTCCAATCACACCACTATGTAGGAATTAGATGATCTTTTTGACAAAATATTATGAACATATAAAAACAGCCTTTAACAAAATATAGCCTATATCAACCATTCTGAGCAAACCATCTATTCCAACATCTTCATTTTATAGTTGAGGAAACAGACCCAGAGACAGACCTTAAGTGACTTACCCAAGTCACATAGGCACTAAGTGTCTGGGTAGGGATTAATGAAAAAGAATTTATTAAGCCATTACTAGAAGCCCAGAACTGTGCTAAGGGATGGGTTACATATTCAGAAACAAAGATAATCCCTTCCCTTAAGGAACTTATATTCTAATAAGAGGAACAACACACGTAGATGGAATGGTGGCCATGGAAGAGCACAATGATTTAAAGAACTATTAGATTGAGAGGAGCAATGGCAGAGTTGATTGGATCACAGTTCAAGTTTCTAAAGGTTAGATTTGTAGAAAGGAGGAGTTAGTAGGGGAATGAAAGGGCAAGGGATGGGGTAGGGCTCAGAAGTTCTTCCATAGCACAGTGGCTGGTGTGGGCTGCTAGGAAGTTAACTAAGAGGTGGTGGAGAGAGTGATGGGAGAGGAGGTAGGTATTAGAAGTCAGTTCCTCGAATTCTAAATCCAGCAATCTTTCTATTGGGCTGCCTCTCAACCTTCAAAATTCAGAAGGGTTAGGGGCATGGGAATTGGGAAGGGGGGATTAAGTAAAAGGAAAGGGTATTTTTCATCTCATCTCAACAACTTCCTTATAAGTGATTTACGGATGTGTCACAGAAAAGAAATAATCTCATCAGCCTGAAGATTTCTATGACTCAACACATATGCTGCTGAAGGTTACATGAGTCTCAATGTGGATTTAATAAACATGGAGCTCTTCAGTTCTATAATAGACTCTTTTAAAATGTTAGAGCACGACATTGTAATTTTTAATAATGGAGGTGCCAATTTTGAATTCCACATATGCGAATTAAATATGCAAAACCTTCTGATGATCTTTAAGATTTGAATAGTCCAAGCCAATGCACATGGTGCTAAAAATTTTCTGCTCCAAGTATAATCTATAATCCAATAATCAATTGCAAAATATAAGTTATTGCTACTTTAAGAGTATTCACTAAAGCAAGTTTTGTTTTTTCTTGTTCTCTCTGAGCCCCAGAGTAAGGCAGTAATTAAATTTGATCTGGTTTTGGTACCATAGCTAATAGTATTAGAAATTGAAACCCCTCTTTAATGACAAAGCCTGAATGCAAAACCACAGCTTTTGCCAACATTTCTCTTTTTTTTTAAATAAGACTGGGCAGACCAATAGTTTTGAATTTCTTCCTTTCCCCTTGACATTTCATCCCAATTACAGTTAAGCATCCAATTAAATGCTTTCAGGTACCATTAGGAGGACCAATTATTACCAACACTGCCACCCATGCTCAGAGCAGGTTGACAAGGCTGTGCCAGCTAATCCTAAGAAGGTTTATTTCAATTTGTCATTGTCCTGAAGTCTGAGGTTTTCTCAAAAATTAAAGCAAAGTTCCATGCTTAAAAGAGGCCAGATGGTTTTACAAAAAAAAAAAGGGTCACATCTGGTATATGGACATGTTATTATGGCAGGCCATCTTGCCACATGATCATCATCATTAATGGGGAAGAGGAGACAAGTTTGGGCTCTTCAGGTGCCAGCCACTGAGGTGCCAGCTGCACATCTGCCACACTAACCCAAAATATATTTTATAGCCTTCTCTACAAATTCAAACAAGTTCTAGAACTAAGACTTCTCAAGAACCCAAGGGGGACTTTGATGCTATGATAAGAATTTGACTTATAAAGTCAGACATCCCATGAGTTGGTCCAATCTCTATTAAAATGTTTTCAGGTATAATGGGAAAGAATGCACAGAAATCACATTGCACCAAGCAAAATGAAATGACACACTTGGGGCAAAGACATTAGCAACAGCACTGTATATTTACAAAGAGAAGCTTTTTTATGGTAGCTGATAGACATTTTCTTATTCATCTGCACAACATTCCCATGAGGAGTCCTAGTGGCAAGCTTACAACCCCAATTTCCTCTATCAACATTGGGAATAAAGACACAAGGGAGTAAAACAAGTTTATGTTCCAAGTCACTGGCAGAATTGAGAAACTAATTCTGGTCCTTTGGTTCCTGGTATAGTGTGTACACAATGGGACAACCTACCTATTCATTAAAATACCTGTACAAAAGGGAATACTGTTGTAAGGTTCCAGCTAATGTTTTCCTTTAAATTTGGAGGATGTGAATCAGAAATGAAGGAAGGCTTTTAGAAAGCCCACACAGTGTCTGCAGCTTGAAATAAAAGATCAGTCACCTTGTTAGATCTAAAATTTATTTTATTTTTGCAGTCTTGAATTAAAGGGCAGCCTAGGATAGAATATAGGTCAGCCTTGCAGTCAAAAGTCTAGGTTCAAGTCTTTCATTCGACTCCTACTAGCTGTGTTACCAGGGGTTTGTTACTTAACCTTTCACCACCACCCCTCAGACAACTCTCTAAGACTAGAAGCTACCACATCAACCTGTCTCTTGTTACCTATGTGACTTTGGACAAGTCCCTTAACCCCTCTGACCCTAGGTTTCTTTATCTGTGATAATAGGATTGTATTAGATGTACTCTATGGTCCCTACCTGCTCAAAATCTGTGATCTTAGGAACAGTCTAAGAGATTTCCACAAGGCACTCTGTACTCCAAATCATAGATCCATAAGAAATAGATAAATGATAGGTAGATGATAATATTTTATAGACTGGATTTAGTAAAGTGGGATGAATTATTATATCTATTTATGTCAAGAAGGAATCACAATATTAAATCAAATTGGTATACACAAAAGCCTCATGACCCTGGTTCCTATCATATGAAAAATTAGTAATACAATATACCAATTCTCTCCTTCTTATCAGAGACTACCAAAGATAAAGGTTCTGAGAAAGAATGTTTCATCAGTTGACCCCTCTGCAGATTTTGCTGTTCTTCTATGCCAATCATGCATTTCAGCTCCAGAGTTATAGTGAATACATCTTTGGCAAAGTCCCAGCACACTGAGCCCTAGTCTTTTGTACACTAGGGAAATTAGGGAAGTCAAATCTTCTGTCAGTAATTTTTCAATTGATTCATTCTCCTTCAGTGTTGTTTCCTAAATAGAATTCTTTATAGCCTTATGTTTAATACAATATTTTCTCCCAAATGGGTAGTATAAGTACATGGTCCTCACAAAGTTGAAACTTAGGCAAATTTGTAAAATAAGTACTTCGTCTACAATTCCTTTTTTCTCTTTGAACAACATCCTTTCCCCATTTGGCCACCTCTACCAGGAGCTTAGTGTCCCCATATTCTCTTTATCACCCAAGGACCCCAAGTAGGATCTCTCTGGAGCCTGAACTTCTGGCCTTAAAATGTGTTCCAGACTACACATCCTATGTTCTAACTAAAATTTACCTGTGCACTATATCCATCATATAGCTTGACTAATATTGTAATGAACACATGGGTTCACTGTTTTTCTCACATGAACCATTTGCTTTTACAAAAGGGTTATCTCCAACAGAAAAATTTCAAACATTATGATAAACTAGTGGAAGAAAAATTTTAGACAGGCTACGTATGCCATAGGATCTAGAAATGTAAGGGTTCTTAAAGGTCATCTAGATCAAAGTTTCTTAAAACTGAGGATCATAACTCCAAATGGGGTCACATAGCTGAATGTAGGGATCACAAATAATTGGCAGTAAAGGTTTGGTTTATATACCTATATACCCAGGGTCAAGTAAAAATTTCTCAGGTGAAAGATGGTTGCAAGTGGAAAAACTTTAAAAAGTCCTGATCTGGATGAGAGGGAACTAAAGTTCAGAAGGATTAAATTACTTACCTCATTATAATTAGGTAGTAAATAGAAGAGCCCTTATGGAAAGTGCGCTAGACCTAGAGTCAGGGGACTTGGTTTGAGATCTTATTTATGGTGTTTACTATTTGCTGCATTTTGGGCAAATTATTCAACTTCCCTGAGCCTCATTTGAAAATGGCACCTGAACATCCCTGCAGCCTATGCAGGGAAACATTTAGGGGAGACCAACACCAGGAAGAGGCCCAAATTGAAAGGTATACTTCTGAAAAGAGAGAAAGAAATGGACTCAGAATCTCAATGAGAAATGGGGAAAAGAAGTCAAAATATCCAACTTCATTCAGACCTAGAGTGAGGTTCACTGGCTATGTCATCCATGTAGCCCCAAAAGGGAAGTGTGATTGGCGCATCAAATAACCATGTACACTGATGATCAACTTTGGCCCATCCCTTCTCTGGTGCCATGAGTCAAATAGACTGTACGAGTTCAAGAGGAATGTGAGATCCGCCAAAAGGAAGAGTTACTTGATGCTCACCCTGACAGAGAGGGTTGGGGTTTTTTGCAGGGCGGGGGTGGGGGGGGTGGAAATGGAGGGGGCAGGAGGATGTTAAAAGAATTGGATATGGGGCAGCTAGATGGCACAGTGGATAGAGCACCGGCCCTGAACTCAGGAGGACCTGAGTTCAAATCCGGCCTCAGACACTTAATACTTAACTAACTGTGTGACCCTGGGCAAATCACTTAAACCCAATTGCCTCACTTAAAAAAAAAAAAAGAATTGGATATGAGCCCATTCTTCATTTTTCTTTTTCATTGTTTTATTTTACTTTGATCAGGCTAAATAAAAACTATGTTCTGTCTTATTATATCTTATTAATATGAAGGGAAGCTGAAGTTTCTTTTGGTGAGGGACATGAGATCGCAGCCCATGGAAATTACAATCAAGACAAATTCCCAAGATTAAAGCCTGTCAGCTGATCAGCAACCCAGCTGACTTATGGATTACATGCGTAAAAAGGGAGAAGACTCCAATATCAAGACCAGGACAGTTTTAAACCTACACAAGAACCCATTCACACATTATGCTGAAATAAATGTTGCATGGATCAGGTTGACAACAGGATTTAAGATTAAAAGTTATCAAGAAGAGTTTCAACAAGAACTCTATTAGAAATCTCATCTCTGACACTTACTGTGTGCCATTTAATCACTATGGTCCCAGGTTTTTAGAAGAATCAAATTGATATCACAGAATCATAGATTTATAGTTGGAATGGACCTTCGAAGTTATCTAGTCTAACCCTATCATTTTCAGACTAGGAAATGAAGGCACAGGGAATTTAAGTAACTTCTTATTCAAGATCACACAGGTAGCCAGTGGCAAAGCTACAGTTTAAACTCAGGTCCTCTAATTCCAAACCCAGGACTCTATCCATTGTACCATAATTCCTACATAGTGATTTTTTTCAAATGTTATTTTAAAAATTATATGTCAACCCTTATTGTTGCTATTAAATAGGCATGACCTCAATAGTTAAACTATAGAACACAGAGTTAAATATCCTACCATAAAAACCATATTAGTATGAAGGTAACATGACCTAACTTGTTAAATTTTTGGCAATGCTTAGATGTCTGTACCTTGTTTGTTTGTTTGTTTGTTTAAATCTCTGAGGTTATGAGGACCAGTAGTATTATCTCCATTAAGGAAGTTAATGTACCCTTCCCTCTTTTCCTTCCCTTCATTTCTCCCACAAAAACCCTGTGCTTCCAAACCCCATGGGAAACTCAGGTGGGAACAACCACCAATGTGCACACTCTTCCTCTCTCTAATCTGGGCCGAATAACATAACTTAACTGACCCCTGTGCCTTACCATCCCATCCTGAATTTGGGGGCCCTTCTATCTGATCTACCTGAAAATCCTTTCATATGTGTTTTCTCCCCAAATTACCATGTGAGCTCCATGAAAATAAGAACTGTCTCATTTTTTTGTTTCCCCAGTGCTAGCACAGTACTTTGTACATACTAAGTGCTTAATAAATGATTTTTTTGTTCATTCGTAAAGAATTTAACTGACTTGTTACAGGTTTCAAAATCTGACTAATAATGCATGTATTCTAGAAATGATTAGAAGGTCTCTAACTCAGTTGAATGTTCTTCATTTTAACCTAGATAACATGGAGAGTCAGACAAAACATAACGACCAATCAACAAACATTTATTTAAAAACTTACTATGCGGGGCAGCTAGGTGGCACAGTGGATAGAGCACCAGCCCTGGATTCAGGAGGACCTGAGTTCAAATCCGGCCTCAGACCCTTGATACTTACTAGCTGTGTGGCCCTGGGCACATCACTTAACCCCAATTGCCTCACCAAAAAAAAAAAAAAAAAAAAAACCTTACTATGTGGCTGGCACTTTGCTATGTACAAAGAACATTCCTTGTCTGAGGTAATTCATGCTAAACCACTGCCGTTTTTCAGTGTACTTCTTTCTTTCTTTCTTTCTTTCTTTCTTTCTTTCTTTCTTTCTTTTGTGGGATAATGAGGGTTAAGTGACTTGCCCAAGGTCACACAGCTAGTGTCAAGTGTCTGAGGCCAGCTTTGAACTCGGGTCCTCCTGAATCCAGGGCTGGTGCTCTATCCACTGCAACACCTAGCTGCCCCCCAGTGTATATCTTTCTTAACCTATGGGCACATTTAGACATTATTGGCCACTCTTTTTCTACATATTCTTTCTTGACTTCTGAAATGCTATCCTTGCTTCTATCTCCTACCACCAAATATTCATTTTTTATCATTGATTATTCTTTATTATTTTATTTATTATTCTTTGATTACTTGATAGTTCATTATTCATTTATTTGGCTATTCTTCCTCTTTCCAACTCATTTAAATTAATATTCCCCAAGATTCTGTTCTGGACCATCTTTTCTTTCTCTACACTTTCTTTGGTAAAATTATCATCACAAAGAAATTAATGCTATCTACAGCCATATAAAAAAAAAGTTCTCAATCACTACTGATTAGAGAAATGCAAATTAAAACCACTCTAAGGTACCACCTCATACTTATCAGATTGGCCAATATGACAAAAAAGGGAAATGATAACTGTTTAGAAAGATGTGGGAAAATTGGAACACTAATGCATTGTTGGTGGAATTGTGAACTGATCCAACCATTCTGGAGAGCAATTTGGAACTATGCCCAAAAGGATATGAAATTGTTCATACCCTTTGACCCAGCAATAATATGACTAGTTCTATATCCCAAAGAGATAATAAAAAAGGGAAAATGACCCGTATGTACAAAAATATTTATAGCTGTGGTGGCAAAGAATTGGAAATTGAGGGAATGCCTATCAACTGGAGAATGGATGAACAAGTTGTGGTATATTAATTTAATGAAATGCTATTGTGCTATAAGAAATGGAGAGCAGACAGATTTCAGAAAAACCTAGGTTTATATGAACTGATGCTGAGTGAAGTTAGCAGAACCAAGAGAACATTGTACACAGCAACATTGTGTGATGATCAACTATGATAGATTTAGCTCTTCTCAGCAATACAATGATCCAAGACAATGCCAAAAGACTCATGATGGAAAATTCTCTCTACATCCAGAAAAAGAACTATGGCTTCCAAATACAAATCAAAGCATACTAGTTTCACTTTTTTTGGTTCTTTTTGTTTGTTTCTTTCTTCTTTCTTGTGATTTTTCCTTTTTGTTCTGATTCTTCCCTCACAACACGACTAATGTGGAAATATGTTTAACATGATTGCAATGGATAGCCTCTATCAGATTGCTTGCTAGGTTCAGAAGTGGGGAGGGAAGAGTGGAAAGGAGAAAAATTTGGAACCCAACTTTTTTACAAAAATGAATGTTGTGGGGGAAGCTATGTGATGCAGTGGATAAAGCACCAGCCCTTGATTCAGGAGGACCTGAGTTCAAATCCGGGCTCAGATACTTGACACTTATTAGCTGTGTGACCCTGGGCAAGTCACTTAACCCTCATTGACCCTCAAAAAAAAATGAATGTTGAAAACTATCTTCATATGTTATTAGAAAAAAATATAATAAAATAAAACAGAAAAAATAAATAAAAGTTTGTGGCTGTGCCAATTATTTGTTTTGGGTTTTTTGTTTTGTTTTGTTTTTCTTTATTTTTGCTATTTAGAATTTTATTTTCCAAATTATACATAAAAACAAATTTTTACATCAATTTTTTAAAACTTTGTGTTCCAACTTCCCTTCCTCCCTCCCTTCCTACCCTCTACCCCCAAGAACTCAATCAATTCGATATAACTTATATGTGAGTAGTCATGGAAAACATCTCCACATTAGCTATGTTGTAAGAGAAAACATATTAAAAACAAAACTTCAGATTAAGGAACTGTCAAAAAAATGAAGCTTCAGTCTGTTTTCAGATACCATCAGTTCTTTCTCTGTAGATGGATAGCCATTTTCATAAGTCCTTCAGAGTTAAATTGTATCATTGCGTTCCTGAAAATAACCATGTCCTTCCCAGATCATCTTACACAATTGTGGTTATTTTGTATATAGTACATTTTACTACTTCACTTCATGTACGTTTTTCCAGGTTTTTCTCATAGCATCCTGTTCATCAGAACTTTTATATAGTACCTTAAACTTGACAAAGAATTTTCTTCACAATAGCCCAGCAAAGTAGTGTAAGGGCCAAATTTAGTATAAGAAGTGTTAACTGGGTGCCTCACCTTAATATTGGGGTAAGAAAGGAAATAGCCTCTTTCAAAAACACAAAACACAGGTTTATTAATGGTAACAAGTTTAAAACACAAGTGAAATTAATAGAACTAGAAACAATGTATAACCGGAACCTGCTTCCAGTCCAGCCAGCTCCAAAGAGCTAGCTTTGCCTCAAAAAACAAAACAAACTCACCACCCCCAAAATCTGTAGCTCTAAGGAGAATTAGTTGTAGTCTCTTCTGTTTTTGTCTGAAGGTCAAACACCAGCAGCTCTTGTAATTGTCTGCCTTCCTTCCTTCCCCATTTCCCTCAGAACCCTCTCTAACCACCTCTTTAACTGTATCCAACTGAATCTGACTCCCCCACAGGAAGGGGAGGGGCAGTTCTTAGCCATTCTGGGTCTCCAATTGGCTCAGCACACCCACATGGGCTGTCCCCATTATAATATGGCCAGATCCACATGGGCATGGGGGGCTATTAGAGGGAGGATTAGTTACACAGTTTCTTTTTTTTGTTTTGTTTTGTTTTGTTTTGTTTTTGTTTGTTTTTTTACAGGGCAATGGGGGTTGTGACTTGCCCAGGGTCACAGAGCTAGTAAGTGTCAAGCGTCTGAGGCCAAATTTGAACTCCGGTACTCCTAAATTCAGAGTCAGTGCTTTATCCAGTGTACCACCTAGCTGCCCCTAGTTACATAGTTTCAATAAATGTTCCCTGTGGTCAGAGTTCCTCTTGTTTGTTCAATTATCTGCCAAAGTACACACCCAAGTTTACTTTTTTTTTCAGTCTGACCATAATAAGGCAAAGATAAGGTTATGAAAACCCCAAATCACAATTAATTCCTTACAGTAGGTACGATATGTTTTGACATTATAATTAATCATTATAACTATTTCCTTCCATCCTATCCTCTTCCCATGATATTTACTCTATTTTCTTTCTTCTTTTACCCTATTTCTCCTCAAAAGTGTTTTTGCTTCTGACTCTCCCCTTCCCCACTCTGCCCTCCCTTCTCTCACCCTTCCTTCCTTATCCTCTTTCCCTCTTACTTTAATTTAGGATTAGATAGATTACTCCTCCCAATTTAGTGTGTACATTATTACCTCCTTGAGCCAATTTTGATGAGATTAAGGTCTTTGACCTAATTCTGTGTTCTAAGTTTTCTTCCTCCCTCCCTCCTCAACCCTCCCTATGAAATCAAGTGATTCAATATAAGTCATAAATGTGCGGTTATGTAGAACATCTTCACCTTCCTCTAAAGTGTTTTGCTTTTTACTGCTGTTTGCCCAAATCTGCCCTTCCTTCCCCTCTTTTCCCTCCATCTCCTTTCCCTCTCACTTTACCTCAGGGCAAAATATATTAGTATACCCACTTGAGTATGTATGTTCTTCCCTCTTTGAGCCAATTCTGATGATAGTAAGGTTCTCTCACTCCCCCACTCCTTCCTGATCTTCTCCTCCACTTCATAAGTTTTTTTCTTGTTTCTTTTATGTGAGCTAATTTTCCCCAGTCTACCTCTACCTTTCCCCTTCTTACAGTGCATTCCTCTTACTCCTTAACTTTATTTTAAAGATGTCATCAGGGTCAGCTAGGTGGCATAGTAGACAAAGAACCAGCCCTGGAACCAGGAGGCCCCAAGCCCATATCCGGCCCCAGACATAAGCCACCCCACCCTGCCTGCCCCACAAAAAACAAGGATAAACAAAAAATAAATGCTTTAGAGATATTATCTCTTCATATTCAGTTCACACCTGTGCCCTCTGTCTAAGTATGTTCCTTTCAGCTGCCCTAATACTGAGAAAGTTCTTATGAGTTAGAAATATTATCTTCCCATGTAGGAATGCAAATAGTTTAATCTTTTAATATCCCTCATGATTTCTTTTCCCTGTTTACCTTTTTATGCTTCTCTAGGGGTCTTGCATTTGAAAGTCAAATTTCCTATTCAGTTCAGGTCTTTTCAGCAAAAATGGCTGAAAGTTCTCTTTTTCACTGAAGTCCCATTTTTTTCCTCTGAAATATTATACTCAGTTTTTCTGGGTAGGTGATTTTTGGTTGTAGTTCCAGTTCCTTTGCTCTCCAGAGTATCATGTTCCATGCCCTCTGTTCCTTTAATGTAGATGCTGCTAGATCTTGTTTTAGCCTTATTGGAGCTCCACAGTATTTGAACTCCTTTTTTCTAGCTGCTTGAAATATTTTCTCCTTGGCCTGAGAGCTCTGGAATTTGGCTACAATATTCCTGGAGGTTTTCCTTTGGGAATCTCCTTCAGGAGGTGATTGGTGGATTCGTTCCATTTTTATTTTACTTTCTGCTTCTAGAATATCAGGGCAATTTTCCCTGACAATCTCTTGGAAGATGGCGTCTAAATTCTTATTTTGGTCATGGTTTTCAGGTAGTCCAATGACTTTCAAATTATCTCTCCTGGATCAATTTTCCAGGTCAGCTGTTTTTTCCAAGGAGATATTTCATATTGCCCTTTATTTTTTTTATTCATTTGGATTTGCTTTACTGTGTCTTAGTCTCTCATAAAGTCACTAGCTTCCATTTGTTCAATCCTAATTCTTAGGCAATTATTTTCCTCTGAGAGCTTTCGTATCTCCTTTTCCATTTGGCTTTTCAAGCTGTTGACTTTTTTTTTCATGACTCTCCTCATTGCTCTCGTTTCTCTTTCCATTCTTTCTTCCACCTCTCTAAATCTTCCTTCTATCTTTCCTACTTTCTCTTCAAAGTCCCTTTTGAGTTCTTCCATGGCCTGAGACCAATTCATATTTTTCTTGGAAGCCATTCAGTCCTCTCACCTGACTGTAAGCTTAGTTTTTGAAGACACTGGTCCTGCTGCTGACTCGGAGCCTCGGGGGTAAGTTTCTCTGGTGCAGCCTGCCTGGGGACTGTGTTGACACGATCTCGGGGTTGGACTTTTTTCATAGCCCAGCACAGCCCCCTCTAAGCTGTCTTTGGCTGGAAAATAATCTCAGCCTGTCTTTGTGTGGGTTTTGCTGCTCCAGAGGTTTTGTTTGTTTGTTTGTTTGTTTTTGCTATTTTGGGGGTAATTGTGTCAGAAGCTCTGTGCATTTAATGTCTTTCCTCTGCCATCCTGGTTCCACTCCAGAAGTCCAGTTATTTGTTTTTTTAAAAAGTAAAATCATCATCACTACTACATAGATGACTTCCAAATATAAACCCTTAGCCCTAAATCCTTTCCTGAACTCTGAACCACCATTTCTAGCTGTCGACAACACATCTCCACCTTGAACTCTATATGAATTAATGAATGGAAAAAGCATTTATTGGCACTTTGTACAAATCACTGTGATAGGTGCTGGGAGTACAAAGAGAAAAGTAAGACAGTTCTGCTCTCAAGAAGCTTACACTCTAACAGGAAAATCAAGACATATGGAAGATTTCAGCTGCAAGTCAGGTGGAAAGGCCCAAGGGTCCTAGCAGATAATAATGTCTCTTCTTTAATGTAATTTCTACTGATAAAATTATATCAGTTTCTAATGTTCCTTTGCTCACTAGAATGACCCTTGCATGCCCAACCTACATCTCCCTCTAACTGCTATTGACTATTTAGTTCAATCAAATTAGTTTATTTATTATACTAGTAAAAGAAGTATTATCAAATAAAAGGTAGTTAGTTAATAATTAAATTGTTCCCATCCTTAAAGTCTAATTCAAATGCCAGCTGCCTCCAAGAAGCCTTGCTTCATTCTCACCACCTCCCCCTCCCCAATCAATTATATTACCTCCTGTAGACTTCATGTAACAAGTTACTCATACTTCTCATAAACTGATGACACATTCTTTTGCATCATTGATATTTTTATAGAGGAGTTATGTTGCCCAGGTAAGTTATTTTTGTTCACATGGATCTGTCTAGATTTGCTTTGAAATGAAGTGTGAATAGATATTTGTGGAATCTCTTCCACCACCCTTCTCCAAAGGAGACTGGTTCCTACCATGAGGGGAGTGGAGGACTGGGACCACCAGGATTGCTGCTCTGTTCTTCTCAAAGAGGATATACTAGACTATAATTTTATCTACCCACTCCCCTCAAATATGGTTAGTTTAGAGGAAATAATTTTGGGATCCAATTCATTCTCCTAATTGCCATCCCTATGATGGGTAAAGAGGGCATTCAATGGCTTGACTTTCTTCCCACCAAATGCTAATTCCACAAAGACCCCCACACTTAATAAACAGCAAACAAACCCATTTATACAGGATGATAGCAAACAGAAGTTTAAAAAATTATACAGATTAGAATATGCCAGAAAATACATGAAGTGAATGAGCTCTCCCACTGGGAACAAAACCTCTCAGCTCAACCATAAGAAAGACTGAAATCGAGTTGAAATTCACCCAAAGGGAATGTCCCTGATGTCTCCAACATGGTAACCCAGGAATAAAGACATGATATAGGAACTGATTGGCTCCTCTTCATATTATCTTTGTCCCAGAGACTTTCTCTTCCTTCAGGGACCTCTTGTAGAAGAGAACTTAGAATTGTTCATTTCCTCTTTTAAAGCTGGAAGCCAGTCCCTTCCCTCATGAAGCACATACTAATGGAGGAGACAAGAATGAAAAGTAGCTGTATATACAAGATATACACAGAATAGATGAGAAGTAATGTCAGAGGGGAAAGGACTACCAGCTATTTGGGGGGGAAAGGTCTACTGAAAGCAGAATTTGAACTGAACCCTTTCCCATCAAAGAAGCCAAGAAAACGAAGTTACAGAGGTGAGGTGGGAGAGCATTTGGGGCTTGTGGGACAGCCAGTGAGAAAGAACAGAATGAGGAGATAGAGTATCAAGTGCAAGAAACAAGTAGGCTGGGGGCAGCTAGGTGGCACAGTGGATAAAGCACTGGCCTTGGATTCAGGAGGACCTGAGTTCAAATCCAGCCTCAGACATTTGACACTTACTAGCTGTGTGACCCTGGGCAAGTCATTTAACCCTCATTACCCCACCAAAAAACAACAACAACATGAAACAAGTAGGCCATTGTGTCCGGATCATAGGGTGCATAGAGGGGAATAAAGTATAAGAAGAATGAAAGTATAAGAAGGGACCAAGTCGTAATGAGCTTTAAATGGCAAATGAGGCATTTCATATTTGATCCTTAAGGTAATATGGGGCCAGTGGAATTTAATGAGTGGGAATGACATTATTGCTTAGCTTTAGGAAAAGCCCTTTGGCAACTGAGCAGAGGATGGCTTGTAGTGGGGAAAGACATGGGAAATAGAGAACCATTAAAAGGTACTACAATAATCCAGGTGAAAGGAAAAAGGGGACTGAATTAAGGTGGTGGCTATGTGAATGAGGGAAAAGGAGAGGGGGGGAGAGGGATAGAAGCAGACAGAAAGATAGAGACAGAGACAAGAGATGTTCTAATAGTACAAATGTCAAGATTTGGCAACACATTGGATATGTAGAGTGATATTGAATAAGAAGTCAATGATAACACTGAGGCTATAAACCAGGGTGAAACTGGAAGGATGCTGATACCCTGAATAGTAGTAAGAAAGTTGAGAAGGGTGAGGCTTTGCAGGAAGAAAAGATAATGGGTTCTGTTTTGAACATATTAGAAAGATTTTGAAAAATATAAGGAAGAATTTTTTTTAACCAACAAATGCTATTAAAAAGATGAGTGGGTTAATGAGTTGCCTTATAAAGTGATGAGTTCCCATCCCTGGAAGCATTCAGGCAGGCCTAGATAAGTACTTGCCAGAGATAGTGTTGAGAACTGGGAGTTGAATTAGATGACATTTGAGGTTCCTTCCAACATTAAGATTCTATGACTCAAGATAATACTGTACTTGCAACTTAAATGTCTCATACTTTAAGTGCATTCGCAATAGTTCTGTACTCAATGGAGGAAGGGAGGTGGTCAGTCAGTGCCATTTCTATAATGATATCACTTCAATAATTGAAGACAATTATTAAATTGCCCTTCAGCTTCCTTTTCTCTAGACTATAGAATTCTACCTCCTTTAACCTTTCTTCAGAGATCTAATTCTTTAATCATGTCCTTTGTTTTTCTCTGCCATTAAAGAAGAAAAGAACTGACTTCTTACACCTCATGGTAGTTCCCAAATATTAGAGCTGTAGAACATTGGTAAGGCTATGTAATGGGTGCAGAAAGAGGCTGATTTCTAGTTAATTCTGCTGTGTCAAAAGGACAAAGATTTCTTGGCAGTCAATCCAGCACCTTTCTCCAGCACTAAAGAAAATTAGGAGGGGGGGAAGGAAATATCACATTACTGAAGCATATCATTCAGAAAATATAAGTACATGCTGAGAAAGAGACTTACTTGAGAACAAAAGCTCCAGTTTCCAATTAATGAGAAAAATCATTTAATGGAAATTATGTACAACTAAGGGCAGCCTGGTATATAACCTTACCCTATACCTCTGAGAAGACAAAAACCACACTGCCCAGGAAGAGCTACCAATAAAGAATTGGTGCAGACCTTTCTTTTTGTAGATTTCTTACACCCAGGCTCAATAAATCAAAAAGGATTATTTTATCTGTGGCTTAGAATTCCGCAGAGACATATTGAACTTATAAGAGATGGCAGAACCTAGCCAAGTTCTGTCTTGCAGATAATAAATTCTACTCTGATTCTGACATTGCTTTCAGAGTTTTTTTTCCATTTTTATTTTAGGGTGGGACATTAGGAGAGGAAGAATGACTACCTTTGGCTCAAACTGCAATGTTAGAAAGATTTTCTTTTCCAATCCTTTCTTTATCCAGTCTCTTTTAATCCATCTTGGGCATGTCTGAAAGGTTAATCTTTCCAAAGTGCAACTCTAATCATTCCACTACCCTGTTAAGAAACTTTCAGGGGTTCCCTACTGTCTATCATAATAGATCTGGGCCCATAGGATTTGGGTTCAAGTCCCAGCTCTGCGACTTACTAGCTGCATGAGCTTGGGCAAGTCACTGGGGATTTCTGAGTATCAATTGCCTTCTCTTTAAATAGGGGATAATAATACTGCTACTATCTACCTCACAGTGTTTTTGTAAAGAATAACAATGTGTGTAAAGTGTTTTGAAATTGGAAAGCAAAATAGAAATGTGAACTATTTTTTATTCAATAGAGGGATGGATATGAGAGTTGTCTTGAATATTTGAAGGGCTGTCATGTTAAAGAGTGATTAGATACTTAGTCTATATTGCTTCAGACAACAGAACTAAAGTTAAATGGAAACATATTTGGCCTCCTTTTTAAAAAATATATTTTTTAAATGTATGAGGTATTTTATTTTTTCCGTTACATGTAAAGATAGTTCTCAACTTTTGTTTATACATGCTTTACAATATCAGATTTTTCTCCCTCCCTCCCCTCCCTCCCCCCTCCCCTAGACAGCAGGTAATCTGATATAGGTTATATCTATATATCTCTATACATATACATATAGATATAGATATATATACCCACATATATATACACATAATAACATTAATCCTATTTCTGCATTAATCCTGTTACAAGAGAAAGAATCAGAGCAGTGATGCAAAACCTCAAAATAGAAAAAAAAAAAAAACAACAGCACCCAAAACAAAAGAAATAATATGGTTCAATCAGCATCTATACTCCACAGTTCTTTCTTCTTTTTTCTTTTCTGGATTTGGAGATCCTCTTCTATCATGAGTTCCCTGGAACTCTTCTGTACCATTGCATTGGTGAGAAGAATATAGTCCGTCACAGTAGGTCAACACTCAATGTTGATGCTTTTTAAAAAATATTAACCAGTATTATTTTAATTCCTTGAGGGCAGAGACTATTTTTCATTTTGAGTTTATATACCTAGCACATGGAGTTTAATAAATGATATTAGACTGACAAAAAGGGCAAAATTCTTGTCCTAACATTCAAGTCTCTTTCATGTCACAATTTAAACCTAGCCTACCCTTCCAGATTTTTCTCCCTCCACTTCCCTATAATCCAGCCAAACAGAACCAGTAACTGAACATTCCCCAATTTTCCTTTACCCATGCCTTCCATCATGCCACCTTCTCTGATTTGAGACATCTTCCCTAAAACATCACTAAAAATCATCAAGTCCAAAGATGGTGGAGGAAAGGCAGTGACTCGCCTGAGCTCTCCCCCAGACCCCTCCAAATACTTTCAAAGAATGGCATAAGAATTCCTGGAGCAGCAGAACCCACAAAAGAACAGGGTGAAATCATTTTCCAGTCAACAGGACACTTAGAATGGTCAGCAGAAAAAGTCTGTCATACTGGGGTGAGAGCAGAGTGCAGCCCAGCCCCAGCAAACCAGCAGCAAGCCTCCAGAGCCACTGAATAAATGGTGCCAGTAGCTCCTTCTGGAACTCAGCCCACAGACAATAAGGGGTTCGAGGCCAGAGGGAGATTACATGGGTCTCTTTGCTAGCACTGAGGCAAGACTGTTCTTTTGCCCATACTTGGATCCAGATCACAGTCTTGGGTGGCAGTCCCAGGTGGAGGAAGAACACAAGGACACCAGAGCTAGCAGTCGCAATAGAGCAGGATTCTTTTCATAGTCCCAAGGCAGAAAAACAGGCCTGTGGTTTCTTTTAGGCCAGAGCACAGGCCAAGAGAGTGGTGAACATACCTCTCCTTAAATCATACCACCTTGGAAGAACTAAGGACTTATAAATTCCTAGAAGTATCTCTGAAAACAGCTGCTCAAATGCCCTGAAGCTTGGGACAGTGCAATCTCCAACCTGGAAGAAGTACCCCACTTTAACAAAGAGTTAAAAGTCCAGAAATAGGCTTGGAAAATGAGCAAACAGAAAAAATTCTGAACCTAGAAAGTTTCTATGATGACAAGGAAGATCAAAATACACCCTCAGAAGAAGATAACAATGTCAAAGCTCCTATATCCAAAGCTTCCAAGAAAAATATGAGTTGGTCTCAGGCCATAGAAATGCTCAAAAAGGACTTTTAAAATAAAGAAAGAGACATAGAGGGGGAAACTGAAAGTAAAGAAAGAGACATAGAGGGGGAAACTGAAAGAGAAATGAGAGTGATGCAAAAAAAATAATGAAAAAAAAGCCAACAGCTTGAAAAGTCAAATTGACCAAATAGAAAAGGAGGTATAAAGACTGTCAGAAGAAAATAATTCCTTAAAAATTAGAATTGAGCAAATGGAAGCTAATGACTTCATGAGAAATCAAGAAACAATAAGGCAAATCCAAATGAATTTTTAAAAAGAGCAATGTGAAATATCGCCTTGGAAAAAACAGCTGACCTGGAAAATAGATCCAGGAAAGATCATTTGAAAGTCATTGGACTACCTGAAAGCCATGATCAAAAAAGAGCTCAGACATCATCTTCCAAGAAATTATCTGGGGAAATTTCTCTGATATTCTAGAAGCAGAAGGTAAAATAGAAATTGAAAGAATCCACTGATCACCTGAAAGAAATCCCAAAAGGAAAACTCCCAGGAATATTATAGCCAAATTCCATAAATCCCAAGTCAAAGAGAAAATATTACAAGCAGCTAGAAAGAAACAATTCAAGTATTATGGAGCCACAGTCAGAATAACAAAAGATCTAGCAGCTTCTACATTAAAGGATGGTAGGACATGGAATATGATATTACAGAGTGCAAAGGTACTGGAATTACAACCAAGAATCACCTACCCAGCAAAACTGATTAAATTCTTTCAGGAGGAAAAATGGGATTTCAATGAAAGAGAGGACTTTCAGGCATTCTTGATGAAAAGACCTGAGCTTAACAGAAAATTTGACTTTCAAATACAGGACCCTGGAAAGCATAAAAATGTAAACAGGAAAAAAATCATAAGGGATATTAAAAGGTCAAACCATTTACATTCCTACATGGGAAGATGATATCTGTAACTCATAAGAACTTTCTCATAATTAGGGCAGGTGGATGGAGTATATTTGGATAGAGGGCACAGGTGTGAGTTGAATATGAAGGAATTGTATCTTTAAAAAATATTAAATTAAGTGGTGAGAGGTATGCATTGGGAGAAAGGGAAAAGAAAATGTGGAATGGGGTAAAGTATTACATAAAAGAAACAAGAAAAAGCTTATACAATGGAGGGAAGATGGAGGAAGTGCTGGGGAGTGAGTGAACCTTACTCTCATAATTGGCTCAAAGAGGGAATAACATACATACTCAATTGGGTATATTAATCTATCTTGCCCTGCAGGAAATTAGGAGGGGAAGGAGGTAAGGGGAGGGAGCTATGAAAGAAGGGAGGGCAGATTGGGGGTAGGGAGCAGTCAGAAACAAAACACTTTTGAGGAGGGATAGGGTAAAAGAAGACAGAAATAAAGTAAATGTCATGGGTAGTGAATAGAATGGAAGGAAATACAGTTAACAATAGTAATTGTGAAAAAATTTTGAAGTAAGTTTGTCTGACAAGCTTCATTTCTCAAACACATAGGGAACTGAGTCAAATTTGTTCTCCAATTGATAGATGATCAAAATATATAAAGTTTTCAGATGAAATAATCAAAGCTACCTATAGTCATATGCAAAAAATGTTCTAACTCAAACATTCTGTAGAGCAGTTTTGAATTATGGCCAAAGGGCTATAATGCCATGCATATGCTTTGACCTAGTAATACCACTACTAGTTTGCTATGCAAAAATAGATAAAAAACAAAAAGTTGAATTCAAGATTGAGAAAATGCCCATTGATTGGGGAATGGCTGAACAAATTGTGGGATGAAATTATGATAGAACACTATTGTGCTATAATAAATGGTGATCAGAATGCTATCAGAAACACCTGGAACAACTTACATGAGCTGATGCAAAATTAAATGTACTGTATACAAAATAATGGCAATATTATAAGCTATGAATGACTTGGCTATTTTCAGCAATGCAATGATCCAGAACAACTCTAAAGGGCTTATGAAAAATGCAATCCATCTCCAGAGAAAGAACTAATGGTGCCTGAATACAGAGTGAAGCATAATTTTTAGTTCCTTTTTCTAAAGTCTTTTTGCCTGTTTTCTTTCACAACCTGACTAATATGGAAATGTTTTGCATTATTACACATGTATAACTTATATTGAATTGCTTGGATTCTTTAGGGGGTGGGGAGGGAGGGAAAAAAGAATTTGAAACACAAAGTTTAAAAATTGATCCTAAAATTGTTTCTACATGTAATTTGGGAGAAAAATAAAATTCTAAATTAAAAGAAAAAATCTTCAAATCCCAGCTCAAATGCTACTAGTATTATGGTTGATATTTGTGTCATTGTATTTGATATATATTATAATTATTTGTGTGCATATCTCTCTTCCTGTGAACTCGGTGAAGTCAGGAACTATGTCAAATATAACTTTGTATCCTCCCACAACACTCATTACAAAAATCTGTATAAAGTTGGTGCAGGCCAACTTTTTTAATCAGAATGAACCACACTATGGGAAAGTTATGGGCATGCCAAAAAAGAAGAAAAGTATTTGATGTACAGCCAACTACATCTTACAGTTTACCTTGATTTTTGGACCCTAACTCATTTATTCTGCTAGATATATTTTTCTCCTCACTTTGATCCAATACCCTTGGGAAGAAAGTTCTATCTTTTTAAGCAACAAGACTTGATTTGACTTATTTACTTTTCAAAACACTTGGGAAAATGAAAACTGCTGCTTCTCATCATGCAACCAAAAAATCATGAAGGCTCTGACAATATGATGCCTGCCACTGATAAAGATTTAATTTTCTAACAATACATTACCACCACTGACAGAAATGATTGTTTTCAAGGAAAGATTTCCTCTGATTATAGGGCAACAATTTCCCACTGAGTTTGTTTGAGATGTGTCCTCTTATGTCCTGTCTACTCTTACAAGTGGTTTTGAGATCTCTCATTTGGGGAAAAAATTAATAACTGGACATATAGATGTCACATCTTTGATTATTTTTTAACAAAAATATGATTCTTCCTTCCTCTTCTTTTCCTATTATTTTCCTTATATATTGAGAAGCAGCAGAGCAAAGAAGAAAAAATAGTAATTCTGGGGGTTAGAGAACCTGACTACCACTTACTACCTTGGACAAGTCACTTCACATTTTAGAGCATGTTTCTGCATCTGAAGAATAAGAAGGTTAAATAAATGGGAGGTCTAGAGGTCTAAAGGCACTCTATGTCCCCTTCCAATTCTAATTCCAATGAATTTTTAGGTAATAGAAAATACTTAAAGAATGAAAATGTAGCAGTGTTCATTTACTGAGCTCCAGGTAGGATTCAGCTTTTCCTATTTCTAAGGGAAGGCTAAGAGGAAGAGAAGCTTCACAAAAGGCAATGACATCAGGAGACTGGCCTCACAGAGGAAATGAGGGAGGCTAAGATCACCATGTTTTCAGCCACAACTCAGGACACTGAAACCAGCAGTAAAAGCGGATATATGAAAGGGTAGAGTGTACCAGAAGTGAATGCAAATACACATATCTGTGAAGGATGTGAGTGGTTTTGCTGAACTTTATAGAGGGGCAGATCCCAAACAGTGATTCAATTCCCTGCATTTGCTTCTTCCTCCCATGGAGAGTATATATTCATTTCAAAATGTATCTCTCTTTCTTTAAAATTCATTTTATATTTCTTTTGAGCTAATCTCAAAAAGTCAATATGAAGCTAAAATTGTGGTTAATCCTTCCATTACTGGTCTCTGTGTGTTTTATTCACTCAAAAGTAGCTGGGTAGGCTATGGTTAGTGAGAAAGAGAAAGGGGATAGAAGAAGGAGGAGGAGGAAGAGAAGGAGGAGAAAAAGGAGAAGGAGAAGAAGAGGAGGAGGAGAAGGAGAAGGAGAGGGGGGGGAAGGAGAGAGAGAGAGAGAGATTAAGATTCTCTTTCTAATGCCTGGTGGTTTCTCTAGGTGGGGGCTCAGAGCTAGACATAAAAGAGATGTTATTGATATATAGTTTTATAGTTTCCCAAATAAAGAAAAGAACAAGTGAATCTGAATCCTGTGGACATAAAATGAGGCAAGGATCTTGTTGGGTCTGTCTCTGATGTGTGAGGTGGTACCACAGGCAATCTTCCCCTTTCCCATTATTTTATCATAACTGGAAGGTTTAATAGGAAGCCTATTCCCCTCTCTACCCTCAAATGTGGAGTTGAAGGTGTTGACTAAAAAGAAAGTCACTAAAGGAAGACTTAGGAATAAATGCTGCTTCCCAGACAATGGTGGGGGCCAACTAAGAGGGAATAATTAGTTCTCCAAAATCAAACACATTCTACCCCATATACCACTAGAAGAATACTTCCATCATTGCTAGACAAATAAAACAAGAGCATCCAATTTCATGCTCAAGTAAGTTAAATATAGAAGTTCACTATTACACTTCTATTAGATTTTTCAGAGCCTAATAGAAACATCCATCCAGATGTTTGGCCCATACACTTAATGCAACCTTATAGTTTTCTTATTGGATATGCTTTCCTTTTTTTTAATTATTAGAGCTGGAAAAATTAAATTCAGCCCACAAAATTTTGATTAGCTTATATTGCCTAGTATTTCCAGTCTCACTCCCTATTAAAAAATAGAATCTGCCTAGAATCAATATCCAGACAACCTCACAACTAAATTTCCCATGAAATTAGACCATACAAATAAAAGGGAAGAATATTATCCATTTCTTCAAACCTTCTATGAAATTTTTTAAAAATTGAACCAATAGCCTGAATTCCTTTATACCCATTCCAGATTTTTTAGATCTTTATCACATGAGCTAATGTTTATTTTAATAGCAACTTTAACACTGCATGCAGATAGGGGCAGCTAGGTGGTGCAATGGATAGAGCACTGGCCCTGGATTCAGGAGGACCTGCATTCAAATCCAGCCTCAGACACTTGACACTTACTAGCTGTGTGAACCTAGGCAAGTCACTTAACCCCAATTGCCTCACCAAAAAAAAAAAAAAAACTACATGCAGACAACCCCTGTCATTATCAGCAAAAATGTAAATACTTCTCTATTTCTAATTTTAAAATAACCGTAACATGACATTTTAGAGCTGTAGGAGACCTTACAGGTCATTTAGTCCAACCCCCTCCTTTTACAATTGCAGATGCTGCTAGGTGGCACAGTGGATAAAGCACCAACCCTGGATTCAGCAGTACCTGAGTTCAAATCCGGCCTCAGACACTTGACACATCAGCTGTGTGACCCTGGGCAAGTCACTTAACCCCCATTGCCCCACAAAAACAAAAAAAACCAACAACAAAAAATGAAGATGCTGACACTGAGAGAAGAAAAGTGATTGTGCTAAAGTCCCACCATATTATTAGAAGACCTGGTAATAAAACCCAAATCACTTCTTTTTCCAATAAATCATGCTGCCTCTGAGTACAAAAAACTTGGAGGGGGAGAACATAGAAAGGGAAAGAGGGAAAAAGAAGAAAGAGGAAAGAGAGGGTGGAGAGAAGAATAGCTACAGGAGAGAAGAAGACAGCCAAGCAATTAGGGTTGTAAAGGAGATATCTGAAACTCAATGGTCAAGGAGAAACAAGGCAAGTAATTAAATTTAAGCTGTAATTGAATTTCTGCTTGTGGAATGGTTTATGTCTGGTTGCTTTCATTAGGGCATGACAGTAAATTGCTAATTTTCATTTAAAAGTGGCTTAGCAGTACTAGCATAAGAAATAGTGGACATCTGCCACCAAAAAACAAAAAAAAACCCAACTCAGAGTTCTTTAGGAGCTCCCTCTAAAATAAAGAGGCAGAACAACCAGGCAATTGGTCATAGAATTTAGCAAGGAAAAAATAACCAGTAGAGCTACCATAGAAGATAAAAGACTAAGGTTCTTAAGTCAAATAAATATGAAGTTCTATGTTACAACACTTTATGGACAAAGTACTCTATGGTTTCTGTCCTAGAAGAGAAAATGAAAGGGATGGAGAGGCATATTTCTACTCTCCAGGTCATCAGAGAGAATTAAGCTTCCTCCAGAGAACTGAAGGAGTGACTAAAGCATCAAGCAACAGATAAGGACTAGAAAAAACAGAGTGAGATGTTCACTTATATCGGTGAATTGGGCAGATGGAAGAAAAAGAAGGGATGCTGGCCATTTGGAGCTAAATAATAGTTGGGAAGCTCTTTCCTTAGAGGAAGGAGCTGAAAAGTTTCTCATGTGCTCCAAAAAATAATGATATGGATCTGTGGGCATCACTGTGTGAGAGAGCATGCAAAAATGGATAGAAAAAGAAAAGAATATTGGTGATTGGTGCGCCTTGATGCTGTAGAGTATGAAGGCAGCTGTGTATAGATTTAAAATAAACCATAGAGAGATCATCTGCTTTTCTGGGATATTTATCTTGGACAAGACAATCTCCTGAGACTTTCCAAACCTGACAACCACTATTCATTTCTGGTTATTCATATATGGGACAGAATGAGAAAGGACCTAGAAATTATTGCTAATGATTTTATGAAACCCTGGAGGAATAAATGAAGACCATATGGGTACTTGTAGAATTTTTCATTTCTATTCTATTCCCAGCTGAAGGTAGGGATTCAGAAAACAAAGGCTGATTTGGGCAATGAACAGTTGGTTAGGAAGATGATACCTGAGGACAGGATTTAGAATGCTGGCCCATAAATTAAAATATAGAAATGCTTGGCCCTTGACCAGGTATGGAGGTATATGTAAAGAACTGGTAAAGTATATATGTACATGGAGTTGTACAAATCAAATGAAAAGGGACTTTAAACCCAAAGTAGAAAGGAAGCTAGAAAAGGCCACTACATAAATCTGCAAATGGAGGAGAAATGAAATGGACATCATTCAGGTAAGGATAAATGGAAGAAGAAACAGAGTCCATATTGCTATAGGAATATTCTTTTGACAGCTGTGACAGAAGGAAGAAATAGATGAGTTTAAGAAATACATCACAAAATGGATATGGAAGCATGATGAAAGACTTCAAATATTAAGATATCTGATGATGAAAGCAGAATAGCTATTGCCTATCTCTTTTTTTTTTGGCAGAAGGGTTAAGTGACTTGCCCAGGTTCACACAACTAGTGAGTGTCAAGTGTCTGAGGCCAGATTTGAACTCAGGTCCTCCTGAATCCAGGGCTGGTGCTTTATCCACTGTGCCACCTAGCTGTCCCCTATTGTCTATCTTAATGATAATTCTGTACTTTGAAAAAAAAGCTGTTCTAGATCTGATTCTGACCAATTAGAAGGATCTTTCGATCCCTCAGAGTGTTCTTTTCCTAGTTAACATAGAGAAGCTCCCAGATTTGAGTTCAATAAAAAGGATTTGAGGATTCAATGAAAAGTATTTCTCAAAGGGAAATTTTTATCTATAATAATCCTGTAGATAAAATAGAACTTTGACCATAAAAATATCACTTATTCTGACCCTATTCTCCAAATCTTTTAATAGATCAACATAATATCAGGAAATAAAGCCTAAAATCTCAACCTATTACATAACAGGGCTAACAAGAAGAATGTATCTTATAAAATAGTTTCTACAAATCCCTTGGTTTTATAAAGTTCATTATCTAAATGATATGGAAGTCAAATCTAATTGACTCTTTCATTATGCATCCATGTTCAAATGAAATATGGTTTCTCTTTAAATCCTCATAAAAAATAAATGTCTTTTCACATATGTCTTAGCAATTAAAACTGTAATAAATGTTGCAGAGAAAGTAGAAAAAATAAGAACATCTTTAATCTCCTAATTTGGTATACAACTGAAATAATTACCCAGAACAAACTTTCATTATACTCAATATTTTAATCCTACATTTGATTTGTTGGTTTCCATGGCCTAGATTTTAAATTAAAGGAAGATGAGAAAAGTAAGAAATGTGTGACACCTTTGTCCTTACCCCAGTTATTTAGAGTTTTTTTCTAGAGAAGGAGTTTTCTTAACCATTTTTTGTGTCATGGACCCCTGTGGCCACAGTCTGTTGAAGCCAATTGACCCCTTCTCAGAATCATGTTTTTTAAATGCATAAAATAAAATGTATATGATTATAAAAGAAGCAAATTATTTTGAAATACAGTTATCAAAATACTTGCTAAAGCAGTTCACAGACCCCAAATTAAGAATTTCTGTTCTAGATAAAGATAATACTATTCCCAAGTCCAACACCAGGGAGTAGAAAAAACTCATCTTGGGAGACAATCAAAATGGAGTATTCATCAAAGTCAGAGGTAAGGGTTGAATAAATGGATTCCAAAAGACCTGCTAAATTGACATCATTGCCAAATGAAATGCAATGACTAGACACTATGAAATGAGATAATATCTAGCCCAGGCAGCAGGGTAGCTTGATGTTGGGAACAAAATAGGAGAAGGAGCTCAAATACAAGCAGAGAAACAAAAATAGGATCAGATCTAATGACCAATATGTGTTCTTGGGAGACTTAGTTGTATAGAAACAACCTGGCTATTGTCGTTGTTTGTTATTGTAGTTTGTCTGTTATTCTTTAATACTAATGGAATATGATGTTTTTTTGGTGAAGCAATTGGGGTTAAGTGATTTGCCCAGGGCCACACATCTAGTAAGCGTTAAGTGTCTGAGGGCAGATTTGAACTCAGGTCCTCCTGAATCCAGGGCGGGTGCTCTATCCACTGCACCAACCAGCTGTCCCAATATTTTTTTTTTTTTTGCGGGGCAATGGGGATTAAGTGACTTGCCCAGGGTCGCACAGCTAGTAAGTGTCAAGTGTCTGAGTCTGGATTTGAACTCAGGTCCTCCTGACTCCAGGGCCGGCGCTTTATCTACTGTGCCAGCTAGCTGCCCCTGCCCCAATATTTTTAAGTAATTCAACAACTATTTATTAAGTGCCTGGTAGGTATTAGGTGTATTACAAAGACAAAAATAAAACAGTTCTTGTGCTCAAGGAGCTTGTGTTTTACTGAGAGAATACAAACTATACACGGGATAAATTGAGGAGAAAGAGAACACTAACCAAGAGTCTTGGGAAAGTCTTTACAAAAGAGGTAGCACCTGAGCTGCTCCTTAAAGGAGGCAATGAATTCTATAAGGAAGACAGAGGCAAATTTCAAGTATGGAGGAGTCTGTGTTAAGTCACAGAGATAAAAGTGTAGTGAACAACTAGTAGTCTCTATGACACTTAAAATTTAATGTGTGGTTGCCTTATTCCTGTCCCAAGTGTAGGGAAAACTAGCTAGGGTTTACTTATAAATTGGAAGTTTTAGTACCAGTTTTGGGGCATTAAGCATTTATTAGTGAAAAAAGAACACCTGAGCCAGAAAGCCAAGAAAAAGTCTATCTAGCCCATTGTCCTCAATTCCTTCACCACCAGCCTGTTCAAGCAACAAACTGAGTTCTCCTTCTGTGTCCCAAGGAGAGGTGGTCCTTCCACCCTGCTTCAAGTTAATTGGCTAGCATCACCCAAATCCATTGATTCACTGGACTTGAGGGGGGTCCCATGTTAAGGTCAAAGTCCACAACTTCTGAGAACAATACCCTCCTTAGAGCCAGTCAGGTGTGGTTTCAATTGAATTAACATTAAGCAAGTTAATCAGCAAAGTCAGTCAATCTCAGTCAATCCAATCAATCTGCGGCCTCTAGCCTCGGCAAAGCCCATTATTTTCATACAGACCCCACCCCATGCTTTGTTCAGAAACATAGTTTCTTTAAATGAAGCAATAACATTACAGATAATTATGACTAACAATGTAAAGGGAATGAAAAGAGAGAAAAGAAATTGAATGATACATTGACAAAAACTAAAGGGGGCAGTCCCCTTTAGGAAATGAATATTACAAATAGTGTAAGCAATGGGAAAAGAAAAACAGGAAAATGTCCATTTAAGTCTTTGGAAGTCTTTTCTCAGATGATTTTTGGGATGTTATCTAGGTGTAGTTATAGAGTTAAAGTCTTTCAGGTGTGAATGCTGATGATCAGCTAGAAAGTCTCCTCAGCTGGAAAATTTCCTATAGAATTGATCTTAACACAACTTTAAATAGTTTTGCCAGTTAATCAGCAGTCAGTCAATCTCAGTCAATCCAATCAATCCAATCAATCTGGGGCCTTTGGGCATTGGCAAAGCCTATTATTTTCTTACATCTCAGTTTGGTGGGACATAGAACATGTAAATGAGAGCAATGTGAATAAGTATAGTCAGGCTCCTTTCTACATTTCTAGACTTATTTATTATATTCAAGTTAATGGGCTCTAGATATGCACTAGAACTCCATAACACTAATAATCAGAACCATAAATTAAAACTACTTTTGGGAAGGCAGCTAGGTAGTGCAGTGGATAAAGCACTGGCCCTAGATTCAGGAGGATCTGAGTTCAAATCTGGTTTCTGACACTTGACACTTACTAGCTGTATGACCCTGAGCAAGTCACTTAACCTTCATTGCCCTGCAAAAAAACAAACAAAAAAGAACCCAAACCACCTACTTTGGGGTCCCATCTCACAAGCACCAAATTGGCAAAGATCTTTAAAAGCAATGCAACCGCACTGGCAGAGATGTTGAAGAATAGGCATGTTCATTTATCACTATTATAATCACACACTTGTGAAAGCTTGAAGAGAGAACTGACTGTACATAATAAAAATTATACAGAATAAAATATGTTGTTTCTAAGGAATATGGGTGCTTAACACCCTGTTCCTCTCCTGGTGCTGAGGTAAGGTTTGGGATGTACGGGTCAAAAAGGGGAGAAGGTGGCAGCTGGAAACTAGGAGGGGGAAACAAGAAGTTGAGTCCTCAGGCTATCTGGCTATAGTGTGAGGCCACTGCATAAGGCTCCAGTAGATGATGATATCACAACTGTTATATTTTACACCAGAGTTTCCACTCTAAAAAGGTGGTATTATATAACCCTAAGAGTGGCATAAAGCTCTGAATAGCATCCACTGTTTAAAGGTTTGCTTTAATTTTCAATTCATTAATATCATATTCAATTCAAGTCAATATACATATTTATTAGGCCTCCACTATGTATAAGGCACTATAACCATTTCAATATTACCAACAGCTAGAAGCAAGAAAAATGTGTTGGCCTCAAAAAGAGTTTAATAATATTTAAATTGTGAAACAGTATTAATAGTTAAAACAAAAATAATGCTTCAATGAGCCTATGGTCCCATTCATGGGGCTACTCCCTCTGATAACACATATTTCAACCTTTCCATATCTAGGTGGTACAAAGGATAGAGTGCCAGGCCTGAAAGGACAGAGACAACTTCCTGAGTTCAAATCCAGTCTCAGACACTTAAACAACCCCTGTTTGTCTCATTTTCCTTATATGTAAAATAAACTGGAGAAGAAAAGGCAGACCAATTCAGTATCTTTGCCAAATAAATCCCAAAAAGGCTCATGAAGTGTCAGACATGACTAAAAATGATTAAAAATTAAACATACTCTCTCATCCTGTGCAGCTTTGCTTATGTCTTCCTGTAAGACTTGGACCAAAGGTACATACAAGTTACTGGGCTTCTCTTTCTAGTTATCTTGATACATTTTGGATGAAGTTAGTTGATTATACTGCATGATTGGCTGTGTAACAAGATTGCTCTCTTCTCCCTTGGCTTCTATGAAATTTCTTTCTCCTTGCTCTCCTTCCACCTGTTTGACAATTTGTTATCAGTCACTTTACTGGACCCTTTTCTATCTCCCTCCTCCCACCTGTTAGTGTCCCAAAAGGTTTTGTTTTGGGGACCTCTTCTGTCCTTTCTCTCTACTATCTCACTTTGTGATCTCACCAACTTCTACCATCTCTACACAGATAATTACCAAACCTATATGTCTAACCAAAAATCTCTTGAACAGAAATGCAAATTCAACTATTTTTATTTCCCCTTAAATCTATTCCTCCTTCAAAGTTCCCTATATCCAATGAGGATACCTCTATAATCCCATAACTTTGGAGTCATTCTGGATCTTTTCTCTGACTCATCCCCCCCCAAATCTAGTCATTTAGCAAGTTCTGTTGATTCTACCTCCTCCATAACAACTCTTAGAACCATTTTTTTCTTTCCACTTACCCAGCCTCTACTGCCCTAATTCAGGCCTTGATTGTTACTAGTTAAGCTGTCAAAATAATCTCCCTAAGGCACGGAAAGTTCATTGCCTTGGTCAAAATTTTCCACTAGCTCCCAATTGCATCTAGGACAAAATACAAATTCAGCCTGGCACTTACAACCATCCATGATATAAGTAAGCTTTTGTTTCTGGCTTAATTTCACGTTATTCCTTTTTACAAACTACTAGTTCTCAAACTTAAAATTTCTTCTCCCACACCGTTGCCTGGAATATAATTCTCATCATCTTCCTCTTTCCTCCCAGGCTCATCTCAAGTGCTAGCTCCTCTTTCAATTCATCTTTTACCCTCCCCACTCTTAATGGTATATCTTACCTCAAATTTACTTATTTGCACAAATCTAGTATTCACCATCACCACCACTGCTAAAAGTGGGAGTAAGCATAGAATAGGATTTACAACTGTAAGATGCATTAGAGATTATTTATCAAATTTATCTGATCCTTTATAATAATGATACTGAGGCCAGAAGAAGTTATGTGAATTGCTCAAGGTCACATAGGAAGGATTGGTACCAGAACATTTTCTTTGTTTTTTTTTTTTACATTTAAGGTATTTTATTTTTTCCGTTACATGTAAAGATAGTTCTCAACTTTTGTTTATACAAGCTTTACAATTTCAGATTTTTCTCCTTCCCTCCCCTCCCTCCCCCCTCCCCTAGACAGCAGGTAATCTGACATAGGTTATATCTATATATCTATATACATATAGATATAGATATCTATACACACACACATATATATATATATACACATAATAATATTAATCCTATTTCTGCATTAGTCCTGTTATAAGAGAAAAATCAGAGCAATGATAAAAAACCTCAAAATAGAAAAAAAAACAGCACCATAAACAAAAGAAATAGTATGGTTCATTCAGCATCTATACTCCACAGTTCTTTTTTTTTTTCTTGGATTTGGAGATCCTCTTCTATCATGAGTTCCCTGGAACTCTTCTGTACCATTGCATTGGTGAGAAGAATATGGTCCATCACAGTAGATCAACACTCAATGTTGATGATACTTTGTACAATGTTCTTCTGGTTCTGCTCATCTCACTCATCATCAGCTCACGCAAGACCCTCCAGGTTTCTCTGAACTCCTCCTGCTCATCATTTCTTACAGCACAATAGTTTTCCATTGTATTCATATACCACAACTTGTCCAGTCATTCCCCAGTTGATGGGCACCCCCTCAACTTCCAATTCCTTGATACCACGTAAAGAGCAGCTATAAGTATTTTTGTACATGTGGGTCCCTTTCCCCTTTCCATGATTTCTTTGGGAAAAAGACCTAAAAGTGTAATTGCTGGGTCAAAGGGTATGCACAGCTTTATTGCCCTTTGGGCATAATTCTAAATTGCTCTCCAGAATGGCTGGATCAGTTCACAGCTCCACCAACAATGAATTAGTGTTCCAATTTTTCCACAGCTTCTCCAACATTTATTATTTTGCTTTTTTGTTATTTTAGCCAATCTGATAGGTGTCAGGTGGTACCTCAGAGTTGTTTTAATTTGCATCTCTCTAATCATTAGAGATTTAGAGCATTTTTTCATATGGGAATAGATAGCTTTGGTTTCTTCATCAGAAAACTGCCTGTTCATATCCTTTGACCATTTCTCAATTGGGGAATGACTTGGATTCCTATAAATTTGATTTAGTTCCCTATATATTTTAGAGATGAGGCCTTTATCAGAAGTACTGGCCTCAAAAATTGTTTCCCAGCTTTCTGCTTCCCTTATAATTTTGGATGCATTGCTTCTGTTTGTACAAAAATTTTTTAATTTAATATAATCAAAATCATCCATTTTGCATTTTATAATATACTACTCTATCTCTTGTTTGGTCATAAACTTTTTCCTTTCCAAAGATCTGATAGGTAGACTATTCTTTTCTCTCCTAATTTACCTGTGGTATCACCTCTTATGTCTAAATTGTGTATCCATTTTTGACCTTATTTTAGTATAAGGTGTAAGATGTTGGTCTGTGCCTAATTTCTGCCATACTATCTTCCAGTTTTCCCAGCAGTTTTTGTCAAATACTGAGTTCCTATCCCAGAAGCTGGAGTCTTTGGGTTTATCAAACACTACATAACTAGTGTCATTTACTACTGCATTTCCTGAGCCTAGCCTATTCCATTGATCTACCACTCTAACCAGATAGTTTTGATGACTGCCACTTTATAGTAAAGCTCCAGGTTTGGTACAGCTAACCCACCTTCCTGTGAATTTTTTTTCATTATTTCCCTAGATATTCTTGATTTTTTGTTTTTCCAGATGAATTTTGTTATTATTTTTCCTAGCTCTATAAAATAATTTTTAGGTAGTCTGATTGGTATGGCACTGAATAAGTAAATTAATTTAGGCAGTATTGTCATTTTTACTATATTAGCTCTGCCTATCCATGAGCAATTGATATCTTTCCAATTATTTAGATCTGATTTGATTTGTGAGAAGAGTGTTTGGTAGTTGTGTTCATAGAGTTCCTGGGTTTGTCTTGGCAAGTAGACTCCCAAGTATTTTATATTACCTACCGTTACTTTAAATGGAATTTCTCTCTCTATCTCTTGCTGCTGGACTTTGTTGGTCATGTATAGAAATGCTGATGATTTATGTGGATTTATTTTATATCCTGCTACTTTGCTAAAGTTGTTAATTGCTTCAAGTAATTTTTGAGCTGATTCTCTAGGATTCCTTAAGTATACCATCATATCATCTGCAAAGAGTGATAGTTTTGTTTCCTCCTTGCCTATTCTAATTCCTTTAATTCCTTTCTCTTCTCTGATTGCTAAAGCTAACCTTTCTAGGACAATATTAAATAATAGGGGTGATAATGGACATCCCTGTTTCACCCCTGATCTTATTGGGAAGGCCTCTAATTTATCTCCATTGCATATAATACTTGCTGATGGCTTTAAGTAGATACTGTTTATTTTTTAAGGAAAGCTCCCCCTATTCCTAAACTCTCCAGTGTTTTTATTAGGAATGGGTGTTGTATTTTGTCAAAAGCTTTCTCTGCATCTATTGAGATAATCATATGATTTTGGTTGGTTTTCTTATTGATGTGGTTGATTATGTTAACAGTTTTCCTAATGTTGAACCAGCCCTGCATTCCTGGTATAAATCCCACCTGGTCATAGTGTATTATCCTGGTGATCACTTGCTGTAATCTCCTTGCTAATATCTTATTTAAGATTTTAGCATCAATATTCATTAGGGAAATTGGTCTATAATTTTCTTTCTCTGTTTTTGCTTTGCCTGGTTTTGGTATCACCACTATATTTGTGTCATAAACAAATTTGGTAGAACTCCTTCACCTATTTTTCCAAATAATTTGTATAATATTGGAATTAATTGTTCTTTAAATGTTTGGTAAAATTCACCCATAAACCCATCTGACCCTGGGGATTTTTTCATAGGGAGTTCATTAATGGCTTGTTCAATTTCTTTTTCTAATATGGATTTATTTAAGGATTTTATTTCCTCTTCAGTTAACCTGGGCAGTTTGTGTTTTTGTAAATATTCATCCATTTCATTTAGATTGTCAAATTTATTGGCATACAGTTGGGCAAAATAATTCCTAATTATTTATTTAATTTCCACTTTGTTGGTGGTAACATCACCTTTTTCATTTTTGATATTGGTAATTTGGTTTTCTTCTTTCTTTTTTTAAATCAAATTAACCAATATTTTGTCTATTTTATTGGTTTTTTCATAAAACCAGCTCTTAGTTTTATTGATTAATTCTATAGTTTTTTTGCTTTCAATCTTATTAATTTCTCCTTTGATTTTCAGGATCTCTAATTTAGTATCTAATTGGGGATTTCTAATTTGTTCTTTTTCTAGCTTTTTAAGTTGCATGCCCAATTCATTAATCTCCTCTTCCTCTTTTTTATTCATGTAAGCATTTAGAGCTATAAATTTTCCCCTAAGCACTGCTTTGGCTGCATCTCATAGATTTTGGTATGTTGTCTCATTATTGTCATTCTCTTGGATAAAGTTATTGATTGTTTCTATGATTTGTTGTTTGGCCCATTCATTTTTAGAATGAAATTATCTAGTTTCCAATTGATTTTCATTCTACTTTTCCCTAGCTCTTTCTTACATGTAATTTTTATAGCATCATGATCTGAAAAGGATGCATTTACTATTTCTGCCTTTCTGCATTTGACTATGATGTTTTTGTGCCCTAATACATGGTCAATTTTTGAAAATGTGCCATGTACTGCTGAGAAAAAGGTATATTCCATTCTATCCCCATTCAATTTTCTCTAGACATCTATCATGTCTAACTTTTCTAGTAATCTATTCACCTCTTTCACTTCTTTCTTATTTATTTTTCAGCTAGATTTATCTAATTCTGAGAGGGGGAGATTGAGATCCCCCACTAGTATAGTATTACTGTCTAATTCCTCTTGTAACTCATTTAACTTCTCCTCTAAGAACTTGAATGCTATACCACTTGGCGCATACATATTTAATATTGATATTACTTCATTATCTATAGTACCTTTAAGCAAGATGTAATTTCCTTCCTTATCTCTTTTAATGAGATCTATTTTTGCCTGCACTTTGTCTGAGATAAGGATTGCTACCCCTGCTTTTTTTACTTTAGCTGAGGCATAGTATATTCTGCTCCAGCCTTTTACCTTTACTCTGTGTGTATCTCTCTGCTTCAAATGTGTTTCTTGTAAACAGCATATTGTAGGATTCTGGTTTTTAATCCGCTATGCAATTCGCTTCCATTTTATAGCAGAGTTCATCCCATTTACATTCACAGTTATTATTACTGACTGTCTATTCCCCTCCATTCTATTTAACCCCTTTGTACTTTTCCCCCTTTCTTTCACCCTATTCCTCCTCACCGACGTTTTACTTCTTACCCCTGCCTCCCCCAATCTGCCCTCCCTTTTTTCACCCCCCCTCTTTTCTTTACCCTTTTCTCCCTTGCTTTTATCCTCCCTTCTATCAGTCCCTCCCCCTTTCCCTTCCCCTTTTGCTTCCCTAAAGAATGAGTTAAGTTTCTTTATCCCAATGAATGTATATGTTATTCCCTCTTTGAATCAAATCTAATGAGAATAGGGTTGAAACAATGTTCACCCCTCTTTTCTTTCCCTCTATTGTAATAGGTTTTTTTTCACCTCTTCATATGATATAATTCTTTCCATTCCACCTCCCCTTTCCTCTTCTCCCCATAGACTCCCTTTTTAATCCCTTAATTCTTTTTTGTATCATCACATCAAAGACAATTTATATTTATACGCTCTGTGAAAGTCCTTCTCTCTGCCCAAATACATTTACAGCTCTTAAGAGTTATGAGTATTCTCTTCCTGTGTAGGGATATAAACAGTTTAACCTAATAGGGTAACCTTTTTTTTTCCCCCTCTGTTTACCTTTTTAAACTTCTGTTGAGTCTTGTATGTTGAGATCAAATTTTCTATTCAGTTCTGGTCTTTTCACCAGGAAAGATTGAAAGTCCCCAATGTCATTAAATGTCCATCTTTTCCCCTGAAAGAAAATGCACATTTTTGCTGGGTAATAGATTCTCGGCTGCAATCCAAGCTCCTTTGCCTTCCAGAATATCATATTCCAAGCCTTTTGATCCTTTAATGTTGAAGCTGCCAGGTCCTGAGCAATCCTGACTGTGGCTCCATGATATTTAAATTGCTTCTTTCTGGCTGCTTGGAGTATTTTCTCCTTCACCTGATAATTCTGGAATTTGGCTACAATATTCCTTGGAGTTTTCCTTTTGGGATCTCTTCCAGGAGGTGGTCTGTGGATTCTTTCAATGACAATTTTATCCTCTGATTCTATAGTATCATGGCAGTTCTCCTTAATAATTTCCTGGAATATGGTGTCTAGATTCTTTTTCTGGTCATGGCTTTCAGGCAGTCCAATGATTCTCAGATTGTCTCTCCTGGATCTGTTTTCCAGATCAGTTGTCTTTCCAGTGAGGTATTTCACATTTTCTTCTATTTTTTCATTCTTTTGATTCTGCTTGACTGATTCCTGGTGTCTCATGGATTTGTTATCTTCAAACTGTCCAATTTTAATTTTTAAGGCATTGTTTTTTTCAATGAGAATATGCACCCTTTTTTCCATTTGGCTCAATGAATTTTTTAAGGCATTGTTTTCTTCAGTGAGATTATGCACCTTTTTTTCCATTTGGCCAGATGAATTTTTTAAGGTATTGTTTTATTCAGTGAGATTATGCACCTTTTTTTCCATTTGGCCAGATGAATTTTTTAAGGTATTGTTTTCTTCAGTGAGATTATGCACCTTTTTTTCCATTTGGCCAAATGAATTTTTTAAGGCATTGTTTTCTTCAGTGAAATTATGTGCTTCCTTTTCCAAGCTGCTGATTCTTTTTTCATAGTTTTCTTGTTTTGCTTTATTTTCTCTCCCCATTTTTTCTTCTACCTCTCGCAATTGATTTTTAAAATCCTTTTTGAGCTCTTCCAGGAAGGCTTTTTGTTCTTGAGACCAATTCACCTTCCCTCGTGAAGCTTCAGATGTAGGCAATTTGAGGCTATTGTCCTCATCTGAGTTTGAGTTGGCTTCTTCCCTATTGATACAGAAGCTCTCAATGGAGAGGGCTCTTTTTTGCTTCTTACTCATTATTGCAGCTTATTTATTTATTCTTTAAGTTGAGGTCTGCTCTGGGGGCACCAGGGTCCCTGTTTTGGGCTTCTCATGCAGGGGTATAGGTGCTGTGTGATCGGCTTTTTACTCTGAGGCCTTTATGGTGTGTGGAGATCCCCCGCCCTGCACTTCCTGTCCGAGTGCACTTGGCCAGCCAGGCACACGATGCCAGCATCCGATCGCGTCTGACCCATTCATGGCCCTCCCGGCCGGTGCAGGTAGGTTTTTCCACTGTCGTTCTTGGCCACCAGATTTTTGAACCAGGTTCCAGGGGCCTCAGTTGTTTGGCTGTGGCCCACAGCTCCTGCTGACTTGCCCGGACCCCCTCGGCGCTGGGTTGCTGCCCTGCGCTGGGCCTCCCTTTTGCCCAAATCAGACCAACCTTTTCCTGAAGTCTTCTAAATGATCTCTGGTTGGAGGACTGTGTCTCTCTGTCCCTTTGCAGGTTCTGTGGTTTCAGAATCCATCCAGAGGCTTGATTTAATGTTCTTTTTGAGGGAACAGAAGGAGAGCTCAGGCAGCTAGCTGCTTCCTCTCCACCATCTTGGCTCCACCCCCAGAACATTTTCTCTTAAAGAGTTAGTCATTGTGACTAACATAATGCCATTCATATAGTCATTGCTAAATAAACATCATCAAATTAAATCGAATTTGGAGTCAACAACTAAATTCAGGTTTTGGTCCTGTTACTTATCACCCATTTTACTTTATACAAGTCACTTTCATATCTCTGGAATTTGGTTCTCTCATCTTTAAAATGAAGCAGTCAAACTAGCTGATCTCTAAGCTCTCATCCAGGTTTTAAATCCTTAAAATCAAAAGATGGAATAAAGGGCATAAGTGCAAAGTTTATTCTTGACAAGGCAGAGTATGACCACATCCTGAGAGACTGAGAAAAGCTGGTAGATCAGGACAAACAGAACTTTTAAGAGGACTGATGAGGGAGCGCATTCTAAACAGCCTAAGACTATTAGGAGGAAAGGTCTCCTACTGAGAGGGAAAGGTGAGGGTTGAAATAGAGGCCTTGAGGAAAGAGGAAATCTGAACTAGTGCTATAGAGAATGTGATGACAATCAATCAGAGGTGAATAAAAAAACCCTGCTGGGAAGCTCTGAGGGCCTAATTGAAGTTAGATAAAATACAATTTTAGTGGAGCCAGTCAATACAATTTTGTGACATCCTCTAGCTGCACTTGGTTGCTGAAGGGGGTGGAAGCCAGAAAAGAGTATGATGGCTGTGACCTAGAGTTGAGAATCAATTGTAAACATTTATATAGCGCTTTAAGTTCTATATTTAAGCTTTACAAAGCACTTTGCATATTTTATATCATTTGAGCTTCACAACAATCCTTTAGGTAGGATCTGAAGGTATTATTTTCACCAATTTACAGATGAGGAGACTGAAGATAGAGAAATAAAAAGACTTGCCTATGGACACATAGCTGGCAAGTATCAAAGACGAGATTAACCCAAGTCTTTCCTGATTTCAAGTTTAGTACCCTTTCAAAGGGAGCAAAGGATTTTAGAGTGGAGGACAGTGTCAAGTTGAAATGAATAGCTATCAGGTCAAGGTTATGAAAGTAAGAAAGTAAAGCTAGAACAAGGGTGATGGATTGTGGGAACAGGGAAGAAGCATGTGTTAGTGGAAGGATCGTAAGAATTGGAGTTACAGGGTTCAAATCTTTCACAGTTAAGTCTCTCCTGGTGTTAATTTCCTCACTTGGCTGCATAGGTACAGCCCAATGAAGCATAGGTAAGGCAAGAGGAATATCTGTTTTAGTAGCCAATCTAAGATCTACAAGACTACTGCTGATCAAAGACAATGATCCAAGACAACTACAAAGGACCCATGTTAAAAAATACTATCCACTCCAGAGAAAAAGCTGATGAACTCTGAGTGCAGAGTGAAACATACTTTTTAAAGTTTATTTTTCTTGTTTTCTGTGTGTTTTTTCTAATGTGGAAATATGTTTTGTGTAATTTCACATGAATCACCAGTGTCGTATTATTTGCATTCTTAAAGGGTGGAGGAGGGATGGGAGACAAAGAAAGAATTTGCAACTCAAAATATTTTAAAAGAAAGTTTAAAAATTTTACATGCACTTGGGAAATATTTAATGAAATAAATAAAATATATTTTAAAACATGCTTTGGGGAAAGAACTAAAAAGTCTTAAGAACAACCTCCTCTCCCTCTATTCCCCCCCAAAAAAAATTATTAATATACCATGTCACATCTCTAAAAGACCATAGAGGTAATCTAGTCCAAATCCTTTATTTTATACAGAAGGAAACTGAGATCCACAGAGAGGTAGCTACTTGTCTAAGGTGATAGAGGAAGGTTTATTCAGTTCTTACTGAAATTGAGGCTGAATCAACATCTAATTAAATGTATACAGATATTTTAAAATATTTTGTTAAATACTTAATATTCAGCATAAAGAAAAGCTGCATTAGGGGCAGCTAGGTAGCACAGTGGATAGAGCACCAGTCCTGGATTCAGGAGGATCTGAGTTCAAATCTGGCCTCAGACACTTGACACTTACTAGCTGTGTGACCCTGGGCAAGTCACTTAAGCCCAACTGCCTCACAAAAAAAAAAAGCTGCATTATTGGATATTGTTTATAATTTTAATTAAATCATTTCAAAACATAAACATCATAGCACTATTTCAATAATTCTTTTTCTATTCATTCTCACATTTTTCCTCAAATGACTAGTTAATATGTACTCCATTCTTCTAGCTCTGCTTTTTTCATTTGTTTTCATTTGTGTTCACTTGCTTTATTTCATAAAGACATTTCCAGATTCCTTCATTAAAAAAATTACTGCTGATCAAAAACAAAGTGGCCAATTATTAAATTTCCCAGAATAAACAAAAAGGATTTTAATAAGAAAGCAATTCAAAGAATAAAATGGCTCCAGATGATTTCTTTTCTCTCTTATTGCAATTTCACATTACACTTTGCATTGCTGTTATTCATGTGTAGGTTTTATCCCCTAGTAGACTGGCCTTTGAGAATGGGTAACAGCAGTTATTCATCTTTGCCCCTCAGTACCTAACACAATGACCCATATGCAGTAGGTATTTCATGAATGTATGCTCAGCAAGTTCCAAATACTTACTCAACCTCAATACAAAAGGTCATATCAATAAAAAATAGAAGAGAACAGAAGGAAATATCTTTCAAAAATATGGCTGGGGGAGAACTTTTAACAAATGCAAGACATAAGTAATAATAAAAGATAAAAAATAATTTCATTTATGTAAAATTAAAGAGATTTGTGAGAAGAAAGCAAAGGCAGCTACAGTAAAAAAAATAAGCAATTATGTGGGAAAAATCTTTGCATCTAATAAAAGTCTGATATCAAAGATTCATGGATAATTAATGCAAATATGCATCCAGGAGTCATTACCCAATAGATAAGTGATCAAAGGATATTAACAGTTTTTATTTTTTTATATTAACAGTTTTTAAGTGAAGAAATGAATACTATCAACAATCCCCCCAAAAATAACTTCAAATAACTGATGAAAGAAAAGCATATTAAAACACAGGTTTTGCCTCTACATACTTATCCATCTATGACCTCCAACAACATAACATTTCATCCATACCTACCCACCCTACATGATATTTTTGTCTATACCCTCCTATAAATCCACTACAAATTTTCACACAACAGACTAGTGGTCTTCCCCTCGTTTTTTAGAACATTGTATAGCTACCAATGGAGAATCTGGGCTGACAATGGTTATCCCTTACTCTAACTGAGTAAACAGATTATTTTTTTTCAAGGCAGACATTTCTATGATGATATATATTATTTATATTGCTTCACCTGCATAATTCCTTATTTGTAACATGTCACAGCTCCCTCATAGCAACCACATAATTTTCCATAATTCTCACACCTCATATGCATTAAATTGCCAAATAATAATGGGGAAAAATAGTCTATGTTGGAGTGAAAATAAAAAAAATAGAAATACATGTTTGGTTCAGCTGTGAACTGATCCAACCATTCTGGAAAAATGATTTGTAATTATTTTAGAAAGTTCACTAAGCTCTTCAGAACTGTTGAACCAACCATCCCACTATTGGGCATATCCCCTAAAGAAATTAAAAACTACAAGAAAGTATCCCCACTATCTCCTATTAGAGTGGCCCTTGAGGATGGGTACCAGGAATTATTCGTCTTTGTTCATCCCTCAGTGCCTAACACAGTAATCCATTTAAGTAATATATCCTTATTTAAGTAACATTTTCCTAGGATCATTTTTGTGGTAAAACAAAGAAAGAAACAAAGTCAATGTCCACCAATTGGAAAATAGTTAAACAAATTAAGGCAAGTAAGTGTGATGGAACATTATTGCACAGCAAAAAAAGAAGAAGAAGAATTCAGGAAATCTTGTGAAGATTTGCATGCATTGACATAGACTGAAACAAACAAAAGTAGGAGAATATAGATGAGACTACAATAATAATAATGAAAATAACACTAAAAAGCAGGTTAATTTCAAAGACCAATCTTGGTCCTAGAATATAAAAAAACGAACCATACTTTCTTCTTCTCAACAGAGAGGTAGGGGATTCAGGTTGTAAATGCTGTGAAATGTTATCATTTTGCAAGTCAGAAGGTAGAGCCCATAACCTGAGCGCGTTTACTATCAAAAAGCATTATAAAGGACTGATTGCAAGAGAAGCACACTAGAAGTGAGGAATCTTATAAAAAGGAAGGTTCAGCCTTCCAAAAAATATGAAGCTTCAATTCCTTTATGACTTAAATCACATAAAATTCCAATCCTGCCTATTTCTGGCATTCCCTTTGTCAAATTCTCTGTACCTGCAGTGATCAGAAATATTCTCCTTTTAAAAATGAGCATGGGTTTAAATAGATGACAAATCCAACTTTGAAGTCTGTACTTAACAAGAAACTGCCATCTAAGAGGCCTGGGGAGGTGGTTTTAAAGACACATGGTCCCATCAGTAAGGAGTTCGGTAATTTAACCAGAAAGGATGAATGTTGGAGAACCAGATCAATATGTAATTTTATCAGGATTGCTTCCCTATTGTCCTTTTGAGTCTGTGCCAAAGGAGCTCTCTGGCTGACTTAGGACAATGGGTCAAACTAAAATCACTGATTTGCAACCCAAAAGAGAAAATGAAACTTGGCTATGTGATATATGAAAACAAGCTGAAACTTCCTTAGAGTTTCAGTCATGAATAAGGTGAGATGAAGTTTCTCTGGCCATCAAATAGGTTCATTATCCCCAGTCTCTCTGGGCAACTTCAGTGATGCTTGATGATTAAACTCCTCATTTTCTATTATGTTTTCTCTTTTAGACCTTAAAATAAATGCCTCTTTTATCTGACACACACTTCAATGAGTGCCATGATTTGGAAAAGATAATAAAATACTGACTGATGCTGCCCCCAGAGAAAACACTAACTGTATCTCCATTCCAGCAGAAGATACTTAAGGGAATAGAGTTATCTGCTGAGAAATTCTATGATTCTAGCCTACAAGGTAAAGACTAGAGGAACAGTGCCACAAGATTATGATGGTCAGTCTAAAAGTAGAGCAAGGCACATGAGAAGTAAGATATAAGTGAAGGGGATCTCTAACAGCTTAATAATAAAAACGATTGATTATGATTAATTAATGTTGGACAGATGCTTTTCTATTAATTTTCCTTTGAAATAAATCAAATTTCGGGCCCACTTCTACATGGAAACGTTTACATTAAAGATACAAAAACAAATCCTTAGGACAAAAAGCAAATGGTTTTTTATAATAAAAGTCTGACAAAGTTTACATTCTGAATTTTGAACTTGGCTTTGTGGAAATCAGAGTTCAGTAATGATGATCCCCTTGGGAGAGGGAAGGAAGGGAAGGAAGGAGAAGAGTGAGGGAAGATAAAAAGGGGAAAAAAATGAGGAACTTTTAAAATCAACAAAGTTACTTCATAAAAGAAAAACCAAGAGCATCAACCACTGTAGTTTGCTCATTTTTTAAAAAAGAATTTGATGTGTAATTTTTGACTGTAATCAATCAGAAGAAATGAAGTTTAATTTTATATTAAATTAAATTAAAATTGCAAAATAATATAAATAATGGCTTGTAAGCAACATCAATATGCCTCACATTATGCAGTCAGGTTTTGGTTTTGGTTTTTACTTAGGACACCACATTTCACCAATCTAATTAATGTGTTTAATATATATATATATATATACATATATATATACATACATATACATATATATATATATATATATACGCACATATATATGTTGTCTGTATTGGATTAAGTTCTTTGAGAAAATTATTTAGCTAGTTCCCAAACCACATTTTCCCTGCAGAAATATGTCTGTTTTAAATATGCATTAAATTGTCATTACTATATTTAGTGGACTTTCTTATCATAAATGCTATAACAAAATTAAATGGTTTAAAAAAAGTTTAAATTTTTTTAATTTAAAAAAAGAAAGAATGGTTTGCATTGGGTCTTACAATATAGATAAAATTTTAGCTGTAACTCATTTTAAATGAACACAATACTGAAATAAGAGGAGGTATATAATACAAAATAGAGCCTACCAAAAGAGCTATGCAACTATAATTGAGAAGGATATGCCTCTTCTTAGTATGTCAGCATTTTGTAAGTTCTAAATCTTCAGAAATCAGTGTATTTATATCTAATTGTCAAAAAGGTTTCTTAATCAAGGAAATTCAGTACTAGGAAGCTGCATTTCCTCCTGTGAGGGAGAAAAGACAAAGTGATGAGGTTTTCACAGAAAACACATTGTACCTAGGTAATTTCAAATTGCTCCCCCCTCCAGCCACACACACAAATCCACCCATTGAAATTCTACCAGCAGAGCTTCCTTTCTGGATTTCAAATCTTTGATTCTTATCTTGATCAACCATGATTCCAGAAAACCAGTGATGAAGAATGGTACCCCTAAATACTTGGGAGTCGGCCTGCTTGACACACACAGCAATTATATATAAATACAAAAAAAACCACTCTTTATACACATTGTAATTCATCAAAATAATTGGAGAAACTTTAATTGCTCATGGGTAAGCCTAGACAATATAATAAAAATGACAATACAACTTAAATTAATTTACTCAGTAAGTACCATAACAATGAAACTCACAAAGTTACTTTATAGAGTCAGGGGGAAATTATTATGAAATTCATCTGGAGGACCAAAAAAATCAAGAATCTCAAGGAAAATAATGGGGGAAAGTAGCAATAATGGGGACCTATTAGTACCAGATCTCAAAGTATACTACAGATCACTAATCATCAAATGTTTTGGTACTATTTAAGAAACAGAGTGGTCGATCTATAGAACAGATTAAGTTCATATCATGCAAAATAAAATGTGATTGACATGTGCTTGATAAACCCAAAGATTCCAGGTTTTGGATTAATGACTAACTATTCTACAAACACTGTTGGAAAAACTGGAAAAGAGTTTAGCAAAATTAGGTATAGACCAACATCTCACATCATCTACCAAGTTAAGCTCCAAATGGATACAGGACTTGGACATAAAGGGCAACATCATAAACAAGTTAGAGGAGCAAGGAAGAAATTCTTTTTAAATCTGTGGATAAGAGAACAGTTCACAACCAAACAAGGTCTAGAGAAGATAGCAGAAAGGAAAATAGATCATTTTGATGGCATAAAATTAAAAATGTTTTACACAAACAATATCAATTAGAAGAGAAACAGATAAATGAGGGGAAAATTTTGCAGCAGGTTTTTCCAATAAAGGTCTCATTTCTAATATATAGGAAACTGATTCAAATTTACAAGAATAAGAGCCATTCTCCAATCAACAAATGGCAAAATGATATGAACAGGCAGTTTTCAGAGGAAGAAATCCAAACTACCAGCAATTATATTTAAACATGACCCCAATCACTAATAATTAGAGAAATGCAACATTCAGGATTTCATGTTTGTACATTCCTACACCTCTCCAACTCACAACCAAGTCCTATCAATTCTACATTCACAATATCTATCACATCCAACATTTCTTCTCTCTTTGTACTTACACTGACCTAGTACATGCCCTCATTACCACCTCCCTAGACTATCAAAATAGCATAACTTTTCCTACTCCCAGTGGGTTCCCCTCCAACCCATCCTTTATACTACTGCCAGTCCTACTTTCTGTAGCAATCACAAAGACTGACCCCCTTAGACTTTAGGAGGCTCTGTGAGAAGTATTGCTTTCTTCCTCTCCCAACAGGCAGTATGGAAATAGTACTAGCTCTGAAATCCAAAGGAATTAAGGTCAAATCCTAGCTTTACCAGTGTGCAACCTTGAAGAAATTACTTAATGTCTCTGGACCTTTTTTCCTCATTTATAAAATAAGGGACCTCAAAAGTCCCTTCTAGCTCTATATCAATGATTCAACTATGACTCTTCGATCTTTAATTACTTGTGTAAGGGGCTAAAATTCTAGCTATACTATCTAAAATACCTAATGAGTGGTTGCCAATAATTTATAAGCTTTAGCAAGAGTTAGACTTTTAAGCATTTATTAAGGAGAATAAGAATTTGTTGAAGAGAGAGAGAGAAAGAGGCCTAGATTCCACTATCTATCTCAGCAAGCCCACATTCCTGCTCCACTCTCCACAAGAGTCCTGACTAAAGAGAGAGAACTACCCCTTCTTCATCCCATAAGCCTCCTGTGAAACTGGGAACAACCCGTCCACAGGCACACATAGCTCCAAGTTAATTGGCTGGTAGCTTTCATAGACAGTACCCAAGAGCAAACATCACTTCCTGATGCCAAGGAAAAGCTGCATGGCTTGCCCTCAGACACCTTCTCATCATGGAGGAGCTTTCCTACAGTAACTCTCCAGCGGGTGATGTCACTCCAATCGTCACACTTGTTAGGATGAAAAACTAGTTATTCTACTTTTATTTGGATTTGGGGAGATGACTAAGAGGAAAAGTTGGCTTGCTAAGAGAAAAGGGGAGCTAGGGATGGCAAAGAGCCCTCAATTGAGCTGACAAGAAAAAAAATAAATGAGAACACGATGAACTTATCATTTCATGATTCTTTTACAGAGTAGTTTTTTTCTTTTGCTCTTGTTTCTCTGCCTAAGATTTTTTTTGTAGATTTCTATCCTATCCAAAAATACATTCCAAATACCTGATGAAAAAATTTCACACAAATAGCTATAGCGAAGATCCAGCTTGAGAGATTGAAAGTGAATCAATGCAAACAAATATTCATAAGAGCCAAGGACTTTAATTCTTCTTTTTTCATGCTTCAAGGAACTGAGTGTGTTCTTCTGAAGGAACTAAAGCTGTCAAAAGTCTATAATCAACACACTATAACTGCACAAGGATTGAATGATAGTGTGTGTTTCTGAAGACTTAAGGGATAATGTGTACGATTATTTATGTCCCACTCTTTATATACTTTACTTGTCCAAAATCTCTCCCAAAAAACCACTATTAAAGGTAAGGGAGAAAAATATTTATTGGAAAACAAGCTATAAAACATAAGATCGCACCCCCAATGGGCTCCCTAAAGCATTCATATCCTGCTAATCTTCAACTCTAAATCACCCCTAAAGCCCACCTCTGCTCTACTCTCATTAATTATTCATTTTCCAGTTATGTCTAAATCTTTGTGACCTCTTTTGGTTTTTCTTGGCAAAGATACTAGAGGGGTTTCCCACTTTCTTCTCCAGTTTATTTTACAGATGAGAAAACTGAAGCAGAGTTAAGTAACTTACCAAAGGTCACAGAGCTAGTAAATATCTGAGGCTGGATTTGAACTCAGGAAGATGAGTCTTGCTGACTCCAAGCCCAGTACTTTATCCATTGCACCACCTAGCTACCCTAGCTCTACTCCCATGCTGTTATTCAAAGCCACTGTAAGTTACATAGTCGTGTTCCTTGGGTCTACCTTACCTGAGGTAATATAATCTCAGCTGAGTCATCACTGCTATGTGACAATCCTTATATTATTCTTCCATGATTAATCCTCTATCCCTTTTCTCTCAGGGGCTCTTCCAAAGCATTTTTTATCTTCTAATCCCACCCCCAATGTCACTCTTCCCTCCCTCCACCTCTTTTTCTGAGTCCAGATGACTTCAATGAGAAAATCAGGACTATCAGCCATGAGCTCACACATTTCTTCTGCTTCACTCCTCAAAACTCATTTACATATTAACCCATCATCTCTTGCTTTAATCAAATCCCTAAGGAAAAAGTGGCCTTTCTACTTGCCAAAGTCTACCCCTCTTATACCTTTCATCCCTCTATCAATCACTTCCACTTTACTGTTTTGTGTCTAAATTTATAAATTCTTTCTCCAGAATTAGAGCAAAATTAGGACCCAAGGGTGGTAGTGAGGTGAAAGTTGGTGTTACCTTTTTTTCCTAAAAGTTTTCTAATGGTGTTTCTATGTTATTGATAAAAAAAAAGTTAGGTTGGAAGTAGGCATGAATATGTTTTTGTTAAGATCTAGAACCAGAATAACACATTTTCTACTGCCTATCTTCAGCTTTTGACACAGTTGAGCATTCCTCCTTCTGGAATACTCATTCTTCTCTTGCCACTTGTGATAAGAGTGAATGCATTATTCATCTTAGATACTTAAATGGGTCAGTAACCACACCAATTTTGTTCCATCCCTGTACCATTACATATCACAACTTTTGCAACTTTTGTCTATGTTGTTTGACAAAACTTCCATAGAAAATCCATTCAATATGTTTAAAGTCCTGCTCATCTTCTTTCGATATTTCTTGAACACTAGTGCTGAATTAAAGCAGGATATATATATATGTGTTGCCCCTCACTATCATCCATCATATTGCTTTCTTTTGTGCTTTGGGTTACTAGAAATTTTTATTCTATGATATGATTTTCTTTGATATGTAGTCACATACTTTCATCCTACACTAGAGTTTAAAAGATGGATTTTGGGGTCAGTGGACTACTTGGAATCACTAAAAGAGGTCCTCCTCTCCTCCAAATACTATTAAACACTAACAATTCAATATTTTCTTCTTATTAAGTTCTGTGCTTAGCCCATTGACATCTTCAAAGCCTATCCAAGATGCATGCATATGCTGGTAGATTAACTCAATGGGAGGTCCATGTAAGTTCACACCATAATATGAATAGTGTGCATCTTAACTCAATTTATCTTTCTGATGTAGCAAATTCATCTGATCTTTTTCAAGTGAATATAAACTTAATTAAGGAGTTTTTGAAGCATTTGGGGGCCTAATACTATCAGCAAAATGGCCTCTGAGAATGGGAGCTTTTGGAAAGCCTTGCTATTTACATGAAATCCCTTTTGTACTTTGACTTTATGTAGGACATTTTCCTTTGTACCAAAGAACCCTGAGAGTTACCACATCTCCATATTTTTTGCCAAATTTGATGTTGATAATTAATAGGTGACTGAACATGTTAGTGTTTGTCACAGAATCTTAAATGATTTTAACATGTAGATAGGAGACATTCTGTTTGAGGAATACCTTTCAGGAAGGGTTTTGCTATCCCAAATCAAAAACTTTTTTGAGAGTAACAAAGAACTTTTGTAGCAGAATTTTATATTTGATTTAACTCTTATTTGTGTTAATGTAAATAATTATCTGCTCTAGAAGAATTATTTGTAAAAGCCTACCCTTTAAATATTTTCATCAAACATAGCTGGAATTTATGCTTCCTCTCCTAAAAATGATACACACATGGAAAAGCAAATATATAGGTCAGTGGTTGTTGGCACTGCCTTCTTTTTTAAAAAATAAAAGTACTTCTTTGTTCTTTTGGATTCTTCCCTTTTTTATAGACCTAGAAAACTGATTCCTAAATGTCTTTAAAATTTCCCTACTGGGGGCAGCTAGGTGGTGCAGTGGATAAAGCACCAGCCTTGGATTCAGGAGGACCTGAGTTCAAATCTGGCCTCAGACACTTGACACTAGCTATGTGATTCTGGGCAAGTCACTTAACCCTCATTGCCCCATGCAAAAAAAAAATTGCCCTGCGTCCAGTACAGATTTCTCCTGTTTATATTTAATCATGTTCAATTGTTCTTCCAAACTTCATCTTTTTAAATGGTACTGCTTTCTTCACATACCAACATTTTACATATCATCAATTACCAAAGTGCTATATTCCTGTAAATATACTATTGGTGACAGCAGATCACTATAGGAATATTGGCAGTTCTAGTCTGTTTCACCTCTATTTATTGTCCTCCCTCAAATGTCATCTATAAATACAAAGTGGATGACCTGGCTTAGCTAGGTCCCACTCAGAGGTTTCATTAGTTTTGTTTGTCATATTCTATCACCCTCAATTTAGCATTTCAACAGACATATATTAAGTTCTTACTATGTGCAAAGCCTTTTGTTGGAGGCTGAGGATGCAAAGACAAAAAAAAATGGGACACAACATATATAACCTAAAGAGGGAATATGGCATGCACTACAATAAGTATAATATGAGGGATAGCATAACAGTAACAAAGCAGAGAGGCAGATATTTAGGAAAGTCCTGAATACTTAAAAATATTAAGGTAAAAGAACACACTATGAACTTAGGATAGTGGGGTAAGATTAGGGAAGGTTTCATGGGAGGGAGGGGAGTCACCTAACTGAGCTTTGAAAGTGATCTTGGATTGTAAACACGTTTTCCTTAGCTGCCATACCTCAGCTTAGAAAAGAAACAACATTTCTCAAGTGCAATAGTTTCTGGATTCTTTCGGCCTCTTTATTGTGGCAACAATTTTGTACTGATTTAACTTTCCTTAAAAGTTATGACTTTGGAGCAGCTAGGTGGCATAGTGGATAAAGCAATAGCCTTGGATTCAGGGGGACCTGAGTTCAAATCCGGCCTCAAACAATTGACACTTACTAGCTGTGTGACCCTGGGCAAGTCACTTAATCCCCATTGCCCTACCAAAAAACAAAAACCAAAAGAATAAAAAAACAACAACGACAACAAAAGTTACAGCTTTACTTCAGTCCACGTCTCATTTTTTAAGAATAGATAGTTTCAAAAGATTAAGTTGGAATTACTGTAATTAGATTCAGTTCCTTTTCATTTTTATCCTTTTTCTAAGTTGGCATTCATTTTAATCTTTGTTCCAATCAGTCAATAAACTGACTGTGAATCTCATGCACACCTTACATGCAGCCAAGTAGGCCAAAAGAAGTAAGCAGATAACCCACTAATCCCAGGGAAGTTTTTTCAGAGAAGCACCATGTTTTCCCCCTCCTCCAAAACAAACACACACACACACACACACACACACACACACACACACACACCTTTCAGACTGATAGATTTGCTAAGAAGCTGAAAGGATCAAAGGGCCATTCTCCATTGTCCAGGTAGTGACTTCAGTGCAATAATTGACTCCAACTCCCCTTGATCATGTACATTAACCCTACATTTCATAGGTCTTTCTTCTACCTTGCTAATCCCAACTAGGATCTATACTTGATAAATTTATGCCCACCCTTATTACTAGCTAAAGTACAGGAGGAATTCCTGGTGAAGGAAAACTAACTCTCAGAAATGCTGGGGACATCTCCAGTACTTGGTGGTAGGACATGAACCAGAGGAGAGAATCTCAGACTTTGCTCTACACATTGGGCCTAAGAATTAGTTAAACATCCTTCCAACAAGAAAAAGGATCTAGCTGTAGGGGTGTGGGCAACCCGATTCAATAAAGACTAAAGAAGGTATTGAATGCATGAAATGTGTCCAAATTGACAAGTATGGGTGTGATGAAAAAATTGGGTCAGCTGACTTAAACTTAGTTCAAAATTCTCAAACACCCCTGCAGTGGCTAAGTATGATCAATTATCTCCATATACATTGACTAGTTCAATCTCTCATCTGTGTCTTTGTGCCAAACTATAATTTGAAAATCTGAACCTTATCTTTCACCAGTCCTTTCTTGGACCTTGATGCAACTATCTATTTCTGTCCCTAGCACTGCTTTCTATCTCTGATCCTTTTGAGGTAAATGCACTGTCCACCTGGGTCTAAACTTCTAAACTCTATCTACTCTGGGACTTCTCCATTTATCTCTCTTTCTCAATGTTCCAAATCAGCAAAGGGTTCCACCTATACCCTGAGTCATTTTCAGCTATGTTCTACACCCCACTCCAACAGTTTCCTAGCAAATTAGATTGTTTATAATCCTTCCATGGTGCAGACCCCACTGGAACTCCAACTAGTACAAGTAAATCGGTGGGTTTTTTCGGGTTTTTTTCTTTCTTTGTTTTTTTAATCACTATCTAGTAAGCAATTGCTTCAATTAGTCTGCCTATCACAACCAACAATCTTTTAGACTTCAAGGAACTTTGCTAAAAGCCTCTCAAAGACTGCCAGGTATCTAATGCATCTCCTCTGAATTTCCTCCAGTTTGAACCTCCCTTCAAAACAGTTGGGTAGCACAGCAGACAGACAACTAGGCTCTGAGTTTGAGAAATAGTCAGCCTTAGGCAGACCCAAGTTCAAATTCTACCTCAGACCTTGCCAGCCATATGACCCTAGGTAAATCATCTTACCCCTCTGTGCCTAAATTATCTCATATGTAAAATGAGGGGAATTAGACCATTGAGGTACAGGTAGAATTTGATGGTCTTTAGGGTCCTTTAAATAAATCTCTTGCTCTAATCCTCTGAATTTTGGTTTTCTCCAAAACCACTTATCCTGTAGGTAACCTAGCTGTGGTTATATTACTCCTCCTCCTACTACTACTACTACTATTAATAATAATAATAATAACTAATATTAATATAGAACTTTTAGAACACTTTGCATATATAATATCACTTGATAAAAACTTAAATTATGACAATTAAATTTTATAATGACTAAGGTTTTTTATTAGAAAAAAGCAAAACTGACTGAATTGTGGTGGAAAAAACACACATAAAATCTTTATCTGTCAGTGTTACCTAATAAAGCAGCAGTGGCATCTAGTGGCAACTATCTCAAACTATAGTCACAAATCCTAGGATTAATGTCAAAGTCTCACCAGAAAATGAGACTGAATTCAGTTCCTAAAAATGTACAAGATCTTGAGTCTGTTTCTACCTCTGGCTGGGATTGAGATGCTCAAAAAAACCTCTCTAAGTGTTTTGGAACTTCTGCCAAATGAGGTTTTATAGATTTTTTTTCTCCAAACTTTTTGTATATTCTTTTTTTAACTGCTGATGTTTTATTTTTATGTTACAAACAGTTACAGATTATTCCACTTTATGAGAGATCTCTTAAAACAAAGAAAATCAGTTGGTAAAACTTATAATATAATGACTTCATCAGAAAGTATGAAATATTGCACATCTATAGCATCCCAATTTATTTATTTTTAAGTAACAGAAATCTATTTTCTCTCCCTCCTAACTACACTTCATTGAAAAAAAAAGAAAAGAAAAACAAAATTCTTGTAGCATATATGCATAATCATACCCTTCATGGAAAACACACATTTGTATGAGTGTATATATATATATATATATATATATATATATATAGTTCTCATTCTACACCCTAAATTTATTACTTCTCTGTAATAGATAGCATGTTTCATCATTTGTCCTCTGGAAACATGAATGGTCATTGTATTCATCATAGTTCTTACAGCACCCAGCTGCATGTTTTTATAGTATTATTATTACTATATAAATTATTCTCTGGGTAAGACTCATGCCTTTCTTCATAAGTTAACAAAAATTACCAGAGGTGTTTATTTTCATAGTATGGATGTTACAGTATAAATTATCTTCCTAGTTCTGCTTATTTGAAATTTCAAAAATAAAACTTTAAAGGCTGAGCTTTAAGAAATCCATGTTGAAAGTTTTTTAAATTGTTTAAAGTGGGGGCAACTAGGTGGCACAGTGGATAAAGCACTGTCCCTGGATTCAGGAGGACCTGAGTTCAAATTCGATCTCAGATACTTGACACTTACTAGCTGTATGACCCTGGTCAAGTCATTTAACCTTCATTGCCCTACAAAAAAACAAATTTAAAAATTGTTTAAAGCATAATTATCACATAAGCTAGAATGCTCACCCATATAATATTTGCTTCTCTTTCTTCTCCTTCTTGCTACCATTTAAAGAGTCTTTCTTCATGGCCCAACCTAGATGGGACAAATATTTATCTTTAAACTATATTGAGAGCTGGCATGAAAAGTGAGAGAAATCTGTTCTGTATGTTCTATATAATTTATATATGATTACAGGTATTATATGTCTAAAATTAAAAACTCTCCAAAGATGGACTACTTACTAGGTTAGAGACAGAAATTTATGTGCTATCTTTGAATAGTTAGCATTATTTTGAAAACTATTAATTCTTCATTTATCTCCTGTTTTGGTGGAATTGGGCATGCTATAGATATAACTTTTTCAGGGACTTTATCCTTTCTACCACATCCCCATCTCAAGTATTTGCTTTGGTTTTCTTTTTTTTTTTTCTTTGTTTCTTTGTTTGTTTCTTTTTTTTTTTTTGGTTGGGCAATGAGGGTTAACTGACTTGCCCAAGGTCACACAGCTAGTGTTAAGTGTCTGAGGCTGGATTTGAACTCAGGTCCCCCTGACTCCAGGGCCAGTGCTCTATCCACTGCACCACCAATCCAAACCAACAAACTTTGTTAAGTATCTACAATGTTCAAGAAACTATAAATGCTAAAGATCTAAAAAAAACTTTTTTAATTCAAGAAGCTTACACTCTACTTGGGAAATACAACATATAAACTTACAAATATTTAATAACAATTTGAGTAAAAGGTAATGAATAGCGACACTTAAAGGGATTAGGAAAAATTTCCCATGGAAAATAACACTTGAGGCAAGATCTAAAGGAAGCTAGAGATTAAAAAAGGCAATGTTGAAGGGAGAGTGAATATATTGCAGGTACTAGGAACAGCTAATACAAAGAAATGGAGGCAGGAGATGGAATACATAGTTCAAGAAATAAGTAAACCATTTTGGTTGGAATTTAAAGTGCACAGAGGGGAGTAATATGCAGTAAGTAAGCTTGGAAAGGTTGGCTGAAGCAAGAGCATGTAAGGATTTAAATGCCAATCTAATAACAGCAAAGAGTTTATATATTACTTGAAGGCAATAGAAAATGATAAACATCTCTTGGACAGGTAATGAAATGGTCAGACTTGTGTTTTTACAAGATTATTTTAATAACATAATGGATTGAAGAAAGGAAGGAGTGGAAGAAGGGAGTGCAAATAAGAGACTATATCAATATTACAAGGAGAATTGATAAGGGTTGTGATGTTTTAAATCTAATGTGTGTCCTTACCTACCCCCCCCCCAGTTTTGGAGGGAAACTAGCTAAGATTTTCTGATAAATTCAGCAAGAGTTTAGGCTTTTAAGTATTTATTAAAGAGTAAAGACACACATGGAGTCCCATAACCCTAGAAAAGTCTATCTACTTTCCACTTTTTCTGTCTGCCACCAACCCAAAGTCCCAGACAGAAAAAGGGCAAATCTCAGCAGTTTCTCCCAGAAACCCCCTGTGAAACAGGAAGCAGGGCCATCCACACACACACACAGCTCCAAGATAATTGACTGATAGCCTTGATTGACATGACTTACAGGCGGTTCGATAGATGTAACTTCCAGATACCAGGCAACTTCCAGACGCCGAGTCACATGCTTTTTCCTCAGGGCAGAGCTTCCCTGGTTCTCACAATGTCATTCTCCACAGGGGGTGGCACCCTGATTCTCACAGGGTCTAAAGTAGGGTGGTGGCCATATTATTAAAGATAATAGAATGAATGTGAGAGATATTGTAGAAGTAGAATCCATAAAACTTGGAAGTTTATTAGCTATGAAAGTGGAGGTAGAGCAGGAAACAGGAAAGGTGAGAAAAAAGAGGAAAGAATGACTCTAAGGTTGTAAACCTAGATTGATGGAAGAGTGGTGGTACTTTCAACAGAAATAGGGAAGTTCAGGAGAGAGGTGGAGGAAAAGATATAGAATTGTATTTTAGACATATTGTGTTTGAGATGCCTATGAGACATACAGGACAGTTAGGTAGCACAATGCATAGAGTGCTGGGCCTGAAGTCAGAAAGACCTGAGTTCAAATTTACCTTCAGACACTTACTAACCTTGTGATCCTGGTCAAATTATTTAACTCTTTACCTAAGTTTCCTCATCTGTAAAATGAGCTGGAGAAGGAAATATCAAATTCCTTCAATATCTTCACCTAGAAAACTCCAACAGGGGTCACAAAGAGTCAGACATGATTGAAAACAACCAGAGAACAAAACAGAGACATACAGTTCTGAATGTCTAGTAAGAAGTTTGTGATATATAGGAAAGCAGAAGTGAAGAAGCATTTATATAGCACCTACTATGTGTGAGGCATTGTACTAAGTACTATTTACAAATATCTCATTTGATCCTCACAACAACCCTGTGAGGTAGATGCTATCATCCCTATTTTACATTTGAGTAAACTGGGGCAGAGTTTAAGTGACTTGCCCAGAGAATCATGGCTAGCAAGTGTCTGAGACCAGAATTAAACAAGTTCTTCCTGACTCCAGACCCAATGCCCTATTCACTACATCACTGATTGCCTATGTGACTGTAGCTCAGAAAGGAAACTCAGCTTCAATATATAGATATGGGAGTTATCTACACAAAGATGATAAATAAACCCCAGTGAGCTTATGAGGTCACCAAGAAAGTATTTATAGTCATCTAAGAACTAAAACCTTCAGTTTCATATGCAGCCCTTGAAGAAAAGGTTAAGAATAAAATGTCATTATGAAGTATATTTATAAAGGGTAATCATTAGGCCTAAAATAATATAACAGCAAAGAAATATGCATGTGCTGACTACCAGTTATAAATTAAGTAATGACATTTTTATAAATATTACTGTATCTCTTTGTTAATAACATTGGTTAATTTTGCCTACAACTCTTGGTAAAATTGATGGCCTTTGTTTTACAGAATATATAACATTTCCTAGATGTCATTAAGCATAGGCAATATAAGCAATCACACCAGTGCCTCTGATTTCTTTACATGTTTTATTTTAAATCCCTGCTTCCTTTCCATCAGGCAATATGTGACAGGATGAAGCAAAATATAGCCCTAGGTCTGACTACTTAATTAGCAAACTGAACCCATAAAAGGTCCCTATACACTATAAGCTAGGCATCTAAAAGGAGGTCAAAACAAATTTAGACAGTCTCAAAGTATCTGGAGAAAAAAAAAAATTGCCTGACTGCTTTCCATCATTTCCCTAGGTGAAAAGCAGACATCATCATCTGACATGGTGTTGTGATGGACACAAGAACAAAAAAAAAAAAATCCAGGTGTCTTTTTTCAAGGATTTTATATTTTCTTAGGGAAGATATATCATTTAAACAGGTAAGTAAATATGAATTATATAGAAAAATAAGGAAAAGTCTGACTGTTAAATAGAAGAGTCTTGAGCTGAATCTTGACAAGATCAAGGGAGGTACAGAAAGGAACACAAATGGAGCAATTTGTTATTACCTTGTTAAACCGATATTGATATAGATATATAATTTATAGGTGCTAGCTGAATGTAACAACCACTGGCAAAGCACTGGCTGATCATGCAGAACTTGGGATTTATAGTCCTTCTCAGCTGGGGAAATGAGGAAGCTAATGAGATCAGCCTTCACATGAGAGGTTGGAGGTTTTTCATGTAGAGAGTATAGCTACAGGTTTTGAGGAGAATGAGGAGAAAGAGGAAGAAATAGTGGCTGCACCATGGCAGCAGCTTGACTATGGTAGCCTTTCTTTATGATATTTGCAGTTCCTTTCAAAACTATGAGAAATGACTTCCAAATAGATACGCAGAGAGGTGTGGCACTGGGTTTTTTATCATAGGCTCTTCTTATTTCATTAGTAGGAGCATTGAGAGAAAACCAGAAACATTGAATGGATCTCCCCAACTTCCTGCTTGCTTTCTCTTGTTTTTTGTTTTTGGTTTTTTGGTTTTGGGTTTGGTTTTTTTTTTTTTTTGCGGGGCAGTGGGGGCTAAGTGACTTGCCCAAGGTCACACAGCTAGTAAGTATCAAGTGTCCGAAGCCGGATTTGAACTCAGGTACTCCTGAATCCAGGGCCAGTGCTCTATCCACTGTGCTATCTAGCCGCCCCCCCTGCTTGCTTTCTCTTAATTGTGTTTGGGGGTTTTTATGCTTTTAAAGAATACATTTGCCAGATTTTATATTATTTCTAAAAAATGCGTATGGTTTATCTTGTCCTTATGTTGTCTGGTGTCCCTCTGTTTGCAGAATAAGGTCATTGGAGAGCTTTGGAAACCCATAGGAGAAAAGTATCTTTCTAACACAGGGCTAGGAACTCAACACCCAGCCCAACATCAGAAAATTTTGCTCTCTAATTGGTGTCATAGCATAAAATATTTCAGAACCATGGGCAGAATTACTATGAATATGAGGCATATTTTAAAATCTGATATATAAACATAAGGCTAAGAGTAACTATATATTAGAAAGATAGACGATAGATGAATGGATGGATTAATGGATGGATGGATTAATGGATGAATGGATGGATAGATAGATAGATAGATTATTGACAGATAACAGATCTTTGAAAAACTCCCTGTACATAGCAGTTCATTTGCAGTCCTCTACCCTGTTGCTCTCTGTATCTTAAAATGTTTGTGATTCTTGAATTCACAGTACAAAAATAAAACAAAAAAAGAGAAAGAAGAAAGAACTGTGGTGATGATCTACTCAATATTGGAGTATGAGAGAAGAGGGAGGAGTAGAGCTGGCCAAGCATATGATTGGAGGGTTAATGCCTCAGTTCCAAGATATCCTTGACTTTCTTTGACTCCCAGCCAGAACCAAAGATTCATTATCTACCTTCTGCTGCTTACATAACTCTCTTTCTACTTCTTGCTCAGGAAATTATAATCAAATCAACATTACCATTACTATTGTTGCCCCATGGACAATCTTTGATCTTATTGCTCCCCTCAAAATCCCTAAAAATATATAGTCCTTTCCCTAGACACAAACTACATTACTTCATGACCATCCATCTCAGCCTCATCCTTCCAGTGTTTCAAAGTACTCTATTGCATTCTTCCATTGTGCACTCTAGCACACCTTTTATATTGTGAACAAACTATCCTTCATAATACAGAGATGTGTTCCTCCTGGGAAATTACTTTGTAAATATTTTGGTTTTGATTTCCTACATTTATGTTGCTTCCAGACAATAAGTCTTCATTGACACCAGGGATTATTTCATTTAGTGTATGTCCCCAGCACCCAGCACAATTCCTGGCACTTAGCAGATTTTTTACATATGCCTGTTGAATTTAACTGCCATGAGCTAAATTGAAGAGACAGAGGTGAGGAGGGCAAGTATTCTGGGCATGGAAAAACAAGCACAGAAGCTAAAGATGGAAAAGGCTCATATAAGAAATACCAAGTAAGCAAATTTTGTTGTCCTAAGGAGTACATGAGGTAGAGTAATGTGATGTCAAACATAGGTTCGATCCAAATTGGGGATAGCTTTAAATGCCAATTGAAGTAAGTTCATGAATAACTGAATGAGGAAATTTAGTCACTTCTTTTTTTAATATTAAACCACCAACCACCTTGCCCCCTTTGAAAGCAATATTTTTAGAGTAGAAATATTGTGATTGGTGAAAATTAAAATGAACTAATCCAACTCCATTTTCAAGATGTGATAAGCTTTCCAGTCCCTTACCAGAGATTTTATTTTCCCCTGTGTACAGCATTGCCCAGTTAATTTGGCATATTATGTGTTTTGCATCTTGGAAGAATGGGAAGAAAACTGACAAATTCAGATTATATCAGTTCAAATCTTGGCATTGCCACTTATGTACATGTGACTTTGGGCAAATCAGTTAACCTCTCTGGGCTTCAGTTTCTTTGTGGGTAAAATAAAGGGGTTAGACTAAATAACCTCTGAGGTCTTTTCCAGCTATAAATCTATGATAATGCGATCTTATTATCCCTCTAAAACACGGAGGATTTTTCCCCAACTGAAAAAAATGGCCAAAGGATATGAACAGGCAATTTTCAGAAGAGGAAATCCAAGCTATCAATAGCCATATTAAAGAGAGATAGAGAGAGCTACAACTCACTAATAATTAGAGAAATGCAAATTAAAGAAACGCATTCTACTTCATACCCATCAGATTGGAAAAGATGACAAAAATGGAAAATGACAAATGTTAGAGGTACATAGGAAAACAGTCATATTAATAGAATTGGTAGATGTGGCCAATTGATCTGGCCATTTGTAATTTCCTAAAATTTTATTAAGTAACCCGACTATAAATTCTATATCCACCCACTCACCCCAAGATATCAAAGAAAGAGGAAAAGGGTCAATATGTACAAAAAATATTTGTAGCAGCTCTTTCCACAGTGGCAAAGAATTATTAATTAAGGCAAGGTGGTGGGGGAGGAACAATTGGAGAATGTTTGGCCAAATGATGGCATATGAATATCTTGTAAGACCATTACTCTGTAAGAAATTATGAAGATGGGGCAACTGGGTGGCACAGTGGATACAGCACTTTCCCTGGATTCATGCATACCTGATTTCAAACCCAACCTCAGACACTTGACACTTACTAGATATGTGACCTTGGGCAAGTCAATTAACCCTCATTGCCCAACCAAAAGAAAAAGAAATGATGAAGATGATTTTAGTGAAACCTGAGATTTGTATGATACAGAGTGAAATGATCAGGAGAACAATTTATACAATAGCAACAATATTGTAAAGACAAAAAAAAACCTTAAAAACTTAAGAACTCTGATCAAAGCAATGATCAACCATGATTCCAAAGGACCATAATGAAACATGTTACCCACTTCCTATCAGAGAGATGATAGACTCAGGGTACAGATTGAGAAATATACTTTGCAGGGGTGTGACTAATATAGGAATTCATTTCACCTAATTATGCATATTTATTACAGGGATTTCTTACAGGATGAGAAGTAAGGAGTGGAAAAAAATAGATATTTGTTATCACAAAAATTAAATTAAAAATAAAACACATAGATTTTCAATGGTGTAAATAATAACAGCTGACATTTGTATAGCATTTTATAAATACTGTCTCATTTGATCATCACAATCACCCAGTGTGGTAAAGTACTACAGGTATTATTATCCTTGTTTTACTGATGAGGAAACTGATGTTCAGAAAGATCAAGCTACTTGCCTATAATCATATAACTATTAAACTAAGAGGCAAAATTTGAATTCAAGTCTCTTAAACTCCATATCCAGCATTTTTTCCTACTATACCACACTGTCACTTCATTCCTCAAATCCAGAATTTCTAAGTCTACCTGTCACAACTTCTGGTATTGAACAATAATTTCAGGATCACAGTTTAAGGGGAGTGTGCTGCAAAACACTTTTCAAATTTTCTACTTCTCATCAGGATGTGAATATTGGATTACATTTAAATCTGGGAATTATTTGATATTGAATCCTGCCTGAAGGAGGTTATTAAAGTTGTAGGTCAATGGCCTAATAGAATATAACAAACATATCTTAATAGCTATAGACCACATACTAACTAAAGGTTAATCTTCACTCAGATACCTATAAATAAAAGTTGCCTAAAACAGGAGGACGCTATCAAAAATAAAAGAAATTACAATGTTTGGAGCAAATTACAATGTTAATAAAAATACAAGCTTTTAAAACCACTACTATGTTATGACATAGGGGATTACATTATAAACGTAATATATTTGAAATATTATTCTTCAGAAAAAATTCATAAAGCTTAAAGATAGTTTCTTATGAATATCACAACTTCTTTATGAAGTAGCTACTATTATCATTGCTCTTATTTACCAGGAAAATAGACCAGATAGATCAAATGCCTTATCCACAGGCATATGCGATAATGAGTTATGCAGTTTTTCATAGAATGAGACCATGAAAACTCAGTTATTTGTTCATTTCAGCTCTGTTTGTTCTATCCTTTGACTTACATACAGACATTTCCAAGTAGAAATCTACAAGTACTATAAATGCCCCAGTCCATAGACTCTACTTGTTACCCTCTCGGTCCTTGTGTATATTCATTTAAAGTCATTTTGAATCTGTGTGTGTGGTTTCATCATTTGTGTTAACAGAAATCTTATTTATTATTCTATCTAGCAACTGCTAACAATTTGAACACATTGAAGAAAAGTTCCATTTTTTTCTATTATTTTCTATGGTCCCTATTGCAAAGCTCTGGACCCAGTGGTGACTATGAATTATTATGAGTGCCTGAAGTTTCAGGGACTTAATGGATTTGGAACTTCTACTAATTTTTTTTTAGTGAGGCAATTGGGGTTAAGTGACTTGCCCAGGGTCACACAGCTAGTAAGTGTTAAGTGTCTGAGGCAGGATTTGAACTCAGGTACTCCTGCCTCCAGGGCCGGTGCTCTATCCACTGCGCCACCTAGCTGCCCCTCTACTCATTTTTAAATGACTTTTATGATGGGGGTAAAGGGGAGGATTCATGTCATAAGATCTGCCATTTTGACAATGGAGCTTTGAGTGAGCTTTGACACTGGGGTCCAATCTCTTTATTTACCTAGGCCATAATTTCATGTTCACATGCTTAGTTACTTATATATCTAAAGGTTAATTCCTATCTATCTGAAGATAAATAGCCTATTCATATTTTGTTGTGTGTTTACCTTGAGTAGCTGGAACTTCCACAGAATCCCGACTCCAATGCTCTACTGTGGCATGGAGGTAACCATGGGTTCTCTTATATTTCTTATATTTCCCTATCACTCACTTTCTGATTCTATTCTGATTCTATCCCCTCTGATAGTGGTTTCCCTGATGAATGAATTTCAAAGTAGGTCAACCTTCTCCCACTCAGGGCAACTAATGGTTCACTACCTACATAGGACTCTTCCCCAGGTGCCTTCTTAGGGACAGAACTGGCCTCGATTGGATGCTAGGCTCTTTCCCTGAGGCTTAGAAGAGTGCCATATAGCCACTGTCCTACCCTGGTTTCATCTATTCCTCAGATTTGGGGCTGATTTCTTTTATAACACAGAGCTATACTAAGATCCTTTCCCAAGTAAGATAACCACATGGCAGAAGGAAGTGGGGGGGGGAAGAAAGGGAGCCCCACCTTTTGCAGCACCTTTCCTGTCTATATTGGGGGGGGGGAATTGCTGAGTATATCTGTTAGGGGTTAAGGATTAGCCCTCTCTGATGTTAGTTTATGGAGTTATTGTCTCATTGGAGTTCTCAGTGACCTAAACCATCAGTCAATTGAAACTGTTTATCTCTTGCATATTTTCTATTTTTGAGAGATTTAAGAGACTTTAAAGATTAAAGAAAATGTCTAGTCCATTTTTTTTTTATCAAGTGACCCCGATGGTGAATTCTTAAAGACTTGTCAGTGAAATACAAACACTGGAAGGTTCTACCATGCTTTAAAAAAAAACTGTCAGGGGGCAGCTAAGTGGAGCAGGACATAAAGCACTTGCCCTGGATTCAGGAGGACCTGAGTTCAAATCCAGCCTTGGATACTTGACACTTACTAGCTGCGTGGCCCTGGACAAGTCATTTAACCCCCATTGCCCCACAAAAAAAACTGCTGCCTGAGGAGCACTCAAGACAGAAAGACTCCAGGGGGCAAGTTCTTTAGCCATAGAATTGATTAAACAAATAAAAAGTACAAAGTGGGCTTAATTTTATGTGGTACTCTTCTGCAACTGTTGTAATGGAACCAGAAAGGTATCAATGCATTTAACACAAGCCCCCTTTGCTAATGATTCCTCTAGCTGATATTGTGCATCATGAATAAAACAACTACCCAGGTCAGGCTTGCATAGGGATTCTGTTTCTTCTCACTCCATTCTCTCAAGCCTGGTGGGAAGGGGTCTGGGATAGGAGTTCAATAGCCATGGGGCTCTGAAAGTTAGAAGCACAGGGATTTGGAAAGTGGGGGAGGACAGGACAATTAGGAAGTTAACACCAGGGAAGGACGTGCTCTAAACTCAGAAAGAAGAAATCATTTCCTATTCACATTTTTATGTACTTGGAGTTCTGGTTGCTCCCTGCTAATTCTAGGTTTGGACACTGACAGAGGTCATCACCATTCCCTACAGAGGTTTAAATGAGATAAAGCAATTACTACAAGAGGGAGAACAAAATAGCCCAGAAAGTACTTTAGTCAGCAAATACTTGATCTCCTTGCCAAGAAGAGAGGCATGGCAGCTAACAAACATATCAGTTAATAACAGAAATGTATTTGCTAAACAATATAGAGAAAGAGTATTAGAAAATTATAATTATCATTGCTACACACACGCAAAAACAATAAAAGGAAAAATAAGTATGTAGAAAACTTGGCATGATACTCAACTAAACTGGATCATACCAAATGTATTTATAGATGAAATGAAAGGAAAACAATAAACCCAAGAGTGAAAGAAACCAGTCAGCATTGCTATAGAAAACCTTTTTCATCATCACTAGAAAAAGAACCAACACATTTGGAATCACTTCAATCAACAATTTGCTATATGAGAAAATGAAAATGGTGGTGAAGAAGATGAAGTTGGGATAAGTAACTGAACCAGGTTAAGTATACACAGAAGAAATATTTATTATACTGAGTAACTGATTTTCAAAGTAACTGAAAGAGTACCAATTTTTTTTAATTATTGACTATAGTATTACCAGAAAAGAATCAATTGAAAAGATATCAATTAACTACTACCCACGTGACTACTCTCTTATCTTAATGAAACAAATTAAGAATGCCAGATACATATTATGAAATATATCCTTGATGAAAATGTGAGAAGGGAACAGGCAGGTTTTCACAAATGATATTCTACATGCAGAGTACTGCGTGAACATGAAATGCCATTCCCTTTGCATTGTGAGGTCCTTCAGATATTCTTCCTTGTGTATAACATTGAGTTGATTTCAGAAGACCCCAGAATACAACAGAACTTGCTCAAGAAGGTCTATTACCACTCAAAAGAGATAGATCTAAAAAATCCATAGAGCAAAAAATGAATAAATGAAGCATGACTATTGAGATAGTCTATCAGTGCATAGATCTTGTATAGGTACTGAAGAACTGGATCCAGAATTAAAGAAGATGATTTGGAAAAACTGTGAAGCATTTAGGAACATTCCATACTTCTTCCTGACTACCTGAAGAGCCAAACCTTTTTGGTATCAACATTCTTCCTACATGGGCCATAAAACATGGAACACCATAATCCCCAAAGACTCAAGATTACAAGTGATTCAAAAACCAATAGAGTGATTCCTGGTGGGTGTAAGTGGTCTATAGGATATTACCAATGATCATGTATTCAAGTGGTACAAAATAAATCAGGTAAGAATATATGATTTGGGGCAGCTAGGTGGTGCAGTGGATAGAGCATGGGCCCTGGAGTCAGGAGTACCTGAGTTCAAATCCGGCCTCAGACACTAGACACTTACTAGATGTGTGACCCTGGGCAAGTCACTTAACCCCAACTGCCTCACTAAAAAAAAAATATATATATATATATATGATTCGACAGACTACTTTCCATCTTGGGGAGGAGGGAGGGAAGGCGGGGGGAGAAAAGAAAAATTTGGAACTAAAAATTCAGTGAAAACAAATGTTGAAAACTATCCTTATATGTAATATGTAATTGGAAAATAATAAAATAAATTTTTTTAATCAAAAAAAAATATGATTCAAAAAAGAGGTGATAAAGTCTTATAATGAACATTGGATAGTCCAAGTGTAACATTAGTACAAAGCTTTAACAAGGGTCAACCAACTGGTACTTCACCCAAGAGCACTGAGATATAGAAAGTATATGGTTTTAACACATGTACTCATTCAGCAGCATAGAAACACTTACTCAGTAACCAACTAAGAGCCTGAACCTAGTTAACAGAAAAATTCACTGAAATAGGAATATTATCATTAATTATATCCATCTGTATCATAATAACAGTTCACCATGCCCCCTCTTTGCCCTCATCTGAATTGGTCTCATTTGTATTTTTCCCATAATAAATTATAAAATTGGCTTGAGGGCATATAAAGTGCTGCTTTCCCCAGGCATCAAAATTGCTATTTATGGCTTTCTTATACATAAAATCTGACAAACTCTAGATCAAGAGGTTCTTGCCTGAACTTTTTCAAATAAATATTTTAATAATTCTATTTCAATATAGTTGGTTTGCTTTGTAATCCTCTGTGTTTTTAATGCATTTAAAAAACATTATTCTGATGAGTTCATAGGCTTCTAAAAATTGGCAAAATGGTCCGTGACACAAATAAAGTTAAGACCCCCTGATCTACAGAGGATCTATAAGAAGACAAGGAAGAGAGATGTGAAGGAATAAAAATGGGCTTTGATCTGTATCTCTGAAGAAAGCATGTACATCCATGAGATTATAGATCCATTGAAGAAATTAGAACAAATCAACACCATAATTCCTTGTAATGTGTATCCAACCTATGCTGCATATTAAAGAAGTCTATTATATCAATGTATAAGAAGGCAAAGTATTTATGTTTCTATCTTTGTTTAGATGTTCAAAGTCTCTAATTTTCATCATCATCATCGTAGCTCATATTTATATAGCACTGTAAGACCTATGAAACACTTCATATAAATTACCTCATTTGACACTCAGAACAATTATGTGAGACAAGTGGTGTTGTTGCTCCCATTTTTCAGGAAAACAGGCTGAGCACTTAAACGTGTATCCCAAGGAAACACAGTATTTGAGGCAGAATTCAAACACAGATCTTTTACACCACATTACCTTTCAGTGTCATAAGCACTAATCAAATGGTTATGTCCCAGTTGAGGACTGACGTAAACAAACTGAAAAGAGAACAATTCCTTGGCAAGATCTATGGTAGTTAACAGAAATGCAAGCATATTTTGAAGGACTAACAGCAGAACAAAATAGACAAACCTGAAAATTCCCCATGGTCTATAAGTCAAGTTAAGCATCTTTTCCTGTTTAGTACTTTATATATTCTTACCAAAGGAAAAGATGGAGTAATTCTTTAGTAAATGACTAACATTCAGTGATACCATTAGAGTTATGTCTTGGCTGAGAATAAGACACTTGAATCTTCTACAGTTAGACTTCCCAAGGACTTCCATCATACAGCCATTTCTGCTATAAGGGATCTACATACTAGCTTTCAACTCTGCTACAGAGATAACGAACAGCTCTATATAACTGCCTCTCACCACAGGAAGAAAATGACTAAGCTGCCAGTATTTTCTCAGATGGGATGAATATTTAAGCCAGCTGTGCTGAACAGAATGCCTAATAAGTATGGAATTGTTGACCTTCTCAAGTGTGCCCATTGACCACAGTAAAGCTCTTTTCTATTTCAGTAGCAAAAATTGACACAGGAATAGATTCAGGTTGTGACACTGTCTATTCTTACAACTTTTGGGGAAAAGCTGATCCCATAGTTTTTATCCTATTTATCATCTGATTCTGTTAAATATAATGTTCATCAAATCTTCCTGTGAGCCTAGTACTCTGTTTTACTAGACTGATTTTAAGGTGATCCTAGTTAAAAATTGGAAGGAAAAAATTAAGGTATCGACAGAAAACAGAGATTTGAGAACTGAAAATACCATGAACATCTTTTTTCCTTAAAGGAAGACTTTCTTAATTTCTCATAATCGGCATGAAACTGGAATGCCCACCAATATTCATAGGCACAATTCTACCTCTACTATTTGCAAAATAGTACAAATGCAAGATGTTGCAATTTCAGTAATGACCCACTCCCTGAACCACTAGTGAGTACCTGCTCTAGTCCACAAAGTCTTCCTACCTGAACATGGCCTCTAATATCTGGAGATTGGTCAAAAAAGATAAGGGAAAGTGCCCAGAGAAGTCACCTACATGAGATTGTTTTTTCCTACCTGAAGTATAGCTTCTGAACTGAGCCAACACTCATTCCAGAATTCTCTGCCATATCTTCTTAATAGTGAACCCACTATTTCCTAGAGCCTACTGTGAAATAGTAATATGCCCATAAATTTCTCTAGAATGATATCTTGTAGATTGTTGGGGGCCACACAGTGACTGATGAGAATGGGAAAGGTGCTACAAGATTGATGATAGGCAAGTATTATCATAATTTCCAAAAATAAAAGTCTGTAAGCCACAATTAAGTAAGCTTGAGCTAATTCCTGGTGAATTCTATAATATATTACTAAAAAAAAGTTGTTTTTGAGCTATTAGAAATGGAATAGATGATCACAATTAAACCAGCATGGATTAAGAACAATTATCAAATTAACTTTATTTCATTTGTAACAATTACTAGATTTCAACAAGATTCTCAAAAAAAAAGTCTCTCATTGGTGACCAAGATGTAGTCTTAAGAACTGAATTATAATAAGATTAAATAGTTTGGGAGTTAGCTGAATGGTTAAATGGGACTGGTAGGGGTCTCTAGAGGAGTACTCCAGGACTCTGTCCTTTGAACTGCTCTATTCAACTTTTTTATCAAAAACTTTTGGTGCAGATAAAAAGGGTAACTGAATGGAATTCAAAAGTTAAAGAAATTCTGAGCATGTTCATGGGAAGATGTAAATTACCTGTTTCAATAGGGGAAAAAAAAGATGTGAGAGATTGCTAGAACAATGTACTGGAGGAAACAGGAAGGAATAGATGATAGGTATAAATAGAAGGATTATAGCCTTCCCAAGTAATAGAGATGTTTATTCTTTTGTGGCCAGAGAAAGGGAGAAAAGATGGTAATGTTGCTGAGAAGTTCTGAGGAGTAGTAGGAGTAGCCTAAGTATGACCTCAATCTCTTCAATGAAGTAGAATGCTAGGTTATTAATCAAACAATCAAACATTTCTTACATTCCCTATCCTCAAGGAGTTTACATTTTACTGGCAGGATATAATATATACACAGATAATTAAATAAATAGTATAGGCAAAATTAACAAACAGTGATTAGATGTTGAACAAACAACTAGAAGAATCAAGAAGTGGAAGTTGAACTAAGCATTGCAGGGACCTAGGGGTTCCAAAAGACAGAGGAGACAAGAGAGAACATTCTAGCACAGAACATACTGTACAAAGGTTTGGAGGAAGATGATAGAATGATGTGGTTGGGGTGAGTGGCAAAAAGGTCAGTTTGTCTGGAATATCCAAGGAGAATGGTGAATAATCTAACTGGAATGAGATTGTGAAAGGAATAGATGCAAGAGACATTTAGCAGATAAAATAGATAAAACTTGCCAAATGGTTGGATATGGAAGGTGAGTGATGACTCACAGGTTATAAATTTGGTGATTGGAAGAATGGTAGTGCTGGACAAGTTAGGAGGAAGGGTGTGTTTGGGGGAAAGATAATGAGTTCTGGTTTTTTGTTTGTTTGTTTGTTTAGTGAGGCAATTGGGGTTAAGTGACTTGCCCAGGGTCACACAGCTAGTAAGTGTTAAGTGTCTGAGGCCATATCTGAACTCAGGTCCTCCTGACTCCGGGGCCGGTGCTCTATCCACTGTGCCACCTAGCTGCCCCCATGAGTTCTGTTTTGAACATGTTGAGTTTATAGTATTTATGGGAAATACAAGGGGATATGTCAAGAAAGCAATTTGAGATATGGGACCAGAGGGCAGGAAAAAGATAATACTGGATTGGTAGATCTTGGAGTCAAGTGCATAAAGATGATAGGTGAATCCAGGGGATCATTAAGAGAGTATATGTGGGGGCAGCTAGGTGGCGCAGTGGATAGAGCACTGGCTCTGGAGTCAGGAGTACCTGAGATCAAATCTAGCCTCAGACACTTAACAGTTACTAGCTGTGTGACCCTGGGCAAGTCACTTAACCCCAACTGCCTCACCAAAAAGAGAGAGAGAGAGAGAGAGAGAGAGAGAGAGAGAGAGAGAGAGAGAGAGAGAGAGAGAGTATATATGGGAGCAGCTGGGTGGCACAGTGGATAGAGCACTGGCCCTGGAGTCAGGAGGACCTGAGTTCAAATCTGACCTCAGACACTTGACACTTACTAGCTGTGTGACCCTGGGCAAGTCGCTTAACCCTCACTGCCCTGCAAAAAGAGAGAGAGAGAGATTATGTGTAGAGAGGAAGGATGGGATTTAGACAAAACCCCAAGAAAAAGTCCTAGGATACACTCACAGATAAAAAGTAGAATACAAATGATAAATATGCAAAAGAAACCAAGAAGGAGTGATCTAAAGGTAGGAAGAGAAGTATAAAACATATCACCAGGAAAACCCAAGGAAAGAATACCCAAAAGGAAGAATGATAAATAGACTCAACCCCAAGGAGGATGAGTATTGAGAAAAGGTGATTGTATTTAGCAATAAAGAGGTCATTGTTGGCATTAAAGAAAGAAATTTCAATCAAGTATTGAAGATGGAAGGATACCATATTGCAAAGGCTTGAGAATAAGTGAAAGGGTAAGAAAACAAAGTCAAGGAATGTGGACATCTTTCCAAGAGTTTGGCTATGGAAGAAAAGAGTTATATCATGATAACTTAAGGGCATAATGTAAATGTAAGCAAGTGATAGTAAGGCTGGTGGTGAGAGGAGAAAAGATAAGATTTTAAATAATTCCTGTGAAGAATAAGATAAGTAATTGATCACATTAGAGTGAAAGGATTATTAAGCAATGAACAGTCCTGCTGAGTTTATGCATCATGAATTTGCAATGGGTTGAATCAGTTAAATTTCATGACTCTCCACCGACATTTAGCAGCCACTGGAGCTACAGCAAAAAATCAGTTGGCAGAAATCACAGAGGGATGATCATTCAAAGGTCAAAAATAGCAAAAGTTCAGGGATACAGGGAATTTTGTGCTGGAGAATGAAACAACAGAGTGACCAACAACAAGATCAATCAGTATAACAATGGACTAATCTACATAACTTCTGAGGTCCCCCTATTTCTAATATTCTATGATTCTAAGATTTTAATCTTGAACTATCTAGTCTCAGCTAGGAGAGAGCACTGGACTTGGAATCAAGAAGACCTGAATTCAAATCTAGCCTTCAACAGTATGTGACCTTAGGCAAGTCAGTTAGCCTCAGCTGCCTCAGTTTCCTCAATTATAAAATAGGGATAATAATAACACATACCTCACTAGGTTGTTGTGAGAATATTTGTAAAGCATTTAGCACAGTGCTTGGTACACAGCAAGTATTTCTAAAATTCTTATTTTTCTTCCTTCCTTCCCTCATTCCTTTATTCTTTTTTTTCTATAATAACAGCCCTATATGATGGGCTGACTGATCTTCTGTGATTAAGGATACCATTCGATCCCATAGAAAAAGATTTATTTTATCCTTTGCTTTTTCTATTTATTTAATTATCCAATTATCCTATTTTATATCAGCTCTCAAAAATAGTTTATGATATTGCAATACCTTTCACCACTTTGTTAAGTATAATACACTACATAAGACTATTATTTGTAATATATAAGAGTAATTTTTGTTTGTTGTTCCTTTAACTTCTCTTTAACTCTTTCTCTCAACACTTTAATCTGGATTTTCAGACACAGATTACACATAATTTGCCCTAGGTATCTTAATCAAGCTGATTTTACTAAAGACAGAAAAAAAGAAAGCATTAAAAGTCCCTTCCTTTGCACAGTAATCCATCAACTACTGGTTTGGCGCATGGAATATGGGAAATAGCATACAGTTTCTTTTTCTGACCTTCATTTCTCCTTTCTATTTTAAGTTGGATAAACTTTAGGAGTTTGGGTTGGGGTGGCTAGAATCCAAGACACAAAACCACAAAAACAGGCTTCTAAAATCTGTGGAGCTTATATATAACCAAGGCTGTCTCTTCTTCCACCCTAGTTCTTTAGGTTAGCATTAAACTATATTAAATTAGAATGGCAATAATCTTTATTAATAATTTCTTTTTTTCTAGTCATGACAGAGATGTGAATGGCATGCCTAAAAGAAATGAAAATGAAATATAAAGTGGAAACAATGTACAGAAAAAAAAACACAAGTTAAATCCCTCAGGTACTTGTTTAGTATACTGAGGCAGCAATTTATCAATAATACTTGACTTCTTGGCACAGGCCTAATCTCAGGTGCCCTGTATAAAGGATGGATGAGATATATGGTCATTTTAATTAAGTAGTATTGGGTGGAGGGGTGGGTGGAGCCAAGATGATAAAGGAAAGGCTCCCAATAAATAATCCAAACACTCCATAAATAATGCCATAAGACAACTCCCAGAGCAGCCTAACCCACATAAGAACAGAGTGAGACTATTTTCCAGCCAAAGACAGCAAATGGGATCACCTGCTGTTCAGGCTGATAGAGGAGCTCAGCATGCATGGTCCAGACCCGCCCAGGAACAGACTGCGCCTCTAGAGACTCAGAGTCTTCAGTGCCAGCAGCTTCTTCTGACGCTTGGTTCATGGACTCGTGAGGGGGTTTGGTGGTTGGCCAGGATGAAGTGGCTGCAGTCTCTGCTGGATTTGGGGTAAAGCACCCTGGTTCTGAACCAGTGGGCCAAATCGAGTGGTGGCGGCCCAGTGGAGGAGGGGCACAGGAACACCAAGATTCTGACCATAGAGAATCAGATTTCAATCAGACATCTACTTCTGGGTTGAGATGAGTAGGCAAAGAAAATAGTGGACAATAGACAGCTTCTTTGGAAGAGGGGTAGACCAGAATACGCCCTGAGAAGAAGATAATAACAAAGTCAAAGCTCCAACATCCAAAGCTTATAAGAAAAATATAAACTGATCTCAGGCCATGGAAGCACTCAAAAGGGACTTTGAGGAGAAAGTAGTAGTTATAGAAAGAAGATTTAGATAGGTGAAGGAAAGAATAGAAAGGGAAATGAGAGCAATGCAGGAGAGTCATGAGAAAAAAGTCAACAGCTGGAAAAGCCAAATGGGAAAGGAGATAAAATATCTCTCTGAAGAAAATAATTGCCTAAGAATTAGGATTGAACAAATGGAAGCTAGTGACTTTATGAGAAAGCAAGACACAGTAAAGCAAATCCAATTGAATGAAAAACATAGGGGACAATATGAAATATCTCCTTGGAAAAACAGCTGACCTGGAAAATTGATCCAGGAGAGAGAATTTGAAAATCATTGGACTACTTCAAAACCATGATCAAAATAAGAGTTTAGACACCATCTTTCAAGAAATTGTCAGGGAAAATTGCCCTGATATTCTAGAAGCAGAAGGTAAAATAGAAATTGAAAGAATCCACCAATCACCTCCTAAAAGAGATCCCAAAAGGAAAACTTCCAAGAATATTATAACCAAATTCCAGAGATCCCAAGTCAAGGAGAAAGTATTTCAAGCAGGTAGGGGAAAAAAGGGATTTCAAATACTGTGGACCTACAGTAAGGATAACACAAGATCTAGCAGCATCTACATTAAAGGAACAGAGGGCATGGAATATGATATTCTGGAGGGCAAAGGAACTGGTACTACAGCCAAGAATCACCTACCCAGCAAAACATTATATTTCAGAGGAAAAAATGGGACTTCAGTGAAAAAGAGGACTTTCAGCCATTTTTGCTGAAAAGACCTGAACTGAATAGAAAATTTGACTTTCAAATGCAAGACCCCTAGAGAAGCATAAAAAGGTAAACAGGGAAAAGAAATCATGAGGGATATTAAAAGATTAAACTATTTTACATTCCTACATGGGAAGATAATACTTCTAACTCATAAGAACTTACTCAGTATTAGAGCAGCTGAAAGGAATATACTTAGACAGAGGACACAGGTGTGAATTGAATATGAAGGGATGATATCTCTAAAGCATTTATTTTTTGTTTATCCTTGGTTTTTGTGGGGCAAGAAGGGTGGAGTGGCTTATGTCTGGGGCCAGATATGGGCTCAGGTCCTCCTGGTTCCAAGGCTGGTGTTTGTCCATTGTGCCACCTAGCTGACCCTGATGACATCTTTAAAATAAAGTTATAGGGTAAGAGGAATGCACTGGAAGAAAGGGAAAGGGAGAGGTGGAATGGGGTAAAGTAGCTCACATAAAAGAAACATGAAAAAAAGCTTATGGAGTGGAGGAGGAAATGGGAACGGAGTGGGGGAGTGAGTGAACCTCACTCTCATCAGAATTGGCTCAAAGAGGGAAAAACATACACACTCAAGTGGGTATAGTAATATATTTTGCCCTAAGGGAAAGTGGGAGGGGAAGGAGATTGGGATGGGGGGGGAAGAGGCAAAGGAAGGGCAGATTAGGTGAGGGGGCAGTAAAAAGCATACCACTTTCAAGGAGGACTAGGGTGAAGGAAAATAGAAAATAGAGCAAATATCAACAGAGGAAGAACTGATAGTATCTGAATATAGATTGAAGTATAATTTTATGTGTTAGCTCCTCTTTCTACAGTTATTTTGTCTATTTTCTTTCACAACTTGACTAATGTGAAGATGTTTTGCATAACTGCACATGTATCACTTATATTGAATTGCTTGATTTCATAGGGAAGGTTGAGGAGGAAGGGAGGAAGAAAATTTAGAATGCAAAGTTTTAAAAAATCAATGTGAAAAGAAATTATGATCAGGAGGTATTCAGAGAAACCTGGAAGGACTTACATGAACTGATGCTGACTAAGAGGAGCAGAACCAGAAGAACATTGTGTACAGTAACAGCAACATTGTGTGATGAACAATGCTGATAGACTTGAATCTTTTTAGCAATGATCCAAAACAATTTGGGGGGGCAGGGCAATGAGGGTTAAGAAACTTGCCCAGGGTCATACAGCTGGTGTCAAGTGTCTGAAGTCACATATGAATTCAGATCCTCCTGAATCCAGGGCTAGTGCTTTATCCACTGTACCACCCAACTGCCCCAGATCCAAAACAATTTCAAAGAACTTCATGATAGAAAATGCTGTCAACATCCAGCAAAAAGAACTGTGGTTTACAAATGCAGATTGAACTATACTGTTTCTACTTTGGGGCTGGTTTTTTTTTCCTTCTTTTTTGAGGTATTTTCCTTGTGCTCTGACCCTTTTTTCACAATATGACTAATGCAGAAATATATTTAATGTGATGGCACATATATAACCTATATCAGATTGCTTTTTCTCTTGGGGAGGAAGTAGGGAAGGGAGGGTGGGAAAAAAATTTGGAACTAAAAATCCTATGAAAACAGATCTTGAAAACTATCCTTATATGTAAATATAAAATAACAAAATACTTTTATTAATAAAAATGAGAAGATTAGACTAAAAAAATTAAGTAGTACTCTAAATCATTGCATACACCATACTTCAAAAGATCCATGAATTTTTCCATTAGTACTACCATCATTAACAGAGATGTAAGTCCCTATATATCTTGGTAGATTGTCTTTGTTGAGTCGCTGCAGCATAAAAGGAGAGTGAGTTGTTCCCAAAGAGTGATGATGCTATACAGTGATGGTGGTTGTGGAAGAACTAGTATCAATGGAGAATAGCAAAAGTTATAGCCCTTGTGGACAGCAAATAATTGGTGGCCCCAATATGCACCAGCATGAACACTCTGCTCACAGACCCTAAGCCACCAAGAATTCAAGGTTTTTTAACAAAAATCTGTCAGTCAATATGTATATTGAAGTACCTTAATATGAGCACAAGTTGGGGGAGGAGAGGACAATTGTGAGCCATGCCATGAATTCATTGAAGAAGGAAGAAGAGTGTCCTGGATGTTTGATTGGGTCACAGATATGAGCCCTTAATAAATGCTTCTACATTTATTCAGTCAAAATTCTAGGAACATTGCTTCCCTGAAGAAAAAGGTGTATAACAGATAAGTTTTGATGGGGTCTTGGAGTTTGTTAATGGTGCTGCCCAAGAAGTAAAATACCATAATGGGAAAGTTTTAGAAAGCCAGAATACCCAAGAAGACTGTGCTCAGCATAGGCATGAAAATTAATAAAGGAGAAGATTAAGAAATGAGGGTAGAGGGGCAACTAGGTGGCACAGTGGATAGAGCACCAGCCCTGGAGTCAGGAGGACCTGAGTTCAAATCTGACCTCAGACACTTGACACTTACTAGCTGTGTGACCCTGGGCAAGTCACTTAACCCCAATTGCCTCACCAAAAAAAAGAAATGAGGGTAGAGGGGAAAGAAAACCAACTTTGTTTACTCCATAATTCTGCAAAAGCTTTACTGTGGGAGTAATTGCTATGCTACAAAAAATGAGGTTTGACCTAAACAAAAAAAAATTATACCTTATTTCCTTTGTTTTCTCTTTCTAAAAAGTTCAAAACATTATCCCAGGTATATTCCCATTTGCTTTTATAATACTCTGTTATGGCAGGTTCCTGATTTGTTGTAAAATGGTACAAAGAGATTAAATTTATCCAAGTTCAAATTTAGTTAATGTTTGTTTCTGGGATCAAAACACACCAAAGTCTCCAAATTTCTATCCAAGATTTGTTTTTCTGATAGTCCAGTGATTACAGACTTTTTGGCCTTCAAGACTTCATGGCTTGGCATAACTAAGGAGCATCATAGTACATAAATTTAGGGCAAGAAAAGTAGAGTAGGAAGAGTGAAGTAGCCCTAATGAGAACCTATTCACATCCCCACAAGTGATTTCTTGAGTTATTTTCTGACATCTTTCAGTCTGGCCACATTGTCATCATGTTGGGCATTGCATAGAAACAGAATCATAGGGTGAGGAGATTAGGAGCCAAGGTAAATTATTTGAATCTCCCAGCACCAAAGTCAGAACATGTAAACAATGCAGGTTCAACTTCCATCTCCTTTTTTTAATAATAAACATTTTTATTTAAAGCTTTGAGTTCCAAATTCTATCCCTCCTTTCCTCATCCCCTCATCCCCTCCCCTCTCCCTGAGGCAGTAAGCAATCAGATATAAGTTATAGATGTGCAATGAAGTAAAATATTACCATTTTAGTCATTTTGCATAAGAAAACTTGAATAAAAGAAAAATAACGAAAGAAAGTGAAAAATAGAATGCTTCAGTCTGTATTCAAGCAATATCAGTTCTTTCTTTGGAGGTGAAGAGTATGTTTCATCATCAGTCCTTTGGGATTGTCTTGGATCATTGTATTGCTAAAAATAGTTAAGTCTTTCACAGTTCTTGACTGAACAATATTGCTGTCACTGTACACAATATTCTCCTGGTTCTTCTCACTTCACTATGCATCAGTTTATATAAGTCTTTCGAGGCCTTTCTGAAATCATCCTGTTTGTCATTTCTTATAGCATGATAATATTCTATTACAATCATATACCACAGCTTGTTAAGCCATTCCCCAATTGATGGACATTCCTTTGATTTCAAATTCTTAGCTACCACAAAAAGAGCAGCCATAAATATTTTTGTACAAATAGGTCTTTTCTCTTTTCAGGGATGTCTTTGGGATATAAACCTAGCACTGTCAACTTCTACCTCTTGCTGTGATCTCCAACCCTCCCAAGGAAGAGAAATATTGATGTGGGACCTTCCATCTGACCAGTTAAACATGTTCCTCCCAACTCATACTGCACTTGTCTAATCTGATTTCAGGCTTCTTTTGAGAATAGGAATTATGTCTTCCACTCAATGGTTAACATTCTCACACCAAAAACACCTTACACATCCCAGTGATTCCGAACTCCTATAGTTCATCATCCAAATTCCATTCCCCAAACCCCCCACCAATTGATTCCTTATTTTCATTCACTTCCACAATCCTTTTCCAAATAAACATCACACACATTTTCCACTAAGTCCTCTGCAATTCCTGTTCCATAGGTAACTAACTTTGCTTCATCCTAAGTCTTTTTCTCTGCCACTCCTTCCATTTTCTAGCTATTACTGAAATTTCATAGCCTTTTTGACCACCCTTTTCCAATACTGACTGCACCTTCACTCATTCCCCTCAGCTCACTGACTAAAGTGGGGAAGTTGTATTACTCCTTTCCTTCCCATTGCCATTTTCAGATTCTCTTCTGACCTCCATCATTCAATAAGCTCTCCTCCTTTGAGATTCATGCTATTCATATCTACTATCCAATCAAAATCCGGAGACCCATTGCTTATAAATCCCCCAATTACTCCCTTTTCTTCCTCAATGATTTAAGTATATGGCTCACAACTTTTTTCTTCTCCCAAACTCCTGACTTCAGCATAAATATTGACTCTCTTTCAAACAGCTAACCACTCAGTTCCTCAACCTTCTCACTTCCTATATTCCACTCCTCCACTATACCTCAGCTACACAAAAATATAGTCATATACTTTATCTTGCCATTACCCAGAAATGTACCACCTCCATGCTCAAGAATTCTGAAATCTCTTAATCAAACCATAATCTATTGGCTTTTCACCTCCCTACTTGTCTTTCCTTTAAAAAACTTATTTGTCATCTATACTATGACCTCCAATCCTTTATTCTCTGCCAGCCATTTCCCCAGAACAAAATAATTTCTCCTGTTTTCCTTGTCTTGTGCTCTTAGTAAACCAATTGAATTCTACCTTATCATTCTTTCTCTAGTCCCTAGCCTCCTTATCATTTCACTGCTTGTGCCCTCTAAGCCTCAACCTTGGATCACTCCCACAATTCAGCACCTTTGCTCCTATGCATGTGCTGCTAAATAAAGGGGAGAAAATCATGCACCCATTCTAACTGGCTCCACTACAAATTTATGTTACATAACCTCAACTGGGCCCTCACTACTGCTAAGCAATTCTACTAATCAACTTTACTATTCCACTCTCCACATCAACTTTTCCAAACATTTTCATTCCTTTTCAAATCTTCCATATTGCCTCTACTCCCACCCTCTCAGCTAAAAAACATAAGCTTCATTTTACAGGGGGAAAAAAATGAAGTCATTCACTCAGAGTTCCCTCTTGTCTCCTCTTCCTCAATTCACCTCACTAATATGCCTTCTGCTACTATCTTCTCTTTCACCCCTATAACAGGATGAGGTCACTTCACTTCTTACAAGGGTAATCACTCTACTTACTCAAATAATCCCATTCCATTGTGGCTCCTTTAAAATATTTATCTGCACTTTATCACTTATTTTCAATCTTTCCCTATTAGCTCATTCTCTATTATCTATAAACATGCCCTTGTCTCTCCCATCCTGGAAAAAAAAAAACCTTACTTAATCCTTCCATCCCAGCTAACTATTGTCCTCTATCTCTTCTGCCTTTTGTGCCTTGCAAAGGACATGTAAAATAGGCACCTCCACTTTCTTCTCACTCTCTTCTTAACCTCTCACAATCAAATTTCTGCCTCATTGTTATACCTAAACTGCTCCCTCCAAAGTTATTAATGACTCTTAGTTGCCAAATCCAGTGGCCTTTTCTCAATCTTCATTCTCCTTAACCTCTCTGCAGCCTTTGACAATGCTGATCATTCTCTTCCATGATACACCTTTCTCTCTAGGTTTTTGGGACACAATTCTATCCTGGTTTTCCTGCTACCTTTCTGAGAGTTCCTTCTTAATCTACTTTGGGAGATATATAGCTTGTTTATACATATTTGCTTGCTTATTGTCTCCCTCATTAGATTGTTGGCTCCTTGAGGGCAAGACTGTCTTTTGCCTCTTTTTTTGTATTCTCAGTATTTAGTATAGTTCCTGGCACATACTAGGTGTTTAATAAATGTTTATTTACTACTTCCCAGCCAAATAAACTGTGATTTTAACAACATAGTGAATTTCCAGGGTGGAAACTTCATCCACTTGTGCAGATCACTATCAATCTCTGGCTAAATCCATAAATCTCAGAGGGTTACCTGCAGCAAATGAAAGTTAAGTGACTTGTCCAGGGTTTTATACCTATTGTCAGAGGTGGGATCGAATCTATATCTTCCTGACTCCAGACAGCATCATCTACAACATCAGGCTGTCTCTTATCAAAGTATTTAGCCAGTGAATTCTATGGAATCCCTTCCCCAGAAAATATTAAAAATCATTTTGCCTCAGAATCCCACAGGATTTATACTGATTTTTTTCTGTGAAATACTAAAAAAACAAATAAATAGTGTTTCTACGGATTTAAAACAAAATCCTCATGAGATTCTACTTCCTTTTCTTCAAGTTCATCAAAGGTAAAATTTTATTTTGTTTTATTTTTTTAAGTCAGGTTCAATGTGTTCAAATTGCCCAAATGCTTTTCTACCTACTCTGAGTAGATGTTAGGTGACTGACACCCAAAGTCACTATAAGAATTTCTTTCTTTATCAAACTGTCAGTTTTGTTGTTGGTATATGTAGACCCAGTCTCTAAGGAACACCTCTTTCATGAGTTAGTTTACTTTATATACAACAATACAGTTGATGACAGCCTAGAATCCTGAAGCTCAAGAGCCTTGGGAATAGCAATGCTTCTATCCCATTATCCTCAGCAATAATTCTGGAAAGCAACTCCTGTGTAAATGCATCCTGGCAACTGCTCTTACAAATGTTATAGGCACAAAAACTGGAGACCTAGGAAAGAATGTTCTTGCTATGAAAGTCCTTGGTGCTATCAAATGGCTCAGCATCAGAAACTGTTATTTTATTAGGAGAAACAACATTAAAGGAGAAACATCAACATCTTCTCTGCTACTGTACCCTAAGGACCATGGGATTTTTCCAGCCAACACTGGTAAAACCTTTCATATGTATTGTCTCCCCCATTAGACTGTGAGCTTCTTGAGAACAGGAGCTGTCTTACTTTTTCTTTTATATCCCCAGCACTTAGAATGGTGCTTTACCCATAATAAATACTTAATAAATGCTTTATTCATTCATTTGAATCATTTTGAATTTCAAAAAGCCAGATATTTAGGGCCCTGGTTCTAAGGTACTTCTTGTCAGGAATCATGAAAGATAACTTCAATTTGGAGGATGATCTGTGTTCTAATCCAAACACACAAATCTGGGTCATTTCTATGTCACACCAAACCTAGAATCTATTGGCCAAAAGGAAAACTAAATCTACAACTGTCAACAACTTACACTACTCTTCCCAGATTTGTAGCCCTTAACCCACCCAAGAAAAATGGGTGGGAAAGTAAATAGGAGCTTATGTGAAATATTAGTCAAGTAATAACAAGCATCATACTAGGACATTGATAAGTATGTTATGATAATATTCAACAAGATAGTCAAAGCAGTAGGCCTCTGGGTATCAATGTCCCTTCTTGCCAAAGCTAATCTTTCTACCTGAGGTGCCCTTTATCCCATTACTTCTTTTTGTTGTTGTTGTTGTTGTTGTTTTTTTGGTTTTTTTTAGTGAGGCAATTGGGGTTAAGTGACTTGCCCAGGGTCACACAGCTAGTTAAGTGTCTGAGGCCGGATTTGAACTCAGGTACTCCTGACTCCAGGGCCGGTGCTCTATCCACTGTGCCATCTAGCTGCCCCAATCCCATTACTTCTTTAGGCTATAATCCCATCAATTATCTTCTATCTTTGGGCAAACTACTTGGTGCAGTGGATAAAGCACTGGCTCTGGATTCAGGAGTACCTGAGTTGAAATCTGGCCTCAGAAAGTTAACACTTACTAGCTGTGTGACCCTGGGCAAGTTGCTTAACCCCCATTGCCCTACAAAAAAAAAATTATCCTTTCTTTTTTTAATCTTAAACCTTGCCTTAAACTATCTCCAAATATATTTATTTCTCCTACTCTAATCCAAAACAAAACAAATAAATAAGATTCAAAACCAACAGCAGAACTCTCCTTGATCCTGTTACCTCTTCAATGTACCCACTTATTGAAGTTGCCTGACTAGGACTATAATCCACACATTTTTCTGTCCCCGTAAGCCTGAGCATCTTTACAGTATTAAATCTATTAAAAGAAAAAAATTTGAAGTTTGGATACTTGTTTGAAACTTTTTGGCTGAGTAATCAGGCAAGAGATCTCTCAAGAACAGGCTTTAGTGCAAGGTTTCTATTTTAAATGGCTTTCTTGGACCGTATTTCAATTTTTTCACATCAGGGCCCAGGAGAACTCTGGTTGTACAGAAATGTGCTGTTTTACTTTTCATTTTTAAAAAGGTTAATGTTCAGTCAAAGATATGGGAACAAGGTTAGGCCTATTTGAATTTTATTCTTACTATTTCTTTCATCTTCAATATCAATCTCCATTTTCAATTACTTAAGCTCAGTTCAAGAGTTAAAATTCCTTGGGCTATAGAATTTAAATGGTCAGAAGTATGTCCAAATGGCAACTGTAATACTTGGAGACTTATTTTAATTTCCTCCAGAGATATATTCGTTACCTTGACCCAACAACAACAAATCACAGGACCTTCTAGAAAAAGATAATGATTGATTGATTGAGGGAGTGCAGGGAGGGAGAATTTTTTCCTACTCTTCCCAATAAGAATCAGAGAGGATGTACCAGAAAATCCAGCTATAATTTCCAATATTTCACAAATGAGTGAAAAGCAATAGGAGGGCAGCTAGGTGACTGGCCCTGGATCCAAGAGGACCTGAGTTCAAATCCTGCCTTAGACACTTGACACTTACTAGCTGTGTGACCCTGGGCAAGTCACTTAGCCCCCATTGCCCCACCCCAAAAAAGCAATAGGAAATTTGGAATTTTAAAAATTATTTTTGTCAACAAAATTATTTTGTTTCCATCAACTTAGTAAACTAGCATTTATTAAGCACATACTATGTGCCAGACGCTGGGTTAAATGCAAAGCAAGGCAAAAAAAAATCCCTGTTTTTAAGGAGTTTATAATCTAATGGGGGAGGCAACATGGAACCAACTTTGTACAGACAAGATATACAGGATAAATTGGAGATAATCAACAGAGAGACTGATTGTGGCTGCTGTTGATCAGTTGTTTTTTAGTCATTTCTGACTCTTCATGACCCCATTTGGGGTTTTCTTGGTAAAGATACTGGACTGGTTTACCATTTCCTTCTCCAGCTCATTTTACAGATGAGGAAACCAAACCAAATGAGGTTAAGTGACTTGCCCAGGGTCACACAGCTAGTAAATGTCTTGATTTGAACTCAAGAAGAAAAGTCTTCCTGTCTCAAAGTCTGGCGCTCCATCCAGCCATCTAGTTGTTCAACAGAGAGAAGACTTTGATTATTAGAAATCATAGGTGATTATCCTTTCAGGATGACTTTTGTATATGGAAATTGGAGCATTAACAGATATCTTCTTTCATTTCTAAATTTTCTAAGTATCCTGAATCCAGCAAGCTTAACTTTGGAACAGAAATATTATGTCACATTCTTGGATGTCAACTTTAGGTTTTGAAAGTCATGATTCCACAAAGTTTTAGCTTATTACACACACACACACACACACACACACACACACACACACACACACACACACACACACATAATACTTTGGACTCTCTTTTACCAATTCCATAGCCACCTTCTATAATACAAGTTTTATGAAAACTCCACTGTACAAAATTAAAATGTCCTTTTCAAAGTTAAGGATTTTAAACTCCCTCATGATCTTAAAAAGTAATTAGGGAGGCAGCTAGGTGGAGCAGTGGATAAAGCACCAGCCTTGGATTCAGAAATACCTGAGTTCAAATCCGGCCTCAGACACTTGACACTTACTAGCTGTGTGACCCTGGGCAAGTCACTTAACCCCTACTTCCCCGCCAAAAAAAAAAGTAATTAGGACATTCAGTATTTACTATTATAGAATTTCAGGGTTGGAAAGACCTCAGAGGTCATCTAGTCTAATCAGTCTTGAATAAAATTCTCCTTTATCATGTCCCTGATGAATTATTATCTGGCCTCTGCTTGGAAATTTCTATGGGAAGGGCCCCTATGACATCCCTACACAGCCCCTGTCACTCTTAGGCAGCCATCCTTGCTAGGAAACCTTACCTTCATCAAGCCTAAATCTGACCCTTGGAACCTTCCACCAATTACTTTAAACTCTCTTATCTGGGGCCAAGCAGAACAAATTTAATCATTCTTCTGTGTCTTTTAAATATTTGTTGATAGCCATTATGCCCCTCCTTGCTGCCAAGCTGTCTCCTATTCTGGCTAACTAACCCTAAGTCCTTCAACAAATCCTAATATGACATGATCTCTAGTCCTTTCACCAAGCTGAATGTTCTCCTCTGGACCTGATCTTTGCTGTCAATGTTCTTCCTAAAATGTAGTACCCAGAATTGAATACATTACTCTCCAAATGGCTTAACTAGGGCAAAATACACCAAGATTTTCACCTTCCTTTTTCTGAATATCATGTTTCATTTAATAATGGAGTCTAAAATTATTAGCCTTTTTGACCACTATGATACATCATTTGGTTCATTGGAATTCATGAAAAACCTTATTTCTTTTTCACAGTTTTCTAGATGTTCCTCTCTCATCTTATACCTGTGCTGTTAATGATTTCTTTAATCCAAATGTAGAACTTTACATTTATCCCTATTAAATTTCACTGAAGTAGCCTGGCCTTCTGGACCCAAGGAGAAGAAAAAAAATCTAATAACTATTTTGACAGTCCTTCAAATATTTGAAAATAGCTGTCATCCCTTCCCATTTCCCCAAGTTTTCATTCTAACCTGTCAAGATCTCCATAGATATCAACTAACTATTCCTCAACAGGTGAGCTTTGCTTATGAGCTTTCTGTCATCTACAAATTGACAAGCATGCCATTTATTCCTTCATCCAAGTTGACAAAAATATTGAACAGCAAATGATTGATCCATGGAACACTCCATTTAAATTAAGGGTTGCCAAAAGTATGAGTGCAGTTCAGTTATAGGACATAGGACTTGGAGTGGGGGAGTAACAGAAATAATAGTTTGGACAACAAAAACCAAAGCAATGAATTGATTGATGAGCATGCAATCCAACAAGTGCTAGGCACCATGCTAAGCTCTGGGAATACAATGACAAAAGTGAAATAGTGCCTGTCATCACAAAGATAACCTTTTAATGTGAATAAGTAAACATTAGCTCTCATCAAGCCATCCCAGGTAGCAAATATCTACAATGCCTTCTCATCTCAGTGATATCTAGCAAGAATATTCTGTATATGAATTGAGAATATACTTGAAACACAAGACAAGAACAAGCAGACTTTTGTAGATTATTTTCTGCATCTGACTAGATCTTGCTATATTTCTTATTTTTTTTAAAAGAATTTCTGAATAAAATGTATCTTTGAAGACCCTTCCCATAAACATATCAAAATCATATGTAACAATGATTATGTGATTATGAATGCAATCATTCAGGGACCCATTAAGAATGAACATCAAACAAGGCATAAAACAGGGAGATGTCCCTTCCACAATCTTCACCAGTGTTATGGAAGAGGTCCTAAAGAAAGTACAAACTAAGTATAGATGATTAGGTTCTCTATTTACATATGACATTGTATTAATTACATTAAGCCCCTACAAAGTGTCCTCAGTGAAATCTGCAACAACGCCAGAGATTGGTCTAACCAGATACTCTCATGTATGAAACATTACATATAAAAAGGTATATTGCAGGCAGCTCACTGAATTTGTCCATCAATATTTATATCTTAGCTAGGTATTGCAAACAGACACTGACACAGGCTCAAATTTGAACATGAGGGGGAACTCAGACGATCACATTTGGGAAACTGAGAAATACTTTCAGTTATTCCCTATACCAAAACCCCATCTCTTTCATACTAATATTCTCTCATTTATTCTCTATAAATGTCACAAAATGCCATAGTCTTAGAAGAGTTTAAATGCTAAATTGCCCAGAAGCCATAGAAAGGAGTATGGTAGGCATATCCAGGTCATAGTTGCCAATGAAGAAGTGATATAAAAGAATATTGAGATTCCAAGACAAGTTATATGAAAAAATGGAACAGGATGGTCCAATTCATTAGCAATAATGAGAGATAATAAGCCTAAATGCTACACTGCTACCTACAGGATATTAAAGAAGCCAGAGAAAGATCTCCCCCATATAAATTTTATATGGATAGCTTATAGAACAACATGGACAAGAATAACACAGGATGAGAAGATATAGGGGCATTATGATCTGCATCAATGGAGGAATAAAATCAGGAATATACCAAAATGCCAAAAGTTAAGGGCCATCTATTGATTTATTAATATGAAATATCCCATAGTCCTCAACAATTATAGTTCATTATAGAAGCTTCAGGGGGTTGATAGACCAGGGGAATGTTATGTTGTCTTCTCCTCCATAATAGTCACATTAGGGTTCTGAGACTGACATGATTGATATCTTCTTGGGAGCAAGATGGGCATAGGCATTAGGGACTCAATTTTTTCCCAAAGATAGAGTAAATTATACCACCTGATATCAAGCCAGTCTAATCAACAAGCTTTTATTTTCTGCTATGTTCCAGGCATGAAAAGCACTAAGGATACAAAAAGAGGCAAAAGAAAAAATAGTCTCTGCTCTAAAGAAGCTAATGATTATCAAGTATTTTTGGTAAACAAAATCAAACAATTGGGGAATTTTTATTCAAAATAATCTTTTGATGGATTTAAGGCCATTTCAAGGGAGTCATGTGGGATTTCTTTAACAAGTGCCCTTGAAATTTCAGAAATACATCCCCAGCCTCTTCAGTACAGCAAGGTTGTTTGACCATGAAGATTGCCATTGTGGAAATAGCAGGCAATCATAAAGCTAGAAACATCCAAGGTCATTATTCTCCACTGGGCACAAGACTCTATGTTAAAGTGGTTTTAACTAGCGGCAAATATGCCATTATAATTTGTCCCTCCAGTCAGAGGAAAAGAATTCATGTTGAAGGTTTGGATTCTCCTTCAGGGGTTGGTTGTATTATTGCTGGTATGGTTACGAATAAATGATCCTAAAATAGTATAGCCAAAGCTTAAGTACTTTACGAGTAAATCCCAAGCATCAGGGGGGCCCCACAAGTGGCTCTAAACTCACATGTATTCAGGTCCAGACCTAAATCCAAGACAGATCAAGACCTCTTTGACTGGTAAATACCCAAGCTAGATTTCTCCAGGAATATGTCTAAAATTAACAAAAGCCAAAGTGTTTAGATAAGGCTCATGTCCAGGACTTTTCCCAAATATGGGTATCAGCATCCTTAAATTCATAATAGGCATTCACCATACAATATGGATATCAGGCATAAGAATGCAAAGACAAAAATAATAAAGTCGCTGACCTCAAGGTCAAGGAGCTCACAACACTGTTTCTTTATATTACAAAGTAAAATATTTACAGATTAATGATTTCTTCAGACAATCACAGCTCCCTTCCTTTAAAGCTATGGTCAAGATGTATATGTAATTTCATAAGAATCAAGCTTATAAAAATATTGTTACTTGCATATGTACTCATAGACAAGTTATTGAAAAAATTATCACATTAAGTAAAACAGAGGAAGAATAGACTTGAGTCAAAAAAGAATTTATACGAGTCCTGGATTTTCTCAACCCAGAAAAATCAGACTTTTATTGTAAATCATCCAAAGTAACAGAACATTTGGATGGGTTGATGAGCACACGAAGCTGACAAATTTATTGACATGAATGGAACAGCTGAAATAGTAAGGTGAGGACACACTGTGATTTCCAGGAAAAAAGTTTACACTTCATTGATGATGAAATGTCAAGGATAATTTAACAACTTACTGTGGTTTCATACTATAGTCAATTTTTTAAAAAAGAAGACAAAGCAGGAAAGTCAATGTTAGCTTAAAATCCAAAAATAAAAAGCAAATGTACATAAAATTAAGAGGAAGATGAGGGAAATAAATTAGTTCTGCAAAGAAGGAAACCATCATGTATTAAAGTCAATGAAAGGTCACAGCTGAAATTCTTATATGAGAAATAATTGCTGTCACAGCCATGGGAGAGAAGATTTAAAATGTTTGGTCTCCTTGTGAATCTGCAGGAAAATCAATGCACCTGCATCAGTTCCTCTAGAAATCACTGAATTTAAAAAATAATAATAATAATTACTATAAACTAATTCAAGCAATACAAAGTATGAGGTTAACTCATTATTAATTCTATTCTCCATACTCATATTTCTTTTGGTTTCAGGGTAGAAATTGGCCTAAATGGTAAGCCTGCAGTAAGTAGTCACTTACAAATCTAATTATCTAAACACGAATATATCCCTTGCAAATATAGCACGTTATCATATCTTCAATTAATATTTTCTACCAACTAATGCATCACGAACCAAACTGACATCTCTTTTGAACTTTCATAAGTCAACAACCTCTAATAACTAGATAGAAAGTTATCCTGACTCAAGCGTTTTTTAATCCAATTGTCCTTTGATTCACTTAAGCTCCTGTGTGGGTACAATACAGGTGGTTCTATTTAAATGAAAGAGATAGATAAAAATAAGATAATATTTGTAAAGTACTTTGAAAACCTTAAAATAATATGTAAATGTCAGCTATTTTATTATTATATTAGAACTGGAGACAGTATATTTCTGCAGGATCTGTGCTCTTCATTTTTTGTCAAAATAGTGTATCTCAGAGCCACAACCAGGCAAGGAAACTGACACTTCATCCAACGGTATTGAGTTTAGATGATGCTAATGACACTTGCAGTCATTTGACAAGCTACAAAGAACAGATATAAGCAACTGTTTAACAAGAATGGTTAGTTAAAATAAGAAATTATTAGATGATGGACTGTAGTAAACTTCTAGGCAGGTTCCAGAGCTGAGAACCATTCCTAGATCTCTATATATGCTTCATTTCTCTTCCCCCACTTAGAATTTGTGGTGCTTGCCCAGGTATAAAAATCTCTAACTATAGATCAGGGGTATATATGAAAGATAGGGTAGAGCAGTAGATAAAAGGCTAATGTTGGAGTGAGAAAAATTAGAAGTCCTGCCTTGAACATGTAATAGTTGTGTGTCCTTGGACAAGTGACTTAACTTTTATCTGCCCCAATTTCCTCATCTTTATAATGGGGATAATAATAACACCTACCTCCCAGGATTCTTGTGAGGATCAAATGAGATAATATTTGTAAATTACTTAGTCCAGTGCCTGGCACATAGTAGGCACTATATAAATGCTAGTTATATCATCATCATTACTGTTATTACTGTGGGATCATGGGGAAATCACTTAACCTCTCAGTGTCTCCACTTTCTAAGACTGTAAGTTACAGATGAATTGCCAATCTGCATCATTGGAGGGATTTTCCATACAAGAGAGCTCCCTCCCCTTGCCAGTGAAATCATAAGTTCTGACAAAAAAAGTATATATTTTCTTATGTATATTATATATTATAACAGAATTCAGACTGACAGATTGCACAGTACACCAAACAGAAATTTGGATATACTTAAATTCTTTCTTGTATCAAGAGAGAGAAAAACATGCATGGGTTTGTTTTTTCCTTCCTTTTAAAATGCATTTCAAGTGCTCAAGAGAGCATATCCTGAAAATTCTGAGCAGTAACACAATTATTTTATTTATATACAGTCACTGAAAGCTTTAAAATAGAATCTGCCTTTGTTGAGCTTTCTACTATATCTGAAATGTCCTCCATTTTTGTCTCTTCAATTTCTACTCTCCTTTAAATCCATCTTAAATGTCAGCTCTTCCATAATGCTTCCCAGATCCCTGCTCCCTCCACTGCTAAGAACTGTCCTTTTACTTTTGCCATACCTCATATAATACTTATTAAACCTCTTTCCTCTTATTATATAATAACATTTGTTATAGTTATCTTTGTGTCTTGTCTCCCTTCCTATACTGTAAGCTTCAGAAGGATAAGAGTGCTCTCTTAACTGCCTTTCCACCAGTTATAAATGGTAGGCTACAAAATGTTTGTTGAAATTGTTAAATTTTAATTTTAATTCTTCTAAATTATACTCACATGATATTATTTCATTATTGGTTCTGGTTATTGGGGGTGTTTTTCTTAGAAAACTAATATTTAATTGGGAATATTCAAAAATATAAAATTTTAACCAAACCCCTTGGGAAGTAAGGACTGATGTCTTTGATATGGTTGTTGAGTTGGTTGTTGCCATGATTTAGTTAGCCTTTCTATATATCAATATTTGATGAGTCCTTTCTTTAAACAGTAATGGAAAATTAAGTTATAATTCAGTTGAGGTTGAATGCATATGAGAATTCTATTCTATCAGAAAAGGAAGTCCAAGTCAATGCTAACCACTTAAATAATCAATCTAAATGCATTGATATATCCATCTTTGGAAAGAGTTCAACTGGAATTTAGCCTTAACAAAAGCTATACCCTATTAAAAATTGGTCCGCACACTATCATCAGTCAATTTATCCAAATCTCTAGTGCAGGAGTCCACAAACTATAGCCCATGGACAAATCTGGCCCACTTCCTGCTTTTGTAGAGCCCATGAGCCAAGAATGGCTTATAGGTCAGATATGTTCCAAAGCCTATAGTTTGCTAACCCCTGCCTTAATAAATCTTTGTTCTCATAAATGTGAATAGTCCATTCAATAATATATATCTCAACCTATCCATGCCTTTCCATTCTGTGCAGTTCTCATCGATGTACCATCAGTTCCCCAGTTACTATTTGGAGCTTTGAGTTCTTTTCACAGAGAGCATAGAAATGGAGTACACAGGCTATCTACTGGTAACCTCTCTTGCTTTGTGACTGAACCATCTTAGCTAAACAAAAGATATTTGAAGATAGATTTAGAAGGATGACAAGTAAATTAAAAATGGAAAATATCTATAAAGATTTTTAGAATAATCTTATTACCATCAAGGACAATAAAGCCACTATACTTATATTCTAACATCATAGTCCCAGATGTCATTGGAGAAAAAGAAGATAGGAAAAACAATTGGGCTAGATCAAGTATGCAAAAACAAAGAAGTTCCATGCTTGAAATGACACAAATTTGAGGGCATTAAAGGGATCAGTTCTCAAGAAGAAGATACCAAAAGTATAAGGGGAAAAAATCTGGCATGATTAGTTGGGTTGTTTTTAAGTGACAGAGATCAATAATTACCAATACATAGGACTACATTCCTATTTTCTTCAAGTATAGTCTATACATGAATTGAGAACATTCTTGATAAGGTTATGAGAAGAAACTAGGCAAGCTTTTAAAAGTCATATTCCACAATTTAACACATTTTCTTATTCGCACAATTGAGTGAAAGACGTAAAGCAGAGATGTCAAGCACTCTACCCAAGGGGGCCTTATTATTGCAGCCAGCATCATCCTCATGTGGAGGAACCAGATTATAATGTAATTGGAAAATATTTAACCAAAATAAATAAAAATAGAACAAAGATAATGGTAATATGTGGTTTTCTGAGTCAATATGCAGCCTGCAGTGATCCTTATCTCCTATTTGGGTCCCCTATTTCTAAGGTTAATACCACTAGGGTAGAGGATAGATAGATAGATAGATAGATAGATAGATAGATAGATAGATAGATAGATAGATAGATAGATAGATAAGAACCCATTGTATTTATTGATTGATAGACAACTTACAGTTATATTAATATCATAATAACAGCTAACATTTACATAGCACCTACTATATGTTAGACACCGTTAAGTGTTTTATAAATATTATCTCATTCAACCCTCACAACAACCTGGGAAGTAAGTGCTATTATTATCCCACTTTAACAGATGAGAAAGTTGAGGCTTTCCCAGGGTCATATGGCTTGTAAATGACTAAGACCAGATTTAAACTCAGGTCTTCCTGAACCCAGGCCCAAATGTACCACCTAGCTGCCCCATATGGTTGTCTAAGTTTCTCAAAGTCAGAGACCATATCTACTACTTCAAACTTCATTGATTTACCATTAATAAGCATATATTTAACATAGCATATAATTAGTACATACAATAATACTATATATCATACATATATGCATATATAATTATATATACACACATACACACACATATATATGTGTATGTATATATTATATACATATATATGTGTATGTGTACATATATACATATATATTATATACATATATATTGTATATGTATATGTATAATACATATATACATATATATTAATGTATATATTATATGTGTGTGTGTATATATATATATATATATATAAAATCAGTGAGCTTTCACAAGAACCAATGAAGTATAGAAAAAGAGAAGGTACATTTCTTAGCCTTCACCAATACTTCAGTTACACTATCCCCCTTTCTCAATTTCAGCCCCTTTGTTAAACAATTCAATTCTTCATTTTCCTCTATTCTCAAATCTTTTGCTCCTTTGTTGTATCACTAATCACATTTGCCAAATCCTAACTTTGGATTATTTTCAATATCTGACTCCTCCAATCCCACCCATGCTGCTTAATTAAGTCACACAACTGCATTGACTGATTCCACTTCAAATTTGTTATTTAATCTCACCTGGACCCCTCACTACCACAAAATAATACTTTTTCTCTTCCCTAAGTGATTCTCTATCCTACTTACTGCAATGGCTATTCCATAATTACTCTCCTCTTCTAAGTCTTCCCTTATGTTTTCTCCAACAAATCTCATCTTTTTCTCTCTTGTCTAGCAAATTGTCCCCACTAATATCTCTGCTTTCTCTCTGATCTTCGATCTATCCTTATCTATTTGTTTCTTTCCTACTGTGCAATTTACTTAGATGAAAGATAATAAAAACAAGCACAAGAAAGTAAGGAAAATGAAAACACAGGGAGGGAGTTAGCAAAGGAAAAGAGGTGAGGAGAGAATGAGGTACAGAAGGGGGAAGGGGGAGGGAGGAGAAAGAGTGAAAGAGGAGAGAGAACAAGAAAGGGGAAAAGAATGAGTTACAAAAAAAGGAGAGAGAGAGAGAGAGAGAGAGAGAGAGAGAGAGAGAGAGAGAGAGAAATTCATTCACCAAGCACTCTGTGGTTTTGCCTGAAATGATAAAGAAAAGTGAGTTTCTTCAATTATTTCAACAGGCAACAGGGAGTCCCTGATATTTGAGAAGAGAAAAGCCAGGAATATTCCTCACTTATGGATACTTGGAATAAACACAAGGAACTCACTGTCCCCATCATTCCAAAAGAAGTGAAAGGATAATTTGATTGTGCCAAAGCAGACAGACCATCATCAACAACAAACATTTTGCTTGTCTCATCTTCTGAGAGAAATTATAGCCAAGAATACCAATGGCAAATAATGTTTCTCATAAAGAACATCACCAAGTCTCTGACATCTTCACAAGTTGGCATATTTTCACTATGTGAAATATCAGCTAGAAGCCTGTCATAACTGTCCACATGTTAATTTATCTTTCTTGGGCAGAAAAATAGCTGAAACAAGTTTTCCTGAAAATTATTCCATACTTAAGGGACCCTGAAGCTAACCAAGGAAACTGTCTTCTTCAATTTGTTTTCCCAAATGCCCATTCTAGTAATTAGTGGTTAAACATCTCAATCTCTCAGACTCTCTGGATTTGTCCTATTTCTGCTTGTTTCTCATGTCTAGAGAAGAGTAGATGGATCATTGGACAGTACTTTCGAATTGATTTGTTTATTTATTTAAGGAAGACCAAATTTGTGACCTTGTTGCTACTTAGGGTTGCCAACTAAACAGGCTTGCCATGGCATTCTTTCATATATTCATTATGCCCACAGGCACTTAATTTAAGATAAGACTACAGAAGGCAATAATGCTCAGAGTAAGCACACACACTAACAAAAAACTGTGACATCTGAAATAGAAGTTGCATATCTAAAATCTAAGGAATGAGGGCAATAAACCAATAACCCTAATTGATCATGAATAAGGTAGAAGTGATAGTGTCTATGACAGCATCACCTCCACTATCAGTATGTGAAGATTGAGCAGTGGTGTACTGGAACAGGTGCCTATGGACCCAATGTTAAATCTTCATTGTGAGTTTTTATTCCTCAGAAATCGACAAAAGCTACAAATCAAGACTTTGTTTATTCTTTTGTTAATTCTTTAGACTTAAGAAAGTAATGGAGAAAATGTTAATAATGCAGATTCGAGGGCAGCTAGGTGGCACAGTGGATAGAGCACCGGCCCTGGAGTCAGGAGGATCTGAGTTCAAATCCAGCCTCAGACACTTGACAACTTACTAGCTGTGTGACCCTGGACAAATCACTTAACCCCAATTGCCTCACCAAAAAAAAAAAAAAAAAAAAAAAAAAGATAAAAACAACAACAATAATGCAGATTCAACTTAAAAGTGTTTGTGTGTGTGTGTGTGTGTGTGTGTGTGTGTGTGTGTGTATACATTTTTTAAGACCTGGTAGTCAAACATTTATCAATACAGCCCCAAGATTAGGGATCCGTAATGGAGGTCTTCTCAGTTTTAGCATTTGCCAAGGGAACAATGTTGCTAGCTAAGACATTTGCTTGAAATAAGTAGTTTCTTAGAGTGTGGCGGGGAAGGAGGGATAAGTAATTCAGTGCCATTCCACTAAGCCCTCCTCCAAATGAGCACGACATCATCAGTCATAGAATCACAGAATTTGAGAGTTGAAAGGATCCTCAGCAGCTGTCCAGTCCAACTTATACAAGATAGAGTGTCACATCCTTATGTAATAATAATAAAAGCTAACATTTATATAGTACTTACTATATGCTGGGCACTGTACTGTTACACTTTACAAATATCATTTCATTTGATCCTCACAACAACCCTGAGCAGTAGGTGCCATTATTATCCCCATTTTACAGATGAGGAAACTGAGTCAAACAGAAATTAAGTGACTTGCCCAGGGTCCTCCAGCTAGGAAATAAATGTTCATGAACTCAAGTCTTCCTGACTCTAGGCCCAACACTCTATCTACTGTGTCACCTAGCTGTCTCTGACAATGTACCTGACAAATGGTCATCCAGTCCCTATATGAAGACCTCCAAGGAAAGTGAATCCATCACCTCTCAGGGTAGCCCATTCCACTTTTAGAATGATATAATAGAGTTTTTGTTTTGTTTTGCTTTGTTTTTCTGAAGTTTTCTGAACCTTAGCTTCTTCATAACTTCTATTCATTGCTCTTAGTTTTGCTCTCTGGGGTCAAATAGAACAAATCAAATCCTTCCTCCAAATGTCAGCCTTTCCTCCAGATACTTGAACAAAGCTATCAGGTTTTTTCTCAGTTTTCTCAGATAGGTAGTACAGTAGACAGATCACTAGGCCTGGAGTCAGGAAGACCTGCATTCCAATTTGACCTCAGCCACTTACTAGCTATGTGACTCAGTTTCCTCAACTGTACAATGGGGATAATAATAGAACCTATCTCCTATGGTTCCTTAAAATCAAATGAGATTTTATTTGTAAAGTGATTACCACAGTGCCTGGCACATAGAAGTGCTTAATATTTTTTTCCATTTTTTCCTTCTGTTATCCTTCCTCTCCAGGCTAAAAATATAATTGGCTTTTAGGTTCAGGCAGTACCACCCAGAGGACTAGTCCTGCTTCAAGCCCAAGCCCTGCAGTCATCATCTCCAGTAACAACCTTTGTGGAGAGGAAAGAATCAATAGCTCCCTCTGCAGGTGCTACACATTCCATGTCTTCAGCAGCTACAGCTACAGGAAAGAGAGTTCATGGCACCAAAGTCCTTGGCACTTTCAGATGGTCAAAATCAGGAATAGATATGAGTTCAGAAGTTGCTTTTCTTTCCAAGAAGAAAAGCAAAGAGTATGAAATAGAGATTCAAACTTTCACATAGAATCTCCTTTTGCATATTTTTGTATGTATGAAAATGCTTTTTTGGTGTTTACATTTATAATTTTGTTCAGAAACATATGTGGTTTTATCAGTGACAGTGACACTAAAGAAGATACATTACCATGTGCTTTGTTGCTGCTGCCTTTGTACCATTGGGCCTTTCCATCTGACTTGCAACAGAAACCTCCTATATGTACTGTCTTCCTCTATGAGAATGGGAGCTCCTTGAGAATAGGGAGCCTCTTGCTTTTTCATTTACATGACCAGAGCCTGGAATAGCATTTTACACATAGTAAGTGCTTAATAAATGCTTTTTCATTCATTGACTTAGGTTACTTCTGACAGTGTCATCTGAGACCACATGAATCAATAGAAATGGGTAGTTTTTATTCAATCTGATAAATTTTTGGAGATTCTCTGTTTTGGATACATGCCCCAAGAAGACAACAGACCTCTCTATTGTCATTTTCAGGTTGATAAACAGCAGCCTCCTGGGCATTCAATGACTCACCATTGTTCCTATTTTACTTCTCTGTCTCCTTCTAGATGACCTCTCGTGTTATAACTTCTATGGAGGACAGACAGCTTCTTCCTTCTTGGAGCATCCAGCTCTCTCCTCTTTAGAAAAAGTCTTAAATGTGATATGTTTTTTGTGGGGCAATGAGGGTTAAGTGACTTGCCCAAAGTCACACAGCTAGTATGTGTCAAGTGTCTGAGACTGGATTTAAACTCAGGTCCTCCTGAATCCAGGGCCAGCACTTTATCCACTGTGCCACCTTGCTGCCCCTTAAATGTGATTTTTAATAATTTTTATTGATAATATTTTGCTTTTGAGCTCATCATTTCTCTCAGTAAGCCTCACTTTCTCAACTCCATGAAAGCAAGATATTTTAAAGAAAAAATCCAGCAAAAGCTAGTAATTTATTAAACAATCTGAAAAAATATGCACAGTAGCACATCTGTGGACCTTCCTCCTCTTCAAAGGAGCAGGGCATAGGGCTCTTCTCTTTCTTTTCTTGCTGGCTATGTTCACTATAATAATTTTGCAACATTCAATTTTGATTGCTTTGTGGTTGTTCTTTGCATTGATATTGCTCTAGTCAGATGATGTGTAGTGTTTTCTTGGCTCTGCTTGCTTCATTCTGCACCAGTTCATGTCTATCTTTCTATACTTCTCTGCAGTATTCATTTCTTTTTTAAAATTTATTTTATTTTTAATTTATGGGATAAAACAAGCATTTCTACAACATGGCATAATAAAAAAGATGATTGTACACGAAACTGGAGATGTATTAGGTACAACTTGTGATTCTTTTCAAATACATAATAAAGTTATCATGTAAGTTATAATATCTTGCCACATAGTAATATTCCATTATATCCATGTATATGTTCATGTTCATTTGTCTGATCATTTCCCAGTCAATGGACATCTACTTTCTTTCCAGTTCTCTGCTGCTGCCAAAAGTGCAGCTATAAATACTGGTGATATGGAGACTTTCTTCTTACCAATGACCTCCTTGGGGGTGTAAGTCTAACAGTGAAATCTCTGAATCAGAGTATGGATATTTTAGTCATCATATTTGCATAATTCTAAATTGCTTTTCAAAATGGTTTTACTCGTACACAGCTCCACCTTAAATCTATTTTTAAGGTCTAATTGCTTTGCTTTCCTTTTCCTTCCCTTCTCCCACTCTCTAAAATCCAGACAAGGGTAAAGTCTTCTCTGCCTCAGATCTTTCTGGTTTCTCTTGAAACCTCACTTCTACATCCTAGTAATTATGCTAGTACATGTTTGATATTTATACAAATGGACATATTCTAATGCTAGAAAACTCTGCTCTCTGTGACAAATAGGCATCTATTCTGCTATATACATTGCTGTGTTACACTGTATATGCAAAATGTGCAGATGATGGTAACACAGAGGAGACACAATTTTTAAATGGCTCTGGTTGCACAAAAGCCTTTCCTCCTCCTTATTTTATCGAGTGCTCTACATGAGCAACATATAGATAGAGTATGATGATTCACAAATTATTCACTTGCAAAGTTTTCCTTTATGAGACTCTTAAACATAAAAACTACCTTTATAAAACTGATAACCAAAAAGTAAAAAAGAGAGAAAAGGAGGAAAAACAAAAATGTGTTAAAGGCATCAAAACAGATATAAAACACCAGTTAAGCCAAAGTCAAACTCTAGGCAAATTATGGGCAAGCAAAAACTCTAATAAACACCTACTGTGGTCTCATGGGAGGCCTTTCAGGATGTTGGGAGCCTTCCTCAGAGGCCAGTTCCTCAGTGAATTGAATCTCTCACAGAGCTCATATTAGTTGAAATGTGAGACCCAAATTGTTAGCAATCTCTTCCCTCATTTCTCAAAGCAGTTGAAATCTAAGGGCAGTCTCTAAGATCATGAAAAAAGCCAGAAATAGGAGTGTACTTAGGTGTTTTGGAGAGCTGCTTCTTCTTTAGAATATATGAAAAAAACACTACAGTATGAACATTTATGTAAAAAAAATCTGCTGGATGGTTGGCATTTGCTATTTCTTAATTTTCTCTTTTCTGGAAAACTAGGGATCTAACCTAAGGGAACAAACACATCTGATACATTCACCAGAACTAATCTTTGATTTCATATATAGTATTTGTAGTATTGGGGTAACTATCTGTGCAAATATTCCTGGATTATTTTTATCATGAGAGCATCCTATTAATCAAAAATCATCATGATTTTTAGAAGATAAAAATATGAAAAAATAAAATGATTGTCCTTGGCTTCGAACCTTCCTGCTATAATGATTGATTTGTAAATAGAAGTAGTATGGCTATGGATGATTACACTTTTTATAGAGATACAGGAAAGGTATCACTGAACCTCATTCACTGCAGATTGTTTTTCATAGTGCTTTCCATGTGAATTATGTATATGGGGGAATCAATATTAAGTGAAGTTAGAGGAACAAGAAAACCTAGTCAAAACCTAGTGTTTGGGTAGGGGAAAATAATTTTATCCTAATTGCTCTACAGCTTAGAGTAGGGACTGTGATATTTTTATCCTCCAAAGACAAAGAGAATTTAAACTTAAAATTCTTCTAAACTTTAAGATAAAATATATAATAATATCTACCTTTATAATAACCTTGTTTCTTCAGGTGTTAAATTTTATTTGGGGTTATATAGTGCTTTTTATACCAACTGCTACACCACAATTTATAAATTCCAACAAAATTCCAAAAGTCATTCATCTACTTTACTACAACAGTTATATTTCTTTCCATATGTTTGAAGCCAGAAAGAAGGCAATACTCAACCAGTTCAGACATGTTCTCCTTTTACTGACCTTGTTCCAAAATGTCCCACCAGGGATTCCCTTTTCACCATACATAAGCAGAACTCATTAGTCAGTTCTTATTCCTCGAAAGGATAATGCAATTATGTGTTGGAATCTTAGTTTGGTTTCAGATTTTACCCATTATTGTGTAGTTGGCCAATAAGTCACAAAACAGCACATTTTTCTCATCTTCCCCAATTTCTCAGGTAATTTCAAATGAATTATTTCAAAATTTCTAAAACTGATGATTTTTTATATATTTACTTTGTTTCCATGTTTTTGGTTAGACTATCAAAAAATCTTTTAGAAAGAAAAAAAGCCATTGGGTTTATATATTTTTCAAACTATAAGCAGCATTTCAATGAGTTGATTGAGGCTCAAGAGAGAACAAATAACAAAGACTTTTCCTCCTTTAGCTGAGTTTGCTGATAATTAATATTTTTATTACGGTTTGCTACATAATCCTATAACAAAGAACTGTTATTTCTTTGGGAAAAGACTGAATAGTTAATCAGTTGGCTGCCCTTTAGTTATTGCTCAGTTACTCCTTAATTACATTATTATTCACAGATGACCTTAATGGCTTTGATTTACTATTAAAAGTGGTATAATAAGAAAACCTCAAAGTGCTCAGAGATAAAATACAGATGGATTTTTATAAAAAGCACAATGATAATTTGATATAAAGAGCACATAGAAAAATCTAGATGCAACTGGTACATCTGTGTAAATGATACACTAAACAATAAATCCATAGCGGTTATATCCAAGCCACTACTGTCTGTTGAGGGGGACCTAGGCTTCTAGGAAGTTCCTCAATCTAAATTCTAAGTAATAATCTTTGTCCCAGATCAACAGATAAGTGGAAATCTGCACCTATCTGTTCCATCATCTCAAACTCAATGTGTCCACATAGACCTACAGATCTTCCCTGCTAAGCCTATCACTCTGCAAACTTCCCTATTTCCATCTTTCTAGTAACACATGTTCACAGCCTCAGAATTATGCTTACCTCTTCCTTCTCCCTTAGTTCTCATAACTAGTCTTGTCAATTCTACCTTCATATAGGCTCACCTATTTCCATTTCTTGTCAGTCTCATGAGCACTCTACTAGTTCAAATTTTCATCACCTCACGCCTGGAGTATTGCAGTAGCTTTCATCTGGTTTCCTTGATTCCAGTATCTTCCCACTCATAAGCACAGCTGTCAAAATAACCATTGAAGGCACAGATCTGACCAAGTCTCTGACCATGTCTGCTTTAGCCACTGTGCCTCTAGGATAAAATGCAAACCTACCCTAACATTTAAAGTCCTCCACAATCTGTCTCCAGCCAACCTTTTCAGACTTCCTTCATATCACTCCCCTTAATGTAATCTACATTCCAGCCAAATTGGCTTACCAGCTGCTCCCTGAACTCTCTACTCCACTTTCCATCTCTTTTCCCTAATAGACTATTTTCATGACTGGAATGGAGCTTCTCCTGACTTCCAACTCTGGGAATCCTTTTCTTTACTCATGGCTGAGATTAGTAAGTACCACTTCCTTCCTGAAAGTTGTTTTTTTTTTTTAATTTCCTCCCACCATCATGGGAGTCAGTGGAGTCAATACTTTATTTCTTCTCAAATTCTCTCGTCTTTCCTTATCTGAAATTATGTTGTATTGTGAATTGTATAGTGAATAAATTATCAGGATACTTCTTGATTGATTAATTATACATATAGATACACATACATACATACATACACACACACACACACACACATATACCAACAATGCCTTAAAGATAGTTGGTCCTTAATAATTATTTGTTAAATTGAATCAAATTAGTAATGAGACAATTTGGCATTGTGTAACATCCAAAGCCAGTAATAGGTAATAGAGGGCTCTAGTATGATACATGGCATCAACAAAACAGGTTCAAGGACAAAAAGGAGTAGGAACGAGAGAAGTCAAATCAATCACAGGAATGGAACCCAAAAACCAAAGCTAAAACTGAATAAGGCAAGGCAAGAAACATTTATTAAGCTCTTACTATATGTCAGGCACAGTGCTAAGTGTTGGGAATTCAATTACAAGTAAAAAAGAAAGACCTGTCCTCAAGGAGCTTACAATCTAATTTTACAAGACAACAAAAAAAAGAGTTGAAAAGCAGAAGGGGTGGGAGGGAAAGTATCCAATGAGAGCCATGGCACTGAAGTCCAGAAAGGCTCCAAGGAAGTGAAGCTGACCACCTCTACAAGCAAGCCATTGCACTTTTGGATTGTATTAATTGTTACAAAGTTTTTCTTGACTTCAACTTTGAATTTATCTTTTGGTAACGTCTACTAGTTATTCCTGGTTCTGACCTAAGGAGCTAAACAGAACAGTGTAGGGGTTTTTTTCCCCTCCTGATTCAAAAAGAAAGGTGTTTATACTCCTTCACACCCTATTGTGGGGGTATAGAGAAAAGGTTAAGTGACTTGCCCAGCAACACACAGCTAGCTAAGTGTCAAGTCCCACTGAGTCAGGATTTTGACTCAGGTATTCCTCACCCTAAGCTTAGCAATCTAAGCTTAGCAGACAGAGTCTGCTACTTTAGTAATCTTACACTGTCCTCCAGTATTTCATGTGGGCAAGTTTTGTACTTCTAACTAAATTCTAAACCTCAGTGGAGCAAGGACAGTGTTTTCCGTTTCTCTTAAATCCTCTCACAATAATACATACACAGATAAAACCAAATCTCTTGACTTGTTTTGATACAAGTTCAGAGAGAGTTGTTTAGGAATCAGTAGAAGGAAACCGTAATTTTGTTTTAATTCCATTTTCCTCCAACAGAATTTAAAAAGCCAATATTCCAGTTGTTTTCATGCTTGACTAACATGAATCTATAATTCATTAATGACCACTTTGATTTGCTTGGGTAAAAATGCCCAACAGATCCCTGTGTTCTAAACACACAGAAAGTAAAACTCTAAGATTCTTTAAAACACACACACACACACACACACACACACACACACACACACTTTTAACAGAGGATGCATGCAAACCATGGTAAATACCCCGGTTGTAAAGGATACATCTGTACTCTGAATGTCTCACAGTAGCATGAAGGCTGTTTTTGGTTTCACTGAATAGAGCATGTGTGGCACTGTATCAGAGGGAATTCATAAGAGAAAGAACTCATTAAAAAGATTAGAGATTGCTCATTATCCCACTTACAAAGTCAGCAATCACAAAATGAATGTAAATATAGATACCAAATATAGTCATTCTCATGGGTTGGGAAATGAAGGCAATTTTTTTAATCGAACTGGTAATCTCTGTTGAATGTCATGAACATGCCTATACCTCAACCTCTATATAGGAAACTGCTCCCCATACAAATTTCAGGACTCAGTTCAAATCAGAGTTTTGGTGAATTGAGAAGAAAGAGAAAATATTTCACCTTTTCAAGAGAACAAACTTTTAAGGCTCTGGCACACTTGGTATGCAAGTGGTTGCTGTTAATCATAACTGGTGTTATCTATTCATTAAAGAAGCCCCAGGACCTCGACTTGAAAGCACTTTGTGGGACATTTCTGTTAGGATGTGTGCTTAAAAGTAATAACACTATGTGTAGTTCCTTTTTAAAATATTCATCACTCCAGACTCCTCTCCTCCCTCCTCCATTAGACTAAACTAATGAGATTTTGCTGTATGTGCAAGAAGGTGGCAATTACACAGCAAATTTGAAACCTAGTAGAAAGAATTTCTGTTTAAAGTAAAAAGCACAGTTAGAAAAGCAGCAGTTGAACCATGTGCTGAGATAGTAGCAAAGGTGTCCAAGTTGTCTGTTTAAATGGTCCAGTTGAAAAAGGAACCTTTATGGGTAATTTAAATCATTAATTTCACTATAGAACACTATTAACTCCCACAAGAGGTTACTACACCATGATAGGGTGGGAGATGGGAGGTCAGGAGGAATGAAGAGACTGATTTAGCCTTGCTGGATCATGCTTAAAATAACCATTTACATCGCTAAACTTTTTTCTAGCATATGTGCTTTTTTTAGATGTGATAGCTCTGTGAAGTTGCTCTTTTTTGAACTAGTCCTTTACAGCTGTGAAATAATTTAGATCATATTCATCTTTTCCAATTTTGTATTGCCAAAAAAATGCAGTTAATATATAGGGGGGAATGAATACATGTCTTAACAAATTTCATTCATTAGGCTACTCAGCAATTTTTTTTAACTTTCTCATTAAAAAGAGACAGATAAAAAAGAAAACAGTTCATAAATTCTATTTATAAATGACTCTATAACTAATTTTAAGGGGAAGTTAGACCGTTGATTATGTTCATTTAAAAATTTAAATTAGGTTTAGCTTGCTTAGTAAATCTCTTAAATGAAAGTAGTGAAGTAGTGGTTAGAGAGACGGCTTCTTGGTCAAGATAGGAAGACCTAGGTTCAAGGCTAGTCTGTAACACATACTTGCTGTATGACCCTGGCCAAATCACTTGACCTTTCAGAATTCCCAGAGAACTCTATAAAAATACTTTTGACATTAGGATCATAGAATCATAAAAGGAATATGAGAGGTCATCTAGTCTAACCACCTCTATTTCTAGATGGGAAAACTGAGGCTCAGATAGATTAAGTGATTTACCCAAGGGCACATAGATTTCAGAAAGTGGCAAAACTTGAAGTCAGTTTTTCCTGACTCCAAATTCAGTAGTCTTTCCATTTGTGAGAAAATAATGGGGTTTGGGGACTCCCAGAGGCCCCCTCACGAGGGCCTAACCCAGAAAGCCTTCCCTGAACTTTTAAGACCGGCCCAGAGTCAGTCAAGTGGACTTTGGACTGTGAATACAGACAATAGAAGTTACCTCACTCAAAAGCACAGCCATCTGAAGGTTTTTTTTCCCCTTGGAGGGCTCCATACCCTGACATCAGCAGGTACTGCACCAAACCACTCTCAAAGCCAATAAACCAGTAGATTTGAAGGATGGTAGCCAATTAGCTTTAAGCAGTGTGTAAGGTCCGCCTCTGCTCCAGACCTGAGGAAGTTTAAGGGCTCACACATGCGCTCTTGGCCCTGGAACAGGGAATGAACAGCCAACGCAGCCCACTCTAGGAGGCTCTCTGCTTTTAACGCTCAAGAAGGCAGGACGCAGATTATTCTCGTTCCTCTCTATCCTAGATAGCCCTTCTGATCTTTCGGAGCCAGGTGTGCTCTCTTTACTAATATTTAATATGCTTTAATAAATACTTAATGCCCCAAAGCTGGTGCACTAGCCTCTAATTTCTAAGTAGCTATATATTAGAACCCAGCTAAGTTTCCCTAAAACTTGGGACAGAAATAGGGCAACCCCATATAATTTTAAATGCCACACATTGTACCATGCAGAGGTGGTATCTGAATTGAGAGAAAAAATAAAAGCTTTTTCCAGAGGTGATTTCCCTTGACAATGAAATCTTGGGCTCAAAATCCTCCCCAGTAAAGGTCCCCTAAATGCTTCTAGGTCATATGAGCAGCAAAGTGGCAGATTAAATATTTTCTCTAATCCTCACATTTTAAACTTCTACAAAACAAATTATGCACCAAAGATAAACAATTTCAACTGTTACCATGGTCTAGGACACCGAGAATCCAAAAGAAGGTAAACCTCTCACTCCCCCCACAACCCCCAACCAAAAAAAAAAAAAAAAAAAAACAGAAAATGACTCTTCCTGACCCTGAACTCATTCACCACCCCTCTCCCTCCTCCCACACTACAAGGCTACACTATCAAACCCAAGAACGTGTCACAGGTTTACAGGAAAACCCACCCCTAGGTGGTACAGTGGATAAAGCACTGGTCCTAGATTCAGAAGGACCTGAGTTCAAATCTGGCCTCAGACACTTGACACTAGCTGTGTGACCCTGGGCAAGTCATTTAACCCTCATTGCCCTGCAACAAAAACAACACCACCCCTACACCTAAGTCCTCTCTCCTTCTTTAAAGTATCAGAGAAAAAAAAAATTTTTTTAATCATCCAGGGGCAGCTAGGTGGCGCAGTGGATAAAGCACCGGCCCTGGATTCAGGAGTTCCTGAGTTCAAATCCGGCCTCAGACACTTGACACTTACTAGCTGTGTGACCCTGGGCAAGTCGCTTAACCCCCATTGCCCCGCAAAAAAAAAAAAAAAAATTAAAGTATCAGAGAAACACTAACTCCAGGCTGCAGATGTTTGCTTGGGCCTCTACAACCAGCTTGGCTTCAGCACTTCAGGAACAAAAGCTTGTCAGGGGATGCAGCCTAAAGACACCAACTCTGCAAAGCCCTAAACTGCCATGGCTGAAAAAACACTTTCTGAAATGCCAGAGAAGTGAGGAAAAGAGAAAGTAGGACAGGTCACCAGGGCAGGACATGGTGCATGTGAGACACTTTGTATCTCTCCACCAAAGCCAAGGGAAAGAGCCCAACATCCAGTGGGAAACAGTTCTGACTACCCAAAAGTCAGTTGGGACAGAGACCTAGGCTGGTGAGCTGTAAAATGCCAGTGTGGAAGAAGGCTGAGACACTTTGAGATCCAGCCTGCAAGAAAACTACAATCAGAGGATAGTCAAGAAGTAAGTGATTGGGAAAAATAAAAGGGGGAGGGGAGGGGCAGGGAAGGGCAGGAGAAGACTGAAAGTATCAAAGATTTCAGGAAGAAAACTCAAGAACCTTGAACATAAACAAATAAATCAACAGGAAAAACAGTAACAACAGAAGGAAATTTTAGGCTCTATATCTAGTAAATAAATTCAAGTATCTATGACTAAATACTGCAAAATAAAGGAAAATGGCAACACTTGTTGATTCAGAGGACCTTCGGGAATTAGAATAGAACACAGAACCATCATGGTACTTCAATGGTTTAAAAAAGAAATCAAAATTATAAGAGCAGGACTACACAGAAAAAAATAATGAACGGAATAGAAAAACTTGAATCTGCAATGACAATCCTAACCAAAGAAACAAAAGAGAGAAAGGGAGATTGGAAATGTAAGTATACAGAAGTGAAGGACAAGCCAGAAAAAGTGAAGCAAAAGAAATAATAACATTAAAAGAAAATATGGTCACTATGCAAGTAAAATATACTGAATATGAAGACAGGATGCACAAAAGTAACTTAAGCATCATGGGTCATGAGCACAACAGGAAAAAAACAACACCATAATGAAGGAAATAATAGAAAAGAATTGCCTAGAACTTCTGAACATAGGAATTTAAGTCCCAATTCAAAGAATTCACAAACCACCTCCAGAAAAAAAAAAAAAAAACTTGGGCCTTCAAACTCCAAGACAAATAGTGCAGATAGTAGTTAAATTTAACAATTCAATATAAAAACAAGTTCTGCATGCCAAAAAGAAAAATAATTCAAATGCAAAGGAAAGGGCAGTCAAATAACGCAAGACTATTCTACACTTACTGGAAAAGGAGGAGGGAATAGAATAATATGTTCTAAAAAGCAAAGGAATTCAAGATGAAGCCCAGGGTGATGTAGCTGTTATGTAGCTTAACAATATAGGCCATAAGATGGACATTAAATAAAGATTTTGAAACATTTTTAAAAAGAAATTCAGATCAAAACTGAAGAAATTATTTGCCACTAGAACAGGGCTTCTCAAACTTTTTTCAATTACAACCCATTTTTGCCCAAGAAATTTTTATGCAACCCCAGGTATATAGGTATATGAAATAGGTATACATAACCTTTTACTGTTACCAAATTTTTCATGACCTCCATATTCAGTTACATAACCCCATATGGGGTCACAAACCACAGTTTAAGATTTGCACCAAAACACCCCAAACAACAGAAATGCAAGAGGAGTGAATATAGTAAATATAGCAGGCAAAGACAGTAACCACTACAGAGTGAAAAGCCAGTAGGAGACTTCTTTCTAAATATATACAAGGAGACGGGTGAAGGCAGAAACCTGACAGGTAACAGTGAAGAGGCAGATAGGGGGTATTATGAACAGAATCTGGCAACACTCTACCTATATGTGAATGTTTCTTTTGTGAGAGGTTACATAGAAGGGAGGGAGGAGGGAGCAAGGGGATAAATAAGATGCAGTGGGAGTCAAAACAAAGGCTAACAATGATGGGAAGGTGACTTCTGTGGTCTCAGAAAGAGAAGAGCCTACAAGAGGATGAGGGTGAGAAAGAGGAGGAAGCCTTATTTTGGAGATGTCCACTGATGAATGATCCTATTAGTGAAAAGAGAGACTGTTGGTGAAGGGCAGATGAGGACCTAATGCTCAATGAGGTCTGGGGGATTTGGTGCTTGAAATGTCTATTTATCCTGGTCAGGGCAGAGGAGAATTAGAACCCTGAGGGCAACCAGCAGCTGGAGAAATGGGAGAACTTAGACACTAGGAGATTTACAGACAAATGTTTAAAAAAAAGTCAACAAGAAAAGATAAAAGATAAGTGGTGGAGGAGGTCCCTACTATGGGCAGTAGCCTAACACCTGCAGTAATTTCCATTGTTCCTGAAGTGAGGAACAGTGAAGAGGGGGGGAGTATATGTCCTACAAGGCAGTCAGAAAGCATCTAGAGAGGAGGCTCTAGAATGCATAACATAAAAGCTTTTATTACATAAAGATACAGAGAAAAGAGAGGTCAGATGATTATGAGGTCACCTATCAGAATGAAGATATAGAGTAAACAGAAAGAGAAGGTAGAAAAAGAAGAAAAGAAGAGAAATCCTTTTTGGAAAAGGACACAAAAATAAAATTTCAAAACCAATGAACAGGACTAAGTGAAGTAAAGGAGAGGAAGGGGTGATCTATTTGACTGAGAGGGGAAAAAAGCAGGAAGAAATGTGTAACCAGATAAAAGGAGAGAAAAGGGGACTAATAAAACCCTAAAGAGAAAAGGTTATCAAATGAGAAGAGGAGATCAGGGGTGTGATGAAGAAAGCCAATGGAAACAGGGTCATCTTAAAAATATATTTAAAGTGAAGAAATTGAAGGAACGCAATACTATGCTGATAGCAGAAGAATGAACTTGAAGCTGAAAAGTTTCTGCACAGACAACATTAATACCTCCAGGATAAGAAGGGAAGTAATCAAATGGGGAAAAAAAATCTTTGCATCAGATTCCTCTGATAAAGGCTTAATATCCAAGATACTTATAGATATAGTTATATTTATGTATATGTATGTAGGTATTTAACTAATAGCCATTAATAGATAAATGGTCAAAGAATATGAGCAAGCAATTTTCTTTTTTTACTTTTTTATCATAAAAGTATTTTATTATTTTCTAGTTACATGTAGAGATAGTTTTCAACATTTGTTTTTATAAGATTTCTAGTTCCAAATTTTTCTCCCTCCCTCCCTTCTTTCCCCCCTCCCCAAGACAGCAAGAAATCTGATATAGGTTATATATGTACAATCACATTAAAAATATTTCTGCATTGGTCATGTTGTGAAAGAAGAATCAGAACAAAAGTGAAAAATCTCAAAAAACAAAAACAAAAAAAGTAGAAACAATATGGTTCAATCTGCATCTAGATTCCACAGTTCTTTTTTCTGCATGTGGAGAGCATTTTCCATCATGAGTCCTTTGGAATTATCTTGGATTATTGTATTGTTGAGAAGAGTTAAGTCTATCACAGTTGATCATCACACAGTATTGCTGATACTGTGTTCAGTGTTTTCCTGGTTCTGCTCATCTCACTCAGCATCAGTTCATGGAAGTCCTTCCAGGTTTCTCTGAAATCTTCCTGCTCTTACAGCATAATAATATTACATTACATTCATATACCACAACTTGTTCAGCTATTCCCCAATTGATGGGCATCCCCTCAATTTCCAATTCTTAACCACCACAAAAAGAGCAGCTATAAATGTATGTGTGGGTCCTTTTCCCTTTTTTATGATCTCTTTGGGATAAAGACCTAATAGTAGTATTGCTGGGTCAGAGGGTATGCACAGCTTTATACTCCTTTGGGCATAGTTCCAAATCGCTCTCCAGAATGGTTGGATCAGTTCACAGTGAACAAGCAATTTTCAAAGGAACTGCAAGGTATTCACAAGGTAATCACAAGAAAAAAAAATTCTCCAAATTACTAATAATAAGAGAAACGCACATCAAAATGACCATGAGATTTTACCTTATGCCCTAAAAACTATAAAAATGGCCTCAAAAATGACAATAGTCAATAATGAAGGGGTTGTGGAAAGATATACACAGTAATGCATCACTGGTACAGCTATGAAATGGTATAACTATTTTGGAAAAGAATTATAATTATGTAAATAAAGTGACTAAAATGTCCATATCCTTTGATCCAGAAATTCTGTGATGGTTATATACCCCAAGGATGCCACTGATAAGAAAAAAATACCCATAAATTACAAAATATTTATAGTAGCACTTTTTTGTAATAATTAAAAATTACAAATAAAGTAGATGTCCATCAAATGGGGAGTGGCTAAACAAATTTTGCAAACAGATGTAATGAGATATTACTGTGCATAAGAAATGAGGCAAGTAATGAATACACAGAAACATGGAAAGATCTCGATGAACTGATTCAAAGTGAAATAAACAGTCAATAAAACAATATACACAATAATTATGATGATGTAAATGGAAAGAACAGCAACATACCAAAAAATCAAAAGTAAATGCAACAAAATTATAAATATCAAATGGGATTCAAATTTAAGAGATATGAGAAGACATCCCCCCAATCTATATATTCATGGTGGTAGGAGGTCCACATTCTTGCATGTGTTTTGGACAATATATTTTTCGATATATCACTTAGTTGTGCTGACTTTTTTTTCCTCTCCAAAAACAAACAAACAAACAAAAAAACTTTTGCCATACGGAATGGCCTTCTAGGAGAGAAGAAAGGATATATGAGATACTATGATGATGTAAGAAAGAGAAAAAAAGCAATAAAAACTTATTTTTTTTAATATTTATGAGCTGACAATATTAGCATCATCCAAGGCCAAAACAATGAGATTCAAATGGTTCCTTACATCGCTTTTATACTGTATTTTTCATAGTGCTGGCAATATTTCAAATGTTAACCAGGAAATTAAGGAAACAATCAATATAGGAGAAATAAGGTCTTTAATCAGGGCAGAAGAACTATAGCTCTTGGTATCACAAAGCTCGGAAGCTAGGAATACCCAAAGATGGGACCGGAGGACGGGGTTTTTATGGGATAACAGAACAAAAAAAAAAAAAAGGAACCAAAAGATTGCTCCAGAGTCATGTACAACTACTTAATGTAAAAGAACCTTTAACAAAAGAAACAATAGAACTGCTCCTAAGTTAAGTATAGACACTACTAACTCTAAATAAAAACTACTTAATGTAGATGGACTCTTTCACATATAATCATAAAGTCCAGGGAGTAATGTGGGGAAACATTGGGAGGGGATAAGTTGCTTGGGGGGAAGTGGGGGAGGTCCATAAGTCCTTCAAGAATAAGGAAATGACAGACAGTCAGCCCCCGGCAATTCATCTGCCTGGGTAGGGGGACTGGGTGAGGAATCAGTCAGTTCACAGTAAATTTGTAGTTATCACAAAAGATTTTACCCATGTAAGGACTCCATCCACCAGCTCAAAGACCAATTTCTTCATGTTTTAGGAGTCAATACTTCTAAATAGATATGGCCAAAACTATTCACCATAGGTTGGCTAAACTTCAGGCATTGGGCCTTTCCACACTTAGTGAGGCTGGTCTTCTAAGGGAGGACACAGTCAGTATGGTCAGCCATACTTTCAACATTTCCAACTTGGTAGGATCTACCAGAGCTTGCACTTGACATGAAAAACTTTTAACAACCTAGGATCATATGATTGTAATAATGTACAGACCACAATGAGGCATCCTTCAGTGGAGACCTCCTGAATTTCACATCACTCAAAGAGCCAAGGAGTACATTTTTGTTGTTATTCTTCACCCATTCCCCCCCCTCCCCTGCATTTAACATCAATTTAAATCTTATCTGAGGCAGAAGTCAACAGATCAATGGCAAATAATAGATTATATTCAAATAACCAATTAACTCCTTTGATTTCAAATTAGTTTTAATTTCCAAAGTATTTGGTTTTTTGCAGTTACTTCTGAATTAATACCACAATGTTTCAGATAACCCTACTCTTTCAGTTCAGAGGGTCCCAGTGGTTTTTACAATGCAAAGAGCTTCCTTTTGAATTTGCCTTTCTCTCTCTTCCCCTTCCCCTGGTTTCTCACAGAGCACAAACATAGCCTGTCCTTTCATTCCTTTTGTTGTTGCTGTTATCCCTTATTATTTAAATAGCACACCAGAGTACTAGTCTTTGGCCTTTTTTGTTTTAATTCCAAACAGTATAATGTGCATTAAAATTTACCCTTTTTAAAAAACCTCTCATTCCTCATCATTTGTTAATTACCCATGGAGATTTTTCACTTTATTCTTCTAGACACTTTTATTTCCCATATTTATGGTTCAGAGACATGACTGTGATAGGCTCACCAAAGATGTCACTATTCTATAGTGGTGTTTCTTAATCTCTCTTTGTTGTCTCTTTGGCTTTAAATGACCTAAGCTTCTCCCAGTTTCTGGCTGAGTTCTTTCATTACTTGCCAGTTATTTCTGAAGGGCATAATAAATATTTGTGACTGTTTTCTGCTGAAGCTTTCTGGGATAGAGCAGAAGGAAAAAGTGTTTGAATTTTTTTAATTCTAGAATTCTTTCTTTAAACTTTTAAAATTAGTAATATCCTTCCAAGTTATTTTAAATTTTATCTAATATAAATTACATCCTCTATAATGATTATGTATTCTGTATTTTTTTTTTAGTGAGGCAATTGGGGTTAAGTGACTTGCCCAGGGTCACACAGCTAGTAAGTGTTAAGTGTCTGAGGCCGGATTTGAACTCAGGTACTCCTGACTCCAGGGCCAGTGCTCTATCCACTGCACCACCTAGCTGCCCCTATTCTGTATTTTTAAGGTCTCAGATATATACACAATGGATGTGTATATATTATATATTACATATTATTTTAGATACATATCATTTATCATATTATACATGCATGTTATATATTACCTCATGTGATATACATATTGTATAATATATACATGTGTGCTACATTATCTACATTACAGTATCTATGATGTATACTTTACATATTATGCATATATATAATATAGATATTGATATATGGAGGGGGAGGGAGTGGGAGAGGGAGAGGGAGACAGACAGAGGGAGAGGGAGAGAGAGAGAAAGAGGGAAAGAGAAGAGAGAGGGAAAGTTGTGATTCCCAAATAAAAATCTCTTGAACCCAATATAAAACCACAAATTTCATCTTATTAGATTTGACTCAGGTGGTAGAACACTTGTTACAATGTCAGGTTTTAAAATATACGAGTTGGTTTTGCTAGCTTAGTCCCTTTTATCTACTATCTTTTTTCTTTGTTATAGAGAATTGTTCAATGTGAGGGGAAGGAAACAAGGAGTTATTAAGCACTTACTATGTGCTGGGTACTGAGCTAAGAGGTCTGCAATATCATCTCATTTAATCTTTACAATAACTCTAGGCAATTCCATTAATATCCCCATTTTACAGTTGAGGAAATTGAGAGAGAAATTAAGTGACTTGCCCAGGGTCACATATCTGAACTCAGGACTCCAAGGTCCAGTTCTCTATCCACTGTTCTGTGTAGATGAGGTAGGGAGGACACATTAGGAAATATAGATGATGTTAAAAACAAAACTTTAATAAAATTAATTTTAAACAACTAGATGAGAAACCAATACTAGACCCAGTAATCTAAACTGTCAAGAGTTATTTGGGATTCTCCCATCCATCATGTCCACTATCCTTCCAACTCTACTTTCATCTAATTCCACTATCACCCAAGCCACGGGTCTCCTTCCTTTCCACAAGGAAGTCAAAAGATACTTTGTCAAATGGCTTGCTGGAACCTGGATACTATATCATCATCATTTCCTTAATCTTCTAGTTTAATGCCAGTAAATGAAATGAGGTTCCTTTGTAATGTTTCGTTCTTAACAAAGCCATCCTAGCTCAAAGGTCTCTTCCAGTTCTGATGTTTCATAATTCTTTTTTTTTAATTATCCTGCATATTTTCTCCCTCCCACCTTCCCCAATCCACTGAAAAGAGCAAAGAAAAGAAAGGAACAGAAATATAAAACTTCTGTATCATACTATCAATCAAGCAAAAAAATTAACATGTTGCTAATGTCCAAAAATGTGTTTCTTATTCTATATTTTAGTACATAATTTCTCTGTCATGAGGTTGGCAGTGTTCTTCATAAATCTATAATTAGAGTTGATCAGAACTCTTCAGTTTTAAGAGTTTGTTATATGATGTTGATGTTATAGTATAAATTGTTCTCCTGGTTCTGCTCACTTTTCTCTGCATTGGTTCAAACAAGCTTTCCCAGGTTTCTTTGAAACAGTTTATTTTCATTTCTTACAGCATAATAGAATTTCCTCATTCATAAAGCACAACTTGTTTAGCCATTCCCTAAGTCATGAGTGACCCTTAAGACTCCAGTTTTTTTACCACCACAAAAAGATCTCAGGGTACAAATATTTTCTTATAATAGGATTTTTCCTCTTTCTTTGGTCTCTTTGGAGTATAGCTGGTAAGAATGGTCTATCTGGGTCAAAGGGCATGCTTGCATTGTTTGGTAATTTGTAGGGTATTATTCCAAATTGTTTTCCATAATGGTTAGACAATTTATAGCACCACCAACAATGAATAAATGTGCCTGTTTTCCTATAGCCCCTCCAGAATTTGTCATTTTCTTTTGTTTTCAGTTTTGCCAATCTGACAGGTGTACATTTTAGAATTCTGAGAGAACACAAAGACTCTGAGTTTCTTGAAACCAAAAGATTAATAACAAGGGATTTAGAAAAGAGAGAATGAAGATCTTAAGATGAATTTCATCATGTTTTCCTACTAGGAAATTTGTAAATATACTAAAGAGACACACATTTTAAACTTTAGATACCAATGTGTTTAAAATGAGACCATTTAAACTTAGGAAAAGGCAAGGAAGGAGAGAAGCTGTCAATTGTCATAGAGATAAGAGAAAAGGACATGGCCTCCTGGAAGGAAAATTGAACTTAGCCTAAATATTCATCTTTCCTTCCGGCTCTACGGCTCATATTAAGTAAGCCATCGCAAACATAATAAAGTGCTAAGATAGATCCAGGTTTCCTCTATCCTGTTCTGTTACCCCAGAGTCCATGATGGAAGGCAGGTCCACAGAAACATCTTGGCATAATCAGAAATATTTCTGACCTACATCTATATCTACTAAAGGGTACAGTTTCCAAAGATAGTCTTGATTGATCCATAGATGAAGTTATGCAGCAACTTTTGGGTGGTTGAGGTCTCTTTTTAAAAATCAAGTGGAAGATCCTGAAGGTTTGGGGGAAAGAAGCATATGGCCTAAAGTGGAAAGAGATATTGGCTGTGAGATACAGCAAACCTATGCTGGGCCTTGGTTTATCAGTCAGTCTTTTCAGTGTCTGTCAAAAATACTGAAAATGTTCACTTGAAAGAAGCCCTGGGGCAGCTAGGTGGCACAGTGGATAGAGCATCAGCCCTGGATTCAGGAGGTCCTGAGTTCAAATCTGGCCTCAGACACTTGACACTTAACTAGCTATGTGACCCTAGGCAAGTCACTTAACCCCAATTGCCTCACCAAAAAAAAGAAAGAAAAAAGTAAGAAAGAAAGAAGCCCTGATCTTTCTCCCCTCCCTTCCCAGTCCCTGCTTATCCCAGCCTCCTTCCAGTTTAATGCCTGGTCTCTGTAAGGGCCTAAAATTCTAGCTGTGATGTCTAAAATCTAATGAGTGGTCACCTTAAATTAGAAGCTTTAGCAAGAGTTTAGACTTTTAAGTATTTATTAAAGTGCATTAGAAGTTAGTAAGAGAGAGAGATCGAGAACAGATTCCTTATAGCATGGAAAATCCTAGTTTAGATCTCTTCAGTATAGCCAGAGTGAGAAACTTGGCTTTCCCTAACAGCCCATGTGAAGTTCTCCCTATTCTGCCTGTCCCTGCTGCCACACCGCCATCTGGAAATGAAAAGACCCATTCCTAAGCGGCTTCTCCCAGAAGCCTCCTGTGAAACAGAAAACAAGGCCATCCACACACACACAGCTCCAAGCTAATTGGCTGGTAACACTGATTGACAGGACCCACAGATGGCAAACACAACTTCTGGATGCTGAAGTCATATGTTTTCTTTTCATGGCACAGCTTCCCTGCAATATCTTTCTCAGAAGGTTGGTAGCGCTCTAATTCTCACACTTCCATCACTGCATCCTAGATTTCCCCACTGTACATCTAATCATGGCATTAATCTTTGACTTTAGTAGAATGAAGAAATGGTTGAAGACTCAGTTTAGAACTCTGACCTTGGACTAAATAAATTGTAAATTCATTTAAAGGATAATATCGAACTAGCCCCAGACCATGTTTTTCATCTAGAAAATCCAGACATTTGGAGATATCTCACCATGGATCCTGCAGCCACCTGTGTTTTCACCCTACCCATACCCAATCCTATCTCTTGCTCTGGGAACAAATCATTTACATCATTGCTTCTGAAATGATCAAAATATCTACTCATCATTCCTAAGAATCCCCCCAACCTACACCAGACAAAAACTCCCTTCCCTGGCCATCATTATCATTCTCATATAGTCTATAAGTTCCTTAAGGACAGGAACTGACTCCCTTTTGTCTAAATCCTCAGTATCTGGCACATAGAAGGCACTTAATAAGTGCTTTTCCATTCCTTGATATCGCATGCCCTCAATGAAAAGTATCTAGAACATATACTATAATATCTTTGAAGATTTTACATCCTATACCTATACTACATTCTTAAAATGTAGCTAATGTATCCTTTAAACTCTGTGTTTTCATAATTAAGCAGGGGGGGAAATTCTTTTTTTCTGCTTTTTATATAGTTTATACAATTGATCCCTCACTATACCTAGATTACAGGTCTGAAAAAAAAAATTTCCAAAAATAACTTTCCATCAAAATGACTTATTTTGCCAGAATGATGACACCTGAAGTACTTCATTTTTCTGCTTTTTATATAGTTTATACAATTGATCCCTCACTATACCTAGATTCCAGGTCTGAAAAAAAAATTTTCCAAAAATAACTTTCCATCAAAATGACTTATTTTGCCAGCATGATGACACCTGAAGTACTTCAAATTTGGGATTGTTTTTAGAATGTTAAGAACCAAAGCCAAGAGGTTATTAAACATGAAAGTGCCAAGTGTTTTCCCTCTTTGTTGTTTTTCCTCTTGAAGCTGTAAACAGACACATTATCCCTGGAAATCTCACTGTTATCAGTCAACTCCTCTCATTCCATACTTCATACCATATGTTTCTCTGGTAAATTTATCCAATCAATCTAAAGGGCAACATCTATTTCTTCTCCTTCTGCTCCAAATCTCTGTACTCTATAAATTTTATATGATAATCCAAGAACTAGCCACCATAGCATTTTAAAAAATAACCCAATGAAAATGTATTGAAGAAAATCTATGAGAGCTTATCTGTACTCACACAGTCACTTTTTCAAAAGATGTGTGATTTCTTCAGTGAGGTTACTCTCGCCTCACTGAAAGTATAGCCCTTCCAAGCCTCAGTAGACAGTTTCTAAAGTTCTCATGGCCAAAAAAATCAATTACCTTATGACCAACCCTCTGGTGATAAACTTCTCAAAACTTAGATAAAATGGTTCTCAGATAGTTGTCTGCTGCTGGATCCATGCTTTAATATTCTCAAGTCCAATAGGACCTGCCACAGATTAAACTGAATGGATATGGCCTTCAGGAACCCAGTTTTACCTCCATGTCAGAATAAGACATTAGAATGGAGACACAGGATAAAGGAGAGGGTGAGGAAACAAACCAAAAATATTAGAATCAAATAAATCTTAATTCATCCTGTTGTCGAATGTGGACCATAGATAAAAATGTCAAAAGCCAAAAAAAGAACAAAACCCATACACAAATCCAGAAAATCTCACTCACTTATACTGGCCATCATAAATCTCTGATATTTTTCACCCAAAAGTTTACTGGAGTAATAGCAACTGATTTACTCAAAAATAATCAGATAAGGCCATGGGGAAAAGGGTGACGGAGACAAAATATTTCAAAAACTATGAGCCAAGGGGTTTTCCAATTATCTGGAAAAAAAATATTCTTTGCATAAAAAGTTTTCAAAAGTAGGAAATAGTGGCCACTCCCTAGATATTTAACTATTTAATTCAGCATCTTCAAAAACCTTTTTGTCTGTCTGTATGAGATGTGCAAAATGACAAGAGTTGGGTTTAAAACAAGTTTAATCCTATCTCCCAAAAATGCCTGATTAAATTCCCATAACCAGAACTAACTTGAAACAAAATCTTGACATGGCAAACTAAGATAGGAATGGTTTATGTCATAAAAACTGCAACAAAATATCTTTTAAATTCCACTCAGACAATTGCAAGCCTTTAAAACTAGGCTCCAGGAACCTGCCTGACATTTCATTGATCTCCACATCACTCTAGTTATTTGCAGCAATGTGACAAAAAAATCTCTCAAATGTATTTGTATAAAAGTTGGATAATTTTCTGCCTCTAGAAAACAGTTGGCAGTTTTAATAAAGGAATAAAATGAAATTAATTTACAAATACTAAGAGTTGGAAATTGAGGTTAATTAATCCCTGCAAGTAGTAATATCAACTTTGAGCAGTAAAAAGAAAGCTAAAATGGTGGGATGAAAACATATGGACTAGATTTTTACTGTTAAATGAAAGATTGATATCTGTCTAGTTATCTTTAGAATAATTCAAAACATTACCCACCCCCTCATGGTTGTTTTTTTTTCCTTTGCTTATTCAGGTTTATCACCTGAGTTATCCAGATAATTGTGACTGTGACTATGTACCTTGGAAACATAAATATTTGTTTTCTTAAAAAAAAACAACAAAATGCCATCAATTTTAAAATATTTCCTATCATCACCTTGCAATCACTTGAAATAGCTATATTAACCATCAACTGGGAAAGACAGAAATAGAACTACAACACATCTGAAATTATATTTGATAAGCAATCTCCCAGAAACCTTCACATTTCCTCTCTCCACTAACTCCCATCAAAGTGCCAAAATATTAATATTAATATGGTTCTTTATGTCTTTTAGAAACAGAATCTAGTGCTACTTGAGTCTATCCCACTCTAGACCAGAATATTCTTGAGTGATAAAGGAAATGATGCCTTGGAGTTGTAAAATTTTACAGCACTTAAGAGTCCACATAGAGGACAGCTAAGTGTTGCAGCGGATGAAGCAACAGCCCTGGATTCAGGAGGACCTTAGTTCAAATCCGGCCTCAGACACTTGACACTTACTAGCTGTGTGACCCTGGGCAAGTCACTTAACCCTCATTGCCCCACAAAATGAGAGAGAGAGAGAGAGAGAGAGAGAGAGAGAGAGAGAGAGAGAGAGAGAGAGAAAGAGAGAGAGAACACATAGAGATTTATACTAAAAACAAGTTCATTTCAAATTTTTAAGCATTGCACTTGTATTATATATAAACCCACATATGTATTTAAAATAATCACAGTGGGGGGGGGGTATACTACAGTGCTGAAAAAAGTTCCATGGCAGGATGATACATATAATTTACAGAAAAATAATGAATAAAGTAAAAGTTTAAAGCAATACACTTATCTTGAACAACAGCATCATTTGAAAAGCTGAGTCCTATAGAAGTATGTGATATGATTGCATATATGCATCTATCTATAAGCACATGCCCTATATTAAAATCCTTTCCTGATGCCTCATCACAGCATGGAGACAGCTTTGACTTTTGACATCTATACCAAATCCACACAATTACAGAATTTCATATTTACAAGGTCCCTCAGAAGTTATCTAAGACAACCCATACTTGAATGAGAATCTATTCTACACTATACCAGAAAATTATGTGTGTCATTTGTTCATGACAAACACATGGTCATTCAGCCTTTACTTGATGACATCCAGGAAGAAGGGATTCACTACCTCTCAAAGCAATTGACTGTTGGATTATTCTGATAGTGGTTCCCTATTCCATTCCTATTCCTATGTCCTTCTTCCATTTTAAAAAAAACCACTATTCATTCTCCCTGACAACTGAGAGAATGGAGAAACATTCCATGGGGATCTTTATCTTTTCTTCCACAAAGACCAACTTGGACTTGGAGTATAAATAGCAGTTACTTTGCAGTAATATCAGGTTACTGTGGCATGAAGACAAAATCTATGCACGTCACTGTAAAATTTCCCCTGCTCTCCATACTCAATGGAAATGAGATCTTCAGTCCTATTTCTTGCTATTAGGTCTTGAGGATAGAACCATAACAATCAATTCCAGCACCTAAAGCAAAAAAAAAAAATTAGCATTGTGTTGGAGAGAGAGAGGGTAAAGAAGAGTTTAAAATATAATTACTTCTGTGTATGATTAAGGTAACATGAAGACAGAAGCCATGGGTGTTAAAGAAATTGAGGAACTGAGAGGCAGGATGTGCAAAGGATTCAGGGGTTGGAGTAAAGAAGAATATTGTGTGCCAAGTACTGAAATTATTAGCAAGGAAGGAGAAACTCTTGGGAGTCCAAAGATAAAAGCAACAAGAATCTGGACAAGATGGAGCTAATTTTAAAGGAGTAGAGGCAATTGCCAACTGGCAGAAAGAGGGTCTGCAAAGTGGCAGTGGAGAGGAAGAAGTATGCCAACTTCTCCTCTTGGCCCTATGATTTTGGGGATGTGAAAAGAGGAGCCAGTCTTGCAGAAAATGCCAAGAGATGTGGTATGATTTCATTAGTATGGGGAACACCTGGTGAGGAAATCCTCTTAACCAGAGCAGAACAGCACCTGCTCTACAAGTAATGGTTTTAGAGAGTTAGCTGGGGACAGAGAAGTGAAATGACTTCGTGAGGGCCACATAGCCAGTATATGTCAGAGTTAGGGCTTGAAGCCAAATCTTTGAGGTCAGCTATCTATCCAGTGTGTCCCACTGACTCTGGACACACATGACATAGAAATATATCATTATCTAACTAAGAGATTACATAGTGATTTGAATCTTAGCTTTGATTTAGATCAGCATTTCTATTTCAATCTTAAATTGAGTACCCCTGAGAACCAGGAGATGCTCAAGGATCCAAGATATTGACTACAAGATTGAATTCCCTTCTAGAACAGCACAACCTTTTTTGCCAGCACCGTCCTGACCCAGTCACCATATCCTCTGTTACAGAACAATGAGTAATGTGACAGTCTCCTTCCCAACCCAGCACAATTAGTACTCACTTCTTTCTCACTCTCTTTAGCAGAAACATTGGTACTTTGCATGTATAAGGGATGAAGGAAAGAATTACATGATTCCATATGATTGGTCACAATCTCAAACTGCTTTAAAATGTCTGATTTGTGCCACTTTATTGATGCCAAAAGGCCTAAGTGTTTTATTAATAAGCTACATTTTGGGGGTTTTTTGGTGAGGCAATTGGGATTGTGACTTGCCTAGGGTCACACAGCTAGTAAGTGTCAAGTGTCTGAGTCCAGATTTGAACTCAGGTCCTTCTGAATCCAGGGCCATTGCTCTATCCACTGCACCACCTAGTTGCCCCAATAAGCTACATTTTAAAATATTAAGGTGAATGGAAATGTTTCCCCATTGATAGTGAACAAGGTAGGGACTCCTTTTTATCAACACAATTACCTTGCCTACAGGGTCCTAATCAAATTTAAGGCAAATAGTACATGTCTTCATTTTAAATTTTCAAATTTTTTTAAAATGTGACTTGCTAAAGGGTAAAGGGGACAGTTTTTGTGGTCACTGTGCCCAAAGTGCAAATCACAACAATCCTATGAATTACTGCCTCAGAGGAAACATAATCACTTAATAAAGACAAGAGTAAGCATTATGTACATATTACAAGCCGTCTATAAGAATGAATACTTCTGTGGCAGCTAGGTGGCGCAGTGGATAGAGCACCGGCCCTGGAGTCAGGAGTACCTGAATTCAAATCTGGCCTCAGACACTTAACACTTACTAGCTGTGTGACCCTGGACAAGTCACTTAACCCCAATTGCCTCACTAAGAAAAAAAGAAAAAAAAAAAGGATGAATACTTCTTGCTGGTCTAGAGAATTCTAAACATGAAGGAATGTTCCTTTGGGTGCAGATCCTCTGAATTACTGTGTGCTGGAAAATGACATGGAGTAGTATCCTAGAGTCCCAAATTATTCAATGGAGAAGAGACCTTATCACCCCACTCTGCATCTGCTACCATGCATGCCTGGTTTCAATTTGAGGGAACAAGACTCCCTGTGCGGGATATTCCTATGGTCTCTCCTCTCTGGGCTCCTCCACCCCCCCCCCAAGATTTGATTATTTCTTTTATTTCCCTCCATTAGATTGTAAACTTCTTTAGGGCAGGGACTTTCTTTAAATTGTTTGTTGCTGTTGTTGGTCCTTTGTTCTTGAAGGGACCATGACATCAGGGTGATGTCATGACTTATACTGAATTGAATTTAAGTAAGGGAGGGTTGTACAAGGTCACCAACTTCACTCTCTCCTCCAAAGCCATCTGGGTCCATGGCAAGATATATATCAGAACAACTGAAGATGGCCCTGGATATTTAAAGCAATTGGGGTTAAGGGATTTATCCAAGGTCACATAGCCAGTAAGTGTCTGAGGTGAGATTTGAACTCAGATCCTCCCAACTTTAGAGTCAGTGCTCTATCTACCTAGCTGCCCCTTCTTTTAATTAATTGCATCCCCAACACCTAGCACAGCGCCTAGCACATAGTAGACGTTTAATAAATATTTATTGGATTGGGAAGAAAAAAGGGACTTTAGATATCCAATAGCACAATCCTCTCAGTTTATAGATGAGAAAGCTGAGGCCCAGAAAGGAGACCTAACTTGCTCATAGCTGATTAAATCAGAACTGGGACTCTGACCCAGATTTCTTAGTCCAGTGATCTTTTCACTGGATCTGACTACATCATTATCATATCAATTACCAGAGCTTATCTGAATGTTTCTACTTCCTTCACATCCTATCATCTCATTAAATATAAATGTACCCTTCAAAAATCTTCTCAAAAAAATACTAAAGAGAACTATCATGCTTTATCACATTCATTCTTGTTCTGCAAACTTGCCAACACTAAATTCCTGTATCTAATAAATAACTAACTAAATAGTTGGACTGTCTCCTACCCAACATGATATTTACATAAGTATCTCAGTTGAAGAAAAATCCAGATGTGTGAATTCTCTGCACAAAACACTTTGTCTTCCATTCTGCCTTCTTCTACTGCCCTCAGGGGTTTAACTCCAAGGACAAATAACATTTCTGTCATATAAACCTAAAAAGTAGTTTCTCAGTAAAGGTTTTATTCATATATAAAGCTATAGATCACTTGATTTTCACTGGCCGCCTCAAGAATATATTTTACTGGTATGGGAAAGGTCAGTTTCAAAAAGCATAGAAGAGCGAATAGAGAAAATGAACTGACTTTGTCTAGCATTTGTCAATGATAACTACTGTCTACTGGGTAAAAAGGATAAAAGTATCTTCAGTCCTGCAACTTTGGTTTATAAAGAATTATAAAAAGTTTGCTCTTCTTAATAGTATACAGTGATCTTGGGATTTGGAAACTAGAAGGAGGTTCTACTAGGCTAACCCAAAATAAAGAAACCAAGCTCCAAAGAGGAAATGATATGCCCAAAGTATAATTTTGTGCCATTTTGGATGATTCCAACTCAGCAAATATAATTTTAACATCTCTAGTGAATATGTATGTGTAATGTGAAAAGGGGAAGAATATATGTCTTTAGAGGTAAAGAAGGCTATACCAGCTTAAAGAAATTAAATTTCTCCTAAATTCTTTCAAAGACCTAATTTTCTGCTTTTAACAACACATTCTTTTGAATCTTAGCTATATCACTACCAGGCTTTCATTTCCTCTTCTTCCTTATAAGTTATACAATTCAGTTCCTACTAAGAAGGCCTCCAGACTTTTAAGAAGACTTCCAGGATTGTGCTGGTACCAGAACTCAGCAGACAGCCAGCTGTCTAGAAAATCAAATAGGCAAGTAGCCTAGGAGTGCATACAGAATCATGCTACAGAATAAAAAGAAAAATAAATGAAAAGAATTTTTGGCTGGTTTCTGAGCAACTACTTGTTACTTAAATTAATCCTTCTGTGTTTGTTTTATTACTATTTCTCTCCATTTCTAAAAAAGCCTACACAGAGCTAGGGCTCTTTTTTAAGGCTTAAACTCTGTAAGGAACACCAGAGACATATAGAGGGACTCAGCAGGTGAAGAAGAACTGGCGAAGAACATGGGTAGCTGTCCTTGAGCAAAGGTCATTATGCTTGTCAAGGTCTCAATTTTTTATAAGAAAATAAGAAGTTTAAAGCTAGAAGGCAGAAGAAGCAGCAACAGGTGAGAGTTTCAAAAAAAGAAATATAGGTTTGATGTGTTCCTAAAAATAAGAGTAATTCAAAAGGAGAATGATCTGCCTCAGAATCACCAAATTTGAAATGAAAAAATTATTGAAACCCAATTATCATACAGAATGTCATGACTCATGTGTAATATAGAGGCCTCTAGAAAACTTTTCAAAAACTGGGATCGAGGTCCTGGGTTCATACAGTCATCACAATTTGTTCTTAGTTTTCTTCTCCATGATAACACCTTTAAAAGTGCTTTGCCAAGGATAGATCTTTCAAGGAAAAGAACAGAAAAATGAAATTATGTTGAGCAGAAAGACTGGAATGAACAAGAACAGCAAGAGGCTTTCCTTGGTTTTCTCCAACAGTTGAGAGGCAGTATTTGAATTCACAAAGATGAGTCTTCCTGACTCTAGGCTTGCCACTCTATCTACTATGCCACTTAGCTATTTGTATATGTGTATAAACTTGTATGTGTGTGTGTGTGTGTGTGTGTGTATTTATGTATATATGTGTATGTATGTATGTATGTATATGTGTGTATATGTATATGTGTGTGAATATACATTATATACACATGTGTCTGTACACATGAATATATGTGTATAGACACGTGTGTATATGTCTATGTAATTGTATTTCGATAAAAATTGATTTCATTTGTAATCCTATATTTTGTTTTAGGCATTTAAAAACCTTTTTCTGAGAAGAGTACTGGGTTCACCAGTCTTCCAAATGGGGTGCATGACACAAAAAAGGATCAGAACCTCTGATGCTAAAGTGCTTTCTAATTCTAAAAATCTGTGATTATGTAACTAATCTCTTAAGTCCAATCTATCAATCTAGTTGTAAATGCTATAAACCTGAGTTCAAAAGATTTTTAAGCTCCTCAGTTTTCAGAGACAGATTTTTACCTGTCTCCTCTATGACCGACCCCTTTTGGTGAATATTATCAAACTTTCACTTATGTAAAGTAGAGAAGAAGGCCAATGAGGCTAGACAGTTCTTGTTGAATGAGTCCAGAGGCCTTGGACTCTGGATAGGAAATTAATCAGGAAAACTAAATCTGCAGCAGGCATCCAGGTACAGAATGTTTATGAGCCCAGCTGTCAAACCCTACCCACATAACTAAAAATTTTGTGAAAAGGGAAGAGACTATAAATCAGTGACAAGAAAAAGCAAAGTAGACAGCAGGCAAAAACAGTAGGCCCCATAACTCACAATCCCCATTCCTAAAAACCCTGAGGGAAATCTGGACTCAAAAAACCCTTGAATTCCTGTTTGAAGGCAACTAGGCTGGGCTACTCCTACCATTTGATCTGGAAATCCTGAGACACCTGTTGTGTATTTTTCTGGTCTGCACAACAGCATTGTTGACCAGCTTGCCACAGATATGCACAATTAAATCATTCCTTAATAGGCATTAGCTCTGCAAAAACAACTGTTACCAAGGTTAATTTCCTTAGTAACCTTTAAATTTACTCTAGACATAAGTCACACAAGACCATATCAATAGTTACTTGATTTGTGGATGTTTCTGACAGGGTACCATAAAGAACTATCTTCTGGCATGCATGATGGCTAATGATACAATAAGTCAAAGGGAAGCCTAGAGTACTTCTCCATGTCCTGGAGAAACACAATTTAGATGTTATTGATCCTCATGTCAAGACAACCGTTAGAATTTCCAAATGCCTAGAGACATTTAAAATCCAGGAGTATGCATGATACCATCCCACTCCCTGTAATGTGAGAGAGTTGAGAAAATACACAAAGCAGATAAATGTAACAAGTGCCACTGAATAGTGCAATCAGTGAAGACATTTTTTTAAATCTACATCCATCTCAGGCTTTCATTATAGAAAACTTGAATGACTAGCAGTTTTCCTTTTTAAAGGTTTGCTTTACAAATCATTAAACAAAAGCACTTCTGGTCATAGACATACCTCGTTCACATAGTTAAGATGTCATCTATTTCTACTGACATGCAAAAGGAAAGCATTTGTTAACTTCAGTGTTCACTACAGTCTCATAAAGAAAGGTTCAAGATTGTGGCTCTAATAGACCTTATTTTGTATTCCATATCAGTTTTATGAGCTCAGTTTAATACAGATAAATGCATAAATGAGGAAGTATCACAGTTTAGGAGAAAAAAAGGAAACATGAATGAGGAAAATGAGATAAAAACTTCCCCTGAAGGGGAAAAAAAGACATCTTTTAACCCAACTCTTACTAGCAAGTCATTTGACATTTTTGAGCCTCAGTTTCTTCATCTATACTATGGGGACAAAAATAGTACTTATCTCACAGTATTGTTGAGCTGATTTGTATAAAGCATTTTGTAAACTGAAAAGGCATCTTTAAAGTGTAAACTATTAGTTATTATTATTCTTCACTTGGAGTTCAAATAGAAACAGGCATAAAACAGGTTGCTAGCATTCTTTTATACGTAATATTGTGCAGACTGTTGCACAGGTGGATAAAAGTATTTATTTTTGTAATTGAATAAAAATATTTGGATGTAAGTTCATCTTCTGGAGGTTCACTAAGAAATACCTCTGGATCAACTCTAGTAGCAGACAGGATGATGGGAATGATGTGTACTTTACCTATCCTCAAATAGCTTTGATTTCTTTGGGGTAGGAACCTACCCTACATTTTGAAATTTTTCATTCCACATAGTTTGGAGATTATGAGAATTTGGTATGATAACATCTGTTAAACATTGTTCTTAAATTTTCATGGAAGGGGCAGCTAAGTGGCACAGTAGATAAAGCACTGGCCCTCGATTCAGGAGGACCTGAGTTCAAAGCCAGCCTCAGACACTTAACACTTACTAGCTGTGTGACCCTGGGCAAGTCGCTTAACCCTCATTGCCCCGCAAAAAATATACATATTTTTTTTCATGGCTCAATGATATATCAGTGAAATTTTAAGTTTTGTCTGTGATGATGTCTTTGCTATTAACACATAACCTGTTTTTTGCTTTTTCTTTATATTCACGGTGACAAATGCAGTTCCTGACACAGAAAGAGCTTCATAAGTTCTTGCTTATCAATTTATTTCTTTTCAAGGATATATATCTGTATTTGTAAATCAGGGATTTGTTGTCAGTTAGTTTATGAAGATCATAGGCTTCTATTGATCACCTACTTGTTTCTTTCCAGGTATTCATTTGGTGCTAAATTTTTGCAACATGCTGCACAGTGACTCCTTTTTCCTTGCACAATATCCACTGATCAGTAAGTCCAGAATCCTTGAGGATAACCTTTTTGTAATTTCTGATGGCCATGATCTAGCCCTCTGTTGCTAACATAAACCTCTCCTCTCTAAGTAAATCTATGAAGTCAGCCATTTATTTGATGCTTCCTTGTCAATATATTGTTGGCTGAGCTCATGTGATATTGCCCATGGAGGATTTTTGGGTTCCAATCTTGTATTTTAGAGATTTCATAGGCTGCATCCAGAAGTGAACCATTTCCCTTTATGTTTGACAAATCCAATGGCATCCGGACCTATGTTAGCCTTTATTATTGCTCTACACAGGGACATCCCGTTGTTCCAGAAGTATTTCTGCAAATTATTCCTAGTTACCATATCCTTTGAAAATCTCTATCAGTGTTCTTCCTCCTTTGGGCTAAGGAAGTATAAATCTTTCAATAGCTATTTTAGGTTAATGAACTATATTTACTTTTATTCTTACTGTCCCAGTCAAGGAAGTAAGAATGCTGGTTGTTATATGAGTAAAGCCTTTGATGGAGGACACTTCACGCATGCCATATACTGAGGCTCAATAACGGTTCAGTCTTTTACTTTACTGTTCCTACTAAGGACATCTAGACATTTCTACATTCCTCCCTTTTATAGTCATAATCAACATTCTTAGTTAATCACGGTTGGAAGGAAATCAAAAGTTCACCTAGCCCAATCCCTTGATTTTACCATTGACAAAAATGAAACTTAGAGATGTTAAAATATTTCCTAAATATCAAATGAGTAGGAAACTAGAAGGTCAAAAATGCTTTCATAATTTTGCTAAGATGTTTCAATTTCTTAGATGATAACTCTAGAGACAGATCTAACACATAAACAAAAGCTCCTTGAGGGTATCAGTTTTTAAGAGTTAAAGATATCTAAACATAAAATGGTTGAGAACCATTACTCTAAATATGATAGGAATATTATAAAGCTGTGGGCACTTGGAATGACCACACTGGAATTGCACATTTCAGAATTTCACTTGTTAGAAAAAGTATGTTTACTTTTTTAAAGTGGCCCAAAGCATATCATCTTCTAGCAGAAAATCTCACTCAGGAAACCCCAGTAAATTTCACCACCAGCAGATTTGTAATGTCCAAGATGCCTAAACATCAAATAATGCCAACTTTGATTAGTTTTGCTACTTTTAATAATGATTCAGCCCAAAGAAGAGTAAGTGAGATGAGATAAGGTTAATTATTAAGGATTTAGGAGTGATTGTCTATCACTCCCACAATCAATTCATGAGAGCAAAGATTGTGTATTATCTAAATTTTTCCTCCCCCACAGTGGTCTGCAAACAGGATTTGGTGAATGAATGAATCATAATGATGAATGGAAGAGAAAGATTTAAGAAAATGAGAGAGTAAGAAACAGGTGATGGCATGTAAATAAGAATTTGTGACGCCAGAAAAATCCATTCTCTAGTAGGAAACTAGAAGGTCAAAAATGCTTTCATAATTTTGCTAAGATGTTTCAATTTCTTAGATGATAACTCTTGAGACAGATCTAACACATAAACAAAAGCTCCTTGAGGGTCTCAGTTTTTAAGAGGTAAAGGGATCTAAACATAAAATGGTTGAGTACCATTACTCTAAATATGATAGGAATATTATAAAACTGAGAATATGTAACAGATTTTCTAGTGCTTTACATATTATATTCCCCCAAAGTTATATTTAATATCATTTATTTCAACCTCCTCTTCAAAAATAAAAATCAATAACCCAAAGTTATTTTTAATATAAACCATAAAATCCAGGGGGAAATTCCTGACAAATCCATAACAAAAAAAGTTTAATAGATTATATCCAAAATGAAAAATACTCTAAAGTCAATTTTCAAAATGTTGACAAGCATTCCTTAAAACCTGAGGATTTACTTACTCACCTATGCTGCAAAACAGCTTTGTTTATTCAGACTCCTGTCGGCTTTTATTATGATGCCTCAGACAATTCATGAATAAAAAAAAAAAAACCCTCCCATCAATTGACAGGAGAAATGAAGAACCATAAGGAGATACAGTGAAGCTCCAGGGCAAACTAAGTTTTAGAAATTAATTTCAAGTTTGTTCTAACAGCTTTTTTAAAAAACCTGAAAAATAAAAATTGTGCTAATTTTGAATAGCAAGAGTTCACAGCCAACCATAAAACCTCTCTGCACCTCCAAAGCAGCAATGTAATTCACACTTTTCCTCTCCTTGCCAATTAAAAAATCAGTAGGCTGATTTTAAAGACTCCTCTTTCTTTTTTTCCAAACTAGTCAGGAAATGAAGATAGTTTGCTTCGTATCATTTTAATTAGAATTACTAATTCCATCTTCGGTGAAAATAATTCTCTTTTGTCTAACTGTCAAAACCTATTTATTTTATCGTAGCCTGATACTTCCCAGAGAAATTAAAGCATACCCATCAACTTATTTTACACTCTTATTAGGAATGTCTGGTTGGCAAAATAACTAGCAACAAAAACTCAGTACCATAAGAATTATGGATAAAGCAAACCATTAGGTTACTGGCATTTTCAAGAACTCCTGAAAAAATATTTTCTCATACACTTATTTGAGAATGTGTCTTTGTTTGGGATTTTTAAAAGAGAGATTATATAGTGAAAGAAAGAGACATAGCCTTGGGCACATCTATTGCCAAGCAATTATCTTGGAGACTTCAATTTCCTAATCTATATAATGAGGAAATTGAAATAGGTAATCTCTTAGGTCCTTCTACTTCTAGATCCTGTGAATTTCTAAGAGGCTTAATAGCTATATATAACACTAAGATTTGAAAAGTGCCTTACCTATATTAATTCACCTGATCCTCACAATAACCCAGTGAGATAGGTGCCATGATTAGCCCATTTTGTGAAAGAAAACTGAGGCACATAAAGGCTAAATGATTTGTCCAGGGTCACACACTGTAAGTGTCTAAAGGGAGGATTTGAACTCATCTCCCTGACTTCAAATCCCAAACTCTATCCACTGTACCATCTAGCAATGCTTATAGACTCTTAGATTCCAGGAGAACTACCAGGGAATCACAGTAAATTTAGAATATTGTGTTAGGTCAACAAGAAGTAATTCAAGAAAATAATCAAAGACTTCTATGGATCCATATATTAACTTTGCATACAGCATTTACCTACTTGTAGAGAAAGCAATAGCAAACAGGATAACTAGAATGTTATACACATCATCTTGCCCCCATCCCATCTGGATTTCTTTTCCCAGGTCTCTATATTTTTTAAGTTTTTATTGAGCTTAGTTATATCAATTTTGAGTAGCTGTTGCCTGTAATAATGTTCTGTTTCCATAAGTTTATATATAAATTCCTTGAGAGTAGATGCTGTTTTAGCTTTTTCATATGTGTGTGTGTGTGTGTATATATATATATAAATATATAAAATGTTTTTATTTAAAGTTTTGAGTTCCAAATTCTTTTCTTCCTTTCCTCCCTCCACTCTCCCCTCCCTGAGGTGGCAAGCAGTCAGATATAGGTTATACCTATGCAGTTATGTAAAGCACTACCATATTAATTATTTTGCACAAGAAAACATGAATAAAAGAAAACAATAAAAGTGGGAAAAAAGCATGCTTCAGTCTGTGTTCAAGCAATATCAGTTCTTTCTTTGGAGGTGGATAGTATGTCTCATCATTAGTCCTTTGGGATTGTCTTGGATCATTGTCTTGCTGAGAATAGTTGTCATTCACAATTCTTCCCTGAACAATATTGCTGTCATTGTGTACAATGTTCTCCTGGTTCTGCTCACTTCACTATGCATCAGTTTATATGTCTTTCCAGGCCTTTCTGAAATTATCCTGTTTGTTATTTCTTATAGCACAATAATATTCTATTACAATCATATACCACGGTTTGTTTAGCCATTATGGGCATTCCTTTGATTTCCAGTTCTTAGCCACTACAAAAAGAACTGCTATAAATATATATTTTTTTACAAATAGGTCTTTTTTCTTTGGGGGGGATGTCTTTGGTATATAAACCTAGCAGTGGTATAGCTGGATCAAAGGGTATGCACAGTTTTATAGCCCTTTGAGCATAATTCCAAATTGTTCTCCAGAATGGTTAGATCTGTTCAAACTCCACCAACAGTAGATTAGCATGTCAGTTTTCCCACAACCCCTCCAATATCCAATATTTTGTTTTACATTTTTCTAATCTTTCCTAAAACTTTTACTCTTTTGGCTTCTTTACACTATCCTGGCCCCCTTCCTATCTCTGTCCCCTCCCTTCAGCCCCCTTTTCTCCTTTAATCACTTAAATGCAATTATTTGTCAATAAGACATTCCTTATACCTTCTGCTCTTCTCTTCCTACACTCTCTCCTTAGAAATTTCTTCAACTCTCATGGATGATCCTCTACAACCCCAATCCGAAACTCTATCTCTAACTTTGTCCTCCCTTCTGACCTCTAGAATCAGTGATACAATGGATAAAGTTCTGGACCTGGAGTAAGAAGAACCTGAACTCAAATCCAATCTCAATCATTCACTATGACCTTGGGCTACTCACCTAATCTAGTTGCTTCAGTTCCTTCATCTATAATATAGGAATAATGATATCACCCACTTTCCAGGGTTGTTATGAGAATCAAATGAGATAATAAATGTAAAATGTTTGGTACATAGTAAGTGATATATAAATGCTACTAGTAGTAGTAGTAGTAGTAGTATCAGCAGCAGTGGCATCGGTGGTGGTGGTGATAGTTCCTCATCTCCAACATTTCTCTCACTTCAAACTCAACATGCCTAAAACCCAAGTCATCACCTTTCTTCCCAAACTATGAAGGCATCCTTCCACCCACCCTTTTCATAACATATCACTTCTGTAATCATCTAGAAACTCAAAATCTCAGGTTCTTTGCCTTCACCATCTGTATAGTAAGTCACCAAGCCCTGGTGAATCTTCAAACTCTCCAGAGAAGTGACTGAGCTATTAATCCTCAGCTTCTTTCAAGCCCTTAATTTCCTGGTTAGGGTCCTGTAATCTTTGGCATGAGTATACTAGAGATAAGTAGAAAAGGGTTCAGAAGATGCTAACAAGAATACATCTGCTCCCAATTTTCAATACAGTTATTATTGCCCAGCCCTTCAATGCATGTGGACCCAAGACTGAAGGCAACTTGCCAGATAACTATGTGCACGAAATATTCCCAGAGACACACACAAAAGAGAAGCTATAAACCCAAGCCCATAGGGAAGTCAGCCTAGCTAACCAGATCCCTAAGACCTGCATAATTCTTCAATATTGAGGTGTCCATTGTCTCACCTCATCAGCACATTCCACTCTACACACATCATATAAGGCTAGTTTAGCAATACTAGCCCAAAGCCCTGAGGTTTGGGGATGGTTTTTTGTTTTGTTTTTGTTTTTTTGCTTTTGGTAGCCTTAATATAAGAGGGAAGCTAATGTTCACATTAAGACTATGGCTACCTTTTTATTTCCATGGTTCAACTACCCTTCCTTATATCCTTACTAGCTGCGTGACCCTGGGAAAATCAACTGAAACCTTTTAGCTTCAGTTTCCTCTTCCACAAGATGAAATAATAGAATGTCTTCCATTAGGTAAAGAATATCAGCAGTACAGACTTCATGGGCTTGTTGTGAGGATTAAATGCTATTTATAATGTATATCAAGATGTAAGTTCATGCTTCACTGAAAGCATCTTCCAGACAACTCCAGGAAGAGACAATGTGAGTAGGACAATGTACGCTTCTTCCCATTCCCTTATGGTTTTGATTTCATGGACTATGTCTCTATATTTTGAAAGCCCTTCATTCTATTTAGCTTTAAGATTTTGATAATTTTGTATGACAATGTTTATGTAAAACAATGTTCTTAATTTTTGTCTATTAAGGTTATATTTAGGTGATTGTGAGGAACAGATGCTGGGCAATGTTCCAGCTCCAGTAGAGTTTATTTGTTTAATTCTCAAAGTCATATCAGTATTTATATTTGTGTTACTGAGATTTATTTTTGTTAGCTTATGAAATATAGTCAATCGATAAACATTTATTAAGCACCTATTATGTGTCACAATCTGTGCTAAGCTCTGAGGATAAAAAGAAAGATAAAAGACAGCTCCTTATCTCAAAGAGTAATGTATGTTTCTAGTGCTCAGGTCATGTTTTGTTAGATATTTATTCATAGATGCTAAATTTTTGCAACCTAATGTGTTGTACAATTCCTACCATTTTCATATATAATCTGCACTTATTATAGGCAAACTACTCCAGAAAAAAACTGAAGAGGGATGAAAGAATGGATTTAGTCAGAAAATTATATATGTAGAGCTGGAAGGTATCTTAGAGATCATCTTATTTAGCCCCTTCATTTTACAGATGATAAAATCAAGGCTTTGAAAGTTGAAGTGATTTGCCAAGATCACATAGATACTAAATAGTAGAGTTGGTCTCATGATTCTAGATCTAATTAGTAGTAGAGGTAGTAGTAGCAGTAGTACTAGTAGTATTCTTAGTAGTGGTAGTAGCGCTGATGATAGTAGTGGTGGTAGTAGCAGTAGTAGTAGCAGTAATAGTAGCAGCAGCAGCAGCAGTGGTAGCGGTGGTGGTGATGGTGGTAGTGGTGGTAGAGGTGATAGTAGTAATAGTAATAATAGTGGTAGTAGTAGTAATAGTCATATTTTACATATTCAGTTCTTTTATTTTAAATTTTATTTAACTTTCCATATATTTCTGCCTTTCTTTTCTCCCTAACTAGAGCAAGTTCCTTAAATGAAGAGACTATGTCAAAGCCATAATTGTAGCCACCATAGCAACCAGTACCAATCTTTGCATGTATATATGCTTGATACATGTTTTAAAGATTAATCCTTAAATAATTTGTTGAAGGTGTTGTGCTCACTGAATTGATGGGAGAAACAAGGAGTTTTTGATATCCAAAAAGCATAAGGTCCCCAGAGAGAAGCATGCTTACCAGAGAAATCATTATTTTTCTTTCTAGCTTTATGGAATGGAATTATAACTAAAATAATGCTAAGAAAGATAATTAAAATTTAGAATCTAAGGGGCAGCTAAGTGGTGCAGTGGATAGAGCACCAGGCCTGGAGTCAGGAGGACCTGAGTTCAAATCTCAGCCTCAGACACTTGACACTTACTAGCTGTGTGATCCTGGGCAAGTCACTTAACCCCAATTGCCTCACCCCAAAAAAAATTAGAATCTAAAATCATGTGTTGACTTGTTAATCCAACCAATGTCCTCTATCTTCTCTCAGGCCCACACTGCTATTCTTAAGATGTCACTTTAGGGTATGAAATATTTTTATCACAATGCTTATTGACTCATCAACAAAATTATGTGTGATCATACTTTGAAAACACAAAAAGGTAAGTCAAGATAAAAGAAATAAAAATAATTTTGAATCTTAATACTTTCAATGATACTCAAATATGGAGTTCTGAATAAAATAAGTTTTTCAAAGAAACAGTGTATGTAGCCCATGTAGTCTCTGAGGATATGTATCCCAAATCTGAATCTCATAGACAAATTGTATTACCGGAGCTCGTATAGCAACTTCTGCCCTTCAAGTTTCTAGGGATACCCACAATATATCAAGGGTGAATCTCTGAGTTTAGCCTTAAGTAAACTTTTTAAAAAGAGTATTTAAGAAAGTGGCACTATAATAACAGTTGGTACAACATTCCCTCCCCCCCCCCCAAAAAAACAGTTCATGCCATACTCTCCTTTAACTACATACAGAGTCCTAGGAAAAGTGAGTTCATGCTTAGAAAACATATGCAGCCAAAGGGTCACTCCTGGTTGCTGAAAATACTTTTGTCCTATTTGTGGGATCCTTAAGTCCCCCTTAAGCACAGAATAGTCACTTTGCTAGTTTCTTTAATAGATTCATGAGTCCAGTCTGTCCTTGGCTTAGATGAGGTAAACACTGACACCAGCTGATTAAGGGATACTATTTAGGACCCCAAAGGGAAGATGAAACACCCAATATCCTCCGTATCCTTTGAAGTTTGACAGTCTTCCTCCTATCAAAAATTAGGAGGGAAGGAAGAGAGAGGAGACCCGGACAAGGCCTAAGCCAAGTCAAAGTCAAGGCCCCCACCTAGGTAGTCCCTCATTGTGAATGTACTAGAAAGATCCAATTTTTGGAATTCTCTTCCCAACTCACTTGATAATTTATAGAAGCCCCCTGGAGGGATGACCAAGTTTTCCAGCCATTTGTGCCAAATTCCTGTTTATAGGCATTTCCCTTCATCCAATAACTTTCAAAGACTTCATATACAGTCTAAATTCTTTTGATTAATTAAATGTTTGGTTGAGACGTGTTCTCACCTAGTTATGGTAGCAGACTATGTGATGATAAGATGGGTGAGGTAGTTTTGTATCCCCAATTCTTAGCACTGTACCTGGCATATAGTAGGAACTTAGCAAATGTTTGTTAATTGATTTATTGATGTAAGAATCACATTTCCTTTAAAACTATTTATGAATTGGATGTTTCAACTTCTTCTAGAAGTTCTATTACTACTCAAATGAATCTAATGTTTTTGCATTTCCTGTATCTTCTAAGATGCCCAAAACACTAGATTTTAGAAAAATGGCTATAGAATGTGGCTTTAAAAAATCATTTTATTCCAACAGATAATTTGATTTTTTCTTCAAGGAATTATACACATGGATTATTTTATGAAATATAAGAAAATACCTTTCATTTTTATGATATATATGGCAAATGATCACTTTGGTGTTCGTGTCTTAAAGATTATAACTAGTTCAAAAAAATAAATCAGTTATTGTCTGGGAAGCCATGTCATACAACTATTGTCTCCTTATTCCCAAGTGTCTGATGAGTCATGAGACAGAAATAAAGCACAATCAAGTTGTTGACTTTCCAATAGCACAGGGAACAACAACAACAGTAATCCTTGTCTTCTTTCAAGGCTCTGACAAGATTCCAACTCCAGTATTGTTCATTCCATTTTGTTTTTATTTTCATTTGTGTTTTTTGTTTTGTTTAAGTTTTTTGGCAGGGCAATGAGGGTTAAGTGACTTGCCCAGGGTCACACAGCTAGTAAGTGTAAAGTGTCTGAGGTCAAATTTGAACTCAGGTCCTCCTGACTCCAGAGCTGTTGTTTTATCCACTGTGCCACCCAGCTGCCCCTCATTTTGTTTTTATTTTCAGATGTAAAGCCTTCTCTGATCACCTTCCAATCCTCCAGGTCAAATTTTCCTATATTGCTTTGTCTGTATCTTTCCTTTGCCTTTAGCACACTGTTCTGAATCATACTTATCAGTCCATAAATCAACAAGTACCTATTAAGTGATTACCATGTGCCAAGAACTTTGTATACAAAGGTAAGAGCTGTTCCATTTTTCAAGGAGCTTACATTCTAATGGGGAAGACAAACAAAATAACTAAGTACATAAAAGATATAGAAAAGGCAGAGTGGATGGAAGATAATTTTTAGGCATTACCAGCTGGGAGGATTGAACTGTGATCCCTTCACCAATCAATCAATCAAGAAACATTTATTAAGTGCTTTCAGAAAGTGGAGTTTGAGCTGAGTCTTGAAGGAAGGCAGGAAAACTAAAAGGTGTTAGTGAAAAGAAAGTGCATTTTAAGCATGTGAGGTAGCAGGTGTGCAAGTGCAAAAGCAAAAAGAAAACAGTGTCATATAATAGGAAGAGCTACTTAGTCTTTGTGGTTAGATTATAAAGTGGATGGAGGGAATAAAATGTTGAAGACTGGAAAGGTAGGAAGGGGTCAGGTTCTGAGATTTAAATGTTTGTTAGATATCCTGTAAAAGATTATAAGCTCGGGGATAGCTAGGTGCTGCAGTGGATAAAGCACCAGCCCTGAACTCAGGAGGGCCAGAGTTCAAATCTGGTCTTGGATACTTGGCACTTACTAGCTGTGTGACCCTAGGCAAGTCACTTAACCCTGATTGCCCCATAAAAAAAAGAATGTTGACAACTATCTTTTACATGTAATTGGAAAAAAATAGAATAAAATACTATTTTTAAAAAAAAGAATAGTATTATTTACAGATGTGAATAGCAATAGAAGCAAGAGCACCAGAAAACACAGACCATTCTTTCTCCCATCTTAGTTATCAGAATGGTTCAATCCATTTTGTTTTCAAATGTAAAAAAAAAGTTTAAAAACAAAAAGGAGGAAGAAAGTACTTGTTCTTATGAAAATAAAAAAATGAAACCTTATTATGTAACTGCTTCTATCTTTGTAAATGTCATCTTAATAAATTAAGTTCCTGAGGTCAAAACTTGCTTTTGGCATAAAAAATAAAAACCATAGCAGTGGTAGCATTATTGTAATCATAAAACATTCTGAGGAAATTATGGCAATTTTATGTGGATATATACTTTTATGGAGCATCTAGGTGGTGCAGCAGATAGAGGGCCAGGCCTGGAGTCAGGAGGACCTGAGTTCAAATCCAGCCTCAGACACTTCTTAATGTGTAACCCTGGGCAAGTCACTTAACCTTGTTTGCCTCAGTTCCTCACTTGTAAAATGACCTGAAGAAAGAAATAGCAAAAGACTCCCATATCTATGCCAAGAAAACCCCAAAGAGAGTCACAAAGAGTCAGACACAACTGAAACAACTCAACAACATACTTTTACATCAAAATCGTACTACAATTTTATATGGGTGGACTTATGATCTTAACTGTATAGGAAATCTCCAAATTGCACTGATCAAAAACTATACACCCCTTCATATCCTGTGCAATTCTTGTCTAGACCCTCCCAGAAATTTTCCACAGAGAATATACTCAAGTATGCTGAAGACTTTTATCTACTTCTCTTGAAGTTGCTTGGTACTAATGCTGTGCATGGACTGTTCATGGGTTCTTCCTGATTCTCACTTAACAGTGAGAATTTTCTAACTATCAATTATGTAATCCTTCAAAAATACCTTTTATATTGCTATTCCTGAATGTTTCTTATTTTATTTACTTGCATCTTACAGCTTGCTTCTTCTCATCATGTTTTTCTCCATTGACCTACAACTTTAATTTTTCAGAGATGGTGGTATTCCTTGCTTTGTAGCCATATAGTACCACCAGAGTAATGTTAGTGTTACAAAGATGGGCTTTTGGGGGCGGCTAGGTGGCGCAGTGGATAAAGCACCGGCCCTGGATTCAGGAGTACCTGAGTTCAAATCCGGCCTCAGACATTTGACACTTACTAGCTGTGTGACCCTGGGCAAGTCACTTAACCCCCATTGCCCTGCAAAAAAAAAAAAAAAAAGATGGGCTTTTGTTTCAGGAAGATCAGTGTCATTAAAAGCATTACACATTTTTCTCAAAGTTCTTTCTACTATTTAGTTCTGGGCCCAATTCAACCTCATTTATAGTGACTAGCCAAAATATATGCATTAGATCAACTATATGACTTGTTTATTCAACTAGACAATATTCTTCATTTACTTGAGTTTTCTTATATGAATTATAGGATCATATTTTTAGAAATGGAAGGGACCTTCGATACCACTGGTTCCTGGCCCTTAATGTCATTGTTATCCTTTATTCTCGAAGAGGAACAAAACTATATCATAGTGTAAGGGTCAATGTGCAGTGTGTCCAACTGTGGCTAATCAAACAAATATGAGCTTGGAAGGCTCTACTACAGGTAGGGCACAAATAGTCCATATGAACATTTGGGATGGAGATGTCTCTAAATTTGTTCATTTCACATTTCTTTTGAGCTATTGCAATTCTTCTTTGCTTCTAAAGCACAGCACCTTATTAGATGCAGTACAGATAAGGAAACTGAAGAACATTGATCTTAAGTGACTTGGCCAGTGTCACAAGCTAATTAATGTTTGAGGTAAGTTTTGAACCCTGATCTTTCTGACCCTAAGTCCATTGGTCTATAAAGAATTCCACTCTGAGATAAAAAAAGAATTCCACTTTGCCTCCAAACTCTTTTAAGTGGCTGTGAATCTCATGTAGGAGGCTCTTTGGGGTTCTGGGTGTTGATACAATCTCCACAATCTTACCTACAATCAAGAGAATTTGAAAGACTTTACTCTCTATAGGAAATCCCTATTCAGTTTGGGCTGTGTTAGTACATTCTCCATGACTGTGGCAAAGACTTGTTGTAAGCCCATATATTCTATTTTATGCTTTCCTTGATACTTATATGACAATGGGGAAGGTTGACAGTGAATATGACGTGTGCTCCCATGTGACACTTGAGGTGCTACAGTAACAATAGCAGCCTAAACTTGGCTTGTGTCCTGCTTTCTGCAAGTCTAAAGAAAAGCAGACTTTGTTATCATTCAATTAACTAACCTACAAGGAAATATAGTGTGTATTTCATCTATTGGTTGTAACTACACTCAAGCCATCGACCCAGGGCTTTCAACAGGGCTCCTCAGTGCAAATATTCTGGCTTCTCCAAAGGCTGCATTAGAGCTATTACTCACAAGAGAGTGCTCAGATGTAGCTTAGATGACTCACCTTCTCATTGTAGGCACTGCTGGACAGGTTTAGTTGTTCTTGCTTACCAGATTGAGAATTCAGTGTAGGTCATGGGTTTTTAACCTTTTTTTCTGTTTCACAGACCCTAGGAAGTCTAGTGAAATCCATGCCCTCCTCAGAATAAGATTTTCAAATGCATAAAACATGTAAAATTACAAGGAAATCAATTACACTTAAATCCAGGAATCAGAATATTTTTTTTTTAATTCATATACCCCAGTCAAAACCCTTGGTTTAAGAGAAGAAAATGGAATCTCTTCTCTGCCCCTTTCAGTCAACTGTGTGACAAGAAAGATGTTGTTTGTTATAAAATGCCATTTGTGAAAGCTTGCCTATTCCCTTCTAATACTTTTATTGAAATATCCCTGATACATGCATAAATAATTCTCACAAAGATTTTGGGGGCTACAGCACAGAACGCCTCAGTGTATGCTTGTTCTCATCTAGCTAATTTTCCCATCTGTGATTTGTTCTCTACTGCCTCGTATATCACATTGAGGGCTGTGATGTCAAAGTTCGAATAAGTTGCCTCCACTGTCACTGATGAATAGTAATCTTGACAAATATTTACCACTTTTCTGGTTTGTTGTTCTTCCAGTTTTATCCTTCAGTGTTCTCAAGATGATCTGGTTTGACTGAGTCCCCTACTACACTTTCTGTAAACTTCTCTTTCCCTCTTACATGTTCCCTATTTTAGAAATCAAATCTGCCCAGAATTTTCCACAGTACTCTTCTCTAAGGCTCTGTGAATGAGTTTGTGTTCTAAATTATTGTTGTCCCTGTCTGCCATATCTCTCCACTTGGTGAAGAATTAAAATGTATGCTGGTTTAAAGAGGTTTTTGACTCTCTTGGTTTTCTCATTGTAGCAACTAATTTGTATCGGTTACATTTGTGCAAGAAATGATGATGGGTTTCATTCTTTTACCTATTTCCAATTTTTTGCATTAATATGTTGCTTGGGTAAGTCAAATTGGGGTGGTTTTAATAGTAGGCTTGCTATATGAAAGCATCTGGAGATTCTTAATTTAATTTTCAAGAAAGTTTCATGAAATTTGGGAAAGTAAGAGCCATACTAAAATACCTCAGGCTAATTACTGTTTTGGGGGGGAAGAAAGGTCAATTTATTTCAAGGCTTGATGATGTTGATCCTGTCCATTAGTGAATTCCCAAAAAGGAAAGGCCAAGAAATTAAGATAATTACATTTATTTCATTCTTACAGATAATATCACTTCTTGTGTTCCCCCTTTTGCCCAGCTTGATTTGGGGTAATATGGAGAAAACACTTGGTATTTTCAGTGTGCCTTCCATTTTTCATTTCAGAACATTTAATTATAACTACTGGAAATACTTAACTGAACACATTGAATTGTATGAAAATTTGCTATAAAAAGATCTTTGTCTTAAATTTCTTATTATTTGTTCTTTGTTATTTTTACTGTCAGGTTAATTTTGGTGATCCCAAATTTGATCTTGCTTTTTTCTCTGTACCCTATGTTTTTGATGACTCTTTTCCTGCCTTTCTTCAATGGGTATAATCCTATTTGAGTGAACTTTAAGGAACATCAAAATGTCTATGTCTTATACAACCCTTTTATTGCTAAAAAATGGAATAAATTCTTATTTACTTTTAGTTACATGAAGCATTTGTCAGCAATATGCCACATTTGCATAGTGACCAAATAATGTAAAGGGTAAATGGACTGAAAGAAACCTTCCTAAACTCACTTGAACCTGAGAGGGTAAATAATGTGATTCTCTTCTGATTGAATTATATTTAAATGTATTCACAGATTATTAATAAATTTTGACATTTTTAAAAAATTGTATGCCATGGATCAGAATCCCAGATTTAGGAGTTATCCAGTCAAATCCCCTCATAATAGGATGAGGAAACAAATACCCAGGGAAGTGAAAGAATCTGTCCACAGTCGAAGTGATAGAGAGTGATAGAGAAGTGTCTTTTCCATTCAACCAGCTGTCTTATATATTACAGGAAAATAACAATGATAATGATAGATTTTACTAATGTTTTTACCTATAACTAAAAAGTACTCTCAAACAATTGTAATAATAAAAATAAAAACATTTTAATATTTGCCATCACTATCAAAAATACCTTCTTTGAATATGAGGAATAATATGCTGTGATATTATATTTGTTTATCAAGTAAATATAGTGTTCCATGCACATGCACAAATAGGCAAGAGAGCCATGATTTCTTCAGCATGTGAGTTGTCTCTAGCAATACAGGCCAAAATTGTTCTATGAGTTAGTAAATAAATCCCAGTGAGTTTTCTCGGGCACATAGACAAGTTAAATGACTTGTTCAGGATCACACAACTAGTAAATGGCAAAAGTGGGATTTGAACACAGACTTTCCTGACTCCTTACCCAGAACTCTATCCTCTATATCACAATGCCTCTCTGATTTTTAAATTTAAACCAGACCTGTGATTTCATTGGTGCAAGAAACTCCTAATGAGGAAACTCCTTATATCAATGCCACTACTCTCCAACTTAGAGACTTGCCAGGAATATTGAGGGTTTAAGTGAGTTCTCACAAAACCTATATGTATCAGAGGTAGGACTTTAATGCACGTTTTCCTGATTCCAAAATGAGCTCTCTATTCATTAAGCCATGCTACCTCTCTCTGTGTTCTATACCAAACAGAAAGAAAAAAAAAAATCTCTTCTCTCAGAAATCCTTGTCATAAAAATGAGCTGATTTTTCCAATGGGTTTCTTCACTACTCTTTCCAATCTTACATGAAAATCATTAAAATCACACTTACTTGACCTCAGTGGAGATGGGTGTTACCAAAGCCACCCAATTATTTGTTGAAATTTATGCCGTCAAAAGCTGGTGCACTTCAGTTTCCAAAGCACGACTGTTCTTATGCTGTTTTCCACATCTAGGCTTAAATAAAGGCATCAGTAATTTTTGACTTGATTGCACTATAATTATTCAAATATCGTTAATTTTATGCTGTAGCCTAATTTCCATATCCGTTGTTATCATTAAAAGAGATTATTATAGTTAATGTACCTAAAGTATTCCCACTAATTGAAAAATGCAATTCTTGAGCAATAACAGTCACAACAACAACTCAATATAAAGGCTACTAAGGTGATGTGACTGTAATTATTATCAACATAAGCCATGATGGCCACAATGGTATCAGCACATAAGGACATGAGCCATGAACCCTTACTCTTCTCCTCAAACACTGTGTGATCACCCTAAAACACAGAAGACAAGCACAGGACCAAGGATAATTCTGGTCCATGAAAGGACACTGGCATTTTGCAGGTAACACAACCCAGCTTATAAATCAGGGCTCAAACAATGCCCATTTCTCCTGCTGAGGCTGAGTTTGTTGTACTGCAGCTCCCAGCAGCTCTCTCCCCCTCTTATCAATCAAGCCAAGGAATGTGATGCTGAGTAAAGGTGCAACATTTCCTTTTCCCCCCTGCAGGAAACCCTTTCTCCAGCTGGGATGGATCAGTGGGGAGCACATCACAACAAGACAGATGGGGCAAAAAAAAAAAATATGGGGACGAGCGTTGAAGGGAATGAGTGGAAGGAGGGAGAGGGACCCTAAAGATATAAACAGGAAATTTGAGGTCATATTTATTCTTAATTTCCTCCCATCTTTCTCAGAGGGCTTCAGTGGGGAGTGGTTGTTTATGTAAAACCACCTTTATTAAATCAGAATAAGATAATTTTTTTAAAGTTATCTCTATCATATGGGAAGAGAAATGCAAGTCATTAACAGGAAAACACTCCTTAACCTTTAAGGTTTTTTTAATATATCTTTACAAAATGTAAAATGAGATGCTGCGTGGCAAAATTGATAGAGTGTCAGGTTCTTTAGGAAGACTCAGATTCATATCTCACTTCTGACACACACTAGCTGTATGCCAGTGGAGAAGTCATTTATCCTCTCAGTGCCCTCAGGAAACTCCCTATTTAGAGTCAAGATGTGAAGAAAGAAAGAAAGAAAGAAAGAAAGAAAGAAAGAAAGAAAGAAAGAAAGAAAGAAAGAAAGAAAGAAAGAAAGAAAGAAAGAAAGAAAGAAAGAAAGAAAGAAAGAAAGAAAGAAAGAAAGGAAGGAAGGAAGGAAGGAAGGAAGGAAGGAAGGAAGGAAGGAAGGAAGGAAGGAAGGAAGGAAGGAAGGAAGGAAGGAAGGAAGGAAGGAAGGAAGGAAGGAAGGAAGGAAGGAAGGAAGGAAGGAAGGAAGGAAGGAAGGAAGGAAGGAAGGAAGGAAGGAAGGAAGAGGTGGCACAGTGGATAAAGCACCGGACCTGGATTCAAGAGGACCTGAATTCAAATCTGGCTTCAGACACTTGACAAATTCAAGCTGTGTGACCCTGTTCAAGTCACTTAACCCCATTGCACACCCCCCCCACAAAATGGGGTCAGGAAGTGATAGTAAATGTTTAACAACCATCTTTAAAAAGAAAAAAATATGCATCCAACAGACTTTTAAGTTTAATCTACATTGCTAACATTTTCTCCATCACTTTCTGAAGTCTAGACAATCAACAAAACAAGCTGTAAATGCTCACACTGAAATTTTAACAATTGGTTTTAGAGCCAGTTCAAGCTGACTACAGCACAGCCCTGGGTGTGCTACATCTACTAGATGCATTAGCAGAAGCATTGCCATTCTAGAAGTTCTTCACATCCATGAATCACCCATATGAACTGGGGGAAAAAACTTCCCCAAAAATCAGCTTTTATATAATCACTAGAGCAACTAACACATGGAATGGGAGGCCAGGAAGTAGTCTAACAGGAAAAAGTTAACCAAACAAATTATGTTTAAATCTACCTTATATATGTAGAGCATTTAAATGTCTTTGGGAGCCACTGTCAACTGCTTTTGAAAACTCAGTATATGCTCAGAAACTACAGCAGCCAGAGTTTCTTTTTTTTTATTGAGGGCAATGAGAGTTAAGTGACTTGCCCAGGGTCACACAGCTAGTAAGTGTAGTGTCTGAGGCTGGATTTGAACTCAGGTCCTCCTGACTCCAGGGCCTGTGCTCTATCCACTGTGCCACCTAGCTGCCCCAAGATGTACTCTTTTTTATCCAACTTTATAATCAGTCAAAATCCAGTGCATTCTAGCACTGAGAATAGGGAGTTGCAGATGCTTTGCCCAGAGATTACTGATGCTGATAACATTCAAATGAATAGGCAGGAAATCCAAAAGAGAAAGCTATCAGGATCGAGATTCCTTCAAAGCTGAATGGGTAGATTACTGAGCAAAAGAAAAAGGGTGGGGGTGGGGGGGCCAGTGACCAGGACAAATCAGAGAGAAAAAATTAGGTTTAGGCAAAGGATATCTAAAATCAGATTACAAAGACTAAGTAATGAGAGAAATTTGAACAAAAAATTAGATGACTGATTTAATTTGAAGTCAAGATATGGGCAGAGGTGGTTGGAGATAGCTAGTCAACAAATTAAGTACTGATTCAACTCATTGAAACATTAAGTGCCTACCTACTATGTGTCAATTACCATCTAGAGAATACCAAAAAAAAAAAAAAGGCAAGAAGCCAAGGAAGCAGATGTATGAAATCCAGAAATGTCAACAGATCAAAATGAATTCAAGACTGACCTATTTTGTGATAGTCTCATTCTCTTAGGTCCTTTAAGAAGTAGAAAAATAGGGGGAAAATGACCCAAAAAGTAAGATTTACTTGCCCCCCCAAAAAAGAACCAAATGCACAAATTAAAATGAGGAAAGAATTTTCCAATTTGTGATAGAATTCTTTTCTCTGCTTGATGAATAAGACATCATACTTTACTAAATTTACATTTTTTTGGTTTATTGTTTTTATTGGCACAGCACTAGACCCAGAAGACCCAAGTTTGAAATCTGGCCTGCCATTCACTACTTGTATGACCTTATGTAAGACCATATGCTAAATCTATCCCAGAGACTCCGCTATAGAATAAAAGGGCTAGACGATTTCTCAGGTCCCTTCAAATATGAACACTCTTTGACTGCTGTAATTTGACCCCTGATAAAAATCACACAAGGCAGAACTTATCCCTCCAAAAATTTCATAATTATCAAATAAAATAATAAAACATTAGGACTGGAACAGATCTTAGAGATTGTCTAGTCTGCCATTCTCATTTTGCAAAGGAGGAAACTGAAGCAGGGTAGCAAGGTATAATAGAAAGAATACTGGATTTGTAGTCAGAAGACCCAAGTTCTAGTTTCCAAATACTATAGATAACATATGATCTAAAATCTCGAGTGTGGGTTTCTTCATCTATTAAATGGAAAGAATAATATTCACACTACTTCCTTAGCATCTAAAGCTTGGAAAGGATTTTCCAACCTCATTTTACAAATTAGAAAATTCACATCTGTTGTGAAAAAAGCATGATATAAACTTTAAAGTACTTTATACATGTGAATTATTCATCATGAAGTGATATATCCAAGATCATACAGCTCTCTAGCAGTAGAAAGGGGTCTAGCTAGAATTATCATATCCTGCCCACTATATCACTACATAACTCTGCTGCATTTGGCTTCTCTTCTAAATCTAAGGGGAACAGATCCCCCTAAAATGTCAAGTCCAGAAAAGTGACCTCTGCCTAGATGTCTGAGGGCACAATGTTTTGGTGTGTTACTATTTAATCTGGTCTAATACATTATTTTATCTCAAGAAATTATTGGATAAATCAAAGTTGCTTTAAAATTGCTGAAAGCAAGATTTTGCTCCAATGTCACAATGAAGTAATGTTGGAACCAAAAAACAAATTACAAGTTAAGTGGGATTCATGAAAGCTGAGTAAATTATTTTTATACCAGTAGGATCCCAGAAGTATTGAAGATTCCAAAAACCAACCTGATTTGAAAACATAAAGAATAAATTTTAATCTTCATTTTAACATCCATGTTATTTTAAGATTAGTCACTACAAAACAGCCCAAGGAGTAAGGAACCAAGTTTGGGTATAGGGAAGTAGCTGAGAGAATAGGGAGAAGCACGGAAAGGAACAGAGACAAGAGAGACAGACAGACAGACAGAGACGCAGACACAAACACAGAGAAAGACATAAACAGAGAGACAGAGACAGAGAGACAAGGAGAGAGAATTTATTCAGTACTTACTAGATGATAGGAACTATGCTAAGCACAAATACAAAACATGAAAAGAAAATGGCCCCTGTTGTTAGGAAACTAAGATTCTAAAGTAAACAGGAAAAGGAGACATAAGTAATAAGAGAGTTCCATTTCATTAGTTGTGTTTGTCACAAAGATTTTAATGTCTAGTAGCCAGCCTTCTTCACATTTCATTAGGCTAGTCCCTTGATGACCAACATACAAACCTGTAGCCAAACCCACACTAAAAGCCTTTCTAGCTTGGTATTACATATAAAAGTTTGGGTTCCACTGGCATAGCCTGAAAATCCCAGGGTCACCTCCATATTATGGGCAGGCATTAGAGACTTTCACAATAAGGGAGATCCCTAATCTAATTTGAATCTAAAAGATTAACTATGGCATATACTTTAAAGAAATTAATATTTTCCTATTAAATATTTATAGAAAGTAATTAATCTCCTTGGATCCTTTTGGCAGGCCAATATATAGTATCAACTTTCACAATGTCTTGCATATAATTGAAAGTAAATAAATATTTGTTGAATGACTCTATCTCCTTATAGTCCTTTATTGAAACTTGATATGAAGGGCCCAGGTACACTGGAGGAATTCTCACTTCTCTGGCTCATTGCCTATCTAGAAACTTCTTGTGTGACAGCAACCAGAATGTTGTTACCACCTGTCCCTTGCAAACACATAATTCACAAGACTAAAAGGATGAACAGATTCACTTACAAGTTAAAGGATACAAATAGTGATCGCTGAAAATAACGTTTGCCAGTGAGCAACTCTCCCCAGAAGCCAGTGTAGTTTCAGCTACTTGGGGTGTTGTTCTGAGTAGGGCTCCTACAGAGGTGCCATGGGTTGCTCCTGCACAATGGTCCTACCCTTCAAAGTGCAGCTTGAGACCAGGGTGTCACCATTTCCAAATCTTTCCTTTGTGCAACCTTCCTCTAACTGAAACAAGTATAACCATCGGAAACATACTTGCTGTTCACAACTTGCAAGAATATGTTGCTATTATTAAAAGAGCTTCAAGAAGTATTAGATAAGTAAGTCAATGCTGAAAGCCAGAAGCCCTTTTGGGGTGATGTGTTAAGGGATAGTCCCATAATAGTTGTTGCTGCTGCTACTACTGCTATTTGTCCTTCATTCTGAAGAAGACAAATGACATGAGGAGGGTGATATCTTGGCACAAAGTCATCAGCCTCACCCATTCCTCCAGTCATTGGACCCCAGTGGCAAAACAAAAGACAAGATGACTGTTGATGGCACCCCATGCAGTGATAACAAGGGAAGTTAACTGGGGCAGCCCAATGACCACTGGGGGTGGTATTGAAGCCACCCAATAAAAGCAGCCCTTCAACAATGCCACTAGGTCTAATATCTCCAAAGTAGGATAATCCACTAATCCTTATGTACTGAAGTTGGGACTAATGCCTCCAGAAAGGGCAGGAGAAGGGATAGAGAAAGAATACAACCAGTGGTCTTCAGGCCATGGAAGAAGAGGCAGTTCACAATAGTCTAGGACTCCTGGGTCCATGCTCCAAGATAGCTCAGGCAGCTCCTGGTGCCCTGGTCAATTCTAGATAAGGTCAGTGTTCTTACAGGGACAAGAAGGGCCTGCCCAGGAAAGTCTTCTTAGTTTCCAACCACTGTGGGACAATATGGGGACATGCCAACCTGCTAGGAAACTGTAGTCATCTTGCCTGAAATGTTCCAAGTGAAGCTTTTCCCATAAATTCATTGCACAGTCCTCTAGAGGATGAGGAAGATAGTTCATGATTCTTCCCTGTAGGGTTGGAACTGGACAGAATGAAATCATGCAGCCCCCAAAAGTCTGAGCACCAGAGTGTCTGGGATTGAAGAGAGCAAAGAAAGCCCTGGCTTCAGGGATTGTTGTTTGTCCTCCATTCTCAAAGAGGACCATGAGATCATGTTGATGTCATGACTTGCCCTGAATTGGATTTAAGTGAGGGAGAGCTGTGCAAGATCACCAACCTCACTCTCTCCTCCAGAGTCATCTGAGTCCAGTGGCAAGATATCAGGATGAATGGAGATGGCCCCGCATGTTTTTAAGGCCATTGAGGTTAAATGACTTGCCCAGGGTCATGCAGCTAGTAAGTGTATGAGGTGAGATTTGAACTCATGTCCTCTTGACTCCAGGGCCAGTGCTCTATCTGCTGTAACACCACAGTTTCAGGGATAGGCAGAGAAGAGACAGGTTATTCAAGTGGGATGAGGCATCCATCACAAGCAGATGAGGGAACAGGAACTAGAGTGGGAATAGAGCTGGGTGGTGGGGAGCAGTCATCTCCCCCTTGGTTACAAAGGAAAGTAAGAAGCTAGACCCTTATTTCTCCTCTCCCCTTTCCCACATGCATCCAAGCAAATAGATATTTTTTCTATAGAGTTTTCTACTCACTCTATATGGATCTTTGACTAAACAATAGTTTTGTTTTTGCTGTTGTTCTTCAACTTGTTTCCTTTGGATAAAAAGTTTATTCTCTAATGCTTTGCTGAATATGGCTATAAATGCCATTTGACAGTGCTAAGGGAGAAAGTGAGAGAGAGGAGAGGATGGTAGTGAAGCTCTCATGAGGTTTTGCAGCTAGGTAGTGCACTGAATAGAGTGCTGGGTCAAATTCGGATCCAGCCCCAGATACCTACAAGCTGTGACAACATTTAGCTTCTGTTTGCCTCAGTTTCCTCATCTATAAAATGGAGATAATAAATAATAGCACCTACCTTTCTAAGTTGTTGCAAAGATGGAAATATTTATACAATGCTTAACATAGTACCTACCATATAGGAAGCACTGTATGTTCGCTATTATTATTTTGGGGTTTTTTACATTTTACATGTAGTTATAGGTTCCAGAAAACCTAAGTGAAGACTCCACTCTGATGTGGTGATCAAGAGGACCACCTGGACTAACCATTTATCCTTTATGTTTTCACTGTACTATATATAAACTTCCAAGAGCAGAATTGAAATGAAACCTAGCGCTTTTGTTCTGTCATTTCTTCAAATCACTAGAGCCTATCTTTCCTTTCTATTGGTTATAATTACCGGGTATAGCTCCCAGCTTGAGTCTGGCTATTGATCAACATAACCCTTTCCCTCAGTCCTTAGAGAGAAAAAGCAAAAAGGAAAAAGGAAAAGACTCCTGGAAGGGAGATTTTGCCCCTAAGCCAAGCCTCTTAGCAGAAAGAGGAGTGTCTATGGAGACTTTCTTCTCACCCTTCATCCTGTTTAGGAGCAAAAGTGAATTTGGTCAGTAAATAACCCTCCTCACATGCCTGGTACACTCTATGCACTGTACATAGACGTCTCTAGCTATGCTGGGGTTTGGGGAGAAAGTATTCCAGACAGGAGGCATAGCAAAAGATAGAAGGGACACAGCAGGAGGAGGGGGCATAACTAAAAAATAGACAGCATGTTGGACAAAGATAAGCTAGGCCAAAAAAACTAGAGGTTCTTCTCTAATACAACACTCCTCCTACTATCTTTGTATCAAGGTATCTTTTGGCTCAGGGTGAATTTTTTGGTTTGATGCCGTCTCTTTTTCCTATTACCACCACCACTACCTAGCATGCACCTAAAAGGTCCCAAAAAAACACCCATTCTGCTCCCAACTCTCCCTTCTTCCCCAACAATTTCTTCTTGGTAGAAGCATGAAGTTAGTTAAATCACCTGGGACTCCTACTGGCTACAGCCAAAGGGTGGTGGATACAAATGCAGCTCCAATACTGCCAAGTACCAAGAAGAAAAAAATCAGTATTACCAGCTTCATTCTTATGGGACTAACTCAGTACCTAAATGGCTCCTTCCTACTATCTCAGATTGCTTTCAATACTTGATTACCAGGGGGCAGCTAGGTGGTGCAGTGGATAAAGCACCAGCCCTGCATACAGGAGGACCTGAGTTCAAATCAGACCTCAGACACTTGACACTTACTAGCTGTGTGATCCTGGGCAAGTCACTTAACTCCCATTGCCCTGCCCAAAAATAAATAAATAAATAAATAAAAATAGGATGATAGGTCTGGAAGACACTTGAAAAGACTGTCTAATACTTGATTACCATTTATTTCATAAGCTTGGTCAACACAAATATGCCTAATATTGCAATAAGATTTAACAACAATGATATGAAATAGGGGTTAATAGTGCCTTCCTTTTTAATTAAGTATAAAAATTATATACTTAATATGTGATGGAGGGTCCTGGATATTTTTTTGTTACTGATCTCATAGAACATTCTACTGAGTCCTGCCTGAAATAGCCTTTGTGTTGTTTCTAGCAGGCAAAAAGTTCATTTTAGTCACCCCAACCAAAGGAGCACAGACAAGGACAGGGAGAAATAGAACAAAAAAAGCAAACAATGTTTGAGGCTTGGATGATGTTTTTAATCTCAGAAAGAAGTAAAAGCTAAACACAATTTTGGTCTTTCTAGTCTGTGAGAGGCAGCACAGTGTGTCAGACAAAACTCAGGCCTTGAAGACGAGAAGACCATTGCTCAAGTTCTTTGTCTGATACACACTGGCAGTGTGACTTTGGGCAAGTCTTTTAACCTCTCAAGTGCCCAATCATCTAAGACTACAAATTGCAGAGAAGATGTTGAAATGCATTGATAAAAGAAGTTTCCTCTCCTAGAAGTTACCTATATCATCGGATTCACAGTTCCAGGCTTTATCTCTATCTCTAGTTCTATCCCATTTTGTGACAAAACATTTACACTTGAAGATAAAAACGAAATTATTTCTACATTGGCAAATCTGTCTAGAATGCAACTTTAACTCTGAGGCTTTCTCATCTCTAGGCCTGCTAAAAAACCACTATGTCTAAACATCTCAGTGAAGGAGCTAATGAGCATCACTTATGATTTAAATCACCCAGGACTGTATTTTCTGCCTTTCTTTTTGAGTTGTTATACAACTCTTGCTTTTAGCCTGTTAACTTTAAGGTTAATTAGAGATCACATCTTTTCTGAGGGTCTGGCACAATGCATGAGAGTAACCAGGGCAACTGGCCCACATGATGTTACATGTAGGATTAATTTCTGGAGGCTGTGAGGGAAGAACAGAATTTGACCAAAAGCTCAGTGTTCATAACCCCAAACACAGATGCCAGTTGGAGCTATAATCTGGTACCAGAGGGTGTGATACTTTAAATCAATCTGTGATATATAGATACTGATATAGATATAGACATATACAGTATATATATTATATACAACAAGTCTAATATAGTATATATCACAAGACAAGTATAGTAATACAAATACACAAGTCTGCCCTTATAATCATATACAGGCACTTAAACTTGATCTCAGCTGGGACTTTAAAATAATGACAACCTTTAGAAGTATCTAGAATTAAGTGTTGATGGGGGAAGGATAGGAGACAAGAGGGTGGTGGGAGAAAAAAAGGATCTTAGCTAAAATATAACTTGATTGAGTCTCCTTCGTAGAGAAGAAAACATATCTCATTTCCAGACAGCCAACCTTCAACAAATATTTAGATCAATTTGATATACATTTATTAAATGCCAATTTGCAAAACACTTAAGATACAAAGACAAAATTGAAAAAGTCCTCATCCTCAATGAGCTTGCATTCTACTGAAGGAAAAGAGTATTTATACAGATAAATATACTAGGAGTCAAAACAATACAATGGAAAGATTATGGGATTTTAGAGTCAGAGGCCCTGGTTCAAATCCTCAAGTTTGAATGGAACCCTAAATAGAATGCTCTATAATGATCTATTCCAATATCTCTGTTAGCAAAAAGAGCACATTCCAGTGACATACTTCATTGTTAGATATCTATTACTAGACATAGAAATGACATAGAAAGACTAGGAGTGTCTTCATGAGCATAAATTCCCTACCTACTGAATCTCCACATGATAACTCTCTCTTCAGGCAGAGTAAACTGTAGTTTTTTAATTATCTCAACCACTTAAGGACAACGTCCACTTTTCTATGGCCTATCTGGTGTTCAGTGATATGGAGACCTGCTAAGATGGTCGTTTGCCCATTTCTACATGTATTAGGTCACCCAAATCCCAGATGTAAATCCCTCTCTATGACCCCAGGCCTCAGACCTGCAAGTTAAGATAATACCACTGGCCCTTCCTTCTCAATGGACACCACTGGCTCTGAACCCCCTCCGGTCACCGCCACTTTCTTTTTTTTTTTTTTTTTGAGGGACAATGAAGGTTAAGTGACTTGCCCAGGGTCACACAGCTAGTAAGTGTCAAGTGTCTGAGGCTAGATTTGAACTTAGGTACTCCTGAATCCAAGGCCAGTGCTTTATCCACTGCGCCACCTAGCTGCCCCCCACCTCCACTTCCAAACTGACTTTGTTCAAAGGACCTTTGATTCCAAAGGACTTGATTAGTGAATTCTTCTTGTCTGTTTCTGAATACTTCCCAAATCATTATTTTGACTTGAGCTCTAAAAAAGAGTTGGTGGTTGCAGCTCATAGAGGTTTCAGACTGTTCTAGTGAGTTCAAGTCCCAGAATCACCAAGGTCGCCAAACCATATGGCAGAAACAAAATAAAAAGCAGAACGGTTGTGTTGTGTGTTTTTTTCCATTCCAGTGTATTGTTGTTAATGCTTTCCCAAGGGCCTGCAGGTACATATGGCAGTTTACAAACTAGCAGATTGTGTGTGGGATCAATAAAGTTTCGTTTGAAATCAAACTTTAGAAGTGGAGACTCTGCCTTCTGTGGACTTTTGTAAATGCCCAAGTTTGCACTGGGCTAGATGGTGCTTTGGAAAATTGTGAATAATAGACTAACAAAAAGAAATTTTGCTTACTTTATTTAACCAAAAAATCCCAATGACCCCTGCAAACTCTAAACAGCATGCTTATTCTTGAACATATGTCATAAACATCGAATGTTCTGAAAAGGAAGGAACAGAGAAAGGGAGCCTTACAAAGAAAATCTAAATTCTTTCTTCTAGATTATACATTGTAAAAGGGCAAATACCATGTCTTAATCTTTATAAAAATCTTTCCCATTGCCTAATATAATGCAGAGCAGTCCAGTCCAGTCAGGGATATGCTGGAACTAGCTCATACAGGCTCATGAGAGCTGATTGTTAAATTTTTAGTGTGACCATATGCACCTCAGAAATCAGCAAACTCAGCAAATCAGAGCTTGACTTATTGTTTTATTTATTGTCTAGATGCCAAAAAGTGATCCAGAAAAAGTCAATGATGCAGATTAAACTGAAAAGAGTCATTTTTGGAGAGCTGGCTTTTAAACACTTACCAACATATTACTGTGTAAAAAATGTTGTGTTTGTTATCAAAATACTTGAGTTCCTATCTTAGCCCTTGTAAAGAATTAATTGTTATTTGAGGTTTTATGACACCATCTCTTGGCTAGAATTTTTTTAAAAACCTCGGTGCATGCACTGGACTCTGGGGCTCCACAACGGCACGGTGCTCCACCCACTGGTTGTAGCCGTCACCATGGCGCTGGCACCTTACATCATCACCACTTACCAATGCCTACATGGGCCTGGCAAATTATAATGATTGGAAACCTAGCGAGGGCAGTCATGTGACTGTCAGAATGACCAGCCAATTAGCTGGGGGCTGTCTGGGGTCTGTTGGGAAGAAAGGAGGAGATTCATCATTTTAGCTTGAAGCTGGAAGGCGACAGGATGCTGCTATGTGTTCTCAGCTGATTCCTGGGTGGTAGTGTTATTCAGGTTGTATAATTTCCCTTTTCCCCATTTTATTTCCTTTCCCTTGATCATACTGATCCTATTTGTGTTGTGTGTTTTTTAAGTTCATTCTTGTTAAATAAATCCTGCTCTGTTTTGAGGGAGGCTGCCGGTCTTTTTCCTTGCCCCAATATTGCGACAAGCCACTTAGCTAACACTCCCCAATTAAAAATTGGTCCCCACACCCTGCTCCTTAATATCTTTGCAATATCTGAGGCAAGTCACTTAACCTCTATGGGCCTCAGTTACCTAATTTTCAGAATGAGGGGGTTGGTTTAAATGACTTCAGTTTGCCCTAAATCTATGATCCTGTAGCCCCTAATTAATTTAATATATACTTAATAAGTTTCTGGTGAATGAGCTACACTAGAGGTGGAGGGAGAGATGGAAGCAAGGAGAAAGGAATGGAAAGAAGGAAGGAAGTGAATGGAGGGGCTGTGATAGGACGGGTACATATCATTGGTGCAGCTATGAGTTGGTCTGACCACTCAGGAAAACAATTTGGAATTTTCCCCAAAAGAGACTAAAATGTAAATACTCCTTGCCCTGATGATAGTATTACTAGTCTCAAAAAGGTCAAAAGACAGAGGGGAAAGGTCCACATGTGCAAAACAGAAGTATCCCTCGAACTTTTTGAGCCTAGTAGTGATATTACTAGGTCAAGAGGTATTGTATATTTTAGTCCCTTTGAGGTTAAAGTGCATATATATAGATTATAGATATCTATGAGGGGGGAAGAGAGAGGGAGAGAAAGAGACAGACAGACACAGAGAGTGATTGATTGAGTGAGAGAGAACAGCCCCTCTGTTACAGAAAATATCTAGAAAAGAAGAGTTACCCATCAATTAGGAAATGAGTGAATAAATTGGGGTGTGTGAATGTAACATCATTGTACTGTAAGAAATGACAGACATGAATTTTCAAAAACAATTGGACAGATTGTTATGAAATAATGCAGATTGAAATTAACAAAACCAGGAGAATCATTTACTTGATGACCAAAGTCCTATAACACAAAACAACGGGGCAGCTAGGTGGCTCAGTGGATAAAGCACTGGCCTTGGATTCAGAAGGACCTGAGTTCAAATCCGGCCTCAAATACTTGACGCTATCTGTGTGACCCTGGGCAAGTCACTTAACCCTCATTGCCCTGAAGAAAGAAAAAGAGAAAAAACAAAATAATAAAACAACTCTGATCAACACAGTGACCAATCATGACTTCTGAAGACTAGGGAAAAACAAGTCTCTCACCTATACCAGAGATACAGAAAGAGACGAACATTTCCAGACATAGTCAATAAGTTTATTTGCTTGTTTAATTAGACTTATTTGTTCCAGTGGAGAGTTTCTATGGGGACTGGGAATGGGGATAAGTTTCAGAGCTGTAATAAAGATGCCCAAAAAAGGAAAGCATTTTACATGTTATCTCATTTTATCCCAAAAAAAACCAAAACCCACCCTGGGAGATAGGTACAATTATTATCCTCATTTTATAGATGAAGAAACAGAGGCAAATAGAGGTCATATATGACTTGTCCAAGGTCACACAGCTCAATGACTGAGGTAGGATTTGAACTTAGGTCTTCTTGAGTCCAAGTCCTGTCTTTTAGGCACTGTATCACCTGTATCTAAAATTCTTAAAATATTATATAAAATAAGCTATTTTCATTACTATATTATAAACTAGAGGAAAGAGATGAATTCATTATTATATTCCCCAGAGTCCCAGATGCCTCCACATAGTATACATTTGATAAATATTTGTTGAAGTTAGTTATGTATATTCAGTGATGCATAATAATAATATTAGTGAATATGCATTAAAGTTTGAAATTAATTTTATATATACTATTTCATTTGATCATTCAAAAGAATTATTCATATATAAAAATAAAATTGCACAATATTTTTATCATATAATTATTTATAATAATTCATTCACATATGCACTTTCCCCACTAATTTAATGCTTTTTGTGTATTCTCACAGACTTCTAAGATTTTCCTTCAGTCTATCATAATTAGTTTGGATCATCCATACCTAAAAGAGTTTAAAGTTAGAAATCTTATTAACAGTGTAGACAAAATTTTATTGGGATAAATATAATAATAATAAATTCTATTTTAAAGCACTTTGAGCTTTTCAAGGTACTTTTCTCACAATAACCAAGTTTGGTAGATAGTATATCTACTGCATTGGGTTATTATGATAAATCAGGTGGAATTGTAAACTGATCCAACCATTTTGGAGAACAATCTGGAATTATGCCCAAAGGTTGATTTGCAAAGATGATTAGGGAAAGAGGATAAGAACCTATATGTTTTAAAATGTTTATAGCAGCTCTCTTTGTAGTGGCAAGGAACTGGAAATTGCAGGACTGCCCATCAATTAAGTAATGGCTGGGCAAGTTGTGGTATATAACTGTGATAGAATACTACTATGCTATTAGAAATGATGACATCATGATCTTAGAAAAACATGGAAAGACTTGCATGAAATAATGAAGAGAAAAATGAGCAGAACCAAGAGAATCTCCTATATAGCAACAGCAATATTGTTTTAAGAACAACTTTGAGAGAATAAATCCTTTTGACTATCATAAATACCCAAATTAACTACAAAGGAGATATAAAGGAAGATACTATCTGCATCCAAAGAAAACCTGATAAATAAAAGTATGTATATAATGATTTTTACCATGGGAGGCAGGTAAGAAAAAGAAAAGAGGGATAAAAGGGGGTGGGGGTGGGGAGAAATCATGATAACAACTATATATTTAAAAGGAATAGGAAGTTGTACATAATAGATTTGCAATTTCATGGCCAATCTTTTTTTATTATATTGTGTTATGTAAATGCTTTTTTATTCCATAAATTAAAAATAAAAATAAATTGAAAAATATAAAGAAACTGAAGCAAATGAGTGAGATGTAAGAATACATCTCTTTCTTCACAGAGATGGGAGATTATGGGTATGAAACATTGCATATAATGTTGGACTTTTTATTTTTGTTGAAATTTTTTCCTTTTATTGCTTATTATAAGGACTTGCTCTCTGAGAGAATGAGACAAAAGAGATACATACAGAAACATAGGTCATATGAAGACAAAAGACGATCTATGAAAAATAAATTGTAAAGAGAGACATGGTACCCAGAATAAGAAGTGATCCATAGTCTTGTGGTACTCTGACCAGATTAGAAAATTTATATATGAAGTGCTGTGTTCACCTTTGTATGACACTTTTTAGAATGGACATTGATAAACTGAGGATCATCTAGAGGAAGTCAACTAGAATGGTGAGAATGAAAACTGGAAACCATGCCTTTTTGGGACTTGTGGAGGTAATTGGTACAATTTTGCCTAAAGAAGAGAAGACATGGGGACAAGGGAAGAGGGGAAACATGACAGCTCCCTTCAAGCATTTGAAGAGGTCTCACGTGGAAGACGAGTGATATACTTACTCTGGTTGTCTCAGGCGAAGAACTAAGAGCAAGATAGAAACAACACAAAAAGGCGATTTGGCACAGGCAGAAAAATTCCTAAAAAATAAATCTCTTTGGGGCAGCTATGTGGTGCAGTGGATAGAGCACCAGCCCTGGAGTCAGGAGGACCTGAGTTCAAATCTGGCCTTAGACACTTAACACTTACCAGCTGTGTGACCCTGGGCAAGTCAGTTAACCCCAGTTGCCTCACTTAAAAAAAAAAATCTCTTCAAAAGTGGAATCAACAACCTCTGGAGATAGGGGGCTCCCTTTCATTAGAAGTCTTTGAGTAATAGGTGGATGACTACTTTTGAGGGATATTGTAGAGGGAATTCCTGTTCAGCTATGAATTTAACTAGATGGCCTCTAAGGTCCCTTCCAACTGAATTTCTGAACTTCTATAAGATAAAATGAAAAGTAAATAGGAATTTACTTAAAATGCATGAAGCATGCATAATATCATTTTGATCATTAGCTAATACAGTGAAACAGGTAGAACTGAGCCCTTTTACATACTAAGAAATGCTACCAAAACTTTCAGCATTTATTTATTTAATTCCTTTCATCCTAGATACATCCTACTTCTACATTTATTTTAGCTCATAAATCTTCAAAGAAAAAAAATCCTTGAAGGAGAGATGGCAAATCTTATTTTAACAATTCAAAAAACAAGAAAGCTGAGACATTTAAAAAGCCAAAGTCCTGACAGTCAAGGCCCAAAATATACATACATTCTGGCACTTAAAACACTGGGTTTTGAGAAAGTTTTTAACACAAAAAAGGGCTTGCCCAAAGACACAGTAAGTTAGATATTGGTTGGTCCAGTTGAGGAAAAAAAACCCAACTATTCCAGTTTCAGGTGATTATTTCTTACCTAGTCTATCTGTAACAGAAACCCCACCAGAATATACTTTAACTCCATTGGCCTTATATTTGTTTAATTCAAAGTAGGCAGAAAATTATAAAAGGGCAGCTACATGGCATAATGGATAGGGTTCTAGGCCAAGATTCAATAGGATTCATCTTCCTGAGTTCAAATCTGGCCTCAGATACCCTTACTAGCAGTGTGACCCTGGGCAAATCACAACCCTATTTACCTCAGTTTCTTCTTCTGTAAAAAGAGCTGGAGAAGGAAATAGCAAACCACTCCAGTATCTCTGCTGAGAAAATCCCCCAAAAATGGGGTCACAAAGAATAGACATGACTGAAACTGAACAAGAAGAAAATAATAAATTGATGCCATTCCATAATGGCATCACTCATAATACTGGGAATTAATTGATTCTGAGATATCACCGAAATGTGAATGGCATTTTAAAATAAACCCCTTTTTAGCCAGTGGTTATTTTCTTTAGCTTGCATTTAGAAGTAGATCAGTGATGTTCCTTTTGTAAAGACAAACATCTGTCAACAATCATTCGAAGCTTGCAAGGAAAATGCAAAACAGAATATATGTACATAAGGTCCATAGACAGTGCTTTTAATAATTTTTAATCTAAACTTTGCATCTTTCTCAGCACCAAGCACAAGGCTCTCTACCTAGCAGTCAACAAGAGAAGGTAGGTTTTGCTGCTGCACTTGGAGACTCATGGGACTTTCACATCTGACTTGCAGCTAAAACTTTCCACATATATACTCTTCCCCATTAGAAAATGAGCTCTTTGAGAACAGCGATTCTTGGCCTTTTCTAATTATCTCTCCAGTGCTTTGCACAGAGTAAGCACTTAATAAATGCTTTATTCATTCATTCATTCTTTCAATAAATCAACAAACATTTATTAAGCCCTGAGTCAGAAAAAGAATGAAGACTGGCTATCCTGAGCCCTTCCTCAAAATGGAGGTTCTAGAAGGAACTCACCAATAGGATGTTCCAGCCTGAGAAGGCCATGGTCACTTAGGGAATTTCCAATGTGAGGAAATAGCTGAAGCATGATGGTAAAGTAGTAGCAGGCTTCCACCAGTCGCGGACGACTATGGATCAGCGCCTTGAAAAGCCACAGGCCACAGTGTGGCTGTGCAGTCTGATACGGGAGCCTCAGCTCCTGCCGCAACGAGGACATCAGAAAACTGCACTCTCTGTTGCCCGTGGGTTCCTGCGTCTCATTCGTTTTTCTTCCTCCCGAGATTGAATCTCCGCTGCACGCAAGCTGCTCCGGAGTACTGAACTCCATTGGGCGAGGTCCTTGGCCATCTCCTCCTAGCTGCCGATGTCTATTCCCAGAGCCCTCAAGTCTCGCTTGCATACATCTCTGTAGCGAAGCTGGGGGCGTCCAGCAGGTCTTTGACCTGAGGCTAACTCACCATAGAGTAGGTCTTTAGGAATGTGCCCATCTTGCATGCGGTGCACATGACCAAGCCAGCGCAGCCATCTTTGTTTCAGTAGCATGTAGATACTCAGAAGTTGCGCGCATTGGAGCACTTCTGTGTTGGTGATCCTATCTGACCAAGATATGCCAAAGATGTGCTGAAGGCAGTGTATGTGGAAGCTGTTAAGCTTCTTCTCTTATCTAGTATACATAGTCCATGTTTTGCTGTCATACAGTAAGGTACTCAGGACGCATGCTCTATAGACAGCAAATTTGGTTCATCTTGTCAGTTTACTGTTTGCCCAGACATGCTTGGCAAGCTTAGCCATGGTTGAAGTAGCTTTCCCAATCCTCTGATTGATCTCAGAATCAAGTGATAAATTGTCACTGACAATAGAGCCAAAGATACAAGAATTGGCTTACTGCATCTAACTGGTAGCTACTGATGTGTATCAATGGAGGCAACATAGCACTCTGACACATGACTTTCATCTTTTTAAGATTAATGGTTAGACCAAAGTCCATGCAAGCTTGAGAGAAGTGATCTATCAAGGTCTGCAATTCACACTCTGAGTGACAGGCAAGTGCAGCATCATTGGCGAAAAGCAGGTCTCTAAGGGTGCTACCTCTCATTCTGGTTTTGGATCTCAGATGTGAAATATTGAACAGGCCCTTGTCCAACCAGGAATGCAGATAGATGCCATCAGTTGATGAACCAAAAGCATGATGCAACAGCATGGAGAAGAAAATTCCAAACAGCGTGGGAGCAAGCTCGCATCCTTGCTTGACTCCACTGTTTGGAAAGAAGGTGAAGTGCCACAGGATATATGTGATGCTTATGCCACTGAGCTGCAAGGTCCTATTTCAGAATGTACAACCCTATTTGAAGGCTATATATCAACAGAGAGGAAAGAAAAGGTTGCCTCTTTATTTTAGGTTATCAAACTGCCATGACAAGCAATTTGGAGTGAGAAACATCAATCTAAAGCCCAGCCTTGTTACAGTGGTCTAGAAGTATCTAAGCTGTAATTCTTCCTACCTAAACATACCTCCCCTCAGTTTGTAGAGAAGGCAGGTTACTATGGACCCCCTGCACTGCATGGGAAGGGAAAAGTGGTATGCACAGTAAATTAAAAAACAAAAACAGACTGCCAGTTCATAAACTTCCATCAATTTAAAAAACACAAACATCTGAGTAATCCTGTTGAGTGAGTTTGAGAATCAAGCCTTCAAAAGATTGATCATGTCTGCTTTTCCAGAGGAGGATGGGCCTACATCCAAAATGGTTCCAATGCACCAAGTTAACATGACTTTTCTCACAAAGACCATAATGATTTCCCTAAGAGGAAGTATCTAGCAAGGTTCTTAGATAATAAGAAATGAAATTAAAGGCATGAGTTAACTGGCAGGATATCTTTCACTTACCAACACCGTCAGAAGTCCAGAGAAAGAATGCCAAGACCTTTGAAAGATCACACCACCCCTGTGTATTATCTCTTACAACCTTAACCTCCCTCAAAAAGGCCATAGTGGCCTCCAGAATAGGAAGTATCTAGCAAGGCTCTTAATAAGAAATGAAGTTGAAGGTGTAAGCAGACTGGCAGGATATCTTTCACTTAGGAACACTGTCAGAAGTCCAGAGAAAGAATGTCAAGACCTTTGAAACATCACACCACCCCTCTGTATTATATCTTACAACCTTGCCACCTTTATTGGCAGTGCCGTAACACCCTATAGCCTCTTGTTAACTTTACCCTCTTTGCTCAGGGCAGATGCTCACCTGTTTTAAGATCTCAAAGACAACTGCTACAATAAATAGCTGCCTGCTGAGCCATTGAAAAAGCAAGACTCCTTGTGCAAAAAAAAAAAAAAAAGTGTTCACAGCTTTTCATTTGAGTGCCGTATTGATCTGCCATATGCCAGGCAATGTGGCATTGAGTCTGCATTTGCTAGTAACACACACATGATGAGAAAGGAGAAAAGAAAGAACAGAAACATTTTAAATAACTGGAACTTTCTAAAATGATATTGAATTTCCTCGTGGTTTCATTTTTGTTTCTGTTTTAAGAAAGTGAGAACGTTCAAACATTTTCTCTAATAGTGAGTAAGTTTTTAAAGGAAACATTGAACAACAAAGAAGAAGGTGATCTAGTAGTCTTGGACTGATGACACATGGGCAACTACTAGCCCTGCCACCTATGAGTTGTGTTTCCTTTAGCAAATCACTTAACTTCTCTGATCTTCCATTTCTCCATCTATCAAATAGGGATAATGATATTTGCCTTACATACCTCAAAAAGTGCTATACACGTGTGAGTTGTTATTATCATTATAATTATTAACATGAGGACAAAATGAGATAAATGCTATGAAAGCATTTGTGAACAAACTAGAGAGGGTCACATGGAAATGAAAGTTGTAGGTAGTTGCAGTAATGTATCTCTGATGCATTATACTCAGTAGACATAGGGATCCTCTCAAGAACCAGGAGCAGGAGGGGCAGCTAGATGGCACAGTAGATAGAGCACCAGCCCTGGATTCAGGAGGACCTGAGTTCAAATCCGGCCTCAGACATTTGACACTTACTAGCTGTGTGACCCTGGGCAAGTCACTTAACCCTCATTGCCCTGCAAAAAAAAAAAAAAAAGAACCAGCAGCAGGAAACTCTCAACACTGCTCTTAATTTTATTGAATACAAAGTATTTGTAAATCCTAAAACTCCAAAGTATTCTCAATTTATAACCCATACCCCTGAAAGACCAAAAATCAATATAACATTACAGATGGCAAATAAAATGGGCAGAGTGATTTTACTTTTAAAAGTCAAAATCCCTTGAAACGAGTCACCTTTTTATTGCAATAAAAACAAAGCTAATAAATAGCAATAAAGTTTGCTAAAATATTTTGCAAATAAAAATTATACTTTGAGGTAGTTAGTGGCACAATAGATAGCTAGTGTTTATATTGCCCTTACCCCATGCCAGGCACTGTGCTAAGCACTTTACAATTATTATCTTATTTGATCCTCACAACAACTTTACGGGGAGATAAAGAATTTATTATTTAAAATTAATTAAGTTATCAAGATGTGGTATGTTATTGTAATGGAATTCTACTGTGCTGTAAGAAATGATGAGCTAGTTGATTTTAGAAAAACATGGAAAGACATGAAATAACAAAGAGTGAAATGAGCAAAAACAAGAGAACATTGTATATAGGAAAGCAATACTGTTTGAAGAACAACTGTGAACAACTTATTCTGAGTATTATTTGTTGTTGTTTTTTTTGCAGGGCAATGAGGTTTAAGTGACTTGCCCAGGGTCACACAGCTAGTAAGTGTCAAGTGTCTCAGGCTGGATTTGAACTCAGGTACTCCTCAGTCCAGGGCCTGTGCTTTATCCACTGCTCCACCTAGCTGCCCTATTCTGAGTATTATTAAATCAACTACAAAGGACACAAAGGAAGATGTTGTCCACCTCCAAAGAAAAAGTTCATAAATAGAAGTATACATAGTTTGGCTTTACATATGTATGTATGTACGTATGTATATCTATGCCAAATTGTGGCCTTCTCTAGTGCAAGGTGTGAAAGGAGGGAGATAGTTCAGAACTTAAAATGTAACAAAAAATAAATAAAAATTTTAATTAAATTGACATTGAATTTCATTTATAATTTATTGACAATAGACTTTAATTTTTTAAGTAATTATGAAAAACACTAAGCATAAATTTGACAAAATCAACTAAGTTGAAATCTACCATACTTTGACTAGATAAGTAAACATGCTTTTCTAATTCTGGATTTCAGAGCTTCTCAATGATATTATTCCAAGGAAGCAAAAGAGACTTCTTTTATCATGTGATATCTAAAGCTCATCTGCATCTCTTCCTTCAGTACTTTGTTTCTCTAATGATTTATTTTTCAGGGAAAGGATGGAGAGGGAAATACATATTTATATAGTGCCTACTATGTGCAAAGCACTGTATTCAGTACTTTTTATAATTATTATTTCATTTGATCCTCACAACAATCCTGTGAGGTGGGTGCTATCATCTCCTATTTGTATATGAGGAAATTGAAGCAGAGGGTTAAATGACTTGTCCAGGATCACACAGCTAGTAAGTTCATAACCTGGACTTGAACTCAGGCTTTCCTGACTTGAGGTGCAGTCCCCTATCCACTGTGCCGCTAGCTACCTATAATATGCCTATAATATGCCCTAAAAAAATCACAGTAATTTGGACTTATGTGACTTTTAAGACCCATATTTTTAAAATCACAGCAATTTGGACCTAGTATCTCTTTTTTTTTGGGGGGGGGGGGGTACAATAAGGGTTAAGTGACTTGCCCAGGGTCACACAGCTAGTGTCAAGTGTCTGAGGCTGGATTTGAACTCAGGTACTCCTGAGTCCAAGGCCAGTGCTTTATCCACTGTGCCACCTAGCTGCCCCCCTAATATCTCTTTTTTTTTTCATGAATTCACATGGAGAAGGATGGGGAAAGAGAGCAGAAATTTACCTTTATATTTTCTCTATATAGGTTTTTAAGGCTTTGTTAAAAGAAAGTAATTGCGGGGTAGCTGGGTGGCGTAGTGGATAGAACACCGGCCCTGGAGTCAGGAGTCCCTGAGTTCAAATCCAGCCTCAGACACTTGACACTTACTAGTTGTGTGACCCCGGGCAAGTCACTTAACCCCCATTGCCCTACAAAAAACAAAACAAAAAAAGAAAGTAATTGTATTGTGGGGCAGTTCAAAACCCCAGGAAGCTTGTTGCCAACCACACACATATTTTTTAATTAATTTCATTTTCCTTTCAAAAATCAGTCTTCTCTCCTTCCCTCTTTCTTCTCCTTGTCCCACATTAAGAAAGCAAGAAAAACAAAACCCTTGTTACAAACATGTATAGTAACAAAACAGATTTTCACATTGGCCGTGTTCTAAAAACTATTGTTCCCATTTTGCATTCTGAGGCCTTCAACTCTCTATCAGGATGTACCTAACATGTTTCATCATTAGTACTCTGGAATCTTGGTTGGTCATTATACTAAGAGTTTAGCAAATAGTATTCCATCACATTTATATAAGGTAACTTGTTCGTCCATTCTTCAATTTATGGACAACCTCTCAGATTCCTGTCCTTTGCACCTCAAAAAGAGTGATATATGATTTTGTATGACCTTAGGTTTTGTGTTACTTAGAATTAATCCCTCCCTTAAAATACCCTCTGTCTAATTTCTGCTACCCTTTTCTCCCCTTTATCTCCTATTTCCCTGTTGAATGAAATGTACTTCTGTGCCCAACTGTGCATGTGTGTGTGTGTGTGTATGTGTGTGTGTGTGTGTGTGTGTGTACGTGACCACTTCAGATGAGAGCGAGGTTCAGGTGTTCCCACTTCCTCCTTCTAGTTTGTATAGATGTCTGATTATAGACATCTGTAGTTCCTGATAATGTGAGATAATTTTCCTTAACTTTCTCCTTTCCTTTCCCAGTCCTCCCACCCCCAGTGTATTCTTCCCCTCTCTTTCTATTTTTTCCTTAAGATCATGAAGAGAGAACAGAAACACTCTCAAGCACTGTTTAATTGGACTTGCTCTATTAATCTTGATGATGATAGGGATCAGAAAGAGACATGCATCATCTCCCCATATTTAAATGTTAGCAGTTTATTCTTGCTTAGTCCTTTATCATTCATTCATATTTACCTTTAGAGGTTTCATTTAATTCTTGTGTTTGAACTTCACAGTTTCTCCACAGCTCTGGTCTTTTCATCAGGAATGCTCAGAAGTCCTTTATTTCATTAAAAATCCAGTTTTCCCCTGTAGCATTATACTCAATTTTGCTGGGAAAGTTATTCCCTGCAAGGGACAAAGTGGACAAACAAGGACAAAGTGATTTGCAAGGCATTCTCCATACTAGGTCTGTCCCCCAATATCTGCAGTCCTCCCTTTATGTGTCCTTATATGACCTGGGCTAGACAAATGACCTACTGTGACTTTTTGTGGATTTCCCCTTCAGGCTTGTACTGGCACATTTTCTAAATCAGTCTGGAGGAGTTTGTGGATGAGAGCCCATTCCAGTTTCCTATCATTCAGTCTTTTGGCTCCCCCACCTCCACCCCCACCACATACACAAATAAAGTCAAGAATTCCGAACAAATAATGAAAATAGAAGGAGGCTCCACATGCTTTTTTTGTCCTCTTTTTCCCCTTCCCCTCTATTTGAATGGAAGATGCAAAAGATCTCAAGAGGCAGAGGAAAGTTGTATAGCCTCAGAACAAAATAGCCTTCACAGTCTGTTTAATATCCATCTCTGAAATTATTTGAGAGAGATGTAAATTAGCAATCAGAAGTTAGAGTTATAGGAATGGCCTTATGCAGTCAGACCCAGGCTTAGCACAGAGATATTGATCAGGAGAAAAGAAATTCAAAGACAGAATAAATGCATATGGATCCTATTTATCTATCTGGTTGTCCTATTCTCCAAAAGAGCTTAGCTCCTGGAGGCTAAGGGTCTTGCAATGTTAGATAAAAAGACTACTTATCTCTAATGGGATCATGGGATTTATAAAGGGCCTACTCTCTTCTTAAAGGAGTTTAAGCTTGGGTTATGGACTCTGAACAAAAAGAGAGATGGCAGAGACCACTGCTCCTAATGGCGGAAGAAATAGCACCTCTGCTAAAGTTGAGTAATGGGCAAAAGCAAGGAGAGGAGCAGGGAATAGAGCAGCAGAGACACCACACAACATATGGGTGCAGGCCCAGTAAAAACAATAAAAGGATATCATCAGAAAACATTGGAAGTCCTGAAGCATTACAGGTCTACATGCCTTTGCCATGTGTCATATATGTCCCCTAATGGGTCAATAGCCTGTATGCTGACCACACATGTTCCCTCTGTATGTGTAACAGTGGCTTCTCTGGCTCCCAATGCTTGAAGAACAGGTGTGTTGCATTTCATCTTTTCTGTAGGGTTCTCTAATACTCTTTTTTTTTTTTGGTGAGGCAATTGGGGTTAAGTGACTTGCCCAGGGTCACACAGCTAGTAAGTGTCAAGTGTCTGAGGCTGGATTTGAACTCAGGTCCTTCTGACTCCAGGGCTGGTGCGCTTTATCCACTGTGCCACCTAGCTGCCCCCTGGGTTCTCTAGTACTCTTGAGGGAGTTAAGGGATCCCAAGTCTTCCCCAATAGCTTAAGCCCCTATGTTCCCCAAATTTTAGGGGTCCTGTGGTAAAAAATGGAAGTTTTAGCTTAATCATCTGAGAGTTGAGCGCATGCTGCTGAAAGAAGGAACACCGTTTTGGGGAGGAGACCGAGACGAACGGCCATGTGCCTGCTGCTGCCCAGAGAGCGTGGCCAAGCACCCAGTACTTCCGGGACGCCAACTTAAAACTGAGAGTAGAACGGAAGTTCGCTCTCTGTCTCGCACACTCTGGCTTCTCTGCTTAGCAGTGAAGGCGCACACTTTGGTGATAGGCTCTGGTTCTTGGCCTGGCAGGCAGTTTTGGGATTCGGTGAGTTTTATAAAAGAATATAGACTAAGCTTACATCTAAGATTATTCATTTGTATTTCTATTTTCCTATTTCCCTAATCAGTATCACCTGTTTGTTATCTAATTAATCCCCAAACAATAAAAACTAATCCCTCACTGATTAAAGCTCAGAGGCTTCTTTTCTTACTGGTCTGGGAGATGTAGAAGGGAAAAGTTAAAGGAGGAGTTTAATGCTCGTATATCCAATTTTAAATCTCATAGTCCCAAGCTCCCCAGCTCCACTTAACCAGATTAGTGTTTCCAAAGAGATATTTACTTCAAAAGCATAGCAAAAATAAACATATTATCCCAAAACCTAGGGGCATAATCTCCCTTTGTTCTCCAGGGAGGGGAGGAATATTAGATTCACAGCTTAAATCAATTACTAAGTAATATTAGTACCACCTATTTGCAAATATAAATTCCCTTCTGACCTTGTATCTCAGAACCCTGGCTTCCTAGGGCTTCCCTGTTGAACTGGCTATACCTCCAACCTGGAATCCTAGGTTTCAAGGACTCAATGGCTAGCATTATCAAATCCAGGACTTTACTCTGAGCCTAGAACTAAAAAGGACAGTGGAAACAAGACCAAAATCCCAAGACCATTTCTTGGGACCACTTTGCCCTTCCAACTTTCTAACCTAGATTACTGCATGGTACCTGTGCTATGGATGAACTAGATCTTCACTCCTGAATACCACTGAAAAAAGAGAGAATATGCCTGTCAGGTAGATTAAAAGATACAGACAATTCCCACAATGCAAGAAATGGAAAGAGACTACTCTAACTACCTTACTGGCCAATGCAGAATGATCATGCAAGTGCCAGTCTACCCAGAAGCAAGTTCTATGAGTGGCACCATCTTAGATGATCTGTATATGTATCTGGTGTATAGGGTGTACAGGGAGGACTAGCACCTCTGGTGTGAGGCCTTAATGAGCTCTCTTCAGGACTGGTCATCCGTCTTTGGTGTCCACCTTTCACCCAACTCTAACCTGTGACTCCAAAAAGCTGTAACATGCAAAGCAGCCACACCCTGGTAAAACAATCTCAGCAGATGGGCTAAACCAGGTTGAGTAACCAACAGGCCTCAAACCCATTAGTGAGTTAAGGAAATAGGCAGATGAGAACAATTTGTTCCAGTGGCCATGAAGGTATCTGAAGCAAGTGTGGAGATCTTGGAGCTTGGTAAGACATTGAAAGTGCCAAGGTCATCCACAGCATCCCAGGCCACTGCCAGTCATCTTATCTTTTGTCCTGCCACTACCCTTTGATGACTCTGGAAGAGAGAGCAAGGCTGACAATTCTGCCTCACTTAAATCCAATTTATATTCAAGTCAAGATATCCCCCAACCACTATTTTAAAACAACATTGTGATGCCATTTGTCTTCTTCAAAAATGAAGGCTGAACAATATGTGTTCAAGCCCTGTTACGTGCATGTAAAACCTATGAGTGTTCACTCTTTCCAGGAATGTTGTATGTATTTGTAGGGTGTTCCCCAGGCTTATGTGGAAAATATTTCTATTTCTACTCTTCTTCCTATGCTATTTCCTTCAATATCTCTGTGTTTTCTTGCTAAATGGGATAATTAAATACATTGATAGGGGCTGGTAAGCTGTGGTTTTGAGTGGATAAAAACCCCAGTGTACCTTGAGTCCTAGAGTAGATTTTCAAAGGAGTTCACACAAGGGCTTTGGGTACCCCTAGGTACTTCAGTAGAAACTAGATTGCAAGTAAAATGTCTAAGGCACTAAAGGAAATACTTTTGGGGGTATCTTTAAAATACTCTTTACATGTGCTTTTTTTTACATGTGATTTTGGGTGACCTACATATGCTCTTTGACATACAGAAGCAGGAGATGACTTGATCCAAATTGCAAGGCTTCAATTAGCAGTCAGAAATAAAGTTGATAAGAAAGCTGACCAGAGAGAGCCATTTAGAAAAGGCTTATGACCAAGCAGAGAAAGAATCAGCCTAGAGAGGGATCATTATTTTTTTTCCTAAGTGCAGAAGCGGTATCTAGGAAAGAGTTCATACACTTTAGAGAAGGAAGGTTCAACTTAGAACTGAGAAATATAAATGGTTCACAAGAAAGTAAAGATGTTTCTAAAGGATCAGGGATAAATAGTTTTAAAAAAACTAAAAATCTGGCTTGGGGCAAAACAGAGGAAACTATTAAAACCTGATGATTTTGTTAACTGTGTCAAGCGAGTTTAAACAGTGAGGTTATATTATCTTTGACATCTATTTTTTATCATTTGTACCCTAGTATTTCCTCATACTTCCTAGATGATTAAACTTACATTGTACTGAATGCACAATAAAGAAGGATACCAAAGAGAAATAAAGGAGGAAAGGCAATGGTTTCTATGTTGGAATCTATGAAAGAGAAACCTCTTTTCTTGAGTATGCTGGCAGAAAATTACTAACAATGAATGCCAGGAAGCCTCTGATGTTATCTTGGCCTCTTTGACCTACAAATTCTATTATCTAGTCATTAAAGCAGGTCCTCAAAGGACCTCTATTTGGCAACACCTCGTTAGTTACCCGATGAGACTGAAAACCATAAAATTTCTTGTCTTTGTAAAAAAAACAAAATCCAGACTTTTCTAGTCATTTTTATTTCCTTTTCTCTTATTCTGAGGAAACAAAGCTTTCATTTGTTTGGTTTTAGTGGTACAATAGATTTCAAGATCCCCATCTCATGCACATGTGTAGGTTTGTAGCAATTTTGCTTGTGGTGAAGAAATGCTGACATGCTCTCCCTAAGTCGGTCATCAACAATTCTTCCTCCTTAGGACATGGTCAAGGTCTTCTTTCTTTCTTTTTAACTCAATCTCACCTAGCCAAGTGCCCTGTATAGACAGGTGTTTTAATAAATGTTTTTGGATTGATTGAAATTTATAGCAAATGATATTGATTCTTTTCCCACTATACCTCCTGCCTCAAGCTGAGAACTAGTCTTAACATTCTAGGAAAGGAAATGATTAAGGTAGAACTTATATGCTGAGTCTAGTATATAAAATAATAATCCAACTTTAGAAAAAATTTTAATAATTCTGAGTGGAGTCTTACTAAATCCATATTCACCTGGATATTAAATTAAATATAATCATACTTTTCCCAGGTTTCCTATAAGCACAGCATCTGCCCCAGTGGAGCAGTCAGGAATCAAAGATTGGGTGAAGAATTAGTAAACACAATTTTTTAAAGGATTTAATGAAACATTTATAGATTGTTTCAAGCTTAGAGTAAAAACTTATTACTCCTTGGTTGGTAATTGTGATCCCTAGAGAACAATAATGCTCCATCACATCTCAGAGTTCTATAATGCTATCAGTTATCTCCTATAGGGAACAATCTTCTATTGACAAGTAGAGATACAATGGATAGTCTAATGACTGCTGTGATTCTATGAATGTTTCCACCTTAAACCCCTTTAAAGTTTCTACTTTAAGCCTTCTAGTAGCAGTTGCCCAAGTTGAGATATACATTCATGTTTGAATATCCAGGACTCTTTTCAAACAAACAAAAAATGTCACCAAGTTCCACACCTACAGAAAACAAAAGAGATGTGGAAATTCTCTCCCACATAGTAAAGAGTATAGAAGCAAAGCAGTTTTGCTTTTCTAATGATGAAAATTGAGAGGACATTAAAGTCAAGGAATTATAGTATATTTGATCTGGAAATGACCTTAGTAGTCATCTGGTGCAAACCCATTGTATAGGAGAGGAACTTAAAAGCCAGAGTTTAAATGACTTTACTAAGGTTGCGTTAATGGCACTGCTTTTGACACTATATATGCTGTTCTCCCTATAAGAAATGTCTATAAAGTTTATAAAAACAAACCAGGACCAAATTAAACCTTACAAATTAATGTTTATATTAATTATATATTTTATATATATAATATGAAAATATGAAATATGAAAACTTTTTCTTCAGATTTAATGAAAACTTTAAAAAACATAATCTTTAAATTTGTACATACAAAAGTGCCACACAGCGGATAAAGGGTCTACTTTGAAATCAAGAACTGGGTTCAAATTTTGCCTTTGACAAATACTAGTTATATGACTATGGAATGTAATACTTAGGCTACACTTAAAGACTAAACATTACAGATAAGTAGCCAATCTGCATTTGTGGAGGGCCTTTCTGCACTGGGACTTCCTACTCTTATGAAACCTGAGATCCAGATAACCCCCTCTATCTCTCTCAAAAAAGTACTATCATGTTTCTTTTAGTATTTTTCAACAAAATGATTGCCTCAATGTCTTTAACAAGTGTGTTCAGAGAAGTCTAAGTGAGGCGAACCATGCCATCTGCTGGATATTTTAAAGCCAAATCCTTTCTGATTGTTTGCTCCCCTAAGAAGATAGTAATTCAGTGGACCCTCCTAATACACCTAAACATCCCAGTACAACCCCAAAATTCAGGCATAATTAACATGCAAAGAGTTTCTTTGTATCAGTCTTAAAATCATAAACTTGAGAGTCCATTAGGCTTCACCAACTATCCAGTGATTCTGTGCCCTGGTAGTATATAGGTATGGGAACTCTCTGCCCAACACAACACAGCTCATATGTCCTAGAGAGTTGCTTAAGGCATGTAAAGATTAAATGGCTTGCTCAGGATCAAGCTAATAATTGTCAAAAGCAAGATTTAAACCCAGATGGTCCTGAAAAGCAACCCAGCATCTCTATCCAATTCACCAAACTACCTCATCCTGAATAAAGCAAGGGCTGTGTCATCATTGTACCGTGGTGACACAGATAGGAACCATGCTTTACCTACCCCTATACTGGAACATTCCTCCAGGAGTTCAAACACCCAAAATGTCTATAGTAATGATTCTAGCTGGAGTTTGATATTGGGCAGGTAGGTGGCATAATGGACAGAGTGCCAAGCCTAGAGTAAAGAAGACTCATCTTCCTGAGTTTAAATCTGGTCTCAGACACTTATTAGTTGTGTGACCCTGGGCAAGTCACTTAACCCTGTTTGCTTCAGTTGCATCATCTGTAAAATAAGCTGGAGAAGGAAATGGCAAAACCCCAAATGGGGTCATAAAGAGCGGGACATGACTGAATATATATACACACATGTGTATATTTATATTTATACAAACACATTATACACACACACACACACACACACACATATATATATATAAAATCAGTGGCTAAAGCACTGAGACTAAAATCAAGAAGATCTGAATTCAAATTTGACCTCAGACACTTACTAGCTATGTGACCACTCCCCACTTGGGGAGTATAAGGATTCTCCACCATAAGAGCAGGGTGTCTGAAAACAGGTAACACCATTCACTGTCCCACAAGGATTGAATGTGGAATCCTCCTATGATCAGGAATTTCAAACCAGTGGCAGCCTCCTCTGAGAGGTGTCCTGAGGGACCACCCCATGGATGGTAAAAGGCCCATTTCCATCAAGGTGGTGGGCCACAGCTATCTCCAGTCAGGCTTTTCCCTAGGAAGGTAGCTCAGGAGAGTCAGGGGTCAAAGTAACCAAGTCATATTAGCTTCACTTCTGCAAGGGGTGTTTAGGAGTGGGTTGCACTAGGGCTCTTGCCTTCCCTTTACACCCACCTTTCCAGGTCCCCACCTCTCACTTTTCCTTCCCTCAGCATTATAATGCCCCCTGCCCTCAATAGCTCTTGCCATATCCTGAGTTGAAGAAGATGACTGCTGTGTACTTTCCCCCAGTAGGAGACAGACCTCCTCTTCCCAAAGGTTCCACCATGTGCTGGCAGCATCCCCATCTACCTCATCTGTTAAGGTTACCCCCCTGATGCATTGTAGTGCAGTTTGAGGAAACTGTGCATAAAAAAATGCAAAAATCATGTTATTCTCATACTGTTTCCTGATATATCAATTTCATAGAAACAAATTCATATTTGCAAAACAAGTATTATAGCAGAACTGAGTGTATATATTCCCAGCATTTACCACAGTGCCTGTCACATAGTAAGTACTTAATAAAGGCTTCTTTCCTTCCTTCTGGGCTTCCTTCCCTTTTTCCTTCCTTCTTTTCTTGCTTCTTTCCTGCCTTCCTTCCTTCTTGTCTTCCAACTCCCCAAGTGTAAAATAAGGGGGTTAGATCAAATCATCTCTAAATTTCCCTGATAGAGCTAGGGCTATAATGCTGTGATCCCTGATAATTTGTTCTCTTTCCAAGGCTAGGTTATATTCTAATGTGTTGTTGTTCAGGTGTGTCTGACTCTTCATGACCCCATGTGGGATTTTCTTAGCAAAGATACCAAAGTAGGTTTCCATTTCCTTCTCCAACTCATTTTACCAGTGAGGAAACTGAGTCAGAGTTAAGTGATTTAATCGGGCTCAGACAGCTACTAAGTGTCTCAAGTCACATTTGAACTCAGGAAGATGAGTTTTCCTGACTTTGGGACCAACATACTATCCACCATGCCATCATATTCTAATGTACTGAGTCACTATTAACTTGGGGATAAAGCCCTATTTATTTCAAAAATACTGGAAATTGTACATTTTGACAACTACTTTCCCTCCATCTCTTTTAGCAAGACAAATATTCCTCACCTCTTCTGGTAGTTATTGTGTTTGAAACTTTTTATCCTTTTTCCTTTTGCTATGTTAAATCACATCTGGGAAAATTCAATTACAAGTTCAAGCAAATGATTTGAACTTTGATTTTGTGGTTTATGATACCATGGAAGCTCATCAACTATTTTGTAGCACTCTATTGGGAATACACATTACTCATCACAAGGTAATAGCTTCTTGTGAAACTTTGCTTTTTCTGTGAGGTTAGGGTTTATCTGTAAAAAAATTTTTTTTTCTTTACCCAGCATCCTTTTCATCTTCAAAACCTGAATCATTTTTCTATTCTATTATGAAGTGCTAAAGTAACTTGTATCTTGTTGCAAAAAAGAAAATCAACTATCTTTCAAAAGATATCTTTCAAAAGATTCCAGCTTTTATGTTAGATGTAAAATATTGTAAGTAGTGTCTAACCAGAGATGACAATCTAGGACAAATGTTCTTGTCAATGAATATTGCCAAACCGATTTAATCTCTCAAAAACCAAGCTACATTTAAAGTTTATTTTGTTATCTAAGGGGTATTTTTTCTTCATCTTACTCTTTTTTTTCTTCCTCTCAGAGCTGGAATTTTCTCAGCTCTTTGTGTATCTCTTGGTTTTCTACTGCTTCTGTATATAATTTGAATTCAATTAATTCATATGTAGTCCATGCAATTATATATTATCTTTCAAAACAAATAGGTTATATTATTCTTTCTATTGGTAGCCATGAGGACTTGCCCAAAGGTCGCTATGAGGAATACTTAAGAGGTCTGCCAGTGAATATTCTTATAATTTGCTTTGGAAGGGTTTCTGGTAAATATTAGTAAACAGTTAAGTGGGGAATAAAAGACATGAACTTCATCTGACATTTAAATCCATTTGTAATATGTCTCTGATCTGTCTTTCCCAATTGGTCCCATACTATTATCCCACATATACTCTATGTTCTAACTCAACTGGTATTTTTTTCTATTTTTCTAGAAAGTGACGTCCAATATCTTATCTCTTTGTCCATGCATATGCTGGCCCCATTTGTCAGATGTTCCCTCTCTTCCCCACCACCTTTCTTCAAAGCACAGCTCAAAGTCACTTCATACAGAAGACCTTCCTGTCCGCCACCACCACTTTTTTATATTCCTTTCTCTTATCCTCATCAAAAATATTTTGGTTCTGTTCTTATTTGAAATGTTATTCTGTACTTATCTTGAATTCACTAGCCAGTGTATGTGTTACTTTCCCCCATAGGATATAAACTTCCTGAGGTCAGCATCCATTTTGTTTTAGCTTTTAGTGCCCCAGTGTCTAAGAGAGAGCTTGATACACAGTATGTATTCAATAAATGCTTGTTGAATTGAGTTAAGAAGGCTAACAGAAAGGAAATTCTGGACTGGAGCATTAATTCCAGAAAAAAAATTTCACAAGAACACATGGCCACCATTCTGTTTCTAGAATTTTTTTTAAAAAATAATAAGCCATCTATACTCTAAGCATTTCTTGTTTCCACATAAAACAGAGAAAAGATGCAACAGAAAGCCTTAATCTGTATACTAACACTCTGGGAGTCTTCTATAGCATCATCTTAAAGTGACACTTTCTTTGCTGTAATAACTTGCCAACATGGAGTTTCCATGAGCACTTTAGAATGACTGTAGCATAGCTCTTTGAAATTTAGGAATTTATCCTCACAAATTTAAAATTTAAAATTTATCCTCACAAAATTCCTGTGAGAGGGCTATTGAAATATTCTAATTCCCATCTCATACATGAGGAAACTGAGGCATAGTGACTTTTCCCTTGTTACGTAGATTTCCTTTATTAGGGTGGAGAATCAAACTCCATTAGTAGTTTCCTCATTACAGGAACAGCATTTCCCCTATCTACTTTCTCTTCTACAGGAACTGCAGCATCATGGATGGAAGTTCCCATATGCAAAACTGACTCTCTAATAATTCAAAACACAAAAGAGGACTCCTATTAAACTGATTCTCAAAGAAAATCTTAATACATGTCACCATGTTGCAACAAATCTCTCAAACCTCAAATATACAATTTTGCAAGTAAACCAATCATTTGAAGCATTTAGTGACTAAGTATACATTCTAAAAATACATTTTATATACATTATGTGTGTATGTTTTATATATGTTTTCATATAATTCAATGGTAACTTTTCAGTATACATTTTTTTTTGCAGGGCAATGGGGGTTAAGTGACTTGCCCAGGGTCACACAGCTAGTTAAGTGTCAAGTGTCTGAGGCTGGATTTGAACTCAGGTTCTCCTGAATCCGGGGCCGGTGCTTTATCCACTGCACCACCTAGCTACCCCATACATTCTTAATACAAGTAAATGTCTGAACGACTAACGAGCATGGTTTCCTCCACTGAACAATGTATTTGGTTTCATAAAACCTAGGTTCAATCCCCAGTTTTAATAGTTCAATGATCAGGTACAATTTATTCCAGTAGTCTTAGCTTCAAGTGAAATGAGCAGAAACAGAACACTGTACACAACT